>NW_027362771.1:200727402-201418902 GCF_046119375.1 Phyllobates terribilis
ATCTTAGCGCTTGCAGTGCCGGGGAGCGATCTTAGCGCTGGCAGTGCCGGGGAGCGATCTTAGCGCTTGCAGTGCCGGGGAGCGATCTTAGCGCTGGCAGTGATGGGGAGCGATCTTAGCGCTGGCAGTGATGGGGAGCGATCTTAGCGCTGGCAGTGCCGGGGAGCGATCTTAGCGCTGGCAGTGCCGGGGAGCGATCTTAGCGCTTGCAGTGCCGGGGAGCGATCTTAGCGCTTGCAGTGCCGGGAGCGATCTTAGCGCTTGCAGTGATGGGGAGCGATCTTAGCGCTGGCAGTGATGGGGAGCGATCTTAGCGCTTGCAGTGATGGGGAGCGATCTTAGCGCTTGCAGTGCCGGGGAGCGATCTTAGCGCTGGCAGTGCCGGGGAGCGATCTTAGCGCTTGCAATGATGGGGAGCGATCTTAGCGCTGGCAGTGTCGGGGAGCGATCTTAGCGCTTGCAGTGTCGGGGAGCGATGTTAGCGCTTGCAGTGCCGGGGAGCGATCTTAGCGCTAGTAGTGCCGGGGAGCGATCTTAGCGCTTGCAGTGATGGGGAGCGATCTTAGCGCTTGCAGTGCCGGGGAACGATCTTAGCGCTTGCAGTGATGGGGAGCGATCTTAGCGCTTGCAGTGCCGGGGAGCGATCTTAGCGCTTGCAGTGATGGGGAGCGATCTTAGCGCTTGCAGTGCCGGGGAGCGATCTTAGCGCTTGCAGTGATGGGGAGCGATCTTCGCGCTTGCAGCGATGGGGAGCGATCTTAGCGCTTGCAGTGCCGGGGAGCGATCTTAGCGCTTGCAGTGCCGGGGAGCGATCTTAGCGCTTGCAGTGCCGGGGAGCGATCTTAGCGCTTGCAGTGCCGGGGAGCGATCTTAGCGCTTGCAGTGATGGGGAGCGATCTTAGCGCTAGTAGTGCCGGGGAGCGATCTTAGCGCTGGCAGTGATGGGGAGCGATCTTAGCGCTTGCAGTGCCGGGGAGCGATCTTAGCGCTTGCAGTGCCGGGGAGCGATCTTAGCGCTTGCAGTGATGGGGAGCGATCTTAGCGCTTGCAGTGCCGGGGAGCGATCTTAGCGCTTGCAGTGCCAGGGAGCGATCTTAGCGCTTGCAGTGATGGGGAGCGATCTTAGCGCTGGCAGTGATGGGGAGCGATCTTAGCGCTGGCAGTGATGGGGAGCGATCTTAGCGCTTGCAGTGCCGGGGAGCGATCTTAGCGCTTGCAGTGCCGGGGAGCGATCTTAGCGCTTGCAGTGATGGGGCGCGATCCTTTTCCTTCTACAATGTGTCTATGACTCGCGCTTTCTGCCAGCCGCGTACCTATTACCTATTTCTGTGCCACCCAGTCATTTCTCTGGCACCTGCACGTATTGCAGCTCCGCTCACCGGATTCTACAACCCGCTTTACTAGCTAACCCTGATTCCTATCTGGGCCATGGAAGGCAGAGATGGGAATATCCCTTTACATATTGGAGACAGAACAGAACTTCCCCCTGGGTGACCACTGGGCAGTCTCTGAACAGGCTGTATCACCTGCCAGGCCCAGTCCGGCGCCTTCACCAGGGCCCCGTCCACACTGTCCCTGAAGTGTCCTGCACACCAATAGTAATGCTCCAGTGAGGAGATTACAACGCCGGCCCCACTGCCAGTGACCTGAGCCAGGAGTGAGGCCGCTGCACGTACACGGACAGATGCCCGGTAACAGACAAAGAGCAGCAGTGTGCAGAGATAGGGGCGGGCCGAGGCGTCTCATTGGCGGGGCCAATCGTCATTCTCCCGGCAGCCCCGCCCCACTCACGGGGTTCTTCTTTCTGCTAACATTTCAACAAAACAAGTTAAAAATCCCTGAGTAGAACAAAACAAACTGTGATTGGCTGATCACCGGCCTGTAAAACAAGGGCGACTTTTCATTGGTCAGGCTAGGCAGCAGCTGCTGTGAGTCTAGCCTATAGGAAGCCGCTCTTGTGGTGACGCGCCTGTTGCTGGCGCTGTTAGTTAAATTGAGGGGGTGTGGAGGTCTGTTGTTTGTAGCCGGGGAGCAGAGATGGAGCCGGGCAGAACGGTGCAGAGCGGCGGGGATACGCTCTCCGGTAACAGGGGGGAGAACACCGGCACACCGCCAATGCCAGTGCCGTCTGCCCGGGACATGAAGGTGGAGCAGGAGAAGCTGTCCGGAGTGGTGAAGAGCGTGCACCGGAGCCTGCGGAGGAAGTATATGGAAGGTACGAGCAGGCCCAGACTGTACAGGGGCCTCAGTGCTTGTTCCTCGCTGCAGGCTGCTGTATCCACTGTACTGGGGCCAGCGCTTTCATCCAGTGCAGCCCTGATGACGTCATTATACTCTGGTGATATAATACCCATGCAGTGTAGCACTGCTCTAGTGATGTAATAATACCCATGCATCACTGCCCTAACGTCATCACGGTGGCCCTCGCGGCCGCGCACTGGTGACGCCTGGGTGGCCCTCGCGGCCGCGCACTGGTGACGCCTGGGTGGCCCTCGCGGCCGCGCACTGGTGACGCCTGGGTGGCCCTCGCGGCCGCGCACTGGTGACGCCTGGGTGGCCCTCGCGGCCGCGCACTGGTGACGCCTGGGTGGCCCTCGCGGCCGCGCACTGGTGACGCCTGGGTGGCCCTCGTGGCTGCGCACTGGTGACGCCTGGGTGGCCCTCGCGGCTGCGCACTGGTGATGCCTGGGTGGCCATTCAGTGCAGCTTTCTTAATGGGAACCTAATACCCATAGAGTGCAGTGGTGACATGATAATACACTGGTACTGCTGATGATGTAATAATAATACACTAGTGAGTTGATACCCATAAAGTGCTGTGCTCTACTGGTGACATAAAAATACACAGGTGACCTGATATCCATATAGTGAAGCAGCTTTGGAATAATAATATACTGGTAACAAAATAATACCTTTTATATTGCAGTACTGGTGACCTGATGCCCATACAGTGCAGTGCTGATGATGTAATAATACACTAGTGACCGGATGCCCATACAGTGCAGTGCTGATGATGTAATAATACACTGGTGACCGGATGCCCATACAGTGCAGTGCTGATGATGTAATAATACACTGGTGACCGGATGCCCATACAGTGCAGTGCTGATGATGTAATAATACACTGGTGACCGGATGCCCATACAGTGCAGTGCTGATGATGTAATAATACACTGGTGACCGGATGCCCATACAGTGCAGTGCTGATGATGTAATAATACACTGGTGACCTGATGCCCATACAGTGCAGTGCTGATGATGTAATAATACACTGGTGACCTGATGCCCATACAGTGCAGTGCTGATGATGTAATAATACACTGGTGACCTGATGCCCATACAGTGCAGTGCTGATGATGTAATAATACACTGGTGACCTGATGCCCATACAGTGCAGTGCTGATGATGTAATAATACACTGGTGACCGGATGCCCATACAGTGCAGTGCTGATGATGTAATAATACACTGGTGACCGGATGCCCATACAGTGCAGTGCTGATGATGTAATAATACACTGGTGACCTGATGCCCATACAGTGCAGTGCTGATGATGTAATAATACACTGGTGACCGGATGCCCATACAGTGCAGTGCTGATGATGTAATAATACACTGGTGACCGGATGCCCATACAGTGCAGTGCTGATGATGTAATAATACACTAGTGACCGGATGCCCATACAGTGAAGCAGCCCTGGTGACTTACTAATTCATTGGTAACCTAATAATACACACACAGTGCAGTATTAATAACACACATAGTGCAGTAGTGGTGACCTAATAATACCCATACGGTGCAGTGCTTTATTGGTGACATAACCATACCAATACTGTGAAGCAGCCCTGGTGATGTAATAATACCCTTGTACAGTGCAGTATTGATGACCCAATAATAAGCACACAGTGCAACTCTGTACTGGTGATGTAATAATACCCATAAAGTGCAGTGCTCCATACAGTGCGGTGCTGATGATGTAATACTTGTCACCTGATACCCATAAAGGGAAGTAGCTTTGGTGATTTAATACACGTAACAAAATAATACCCTTACGGTGCTGTACTGGTGACATAATAATACACTGGTGACCTGATGCCCATACAGTGAAGCAGCCCTGGTGATTTACTAATACACTGATAACAAAATAATCCCCTTACAGTGCAGTTCTGGTGACCTAGTAATACCCATACAGTGCAGTGCTTTATTGGTGACATAAAAATACACCAGTGATCTAATAATACCCGTGCAGTGCTGCTGATGTGCAGCTCTGTACTGGTGATGTAATAATACACTTAACATAATAATTCCCATAAAGTGCAGTGCTCTACTGGTGACCTAATACCCATACAGTGCTGATAATGTAACAATACATTCCTGACCTGATGCCAATAAACTGAAGCCGCTTTGGTGATGTAAGACACTGGTAACAAAATAATACCCTTACAGTGCAGTTCTGGTGCCCTAATACCCATAGAGTGCAGTGCGTTATTGGTGACATAATAATGCACTTGTGACCTGATACCCATACAGTGCAACGCTGATGTAATAATACTCTGGTGACCTGATTCCCATTCAATGAAGCAACCCTGGTGCTGTACTAATAATACTCTTACAGTGCAGTTCTGGTGACCTAATAATACCCATGCAGTGCTTTATTTGTGACCTAATACACTGGTGACCTAACCCACCCATATAGTGCAGTGCTGCTGATGTAATAATACACTTGTGACCTGATACCCATACAGTGCAGTGCTGGTGACGTAATATTACACTGATGACCTATTATCTATACAGTGCAGTTGATGTAGTAATATACCGGTTACCTGATACCAATACAGTGAAGCAGCCCTGGTGATGTACTAATACACTGATAACAAAATAATACCCTTACAGTGCAGTTCTGGTGATCTAATAATAACCATACAGTGTAGTGCTGCTGATGTAGTAATACCCTGGTGACCTGATACCCACACAGTGCAGTACTCGCTCTACCGGTGACCTAATAAAACCCACACTGTGCTGCACAACTTATAGTTTTTGGCCCGAAGCCTGTGACTATTGTGTCACACGAGGTGTGGGAAAGGCTAAGTGCAATACGAAGGGAAGAGAGAAAGGGAGCCCAGACTCTAGGGTAAGGGGGAGTGGAGACCTCCTAGGCTGATCTGAGATCACCCTGGCTCCCCTATCGTCCCTATATTTGTTCCTCACCAATCACTGCACAGGAACCTATCCTTGTATTTCCCTAGCGCTTGGCCTTGGACAGGGAAGGGGGGGGAGGGTGAGCACTAGTCAGTCCCCACTAGCAACTAAAGACAACAAGGAAGACACACACTGGGAAAAGTAACTTGGCTTGAGCCTACTTCAGAGAGATTACACCAAATGTCGTCCTACCTCCAGCTAGGAAGTAAGCAGACTGCAACAGCTCCAAGGCTTCACAAGGAAACATGTGAATATCACCGGCACCACCCTGCTGCAAAGTATTTAAACACCCAGGCCTGGGTGTCAATTAGCGGGAGGGAGGTAGCCGCTGGGTCCTAGAGTGAGACAGATTCAAGAAGGTGTCTGTAATGCCAAACGAAGAGATCTTCTGCAGCCAACTGCAGGGCGACTGTCTGTAACATCTGACAAACCCTTGACAGTACCCCCCCTCTACGAGTGGCCTCAGGACCAGATTTCCCAGTATAAAAAATGTGAAATGAACGAACTAACCTGGAAGCGTTCACCTCTGATGCTGAAACCCACATCTTCTCCTCTGGATCATAACCCTTCCAGTGCACCAAGTATTGTAGGGAACGACGTAGGAGACGAGAATCTACCGCCCTAAAAATCTGAAACTACAGATTACTATCAGCCATTATTGGGGGTGGCGGTAGGGGTGAGGGCTCAAGAGGTTCCACATATTTTTTGAGGACGGACATGTGAAAAACATTGTGGACTTTAAGGGCCTGAGGAAGCTTAAGGCAAAACGCTGCTGGGTTAGTGACGGCAGTTATTTTATAGGGACCAATAAACCTAGGTCCCAGCTTCCAAGAAAGGACTTTCAACTTGATATTCTTGGAAGACAACCACACGAAGTCATTCATATTCAGGTCTGGACCTGGCACTCGTTTTCGGTCAGCCATACGTTTATACCGGTCTCCCATAATCTTTAAATTACTCAGAACCCCCGTCACACTGAGGAGAGTGATGCAGCAAAACGTTCCTCCTCAGGAACGCCTGAAACTCCTCTCCCACTAAAAGTACGAAACTGGATGGTAACCGTATGCACCAAAGAACGGTGACCTGAAAGTGGATTCTTGACTATAATTATTGATGGCCGATTCTGCCAGCGGTCAGTAGGATGCCCAATCCTCCTCCTAATTTTTGGAGATGAAATCTCCGAGGTAGGTCTCCAAATTCTGATTGACGCGCTCTCTCTGTCCATTTGACTGAGGGTGGAAGGCCAAGGAAAAGGACAGGTATACCCCCAGTCGAGAAAATAATTCTTTCCAGAACTTGGAAACGTGAATATCACCGGCACCACCCTGCTGCAAACAGTATTTAAACACCCAGGCCTGAGTGTCAATTAGCAGGAGGGAGGTAGCCGCTGTGTCCTAGAGTGAGACAGATTCAAGAAGGTGTCTGTAATGCCAAACGAGGAGATCTTCTGCAACCAACTGCAAGGCGACTGTCTGTCACATCTGACACACCCGTGACATATTGCCCACCTAGATTGTGCTCACATGTTTCAGATTTGAAATCCAGATTACATTTACAAGAGGATTTGTGGCAGAAAGTTTGGGGATTTCTGCTTGGATGTTCCTGCGGCTCCACATGAGCCTTTGCCCCATACAGTGGGAATGGGTTTCTGCAATGTGTAAGGACTTGTGAAGCTTCTCATTCTTCTAATGGTTTTTGTTTTTCCATGAAATGGATAATAATCTGTTGTTTTTATAACATTTGGATGGGATATCATACACCCTGTTCTCATATGAAAAGTCAATGAGTTTCAAGACAACTTGGGTGCAGAATCTGGTCTTGTATCTTCATTAGAGTTGAGCAGAAAGATTTGCAGGACCTTGGTTCAGTGGCCTCGTCTATAGCTCCTGGACCAAAGCCTGTGAGTCCCCTCTTGCCTGCCGTCCTCCCCAGCACATCTTTTCATTAGTAGGTTCAGCGTGACGTCGTCGTTGTGATGCAATGAAAGCATGACATCCCTTCAAACCTGTTAATCTGCAGAAGCATTGGGAATGCCAGCAGTAGGAGGATGATGCCGGCCTCAAGTTCGGCAGCCAACAACAACGGATGTGGCTGCTGGACCAGGGTCCTGTAAATCATTTTGCTGTACTCAATCCTTTTATGAAAGGTCATCAATATCAGATCAGTGGAGGTCTGGCACAATACACTACCACCGATCGACTGTTTTTACCAGTGAACGCAGCCAAACCACACCGCTTCATTTACTGTGTAGTGAACGTTCAGGTTCTGCAGCTCAGCCCCCATTCACACCAATACACCCGAGAACAGAACTGTACTGTTCTGCTCCATTCACTCTTTGTTTACATCAGCCCAGAGCTGGAAACAGCTGATCAGTGGGGCGCAGGGTGTACTTTGCTTCTTTACCATATAAATATCTTATCTAATGTCTGCTTTCAGTGGATCAAAGACTATTTATGACCTGTTGGCTTGGATGCTAATACTACTTTACATACACTAGTCTGTTTTTCAAGATAATGGTAGTCTTACAACATCACCAGTTTATATGATGAGTGGCCGTTTTTTGTTTTTTTTTATGTCTTCTGAGGTTCTTTTATATATAAAACAGGTCAAAGTTTGAAAACTCTGAATATTGTATTATATTACAACACTTGAGAAACAAATTGAATCTGCAAGAAATTGGGGAACGAAGGGCTATTTTACACTTGCTGACCGGTGATGGTTTAATAGCCTGTTTAGACAGGCCAAATGCACTTATAATGTACACTGAACAATCAGTAATTGTTTTCTGCACTTATTGTTGGCAGCACAGATCCTGTTTACACTGGAAGATGTGTTGCTGAGAGCGATTATTTTTAAATATGCTGAAAGATCATTTCACCCGATGAATGAGTGTTTTGCTCGTTCATCGGGTGATTGGCTGCCTGTTTAGACTGGATGGTTATAGGCAGGGCTCTGGAGTCGGTATAAAATGGACCAACTTCGACTCCTAAAATATATAATAAATTGGGTACAGTAGTTCAATGCAGTTTGTGAGGAATATTTTTTTTCATAAGAATTTGGGAAAGTTATGAAATGTCCTATTCCTGATCTAAGGGTCTAGACTTTTAGCTGAGATAAATCTGTGCTACAGTAAATTTATCACTTAAACATGAGCCATCTATGAGGGAGTCGTGGAGTCATGGAAATTGAGGAGTCGGAGGTTTGTCTTACTGACTCCACAGCCCTGGTTATAGGGAAGAAAATTGTTCTTAGGAATGCTCGCTCCCAATAATCATTAACTGTAAATGCACCTTTAAACAACTGTTTTTTATAGAAAAAGTTGTATACACCCAGTGTCAGTCTTTGCTGACGACACCAAACTATGTAGGATATTAAAATCTGACCTTGACATTAAAATATTGCAGAGCGATCTGGATAAGATGACTGAATGGGCAAACACTTGGCAGATTAGGTTTAATGTAGAGTAATACACCTAGGACAGAGTAATCCTATTGCTGCATATACATTAAATGGGAGTCTACTCGGGACTACAGAACAGGAGAAGGACTTGGGTATTCTGGTTACAAGTAAGCTGAGCAGCAGTACTCCATGTCAAGCAGCAGCCTCAAAAGCAAACAAGATTTTAGGATGTATAAAAAGAGAGCGAAAAGCCTGCGATCCCAACGTATTGTTACCCCTTTATAAATCACTGATGAGGCCACATCTGGAATATGGGATCCAGTTTTGGAATCCACATTTTAAAAAAGATATTCAGAAGTAAAGTTAGTTCAAAGGCGGGCAACTAGATTATTACAAGGTATGGAAGACCTCTCATATGATGAGAGGTTGAAAAAATTGGGCTTGTTTAGCTTAGAAAAACGACGTCTCAGAGGAGATTTCATTTATATGTGTGGTCAGTACAAAGGACTAGCACATGACTTATTCCTCCCAAACACCATACTAAGGACCATGGGGCACTCATTATGGGTGGAAGAAAGTATTCTGGCACCTAAACGGGAAAGGGTTCTTTACAGTTAGAGCAGTCGGACTGTGGAATGCCCTACCCCAAGAGGTAGTAATGGCCGACACTATAACAGCTTTCATGGGCTGGATGATTTCCACAGTACACATAACAGTGTGAGTTATAGTTAAATTAGTGACAAAATGTATAATTTTCAGAAAAAGGCTGAACCTATGTAACTGTTGTGATTTATTCTTTAACCCTTTTTAATCCTAATATTTTCACATGTAGCAATGTAATCATTACTGTACATTAGATCATAAGTTGGCTCCAATCTAAAAGCCAATAGCCTAATGAATATGAGGCTCTCCCTGATAGATGTCAAGGGGAAAGATAGATTGGTTGGATTTCAACATATCTTGATTCTTTTGTTCAATAAGCTACCACCCGAGGAATCTGGCAGTAGCTTAAACCCTTTCCATATTAAGAGAAGAAATACGTCTGTGGGTATCTTGGCTGTGGTGGGCAGAAGTTAAAACTGTTGGCTGGCAACAGTCTAAGTCCGGATACGCACATCTGTGTTTCTTATGATGCTTCTGAGGTGGGTTGGGAGGTCAACAGCCAGCCTATGAATTGTGGTCCATACTTGGACCAGAAAATGTGGATGTGTATCCGTCCTAAGTTGTATGGTCAGTCTGATGCCCCATACTCGGTTGGCTGATCCCAACAATATCTATGTGTATGGGGGCCTCCTGATTCTTCCCCAACATCTGATGTTGGAGGAGAAAAGAAGTAAACCTGTCGGATTCCCTCAGCCAATCCTTTTTGTTCTCTGGGCTATAAGTCCCTGCCAGAGGAGTAGTTCCGCTGACAGCTATCTGATATGTATGGGGGCCATTATTCTTCCCATACATGGAATTTACACTGGGTTTGCACACAGCATTTTGATTTTGAAATGTTTTCGGTGGCATTTCGAATAGTGTGTTTGAGAAAAAATTATAATAGTTGGGTGTTTAATTTTGTCGTTTTTTGTATTTCTGCCAAGATGTTTTTTTATTTATTTTTTAACTTAAGAACTTCAGTGCAGTTTTCCAGTGCGTCCCCATGACAGCACCTTAGGAGGAGTAATACCATATCCTGTGTAGTAGGGACAGGAAGCACAAAAGGTTAAAAGCCCTCCCATCCCCAACCTCCTCAGTGTTTTTCCTGTCCCTACACAGGACAGGGAGTACAGGAGGAGCGCTGGTGCAGGAGCACTGGTGTGAAGACAAGAGATACCTCAGGGGACCCCGGGGAGATCGGGGGGGCCACGGCTCTCTCCTTCCTGCTGCCAAGCGGGTCCTGGGCCGACACTCCCGGTCAGGAGTCCCTCAGCCCTCTGGTGTGCTGGAGCCTCCGGGTGCCACTTCCCCATCGCCGGAGCTCTCTGCATCCTGCTTCGGGCAGGTCCGGCTTCTCCTGGCTCCGGGACCGCCCGGCGTCGAAACCGGAAGTTCGGGATGGCTACTTCCGGTGGCGGTCGCGTGGGAAATTCAAACCGCGGTTAAGACCAGACGCCAGGGAGCAGGGAAAATGACTGGGCAACCAGGTAAGGTATAGGAAGGGGGGCTGGGGAGCACAAAGACAGCTTGGGCACCCCTGACAGCAAAATGGCAGAGATGTCTCACCCTGATACCCTCCCTGGATCGCCCCACAGTCATGTGAGTGTACCATTACCTCCTTTTATATGGTTAATGGAGCTTACTCTTACCAGGCCCTCCATATTTTTTTATAGGATCTATCTGGGAAGTTACCACCTCCTTCTAAGAAATAGAAGGATACAATGAAAAAGGCCACAGTAAAATCCAAGAGGTGCCTGGATTGTAAAATCAGTCTTCCCTACTCGTTTACAAAGCGTCTATGTGCTGAGTGTAGAACCTCCATGCTAAAGGAGGAGCACGGGGCTTTATTAAACGAGATCCGTAATATAATCAAAGAGGTTCAGGCTTCCAATGCGTCTCTGCAGCCTCCATCTTCTGAGGGTGAAGTCGACCCATCTGGCGACTCTTGACAGTGAGACCATTAGTCCACCTCAGTGCGGGGAACGGAAAAGACACGTGTTCCACTCAGATGGTATGGATATTTGTCTACGAGCAGTCCGAAACACGATGCAGGTAGAGGAAACGTAGAAGAGCAGTAGCATTCAGGATGAGATGTTTGGTGGTCTTAGAACCCAGAGATCCATGGTTTTTCCTGTTAATGCCCATGTGAAGGATATGATACTAGAGGAATGGGAGGATGTGGAGAAGAGACTCTCTATACCACGAGACTTCCGCCCGACTATCTTTTGACCCAGAGGACACCAATGTGTGGGACACTATTCCTAAAATTGACGTCCCGGTGGCTAAGGTGGTCAAGAAAACCTCTATCCCCTTTGAAGACTCATCAGGACTTAAAGATCCAATGGATATGAAGGCGGATGGACTTTTGGAAAAAGCCTGGGAAGCTTCAGTAGCAATTATTAAATCTAATATCGCTGCTACATCTATTGCCAGATCTATGAGATGGCACCCCGAGGGAATCTCTCCTTCAATCATTGCCCCTATTAAAAATGGGAACAAGTTTTATGGCCGATGCTTCAGCGGAATCGGTCAGATTTGCGGCCAGAAATAATGCGCTTTCCAACTCAGCCCGTAGAGCTGTTTGGTTAAAAACATGGTCTGGAGATACAGCTTCTAAGAACAAACTGTGCTCCATTCCATTTTCAGGGCTCAGGGTATTTGGACCTGTACTAGATGACATTCTAGAAAAAGCGTCCGATAAAAAGAAGGGCTTCCCTGAGGAGAAAAAGGAGCAGCCCTTTCGTAAACCGTTCCCCTCCCGTAAATAAAGTTTTTCAGAAACAGTTGGCATCGGGTAACTCAAAATCCCTGGATACTAACAACTATAGCGCAGGGTTACAAGATAGAATTTTCTCAAAAATTCCGCCTGACGAGAGGTTCCCCTACCTCTTTCCCGTCTGCTGGCAGACATAGAGAAGCTGCTGCATCAGAGGGTTATTGTACCAGTTCCAGAACACGAACAACATCAGGGCCATTACTCCTCCCTGTTTTCAATAAAGAAACCGTCAGGGGAGTTCCTTACGATTATCAACCTGAAACCCCTAAGCCGGTGGGTAAGCTACAAGAAATTCCTCATGGAATCAGTAAGATCAGCCATCCCTCTAATAAACATGGATGCGGTAATGTGCACCCTGGAATTTAGGGATGCATACTACCACCTGCTAATACATCCCTCAAGTCAGCAATATCTGAGGGTTGCACTACCATCAGGCAGTCAGATTCTACACTACCAGGTCCGATGTCTTCCCTTTGGCCGGTCATCTGCTCCCAGAATCTTTATAAAGATCATGGCAGAGGTGGTGGCCTGTATCCGACTCAGAGATATTGCCATCATTCCGTACTTGGACGACTTCCTGTTGGTAGCAGGATCTCCTCTAGATATGACGCAACATCTGGAATTTGTTCTACGGACATTAACCAGCCTGGGTTTGATTGTGAACAAAGAAAAATCCAATTTTGTCCCAAGTACATCACACCTCCTCCTGGGAGTCCATCTCGACTCCCGAATACGAATGTCTTGTCTCCCGGAAGACAAGATGCTCTCAATTCCACAAAGGATTCGTTCTTTTGCAAGAGAGCAGAAACCTTCAAACTGGAAGGCAACGAGTATTTTGGGAATCATGACGTCATGCATCTCCTGCGTCAGATGGAGCCAGTTCCATTCCAGGCCTCTACAGAAATGCATCCTGGAAGTAACAGACGGACATCAGAATTGCCTAGACAGGAAGATGTCTTTGTCCAGAGACGCCCAGGACTCTCTACACTGGTGGCTTGACCAGAAGAATCTACGAAAGGGAGTGCAGTGAATTCTGGAACCTTGTCTTTTAGTGACCACGGACACAAGTCTCTCAGGATGGGGAGCTCGAGTGGGAGATTCTTCTCTCCAAGGAACATGGTCCACAGAGATTCAGACCCGATCATCGAATTTTCGGGAACTACAGGCAATCTGGGAAGCCCTACAGAGAAGCCGGGCGGTCTTAAAAGACAAACCTGTAAAAATTTTGTCGGACAACATCACGGCAGTCTCTTTCATCAGACATTAGGGCGGACTAAGACATCCACTTCTCCAGTCCCTGGCCAACAGGATATTCTTAGGTATAGAGAAGATAGTGAGCTTCATTTCAGCAGTTCACCTTCGATGATCCGACAATCAGGAGGCAGATTACCTCAGCAGGCGTCAGATGAAGGCTTCAGAATGGGAACTGAAGGAAGAGGTGTTCCAGCAATTAACCCGCAGATGGGGTCAGCCGCACTTAGAACTTTTTGCATCCAGAACAAATGCAAAGACGACATCTTTCTTCTCTCTCGACCCAGGAGATCATCCTCTGGCAGTGGACGCACTCTCACAATATTGGGGAGAGGGCCTAACATATGCCTCCCCACCTGCTCCTCTAATTCCGAGAATGCTGCAGAAAATTCAGGAAGATCGGGCGACAGTCATAGCAATTGTCCCGTTCTGGCCAAGGAGAAGTTGGTTCTCCTTTTTACGTCATCTAGCGTTGGAAGACCCAATCATTTTTTCCCTTTTCAGGAAGATCTTCTGACGCAAGGTCCACTGTTTCATCAGAATCTTCAACAGCTCCAGCTCTCAGCTTGGCTTCTGAAGGGGAGATCCTGAAGAACAAGGGCTTATCCGCCAGAGTGATTCAGACTATGCAGGCTAGTAGAAAACCTGTAACCCAGGCCATATATAAAAAAGTCTGGAGGACCTTTTGTCATTTCCACAGGACATAAGGCACCTCTCAGCCAGACATCCCTGCGATCCTTGATTTTTTTGCAGGCAGGATTTGACGCAGGTCTTAGACCAAGTACCTTGAAGGTGCAGATTGCGACACTAGGTGCTTTCTTCCACACATCATTGTCCTCGCATCCCAGGATAATCCAGTTTGTCAAGGCAATCCAAAGACTTAGGCCTACACAGATAATTTCTTCCCCTGCGTGGGATTTGAATCTTGTCCTGAGAGTCCTTTGCAAACCTGCCTTCGGCCCAGTTAATGATTTGGAAATAAAGAACTTGACTCTGAAAACAGTCTTCTTGGTGGCAATCACCACAGCTAAATGTTTGGGTGAAATCCAGGCTCGATCTGTCATCGAGCCTTGTATGCAGATTCGGGATGATTGCATCATTCTGAAACTGGATCCAAGTTTCTCTCCGAAGGTGGTGTCATCGATGACCTTAAACCAAGAAGTGGTTCTTCCATCATTCTGCAAAAACCCTAGGAATCAGAGGGAGGAGGAGTTCCACCATCTCTATGTCCGCAGAGCAGTGTTGGCCTATTTGGAGGCCACTCGGAACTGGAGATTAAACTCTAACCTTTTTATACAGTTTGGGGGGGGGGGGAAATAGAGGCAGGAAGGCTTCAAGACCATCCTTAGCTAAATGGGTCACATCCATGATTAATCTAGCATATCTTTCAGAAGGACAACCTCCCCCTGAAATTATCAAAGCCCATTCCACCAGAGCAATTTACACCTCATGGGCAACTAGAGCAGGGGCTACCAAATATGTACCGCAGCCACATGGTCAGGACATACTACTTTCTGCAAACACTACAAGCTAGATGTTCTCTCACAGCAGAGATCTGCGTTTGGTAGGAAGGTACTTCAGGCAGTTATCCCACCCTAAGCTATGAGTTCTTGGGTATACTCCTATGGTGCTGTCATGGGGACGTACTGGAAAACCGGAATTGGTCTACCGGTAATGATGTTTCCAGGAGTCCACATGACAGCACCCTTATTTCCCTCCCTATATTGCTACTGTATATGACTCTAACATATCTCTAAGCAGTCTAAAATAAAATTTAGTTGTACCCAGCCAATGTGGTTCTTGGAAAATCACTGAGGAGGTTGGGGGTGGGAGGGCTTTTAACCTCTTGTGCTTCCTGTCCCTACATAGGATATGGGATTACTCTTCCTATGGTGCTGTCATGTGGACTCCTGGAAACATCATTACCAGTAAGACTAATTCCGGTTTTCTTTTTTGAGCCAATGACAGAAGTGGATCCAGCAGCTGGGTTGCCGACCTTATTTTCTGTTTTATTCTTGACAGCTTTTCAAAAATCATGGACAGACAACCTGTTTTTCAGTCGCATTGGAAAACTGTAGTAAATCGCTGTGATTATATGTGAAGGTGTCTACAGCCCATAATTCTAATGTGAAGACCGTAGCCGTGCTTACTGTGAACTGTAAAATAATTAGTCATAATTATCTGCACAAATTTTTCCCATCTTCAAAAAATTCAGGTACATCATTATCTTTCAGGAAACTCAAACACACGGAGGGCCAAAAAGAAAAACTTTGGACAAAGTCGTGGGCTGACCAGTATACCGCATAATTGTAAAAAAAAAAAAAAAAAAAAAAAAAAACACAAACTGCTTAAATGCTGGATGTGAAACTAGTTTTGGATTTCTATTGAGCCATTTGTCCTCTCCGTGTCGGAGACAATCAATGTGACTGCCATTACAGCTACCAAAGTTAAAATCCTGATTTCCAAAACTTCACAATGGCAAATCAGCTTAGTAGTGTTCACATTGCTGCATCGTTTAACTAGGTAGTGATCGCTGTTATCAAAACAGATACTCGTAAAAGACAAATATACCTTGTCAGGTGATTTTATAATTGAAATCCTCTGTAACCGGTTGGGTTCTTTCATATTTAGTTTAACAGCTGTAATTTTTAATTTCTTGGACTACAGATCTTTGTGGCTTTTCCCCATGATTAATAATATATTTCTCTTAAATTTCACATTAATGTTTTATATTTTTTTTTAGAAATATTAGGTTTAATCTATGTTAAAATAGTAAAGACAAAACAATTCCTTTTTTTTTTTTTTTTTTTTTTTTAAATAAAAAAAAAATATATGCAAAATTATATTAGGAGTGAGAATACTCCCCTCCTGGTCAGGTGTCAACAGTCAGCGCAGCATCCCCTGCCGGTGGGGACACAATTCTGACTACACAGGAGTGGTGCCATTTTGGGAGGTCTGTATCAATTTGTTTTAATCTAGTTTCACCTTTTTGTTTAGTAGTGGACAGCCCCTTTTTTAAAGGGAATCTGTTACCAGCTTTTTGCCACCTAATCTGAGAGCAGCATAATGTAGGGGAACAGGCCCTGATTCCGGTGATGTCACATACTGGGTTACTTGCTGTATTGTTTGATAATCTGCTGCTAGCAAAACTGTGTTTTTATTTATTTTTTTTTATCACCAGGGGGCTAGTAAATCTGCTGCCATTATAGTCCACCATATTCATGATATTTGTATAACCCTGTCTCTACCACTGATTTGGCAGCTTTCTGTGTACACTGTGCATAGGCAGAAAGCTGCAAATCAGTGGTGTGGGCAGGGTTATACAGAGCTCAGCATTCATGTTTGTTTTTTATACTTTCTTCAAAGGTCTGAGAAGAAAGGCTATGTCTCTGCTGGCTATAGTTTGACCCATGTCACGCCATTCATGTGATCAGACATGTGACCACCAGTACCATCCGATATAGGCAGGCACACTGCCATTGCCTTTTATTCTTTTATATAGGACTCATTGAGCTGTGTGTGTATAAGAAATCATGGAAGACTGAAGTGGTGAGAGAAAGCGCTGCTGTCTAACAGCCAGCCATCTTATGATTCCCTAATGTAAATACTTAGGCTGCTGGCTTAAAGCGAACCTGTCACCAAGAAAATGCAATGCGATCTGCGGGCACCATGCTATAGAGAAGGAGGAGGTGAGCAGAATATGTGATTTTATGAGAATAGACTCAGTATGACCTGTGATTTCATCATTTTTACCTCTGCTCGTCCAGTGGGCGGGGCTATCAGTGACTGACAGCTATTTCTGTGTGCACACTTATATAAAGATAGCTGTCAGTTATTGATGGCCCCGCCCACTGGACCAAAAATGCCAGAAAGAGCAGAGGATTAAATGCTGAAAATACAGGTTTATACCCGATCAGTGACTGACCGGGTATAAACCTGTATTTTCAGCATTTAATCCTCTGCTCTTTCTGGCATTTTTGGTCCAGTGGGCGGGGCCATCAATAACTGTGTGCACACTTATATAAAGATAGCTGTCAGTTATTGATGGCCCCGCCCACCGGACCAAAAATGCCAGAAAGAGCAGAGGATGAAATGCTGAAAATACAGGTTATACCCGGTCTTTCCTCACTACACTATACATCAATCTGCTGAGCTCCCCCTGCTCTATAACATGATGCCTGCAGATTATACTGCATTTTCATGGGCACAGGTTTTCTTTAAGGTGTAACTGTTTTTTCAGGTAAAATATTGTAAATAGGCTGTCACGTATCATGACGTATAACACAGTTTCTGGCCATTACATCAGTTATATCCTGCATTTTCACCAAATTTTCCCTCTGCATGCTCTAATTTTCAGTTGTCTCTGAGCCGTTGGGTGGAGACTAGCTCCTATGATATCTCCTATACACAATACACACAAATATGGATTCCTGTGTTACTTTTTGTCTGTGTTACAGAAAAAGAATGTAAGACAGTGTATAGCAGTGCTAAGTTGTATGGCTGTGAATCCAGCACTGTAGTTAGATAAAACAGGTACTTGAAGCTCCAGTTGTGTATGCCTGTCTGTTGCATCTCCCCTCTTCATTAGAGTAAAATGGAAGGTGTAACCTGATGCCTCACTGTTAGCAGTGTGTGTGTTAATTCCAAAACAGATTTGAGCTTTTATTTTTCTTAAGAGTAATTGGCGAGGCATAGGGATGGGGGGGGTTGTCTCATAAATGGAGAAGAGGATATCTCCAATAATATATCACAGTCCCTAATTATCTCCTGTACTATTGATTTATGCTACATTTGTTTAAAGGGGTTTTCCCGCGAACAAAAGTTAATTTTAATAATTGTCTGTGTCTGACCGTGTACAGAACATACCACATCTCCTGGGCAGGAGGGGAGCAAAAGACTATACAGATATTACAGCAGGGGATTCATTTTGTGAGGTAACACATGTCACTGCTAGTGATGAGCGAGTATGTTTTGTTAACCCTTTCGCTGAGTATACTCGGCCGAGTATTTATAGAATGCTCGGGCTTTAAGTTTTCGTCGCTCTGTGAACATGATTTGCGACGGTTTGACAGATTTAATACATGTGAGGAATGCCTGTTTTTCCAGCATATCTCACATGTATTAAATCTGTCAAACCGTCGCAAATCATGTTCACAGAGCGACGAAAACTTAAAGCCCGAGCATCCTATAAATACTCGGCCGAGTATACTCAGCGAAAGGGTTAACAAAACATACTCGCTCATCACTAGCAGTGACATGTGTTACCTCACAAAATGAATCCTCTGTGATCCTCTGCTGTAATGTCTGTATACTCTTTTGCTCCCCTCCTGCCCAGGAGATGTGGTATGTTCTGTACACGGTCAGACACAGACAATTTTTAAAATGAACTTTTGTTCGTGGGAAAACCCCTTTAAGTGACCGTAACAATTTAATCTCTCAATGTTGCCAGTTTGAAAATCGGTCATTAAAAACCTACCTGTCAATCCATCGTGTGTATGTACACGCATGAATGAGTATTTTATTTTCCTATCTCTAATTGTCGGTTTTCACTCCGCTGTATAGATTGGACACGAAAACATGAGGTGATTTTGTTCCCCCATCTCTATAGCAGGGGTCCCCAACCTGTGGCTCACGGTCCCATGAGTTGTGGCTCGCGGCTGTCTGCCAGCTTGGTGCATTAGCTCCAGGTCTAGCAAACCGGTATCAAGATCACATCTCAAAATGGTGAATTTTGTGAGTAGCCCAGCACAGAAGAGCAGATCTGGACACACCCGTCTTACGGGTTTGGAGATAATTTAAGTATGGTAGGCTGGAGGTCGGGAAGATACTACCTGTCAGAGAAGGTGCTTGAAGCTGGATGCGACAGAGTGGTGGGAGTGCTTGATGAGAGAATAATGAATGGGGGTATTGTGGGAACCCCTGGATCTTGGTATAATCCTTCAGGATGATATCTGTGGAAAAGCTTTGATTATCATTATACCCATAATGGGGACTTTGGTTGCCACTACTGTGAGGGGGGCAGGAGCTGAATGTGGCTCTCAAGGTTAGAAAGGTTGGGTACCACTGCCCTGTATCATACCCTATAAAGCAGCAGAAGCATGGACCAGAATTTCTTCAACTTCAGATCCTCTTGAAAATGCCAGGTTTTCCAGAGTGTTATATAATATGCAGTAGTTGGTACTTGACGCAAGTGCAGGGATAAGAGCATTACCATGGAGTCTGATGAGTCATACTGTGTTTTCGTTTACTTTTACATAGTGTGTTGTTTGCCTAGGTAACAGCACCATTATACTCTATAGGGAAGAAGGCAAGCTAGCGGGGGCAGAATGGTGCTCTGGGCTATGTTCAGCTTGGACAATCTGGGTCCTTTATTGAGATTTTACATTGGCACATGCCACCTACCAAAACTATATTGCAAACTAGGTTTACCCCTATAAGGTAGCAGTATTCTCTAATGGCAGTAACACCTTTCACTACGTGGAGTTACACATAGGTGTATAACTGGTGGAGAGGTTCAAGTACAGCCTATGACTCTCTTCAACCTGTATAACTATGATTGAGATCTGCAGAGCTTCAGATCTCAATCTAATCAAGCTTCATTGGGATGTGATGGGTGGTGAAAGGGTAACCTGATCCTTTTGAGGCGTCGTCTCACAATCTACAGGACATAAAGGATCTGCTGCTGCTGACTCCATTGTGTCAGATACCACAGGAAACCTTTGGCAGTCTTGGAGGGTCTGTTTAATGGGGCAGAGCTGTTTTGGTAGTACAACAGAATAAACAAAATATTAAGGGGTGGGGGGGGCTTTAAAAAGATTTGCTATAGCAAGCATTAATTCTGGTCTAAGAGAAAAAAAGAGCCGCACTCTGAGCAATGCAGACAATTGGGTTTTCTGAAAAAAAAAAAAGCGGCATGTACTAGTTGTGTCTGAGACTCGCACGTTCTAGTCTTTAGTTAAGCAAAGAAAATAAAATGGGATTCTATATGTATAGCTTCCAATTTTTATTGATACATTTCAAATATTTAACGTAGGAAACTGTAAATGGTCTTTTATTAATAGCTGCTGCTGAGAAAAACAGATTGTACATGGATGACCAGTGAGAAAATTGTCCCACTTTTCTGGATGAAACTGACGATTTTTGTCATATTAGCAGTTGTGTGATGGGCAAGGTGGAATCCTGCCAATGTGTTTATTGCACACTGCTAGGATTTTGCAAGATGCAGAAACTTGTGCATGGTCTGTAAAAGCCCTTTAGGCTATGTTCACATTGTGAACACATTGTGTTGTTTTTTTTTTTTTTTATGCAAATTTTCAGCTGCGTTTTACAGTACCAGCAAAGTCTATGAGATTCCAGAAATCTCATGCACACACCTTGGTTTTTGTTTGATCAGCATTTTGTGCTTTACATGTTTTTTTGCTGATTGGAGCATGTCACTTTTTTAAACGCCTAGTGTGAACATGACTATCAGGTTTTGCTGCATTTTTATTGAAAAAAAGCAAGTAGAGTAGTATGTGAAACTCCTTTTTATTTTTGTGATTTTTACCATCTTGTCTTGGTCACCTGAGATGGCAGTTTGGCTAGTACAGTTTAATTAAATTAGTGATGTGTACAATGTAAACATTGGCTGAGCTAGGTGTGAAATTGAACAATCCCTGAGCAATTCAATGGCAGACCATATTGTGAAAATAAATAGTGTCCTACAAAGTCAATGCACTGCTAGAGTCTTAGAAAAACTATTCCTGAACAATTCACCTCCCCCCACTGTTACATTTGTAATTCTGGTTAATATGGTTTCACATATGTCTTGCATTGGTGACCTGTGTTCATGCTTCTGTGGTGCAAGCAAAGCTTTGGGATCCTGAAAAACGCAGCAATAAATGAGGAAAAAAACAAGCAAAATCCAGAACAAACCTTCCTGGCAAGAGATCAGGTTTTACTGCAGAAAAAAAAATGCTGAAAAGACGCTATGTGTGAGCATAGCCTTAATATTGTTTTCATTCTAGACTGGACAACCCCTTTTTAAGCTGAGCTATGGTTGTCTCAGAGTAATGGGGTGGGGTGCATGTAGTATTTGATTACTTGTTAAGCATTTCACCTGACAGTTCAGTAACTTTCCCCTTTCTCATGTATTTGTTTGCTCTGTAAGCTGGATATCTAAACAGATTGTATAAACATGTTTGTAGTGAGGTAGAGAAGTCCTTGTGACTGGTCTAATTGGAGGCCTTCCACCATGAATACTGAAAGAAACCATCTATATAATCTTGGGAATTTGTACTCCTAATAATTACTGTATTTTTCGGACCATAAGACGCACCTAGGTTTTAGAGGAGGAAAATAGAAAAAAAAATGTAAGCAAAAAATGTGGTCATGATGCACTGTTAAGGGGGAGCGGGTCTGCTGCTGACACTGTTATAGGGATAATGTCCCCAAATTCTGTTAATATTCTCCATCCTGGTATATATGGCCCCCTCCTTTCTGTTATACGTGGCCCTCACACCCATCCTGGTATGTATGGCCACCTTCACCCCTGTATGTATGGCCACCTCATCCTGGTATGCTTGGCACCCCCTGATCCCTGTCACGCTGCACAGAAAAATAGATCGTCATGCCGTATATGTACTGCGGTTTGCCAGAACGCACCTCCCGCAGTACCATACATGTACAGTAGATGTCATGAAGGGGTTAAATGGAATCTGTCAGCAAATATTTGCTATTTAGTGACAGAAACTGATTACTGTGATGTCACTTACTGGGTTAAGTGTTACTATTTCATAAAATCTGTTTTTATCAGCAAGAGATTATCACTACAGGGCTAGTGTCTTATGCCATCTAGTGAACTGCTGCGTATAACCCTGCCTTCACCACTGATTAGGGGGGAAGTAGATTGGTGAAAACTTTTATTTTGCTTTTATATCATTTTAACTACATTTTACCGTGAAGTTTTTCCAAGGGAATAAAAAAAAATATTTAATCATAGTAATGCAATTAGTGTTGAGCGACTATGTTCTATTAACCCTTTCGGCGAGTATGCTCAGGCCGAGCTCCGAGTATTTACAGCTGCTCGGTGATATGGTTGAATCGCTCCCGTGTGCATGATTTGCGACTGTTTGACCGTTTTATTACATGTGAGTAATGTCTATTTATTCAGTCTCCCATGACAGCACCATGTGAGAGAGGATCCGCCCATCAAGGACAGGAAACCTACAGGTTAAAAAGGGCGGCCCTCTCTTCCTGCCTCAGTTTAGGTTTCCTGTCCATGATGGGAGACCTCGCAGGCTTACCTGCAGAAGATGGACTCCTGTCCCAGAGAGGGCCACAGCAGGTGGTTGGAGCCGGTCCATCCCAGTCCTCTGGAGACGCCACGGTAGGGCTCAGTGGGGCGCCTCCGTGAGCGTTGCGGCGGGCGCGACATCGCCTCACGGGGAGGTAGATGTCCGCCAGGTGTGGGGCCGCTAGCGGGCTTCCTCCCCCCACTACAAATTGCAGGAGATCCAGGTCACGCCGGTGGAAATCCCTGAATAATTTCCTTTTAAAATACATACCTTTTAAAATGGAGTCTTTAAAATCCGTAATAAAGTTACTTTTTCCCCACTGCTATATGGTAGTGCTCGATCTCAAAGATGCGTATTACCATATCCCAATTCATAGTGACTATCAGAAATTCTTGAGGCTGGCCATTGAAATTGACGGGGTGGTTAAACACTTTCAATACACTGCACTCCCCTTTGGTTTAGCTATAGCCCCGCAAGTTTTTACTAAAGTAATGGCGGAAGTTATGGCCCATGTAAGAGAAAGGGACATTCTAATTATCCCTTACCTGGATGATCTTCTGATAGTGGGGAACTCGTTTGTTCAGTGCGAGACCCACCTGCGGGAGACCATGTCGGTCTTAAAGAGTTTGGGGTGGTTTCTAAATTTAGTCTAGACTTTTCTATCTCCACTCGAGGTACAACAATATCTGGGGGTCATATTAGATTCTAGGAAACAGCTATGTCGTCTTCCAGAAGAAAAGATTGATAGAATCCGGGGGTTGGTAGCACAGTGTATACGTAAACCTTCTATGTCACTCCGTAAGGCCATGTCACTATTGGGAACCTTCACCTCCACTTTTCCTGCAGTTCGTTGGTCACAATTACATTCAAGAGCTTTTCAGTGGGATGTGTTGTACAATAACGCAGCTTTAGAGGGGCATCTAGACCGTGAGTTTACGCTAGGTCCTCGTGCCATACGGTCCCTTCGTTGGTGGTTACGACAAGGCAATCTTGCTAAAGGGGTTCCCTGGGAATGTAGTCCAACTGCAGTCTTGTCCACTGATGCAAGTGCTACAGGATGGAGAGCTCACTTTGAAGGGAAATTAGTGCAGGGAACCTGGTCAAGCAGTGAGCGACAGTTGTCATCAAATGTTAAGGAGCTTCTGGCGGTGCAGCATGCGTTCAACGAGTTCCTTATATATTTACAGGGCCAGCATGTCCGTATACTCTCGGACAATCAAGTCACGGTAGCTTACATAAACCACCAAGGGGGAACCCGCTCAAGAAATTTGATGAGGGTAGTGAACACACTTCTGCTGAAAGCCGAAGATCATTGTCCCTCTCTTTTGGCTACTCATCTAAAAGGGAAGTAAAACATCACAGCGGATTTCCTCAGCCGTACTTCTGTAAAAGAGGGAGAGTGGTCCCTAAATACGCAAATATTCTCCAGAATCGTAGAAGCGTGGGGCCTTCCGACTGTGGACTTATTCGCAACAAGGGCCAATCGGAAAGTGGAAAATTTTTGTTCCTTGGACCCCAGAGAAGGACCCCTGGCAGTGGACGCCTTCATGGTTCCCTGGAGATTTCCTCTGGCATATGCCTTCCCTCCCATAATCCTGCTCCCAGCAGTGATAAGAAAGATCAGGGCAGACTGAGCCAGAGTGATACTCATATGCCCCTTTTGGCCCAAAAGACCGTGGTTCCCTTGTCTCCGGAAGATGTCCATATCAGATCCCTGGGTTCTTCCGGAGATTCTGGACCTCCTCACTCAGGAGCCACTTTCCCATCCTCCAACCCCAAGTCTACATTTGACGGCGTGGAATTTGAGAGGGTGTTATGGACCAACAAAGGATTCCCCGCAAATGTAGTGAATACTCTCCTGACTAGCAGAGAACCTGTTACCACCCGTATTTATGCCAGGACCTGGAGGAAGTTTCTGTCCTTTGCAGAAATTAAGGTGGAGGAGGGGCCCCCTATTGGGAATATTCTGGAATTTCTGCAGCGGGGCTTAGAATTGGGTCTCACTACCAGTACCTTGAAAGTACAGGTGTCGGCGTTGGGAGCTTTATTTTCTTCCAATATTGCAGATAACTATTGGATAGCCCGTTTTATAAAAGCTTCCTTTTAGGTGTAGACCCATTACCAAAGTAAAGATGTCTCCCTGGGATTTGAATTTTGTCTTAGATGCCTTGACCAGTCCTCCTTTTGAGCCACTAGATTTAGTCTCCCCCAAAATTATTTTCCTAAAGACGGTCCTGTTAGTAGCCCTAACTTCAGCCAGGAGAGTTAGTGACCTACAGGCCCTTTCAATATGCCCTCCATTTACGCAAATTCTGGACGATAGGGTTATATTAAAACCTGATCCGGCCTTTCTTCCCAAAGTGGCCACTCGATTCCATAGAACCCAGGAGATGGTTCTCCCGACTTTTTGCTTTCCGTCCAAAAATCAAAAGGAGGAGAGGCTTCACACTTTAGACGTTAGGAGGTGCGTACTAAAGTACTTAGAAGTATCACGTGGCTTTAGAAAGGATAAGTCCCTATTTATTTGCTATCAGGGGGCTAGAAAGGGTTGTAAGGCCTCAAAGGCTACAATCGCTAGATGGATCAAGGAGGCCATTTCCCTCGCTTACTCCTCAGGGGATAAAGAGATACCGGAAGGATTGAGGGTGCATTCTACCAGAGCGGTATCAACCTCCTGGGCGGAGAAGACAGGGCTTTCCATTGAGGAAATTTGTAAGGCTGCCACTTGGTCTTCTCCCTCTACTTTCTATAGGCACTATAGATTGGATCTGGGTGGCTCTGAAGATCTTACTTTCGGGAGAAGGGTGCTTCAAGCTGGTCCCTCCCTAATTTCTTTCGTCTCTGTAATTCTCTCACGTGGTGCTGTCATAGGAGACCGAATAAAGCCTTAGTTACTTACCGGTAACGGGATTTTTCGGAGCCCATGACAGCACCTTTATATTCCCTCCCTTCACTGGTGTTGTGCACTCCCGTAGAGTTTATTTCTTTTTTGTGCACCCTTGCGGGAAATTGATGAAAAGTAATGTACTTAATGTGATTGTTTTGTTATAATTAACCTTGGTGGTACTCTCGTGCTCTGTTAACTAAACTGAGGCGGGAAGAGAGGGCCGCCCTTTTTAACCTGTAGGTTTCCTGTCCTTGATGGGCGGATCCTCTCTCACGTGATGCTGTCATGGGCTCCGAAAAATCCTGTTACCGGTAAGTAACTAAGGCTTTCTTACACATTCCTCACATGTAATAAAGCTGCCAAACAATTGCAAATCATGCACACGGGAGCGATTCAACCATATCACCGAGCAGCTATAAATACTCGGAGCTCGGCCCGAGCATACTCGGACAGAACATACTCGCTCAACCCTAACTGCAATATATAAAACCACGCTCTTGTATCTTTCACAGGAGTGCCGACATGGCAGGCATGAGGGCTGGCTGCCATAACCCATTGGTGCGTCACAGTTGTGGAGGGTAAAGTGATAGGTGTATGGAACGGCACACCTCCTGAACCACATGTCTTAGATGTCGCTGTCTTTGATTAAGCACTGATCAATGCTCAACTCCAATATGTGCTGTTACAGGCAGATGCTGGCTGTAAGGCTGGTTTAATACGTCCGGATATTTTCGGTACCGGAAAAAAATGGTACCAGAGATATCCATGTGTGTTTTACGTGTGGCATTCATGTGCCGCATCTGGATCACACGGATGGGCGCCTGGGAATCAGCGATACAGTTAGCGCTGTTCCCAAGCGCCGGTGCTGAACGCTGCCCTCATCATGGTTCCCTGCTGGTGCTGTATTCAGCACCAGCAGGGACCAAGATGAGGGTAGTAGTAGTGTACTCCTTGTGTCGCCACCTGTAAAATTAAGAATAAAATAAAATCCTTATACTCACCTCTCCTAGGTGTACCCCGCTGTCATCCATGTGATCGCTGCTGCGGAGAAGCAGGGGAGAATGAGCCGCTCCGGAGCTGCGCTCAGTGACTGACAGGACACCGTTCCTGAGCTGCAGCTCCGGAGCCGCTCATTCTCCCCGGCTACTCGGCAGCAGCGGTCGCAGGGATTATAGTGGGGGACACCTAGGAGAGGTGAGTACATGGATTTTATTATTTTATTCTTAATTTTACAGATGGGGACACAGAGTACACTATTACTACCCTCACCATGGTCCCTTCTGGTGCTGATCACCGCGCCGGCAGGGAACCACGATGAGGGCAGCGTTCAGCACCGGCGCTTGGGAACAGCGCGATTCCCAGGTGCTGATACGTGTCACACGGATGACACACAGATGTTATCCGTGTGGTACGTTTTGTGGACCATGTGTCCACAAAAAAAAATGGACTTGTGGAGCACACTGACACACGGTCCGCAAAAAACACACTGACATGTGCACAGACCCATAGATTTGAATGAGTCTGCGTGTGTCGGTGTCTCCGGTACGTGTGGAAACTGTCACCACTTGTACCTGAGATACTGACTTGTGAAAGAGCCCTTAAACAGACAGTATTTGCCTAGTAGGGTGCATGGGGACCCAACATTGGACGTTCCAATATATCCAGTGTCGGTAAGGGGACTATTCACTGGATGTTTTTTTTGTGCTCCTCCATTCCATAGTTATGTCCCCTGGTAATAAAGAAGCACATTTTCCCTTCATCCATCTCAACAGTCTCTGAGAGCATCTATTTTGTTTTTTGTTCATGTGACAGAAGTTCTTTGGTACACACCCAGTTGGTTGCAGAGGAAAATTCACATTTTTATTACCAGGGACAGAACTTTGAAACAGAGGGGTACAGAATTAAATGCCACTGTTTCACAGATTCTGGAACTTTTTTCAGGAGGTTTGCAGTTACAAATTTAAAAAAATCCTGTAACAAGTCTTTTTAAAGGGACTGTGTCATCAGGATCTGCACTATTGAAATCCACCTTTTATTTTAAAGGGAATCTGTCAGGTAGATAGGGGTAGGGGTTAAAACACATTTCATTGATGTGTGGCTTATCAGGCTGTGTGCTGTTGTTTACTTACAATGAAGGTTTTATCACCTGGTGATTATCATACCCTGGGCTACAGCAATGCATGCTTGCTAGTCTGACTCCACTCCTCCAATGATTGTATGCACATTGTCCATAGACAGTGAGCTGCTAGAGTCTGGTGTGGGCGGGGTTAGCTTTCTCAGCCATTCTTTATGCTAAATGTAAAAACTTAGTCAGAACTGCTGCACCCAGTAAACTAAGTGATACATTATTGGAATCAGGGTCTCTTTGTCTACATCATGCTGCTCTCAGATGAGGTGGCAAAACCTGCTGACAGATTCCTTTTAAATAATATATTTTAAAAAATTTTCATTAAGGAAACCATTCAAATGCACATTTATAAACATAAAAAGGAAAGGTTTTACGCAATACAGGACAAAGGGGTATTTTTTGTTTTTCATTTTATGTATATACATGATAAACCTACTTTCCCAAGGAGGGCGGCAAAATTGGGACATGACATTCAAAAGACCCCACCCAACCAAAGAGTCTTGAAATGTCTGTTTTATCAAATTTCCATATTTTATATATAAAAAAAAAAAAAATCTTGCATTTATCTTTTACTCTCACTTCTTGCTATGAGAGTACTTTTCAACATTCTCATCCTCACAGGCAGTATTACAATGATGGATGATCACTAAGCAAAGTAGCTAACAAACGTTGCACTATTGATAATAGGTGATGGTCCCAACTCATCTCCTCCTACTATCAAAATCATCTTTGCCCAGATGAAACCAAGAGCAGAAAAAGCTTCTATTAACGTCCGTAGAATCAGAGGCTGCTTATTGTGGCGTTCTGAAATGAGTCAAATCTTGCAAGAGGTTGTCCACTACCCTGACTGACTTAAGTTATGGCAAACAAGTAACTAATATGGGGATCTTTTAGGGGTATTTATCTTTTTAATGTTTTTTTAGGCCTTTTTGCTTAACTTCCTGTGCCCTGGCATCAGCTCTGCTGTCAGTCATCACTTCCTCGTCTCCCTTCTTACTACATTTCCAGTCACTGCTTGTGCTTGGCTGCAAGCCAGCAATGAGCACACCCCCTTTAATGCTGCCTAAACTCTTTCCTTTTTTCCCCCCACTGTCACACATGGCACCAGCATGATCTACTTTACTGGACACTGTTACAGAGAATAGAAGTAATGTACAAAGCATGAGAACACCAGCCCTGACAATAAACATTATCCCCACCTACTCCCCCTCACGGATGGATGGGTGGGAAAGGAGAAATTACTGTAAATATATAATAGTTTATACAGCAGAGTGTGTATACAGTACACAGGTTATATAGCTGTGTGTGCATATATACCCTTCTTTACACATACAGATACAAGGGGGATGCTGGGTCTGCAGGGAGACTTTGATATGACATCATAGGAAGCTCGGAGAGTCTCAGCCTGAGATCATGTGACCAGAAGAGCAGCATGAGTTATAGAAGGTGCCCATGCATCTTGGATATTGGCGGCCAACAATCTTTCTCAACTCCTCCATGTACTTGACATTTGTGAAGACCCGGGGTCTTCCGTGGGCATAACGCTACTCAGACAACACAGGATGCGGGTAAAACAGCGTGGCCATACTTTATTGAACCTCAAAGCACACAATAAACATGTAGAATTGTACTAACTATTACCCAAGATGCTACAACTTTACGCAGTCTCACCCTTCCTCTCCTCCCGCCTGGGATGGAACAACTGTGACTTTGGGACTTCCAAGGCCAACTACCTCAACCAGTGGCCCCCTGCTTCTGGCGGGCCCCCACAGAGAGAAGGTAGCGCCAAGTTTAGGAAGCTAGCAGTCCATCGAGGTACAAGGCAAGAAGACCCAAGAGTCCAACCCTGGCCTCTGAGAGTTTCCATGGGGCCAGATGACTGGTGGATCCCAATCTGGCTTCTACGAATGTCTCCATGGGTTCCAAGTGACCGGTGGGTCCCTCCTGGCAACCTCAAACAACATATCCGTGGTCCATAGACAGGTGACCTCATCGTCCCAACCTGGTCTCCCCAAAAGTATCCATGGTCTCTCTGATGGTCAATGGAGCAGATCCTTATCTTTCCAGTCAGGGTCGTACCCTTAGGCCGAAATCATGTAGAGTCCAAATCTGTGCCTCTTTGGATGCCATGCTATCCATCTACTTTCCTGAAGGATCTCTCATTCTCTTTGTAAAGTCTTTCTGATGCTCCTTGATTCTGCTTCCAGCACTACAGACATCCCTGTTTATATTTACATCTGTGTAAGGTCATCAGTCACAGGTTGGGGGGGAAAGCGCGGCACTCAGATCTCATTGTTTGAGCTAATCAATTTACATAGTTGGTATACAGTGGGCTCTTTAAACAAACATTCAGCTGACTTTTAGTACAAGATGTAATTAGCATATTAGCACACATTATTGTTTCCAAACCCAAGAGGAGATAACAATCAGGGTTATACAAATACTGGTCTGTTTTAATCAACGAAAGAAGAACACAGGTTAAAAATTCAACACAAAGAGAATAATGTAGATTTGTTAATCCAAGAGAAATAATCGTCTGGATAATTAGGCTAAGTGCCCACGATGCAGAAATGCTGCGGAGCGTTTCTGCATCTCCCTGGCAGAAGAAAACTAATGCGGATTTTACATGCGTTTTTTTTTTCTGCCAGGTAGAAGCGTTTGTGACGTGGTTTCAACATGCAATTTCGCATGCGGGTTGTCAAGCGCTTTTCCAAGCGATTTTAGCATCACTTGGAAAAGTTCTTGACAACTTGGTCACACTATATTAATCCATGCAACCAGCATGGATTTATGTTGTGTGACCAAGTTGCAATGCTGCAAATGCAACATCAATAGAAAAAAAAATAAAAAATTTAAAACATTATACTCCTTTGGCCCCCGGTCTCATACGGTGCGTTCGGCGGCTCGCGGTGCTCTAAAAAGGACCTTCCATGACGTCATTTAGTCATGTGACAGGTCACGTGACCGCTGACGTCGGCGGTCACGTGACCTGTCACGCGACTAAATGACGTCATGGAAGGTCCTTTTACCACCGTGAGCAGCCGAAGAGCCAGCAGCACCGCCGGGAGCAGACAGGGGGACATCAGAAGGTAAGTATGTTTTTTTTTTTTTAATCTAATTCTTTAACTACAGGTACTATGTTATCCTTGTCTGGAGGAGTCTCTCCTATTCTCCAGACCCGGCTAACATCCGCGCATTGAATCGCGTAATATCCGCATGTGTACGTGTAGTCATGCGGATGTTATGCGGTCCAATGCAAGTTAATGGCGGTTATTTCGCAAAATTAATGGTCGTGCTGCGGATTCTCATTGGGAAACATAGCGGACAACTTAACATGCATTTTCGCGGCGGAATATACAGCCACAAAAACGCATTAAATCCACATCATGGGCACGCAGCCTTAAGATTATAGGCTGTATCGTCACAAAATTCTGCTCTGCTTAGCATTTATGTATTTTCCTTGAGGAGAGGGGAGAAAACTACTGGCAGACATCTGAGTCACTTAGAGACTGCAGACTTTCACTAGAAGACCAGGAAAAAAAACTTAAAGAATAGAGCTAAGCAACAGCACATGTGAAAAAGACTTGGGTATACTATTGGATCACAAACTGCACAAGAGTCAACAGTGTGATGCAGCAACCAAAAAGGCAAACACAATTCTGGGTTGCATTAACAGAAGCATACAGTCTACATCGGGTGAAGTAATTACCCTCTCTAATCATCCTTGGTCAGACCTCATCTGGAATATTGTGTCCAGTTCTTGGCGCCACTTTTTTAAAAAAACATGAAGAAACTGGATCAAGTTCAGAGAAGAGCGACCAGAATGGTGACCGGTCTGCAAACAATGTCCTGCGAGGAACAGTTAAAGGATTTGGGAATGTTTAGCTTGCAAAAGAGAAGACTGAGAGGAGACTTAATAGCTGTCTACAAATATGTCAAGGGCTGTCACACTGTAGAGGGATCAGCTTTATTCTCATTTGCACAAAGAAAGACTAGAAGCAATGGGATGAAACTGAATGGGAGAAGATACAATTGGATATTGGGGGAAAAAAACCTTTTGACAGTGAGGGTGATCAAATAGCAGGACAGGCTGCCACGAGAGGTGGTGAGTTCTCCTTGAATGGAAGTCTTCAGAGGCTGGACAGACATCTGTCTGAGATGGTTTAGTGAATCCTGCATTGAGCAGAGGATAGGACACAATGCAGTGTAGGACCCAGGAGGTCCCTTCCAACTCTAACATTTTATGATTAACCCCTTTTAATTGTATGGCTGCATCTATCTTGGGTTATAGATGTTGATCCAGCTGTTATTTTCCCTTTAAGTTTAAGAAGCCTTAATATGTACAAGCTCCATGATGCCTTGTCAAGTCATTACATAGAGGTGATCCAACCACACCTTTTAACATTCCTATTTGGATGGAGTGTGTAAGCTGTTCAGTAGCCACTGATGGTCTATAGCTGTGACGTGACATTGTTTATGCCGGGGGACAATAATTACTAAACTCTGGGGACGTGGCCAGTCAGCTGGGTGGTTGGTATCCCAAGAGTGAGACATCCCTTATTATATTACACCGGACTATACTAAATGTGTGCAAAAACATGTACTTTTGGACAAAAAACATGCAGTACGTGGCCTAATATGTATTTAGTAGCTTGTTTGATCAGCATTAAGAGCAAACTATTTGTTGGAACTGAACTATGTAAATGAGTTTTTCAGTCTGTTAGCTTTTTTTTTTTTTTTTTTTTTTACTTTGGAGCATTTATGTTGGTGGCTTAGTAGCCCTGTTAATATCATCCATGCACTGGTGACTTCATTAATTAATCATTTACAAAACATTTGGCATTCTGTTAATAGACAGTAGATTTCATGAGCGGGTTTTCTGCCACAATATGATGATATGCCAGTGAGTGAAAGCTTTGTCTGCAGCACACCGGAGTCCTTTACATCCATTCTCATAGTACAGCGATGCCTTTCATAAGCTAAGCCTTTAACAAATAAATGAATACCTACACTAAGAGATGGGGCAAAATCCAGCATGCCCCATTGTGCTTTCTTCATTATCTCCCATCACTAAACAGTCAGAAGACCTCTGCCAGGTGTTGCGTGTAGCCACACGGCTCTAATTTTTTAATTTTTATTGATGCAAATTTCTAGCCATTACTTGGATTTGCTTCGTACAAGCCTGTATGGACTTCCCGTGAAAAGCAGATTCCTAACACCTGTTAATTGTTTCAGCCGGTGATTTTGAAAAGATATGGAAAGAACACTGCAAAGATGAAGGAATACTTTGTGAATATGCTGTTGCAATGAAAAGCTTAGCAGATAATCACTGGTCGAAGAAGTGTGAAGGAGAAGGCCGGATAGAGTGGTGCCTCGGGTAACTATCAAATCTTTTGTACATTAATATTATATTTTAATATACTGTCATGTTTTAAAATGTGTGTCTAAATGCATTTTCTAATCAGAATTACGCCTGTGCTGTATAATAGAATCGTAACACTAGGACCTGGATCTGGACCCATCCTGTATCTCTAAAAACTTAATAATAATAATAATATTATATATATATATATATATATATATATATATATATATATATATATATATATATATATATATATATATATATATATATATATATATATATATATATATATATATATATATATATATATATATATATATATATAATTTTATTTATTTATATTTTTTTTATCTATACAGAGTAGACTGTGCCATCATTTTTTTTTTTTCCTTCCATTTTATACATTTTTTTTTTTTTTTTTTTTTTTTTTGTCTTCCTACAAGGAATCAACAAAATAAAATAAAAAGTTCATAGCATATCCTAAACACATGCCGTATTGTCCTCCCTTTAAAGTAATAATACTAGAAGAGAATACAGTGATTCATTTAAAGGGAATCTGTCTTCAGGTTTTTGCCATGTAATCTGAGGACAGCATGAAATAGGGGCTGAGACAAATATTTCAGGGATGTGTCACTTATTAAGCTGTGTGCTGTTGCTTCAATACAATGAATGTTTTTTAACCAGGAGATTCACCTACCGGACTACAGCTCTTGTGAGCCCTGGTCTGAGCACACCCCCTCCTCTGGTAAGCAGCTTGCTGTCAATAGACAATGTACACAGAAAGCTGTATCAGCTTTCTGAGCTTTGATACATCTAAAAACTCTGTATCACAACTGCTGCACTCAGTAAACTAAGTGATACATCATTGGAATCAGGGTCTCTTTTCCTACATTATGCTGTTATCAGATTAGGTAGCACAAACCTAGTGACAGGTGCACTTTTAAAAGGGAACTGTATTTTAAACAAACTTTGCATAAATCAATACTAAAGGCAAATAAAAGAAACTTTATAATATAGCTTGTCAGAGAAATCCGCTTCCTTCCCCATTTATTAGCCACATCTCCCCTTCCCGTTCCTCCTGAACTCTCCATTTACTCTGAAGAAATTGCTCAAATCAGTGTTCCTCAGACAAGATGAACTGCCAGCTGACTTTGGTGTCATTTGGCAGCCCATTATACTCTACAGAGAGAGAAACAGTGATAGGAAACAAGCAGAGGGAGACAATCGTACTGAGCTTTTTGACAAGTCTTTTACCTCGCCCCAGAGCTGGATTCACATCCAGACAGCTCAATACTACAGTATAACTTCCTTTATACCTCTGCTGCTAAAAAAGATGAAGTGCAAGAATCCATATTGCAGTGCTCTGTATGGGAGAGATCCTCTCATCACCTCACTGTATTGCAAATTAAAGATAGAGCTTGCAAATGGGAAAACTGGTGAAAATGCAGGAAACTATGCATGTAATGGTGGTGTAATTCCTCATGAACACACCCAGGACAGTATATTATAAAAAGTTATTTGAAGCTACAGTTACCCTAAAGACAAAGCTGGTGCTTGGTGATCTATAACACATGGACAGATTGGCAGAAGACACCTATTTAAAGTTAAAAATGAGGTTGTGTTATCTGCGACACCTTTTCCAAAGTTAGGCTTGACAGAACATGACCCCACTTCTGGCTGTGAATAAACCCGCTGTCTGATCTCTCTTCAGGTTCTTTATTCTTCCTAAGGCCTGAAATCTTCAGAAAGTCCTGCTGTACGAGCTGTTTGAACAGCTTCTGAAACCTATTAGTTTATAGGCCTAAGGCTACGGTCCCACTATTAGTATTTGGTCAGTATTTTTTCTCAGAGGAGTGGGAGCCAAAACCAGGTGAGGAACAATCACACACTCCTGGTTTTGGTCCCATTCCTGAGAAAAAATAATAACTAAATACTAATAGTGAGACCGTGGCCTTAAACTAAACCTACACATGTTATTTCTGTATTGGAAATGTCTCCTAAATTTCTACCAATTATTACATTTTGAGATAAGCAGTTCAATGATTTGCTGAATGTTTTGTCTCATAAAATGTTGCTATTTTGTACCTTTTTGTTTACTGCCGAATCAGTTACTTTAACAATTATATATATTATATTTTTTCAGTGTCTGCCAAGAATATTTCTACAATGGAGGCAAAAGAAAAGCAATTGAAAAAGATGCAAGGGGAGCTGCCTTAAGTAATCCCAAGCCTCCTAGCTCTAACAGTTCACTTCTATCTGGCCTTGATGTTTCAAATGTCACCACAGCAAATCAAAAGTACGTATGTTATTGTGTATGGAGAGTATTTCTAATCTAAGCAAACTAATATGCGTCTGAAATATTTAGGGCAGTATAGCGGAGAGGGGCATGTTTTACAGCAGTTGACAGACATAGTGGTAAATGGTTTTACCCCTTTACAATGGGCCTCACTGTATGGAGCAGGTTTAGGAGCTGAGGTTGCTCCATACATAACCAGCACCTGACAGCTACTGATGCAATCGGAACTAGCTCTGATCACATCCGTTTACCCTCTTAAATCTAGCTGTCAACATGATGATGGCATTTAAAGGGTCTCAAACGTGGCAGCCTAGGGACATCTAAAAGCCTCCTTATCTGCTATGGTATTATTGCTATAAAGTCCAACCTTTACCTGGGCTTGATAGACCAGTAATTTTACAATGCAGTGCAGTATGTTGTATGGTGATCGAGATCACAGGTTCAGGTACCCTACGGTATTTTTTTTTTTTTAAAGATGTAGAAAAAAAACAAAACTTAATGAAGTCTATACCTTTTAGCTGTTCTGACCACATACTATATAATTCTGCTTTTCTGTTTGTTTTTTGGCAAGTGGGAGAGGGGTTGTGTTGTGCGGGTTCTTTTTTAATTTCCCCATTCATGGCTGAACCCAGCCTTATTGGTAAATTATGAACAAAATATTCGAAGAGCACACACAAATAGTGTAGTTCCCCCACACAATCTATAAAGAAAATTGAGACTCCTATACCAGACAAACACCAGAAAAGAAGCTTCCTTCTTCCCTAGTGCTTGTTGGTAACTTGTAATAGAAGAGATTATCCGTCATGTACACTTGCAGAGGGACAGCTGCTGTCGGTCTGCTGCTGCCAGGTAGGTAGTTGCTGTAGGCGTACTACAACAGAAGAACAGAGTTATTCATGCTTCAGTACAGCATACTAGTTAACACTTCATAAATTAGAAAACTTATTTTGGCTTCATTAATTGCTTTGTCCAGTGGATAAATGATTGGAGCTGATGAATTCCCATATGCTTTTGTTTGCTTGTATACAGAATGTGTATTTTTAGTGGTTTAATTACTTTACATTGCAATTATTTACCTTGATCAGCTTTGTATATGTTGGCCTGAAATGTGTGGTGGAAGATTTGGGGCTAATTTGTCATTTATATTCTTCTCAAAAAAGGAAGATTACGTGGCTTTAATGTTCTACTAGCAAATGCTCCAATCAGTGCAGAATCTTACCAATTTATTGATCTTGTAAGGATATCTCCACAGTGTCTTTTTCAAATGGATTCCACCTGAAAAGGCATTAAAAATAATCCAAAAGAATTAAAGGGAATGTGTCACCCCCTGGGCGATATCAGACCTCTACTATGGACATACAGGTTATAGAAATGTAAATCTATACATACCTGTATGGCCCATAGTAGAAGTTTGATTGCAGAGAAATGTATTTTTATCACCTCTGTTTTCCACATTCTTGGCGTCCCCCGGACGCCAAAAAATCCCCACCTATCTGTTTATTATTCCCCGCAATCCTAGCCTATATGCATAGTTATCATAGTCCCCTTCTCCCATGCACGTCACAGGGCCCTGTGACGTGCACTGTGCTCCCTGACTTCCCGGGCATGCGCAAAGTGCCCCTCACATAGCGCTTATTTAGAGCACGCTTTGCTTCCTCCCGGCCCCATCTCTCCATGCACTGCGCTGCAGAGTTCTATTGTGCAGGCCCCGGGAGTCATTGTCACTTCCTGACGGCCTGCGCAATAGAACCCTGCCGCGCAGTGCACAGAGATTCGGGGCCAGGGTGAAGCAAAGCGCTCTCTGTGCAAAACGGAGTTTATAAAAACTTTTCTCTTCAATCAAACCTCTACTATGGGCCATACAGGTATGTATAGATTTACTTTTCTATACCCTGTATGGCCATAGTAGTTGTCGGCTATCTCCCAGAGGGTAACAGATTCCCTTTAACATATGCACAGCAATGTCAAAATGACTTGCTGTGCTTATGTTCCATCTTTTTTTTTTTTTTTTTTTTAACGGTTTCGGTCTCGAAAGCCGTGAAGCTACTAAAACAAGTGACTTGATGATACTTCAGGTGGCTTCCACTATATTATATATGAAGTTTGGAGGGGGAAAAAAAGGCCACCGCAAAATAAGTGAGAGAAGGCATCATGTGTACATACCCATATCGTTTCTCTAGTACTGAGGAGTAGCATTTTACCTTCTCCCTCTTCCTCAAAGTTTCACCAATGGCATTCGTAAGCGAATGCTTTCTACCAGTTTACTGAACTGCGATTTGCTGTATGTATCTCATATATTCTGCACACTTTACAATAGTCTGCAAGCTTATACTTTTACTAAGAAAAGTGATTTGGTTATGTGAAAAAATGTATTGGTTCTGTTCCATATAGGGCTGCAGTCGCATATCTGTGTTGATTTTATCAGATTCTGAATAGATCTATTTTACTGACAGCCCAGGGACATTTCGCATGGATGTGTGAATGCAGTCTTAACAAATACACTGCAGAAAATCTCATTCACACAAATTTTTCACCTGCAGCATGTCTGCTTTATGCAACAGATTTCACACATCCGCAGCATTTCTTCAACAAAGTCCCATGTGGATAGTCAATCAATGTATATGAAATCCTGTATCCATGAAGGCAACATTTGAAATATAAATGTGAAATTGAATTTTAACTAGGTGAAATATTGTATCCATCCCAATGGTTATCTACAGCTGAAGTCTTTTTTTTTTTTTTTTTTTCTTTCTGTAGCCCTACATCTGTTAGGATTAACTCCTAAAATATCCCTTCGTTAGACCAGTTTTTCTTATGAATATTCAGACCCTAAAAATCAATGCTACATCTATTCTTGTCAAGCTTTAACAAAATAGTTGTAGCACTAAATTGATGGGGGTAGCACAAGCCTCTACCAAAGTTCACAAGTTGCTTAATTATACTATGTATCGAGAAAAACCCTGACCACAGCTGAGATTAAATTTGTCATCGCCAATACTAAGCTAAATGCATAACTAACCTGGACAGTGTTTTAGGTTGTTGAGAGGCCGAGTTTCCAAAGAGCTTCTGACAAATGAGATGTTGAATTTTGTTGGTTGTCCTTGGGCAACTACATTCAATTCCTTTTGCGCCAGTTTTAATACATCTTCCCTAATGTATGATGTGGCAGTCAACCTTTTAAAGCAGAATTTGCAGAAAGAGTGCAGTATAGTCTATTAAAGATGTGCTCAAGTTCTTAAATAGTTTTATAGTTACAAAGTGCTTGTAAAAACAAGCAACTTTGCAGTTTCTCTTATTAAAAATCCTTTCCATTCTCCAGAACAAAATAATTTTTAATTCCATAGTTTACTGCTCATTGTCAAGGTTAAAGGGGTTATCCAGGACTTTAGGCCCATATTAAAAAAAAATAAATAAACAAAATGGGCCCGGATAACCCCTTGAATTACTACCCTGTAGTCTCAGAATGGCTGATTTAGCTAAATAAGGAGCACGAGCCTGCAAGTACTGCTCTGATGCTTTAGTGCCCCTGAACTTGCTCTATACTTCTTCTATACTACAGAAGCAAAGCTGCCTCTGCCAGCCTAATTTTTAGCGCTAATTTTTATGGTGTTTATTAAGGGGGCATTGCTCATAGGATTCTCTGGGGGCACGTCTACAGACTACACTGTATTATTACCTTGTGAGATATGCCTCCTTGTTAAAGACCATAAAATTAGCACTGAAAAAAAAAAGGCCCACATCTCTCTGGAACAATATGGAGGGTCTAAAAAAAATAATCAGAGGAATAAGAACCAGACTGAATCCACTTTGGACCTGATGACAGGTCCTCTTTAAGTAATGTAGAGGTTTGTGTGTTTACCTATTTTAGTTGTGCCATATCTGGGTTGTTTGATTTATATGGTTCACCTAGTCTCCTCATACTGCTATTGCGATCTAATGACAACCAGTGATAGATCAATGACACACAACTGCTGTCCTTTGCTATACACTACAACGTCTCAGGCTGAAGCTGCATTATACAGAATGTTATCCTCTGCCTCCTACTGGTGATAAGTTTCTTGCTGTCAGCACTTGAAGCTGCATTTTAAAGAATTGAGATTTTGCACACAGAACTTATAGCTATAGACAGGCAGTGTGAGTTAGGGGAGGTTTTTAACTGTGCAGTTAATCATTTGTATGTACCCCTCTACTATATAAAGCTGAAATGCAGACTTTATTTAAAAAATTGTTCTTTGAGACCGTTCCCCTTAGTAACCATTCGGCGTGGCTTTAATTTTTCAAGGGCAGAATGCAAAATTTAAAGCTGCACTGTGATTAGTTCTGATGGGCAACAAAGACAGGTTTTTCTGTTAGGCCATTTCATAAATCTCCTCGACTCCTACAGTGGGGGAAATAAGTATTTGATCCCTTGCTGATTTTGTAGGCTTGCCCACTGACAAAGACATGAATAGTCTATAATTTTAAGGGTAGGTTAATTTTAACATTTGAGAGATAGAATATCCAAAAGAAAATCACATTGTATAAATTAGATGCATTTTGCAGTGAGGAATAAGTATTTGATCCACTACAAACCATTATGAGTTCTGGCTCCTACAGACCAGTTAGACGCTCCTAATCAACTCGTTATCTGCATTTAAGACAGCTGTCTTACATAGTCACCTGTATAAAAGACTCCTGTCCACAGTCAGACTCTAACCTCTACAACATGGGCAAAACCAAAGAGCTTTCTAAGGATGTCAGGGACAAGATCATAGACCTGCACAAAGCTGGAATGGGCTACAAAGCCATAAGTAAGACGCTGGGTGAGAAGGAGACAACTGTTGGTGCAATAGTAAGAAAATGGAAGAAATACAAAATGACTGTCAATCGACATTGATCTGGGGCACCCTGCAAAATCTCACCTTGTGGGGTATCATTGATCATGAGGAAGGTGAGAGATCAGCCTAAAACTACAGGGGAAGGGGGGGGGACGGGGGGGGGACCTGTTAATGATCTCAAGGCAGCTGGGACCACAGTCACCAAGAAAACCATTGGTAACACATTACGCCTTACAGGTCTAAAATCCTGCAGTGCCCGCAAGGTCCCCCTGCTCAAGAAGGCACATGTGCAGGCCCGTCTGAAGTTTGCCAATGAACACCTGGGTGATTCTGTGAGTTATTGGGAGAAGGTGCTGTGGTCAGATGAGACTAAAATTGAGCTCTTTGGCATTAACTCAACTCGCTGTGTTTGGAGGAAGAAGGATGATTACAACCCTAAGAACATCGTCCCAACTATGAGGCATGGTGGGGGAAACATTATACTTAGGGAGTGCTTTTCTGCAGAGGGGACATGACGACTGCACCGTACTGAAGGGAAGATGGATGGGGTCATGTATCGTGAGACAACCTCCTTCCCTCAGTAAGCGCTTTGAAGATGGGTCGTGGCTGGGTCTTCCAACAAGACAATGACCCAAAACATACAGCCAAGGCAACAAAGGAGTGGCTCAAAAAGAAGCACAGTAAGGTCATGGAGTGGTCTAGCCAGTCTCCCGACCTTAATCCCATGGAAAACTTATGGAGGGAGTTGAAGCTCCGAATTACCAAGCGACAGCCTCAAAATCTGAATGATTTAGAGATGATCTAACAGGTCTAACAGCTGTGCTTGCCAAGAAGGGTTTTGCCACCAAGTATTAGGTGTTGTTTGCCAGAGGAATCAAATACTTATTTCTCACTGCAAAATGCAAATTTATCTAATTTATACAACGTGATTTTTCTTTTTTTTTTGTTTTTGTGGATATTCTATCTCTCAATGTTAAAATTAACTTGCCTTTAAAATTTTAGACTGTTCATGTCTTTGTCAGTGGGCAAACTTACAAAAACAGCAAGGGATCAAATATTTCACCCACTGTATATATGCCCATTGGAACATAAGGAAGGACAAAGTACAGAACTGGGTGCAAAAGAGGGGGTCTGAAAGATGCCAGGATGGATTTGATAGGTGATGTCATCCTGTAGTTCACAGGAAGTCAAAACTGACTCCTTGTCTACATATGAGAGCATGTACTGGATTAGGAGTCAGGCTGGACAGCACATAACACAACTGCCTAAAATGAAGGGAAAACAATCTATGGATGTAACTGCAGGGGTGAAACAAATTGTGCAGCTAGAGCACATATGTCAAACTCTGGCACACGGGCCAAATCTGGCATACAGGGTGAGTATACAGTGGCATGTAAATGTTTGGGCACCTCTGGTCAAAACTACTGTTATTGTGAACAGTTAAGCAAGTTACAGATGAAATGATCTCTAAAAGGGCTTAAGTTAAGGATGACACATTTTCCTTTTGTATGTTGGCCAAAAAAAGTGTGTGTATATGTGTGTATATATATATATATATATATATATATATATATATATATATATATATATATATATATATATATATATATATATATATATATATATATATATATATATATATATATATATATATATATATATATATATATATATATATATATATATATATCACAGCTTGGAAATGCTTTTTGTAGCCAGCCAAGAGTCTTTCAATTCTTGTTTAAGGGATTGTAAAACCTTCAGCTTGCGCCTTTTGAGTTAGCCTATTGTGGATTTTGACATGGGTAGAAGCCATCCTCTTTTCAACATCAGCTTTTTTTTTACAGATGGTGTTATGTTTTCATCAAGAATTTGTTGAAATTTCATTGAATCCATCCTTCCCTCTTCCCATGAAATGTTCCCCCTGCAACACAAACCCAAATCATGATTGATCCACTCCCATGCTTGATGATTGACGAGATGTTCTTTTCCAGAAATGTTGTGCCCTTTCTTCTCCACACATACCTTTTAATCATTGTGGCCATACAGTTCTATTTTAACCTCATCGGTCCACAGGACTTGTTTCCAAAATGCATCAGGCTTGTTTAGATGTTCCTAAGGATGGGCAATCCATGTAAAAGTAGTGGACAACCTCTTTAACTTTTAGCTTTTTTAGCAATCATGTCATCTTCAACTTGCTTAACTGTTCACAATACCAGTAATTTTGACCAGGGGGTGCCCAAACTTTTTCATGCCACTGTATTCTACCCACGACGCTGCACTTTCAACTGTATCGGCATCCTAAATGCCAATACAGTTTAAAGCTATGATTGGGGAAGAAGCGTCAACTGACGCTCCCTCTCCCATCATTCTCCCTCTGCGTCTGACACCTCAGTGCAGTGGGTACGATGATGTCATTACAACGTGCCCCCTGTGCTGAGATGTGCAGAGGATCAGACACCATGAAGAGACCAGAGAAGCGGGGAACAAGGAGAGGGGAGTATGTATTCTTTTTTTAATGTGGGGCTCATTATACTGTATGGAGCACTATGTGGGGCCCATTATACTGTATGGGAGCTGTGTGGAGATTACAGTTGGAGAATCATACTGTGATGGGGTCACCATACTTTGCTGGAGGGATTGAGGGAGGGGGTACAGTAGGGTCATCATACTGTGTGTGAGGAGGGTACTATGGAATAATTCGGTGTGGGGGTGTTTTACTGTGTTTGGGGGGTACACTTTTGTTGACATGATACTTTTATTATATGTATTATTCAAGGTAGTTGTTGCATATTTAAATTAGGCCATTGGGCCATATGCTTTTTACTGCTCTTACATAACATATTATATTATTCCAATATTTTATTGTAAGATCTACTAATTAAAATGTTCTTTGTTTGTGGGACAACCCCTTTAAGTTTGTTTCGCAACAAAAGATTCATTGTTCTATTTGAAAAGGAAGAATTTCCTCAATCGTAGACTTTATTAATAATAAAAAAAAAGTTGGCCCGACTTTGTCAAAGCTTTTAATTTTGTCTCTCTGTGATTTGAGTTTGACATCCCTGAGCTAGCGTATTGCTGGTTTTAGCAGATATTACACTTTTTTTTTTTTTTATAGTTTAATAATTTTTTGGTATGCTTGTTTTCATCAATTCTTCATTATTTTCAAGATCTCTGCATTCAATAGAAACTTACCTTGGAGATGCAGTCTCTCCTGATGATGTGTGGACTCAGTTGTAAGGCTATGTGCCCACGATGCAGAAATGCTCAGGATTTTTCCTGAGCGTTTCTACATCTCCCTGGCAGGAAAAAACGCATCCGGATTGTACATGCGGCTTTTCAGCCAGGGAAAAGCGTTTGTCAAGCGTTCTTCACATGCGATTTCCGCATGCGGGTTGACAAGCGCTTTCCAAGCGATTTTAGCATCACTTGGAAAGTGCTTGACAACTTGGTCACACTATACAAATCCATGTAAAAATGGTAAAAACATAAAAAGAAACCTTTTATACTCTCCTTCCAATGGCCCCCCGGTCTCCTTCTCCGGTGTCTTCGGCGGCTCGCAGTGGTGTAAAAGGACCTTCCATGATGTCATTTAGTCATGTGACAGGTCACGCTACTGCCGACATCAGCGTGAGTATAATGTATTTTTTTTTATTTTAAATTCTATTTTCTTACAGGTACTATGGTACCCGGGTCTGGAGGAGAGTTCTTGACAACTTGGTCACACTATATATAAATCCATACAACCGGCATGGATTTATGTTGTGTGACCAAGTTGCGATGCTGCAAATGCAACATCAATAGTAAAAAAAAAATAAACAAAAAAAAAAAAAAAAAACATTATACTCGCCTTCCGATGGCCCCCAGTCTCCTGTACGGTGCGTCCGATGTCTTCGGCGGCTCGCATGCTCTAAAAAGGACCTTCCATGACGTCATTTAGTCATGTGACAGGTCACGCGACCGCCGATGTCGGCGGTCGCGTGACCTGTCACATGACTAAATGACGTCATGGAAGGTCCTTTTACCACCGCAAGCAGCCGAAGAGCCAGCAGCACCGCCGGGAGTAGACAGGGGGACATCAGAAGGTAAGGATATGGTTGTTGTTTGTTTTTTTTGTTTTTTTTTAACTACAGGTACTATGGTACCCGGGTCTGGAGGAGAGTCTCCTCTTCTCCAGACCCGGTTACCATCCGCACATTGAATCCCTTAATATCTGCATGTGTACGTGTAGTCATGTGGATGTTAAGCGATTCAATGCAAGTCAACGGCGGCGAAAAAGCCGCGATTACGCAAAACTAATGGTAGTGCTACAGATTTATCCGCAGCATGTGTACAGCACATGCGGATTATCATTGGGGAACATGGCCGACCTTCTACCAAGCGTTTTTGCGGCGGAATTGCCGCTGAGAAAACGCTTAAACACATAGTGGGCACACAGCCTAAGGATGTGAATTAGAGCTGTGTGTCCATTACATGATCAGAACATTGTTGTGTGAATAACTGCAAGCAGAGACCTTAAACTGTGAATTAATATGATGCAGAAAGTATAAGTACATTGGAAAATTGTATCACTTCTACAAAGAATAACATTTGTTGAATCTAAGAATACCAATTCAAGCTGCCATACATGATGAGATGACTGCTGTATGAGCACGCACATGCACACTCCGATCGATTTAGGCAGTCCTAAGTCGTAGGGAAAGCTGAAATTCTTATCTTGGTCTGCTAAACAGTCAAAATGAACTGACCTTGTGCATAAAAATGGGTGGTGTTGTAGCAGAATATATATATATATATATATATATATATATATATATATATATATATATATATATATATATATATATATATATATATATATATATATATATATATATATATATATATATATATATATATATATATATATATATATATATATCACACACACTCCTACCTATGCTGCTCTGGTCAAATTAAAGGTGCACTGTGATTGGTTGCCATTGGCAACAGACAGTTTTTGACTTTTCAATAGTTGTAATTATATGCAGTAAAGAGGAGGCGGCATCTGTCAGTTTCATGTATTTTCCTTTTCTTTTCTTGGATAAACTAATACCATTTGTGTCTTTTATTAGCTTTCATCTTCCTGGCAGGATCCGGTTGCTTGATGTTGGAAGCTGCTATAATCCTTTTATGAAATATGAAGACTTTCTGGCTGTTGGTATCGATATTGTGCCTGCTGTTGAGGTAATGTATTTTATTCTTGCATGAGGACCATCATAGTCATTTTTTGTTTCGTGGCTAAAGTGATGAAATACTGTGTATCTATTATATATAAGCAATGCAGGCAAAATTAAAGCAGACCATGTACAGAAAAGGTGCAAATATACGTGTCTGTACTTTCTTTAAAACCTCCCGGGCGGTGTCTGTAGTTACAATACCCTCTATGAAAACAGGATTTACACACTAATAAAGCCCCTGCTACACCCATCTTTTAATATAAGCACATGAGGTAGTCTGTCACCCCCAAAACGCACATTGAACAACTTTTACAGTTTTGTAGGGTTTTTTTACCCTATAAAAAATGGCAGCTGTAAATATTTCTGTGTTTTAGTGGCTGAGAAAAAGCATTTACATTTCATCTGGTAATTTGGCTACTTGGCGTGGCCAAGGGCTCTGTGCATGGTTATGCCCCTTCTGCTTACATCCTGAGCAACTTCCCTGCACACGTCCTTATAAACACAGTACCGGTGTTTGTCCAGTGTGGCAAAAGAAATTACAACACTTCTCCTATACTTTGCAATGTTAAACACGTACAGCACACTGATGCCATCCATGTGCTATACCTGTTTTACATGGACTCATAGACTTGTATTGGCCCTTGTCATCCATGCTGCTAGTAAAAACGTGACATATCCGTATGGTTTACACTGACACACGGTTGGTGTAAAAACACTCACATGTGCACAGTAGCATAGGTTATGAGTATGTGTGGTATCCGTGAAGAAATTTGGATGCCACACGTATTGCAAACTCTCTGACTTGTGAAGGATGCCTTATCCTAATGGACAGTGCTGAGCCTGAACTCAACCTGCGGCTCATACCTACCCAAACTGGAGACAGAGCATGCAGGCACCCACACCAATAAAAATCATACCTAGTTTTAGGGGTGACAGACTCCCCTTAAAGCGAACCTGTCACCAAGAAAATGCAATGCGATCTGCGGGCACCATGCTATAGAGAAGGAGGAGGTGAGCAGAATATGTGATTTTATGAGAATAGACTCAGTATGACCTGTGATTTCATCATTTTTACCTCTGCTCGTCCAGTGGGCGGGGCTATCAGTGACTGACAGCTATTTCTGTGTGCACACTTATATAAAGATAGCTGTCAGTTATTGATGGCCCCGCCCACCGGACCAAAAATGCCAGAAAGAGCAGAGGATGAAATGCTGAAAATACAGGTTATACCCGGTCTTTCCTCACTACACTATACATCAATCTGCTGAGCTCCCCCTGCTCTATAACATGATGCCTGCAGATTATACTGCATTTTCATGGGCACAGGTTTTCTTTAAGTTACAATCACCTGTCTTAATATGCATTATGACATGTGTGAATGAGGAGTAGGGGTAGTAAACATTTTCTAATTTGAAAGCTACATTCAGGGGCTATGGATGGTGATTTAAATTTGCTGTTTACAGAAGAATCTAGCAAAAATATGACTGAGGTCAAATGAATGCTAATTGATAGTCACAGCCACCAATTATCCAGTTGGACTTAACCCAGTATAGAAGTGACAGTGATGAGGTGTCCACTGCCAGATAAGAGGCAGGCCGCAATGCCAAGTTCCCCTGATGTCATCTGTGAATAATAGTACCTGTAGCTGGCAACTACTGTTGATCCATATGGGGCACCTGAGCAAATTTATGGGGAAACAGCAGCAAAAATGGGTCCTTTAATTGCATCCTTAACTTCATTGTATTAATATTTAGGGACTGTTGTACCAGAAAATGGTGGAACTGACATACATTCTATTTTTTTTTCTAGACTGTATATAAATGTGACTTCCTGAACTTGCAAATCCAGAGGCCACTTCAGCTTGCACCCGATGCTTTCGATGCCTTCCTGAAGCAGCTGAAGAGTCCCATAGATTACTTACCTGCTGAACTATTCCATGTCGTAGTCTTTTCTCTACTCCTTTCTTACTTCCCATCACGGTACCAACGGTGGATTTGCTGTAAAAAAGCTCATGAACTCCTTGAACTCAATGGTTTGCTGCTTATTATTACCCCGGACTCTTCTCATCAAAATCGCCACGCAATGATGATGAAGAGCTGGAAGATTGCTATTGAGTCGCTAGGCTTCAAACGAATGACCTACTCCAAATTTTCTCATATGCATCTTATGGCATTTAGGAAAACCTCGCTGAAAACAACAATCGATTTGATTACAAGGAACTATCCAGATATGCTCTACATCCCTCAAGATTTCAATACAGCCGCAGAAGAGGAGTCTTCAAGCCCTTGCGGTACGCGATCAGAAGTGGAAGATGAGCAGGTAGCACATACTTTTTCTGAGTTGCCAGACGCTCATTATGATTCAGATTCTGGAGAAAGTCAGACCGGCTCGATGTCCTTCTATGAGTTTGAAGATCCTATACTCCTCATGAGCTAAGATGGGCCCATGCTGATAACGTGGCAGAGACTTGAAACATGATAAAAAGTTTACAAAGTTTGCTATTTTTCCTACTTCTGTATTTTAGAGATTTTTACTGTAGTGGAGAACTGGATAATTGTTTGTAGTACCTGATATACGGTTAGAACATTTTCTTTTAGTTTTAATAAGAACACAAGGTACTGTCTACCTGTTGGGGGTCACCTGAAGCATGGCTTCTCTACATGCATATCTTCTCTGATCAAATTTTGTACACCGTTATTATGCTCAGAGTGGTGCAGCTAAAGAATGAGAACATTGCGTTTTAGATTTCAGAAATACCGACTTGTAATTTCTTGTTTCTGAATTCATGTTTGTTAATGTGCACTAGACGGTTGTAGAAAAAAGTATACACGGTCTACCCATTTTGGGTAATGCTTTTCAATGGGATTTACTTCCAGATGATCAAAGAATATACTGTATGGTATACACAATGACTTGTGTAAAATCCTAACAGAAGTGATAGCTTTCACGAGTGAATAATATTGCACAGACAAGTAGATGTGATAAGTTGGGGATGATGTATGTTGCACACAATGGTTTTTATGCTCTGGGAGGGATTTCGGACATGTTTTGACATATGAGGCTTTCTGTTCTGTTTTACCTCGTTTTGTAACTGCACTGAAAAAAAAAAAAAAAAAAAGTTTGATTTGCTAAATGTTATCTTTTAAGTTAGTATTTTTTTTCCCTTAGTAGTTTTGAAGAATTCTAGAGATGCTTGAATTTTTGCCTTTGAAAGAGTTAATTATTAAAGTGTACTTCCAATTATATGGAAAAGGGTTATGGTGCACCAGTACAGAGTAATTGTTTTTGTAAATCGCATGCATTGCAGATTCTGCTTCTAAATAGCAGCATGAACTGTCTGCAGGCTGCTCATATCTATGCACTAGGAGACAATCCGGGGCTGTGTCCTAGGCTGCCATATCCAGTAGGGAGGCCAGTGCTCTATAATCACATCCTATAGCCCCGGCTCCCATACTGTGCACTAGGAGACAATCCGGCGCTGTGTCCTAGGCTGCCATATCCAGTAGGGAGGCCAGCGCTCCATAATCACATCCTATAGCCCCGGCTCCCATACTGTGCACTAGGAGACAATCCGGCGCTGTGTCCTAGGCTGCCATATCCAGTAGGGAGGCCAGTGCTCTATAATCACATCCTATAGCCCCAGCTGCCATATCCAGTAGGGAGGCCAGCGCTCTATAATCACATCCTATAGCCCCGGCTCCCATACTGTGCACTAGGAGACAATCCGGGGCTGTGTCCTAGGCTGCCATATCCAGTAGGGAGGCCAGCGCTCCATAATCACATCCTATAGCCCCGGCTCCCATACTGTGCACTAGGAGACAATCCGGGGCTGTGTCCTAGGCTGCCATATCCAGTAGGGAGGCCAGTGCTCTATAATCACATGCTGTAGCCCCGGCTCCCATACTGTGCACTAGGAGACAATCCGGGGCTGTGTCCTAGGCTGCCATATCCAGTAGGGAGGCCAGTGCTCTATAATCACATGCTGTAGCGCCGGCTCCCATACTGTGCACTAGGAGACAATCCGGGGCTGTGTCCTAGGCTGCCATATCCAGTAGGGAGGCCAGTGCTCTATAATCACATGCTGTAGCCCCGGCTCCCATACTGTGCACTAGGAGACAATCCGGGGCTGTGTCCTAGGCTGCCATATCCAGTAGGGAGGCCAGCGCTCCATAATCACATCCTATAGCCCCGGCTCCCATACTGTGCACTAGGAGACAATCCGGGGCTGTGTCCTAGGCTGCCATATCCAGTAGGGAGGCCAGCGCTCCATAATCACATCCTATAGCCCCGGCTCCCATACTGTGCACTAGGAGACGGAGCAGGAATCCTTGAGTCCATGGCCGGCTGTACCACAATTTAGAAGCAGAATGTAATATGCAGTTATTTGGAAAAACTAGAATAGCGCACATTCCTGCACTATAATCATTTTTCTCTAGAATTAGAGATACACTTTAAAGTCCATTGGTACCACAATATAGAAAATATTGTCAGTCATATTTTCATTGATCAATGCCAGTACTAGGCTTTGCTAAAATATTGTCTTCCTAATAAAACAAGACTACGTTCAGCAATCATAACTGTGTTTTGGGTATTTTTTTTTTTGTCTGTAGATAACTTGGTGTGATAAATATTTTGTGTTCTTCATTACACAGAACTGTTTTTTTTTTTTTTTAAGAAATTCATTGTCTGAAATGTACAACATTGTGAATTGGGAAGTTACATAGGTTGAAAGAGACCTAGGTCCATCAAGTTCAACCTTTCTCAACCAACTGCAATTTAGAAGTTCTCATTTACCAGCTGTAAACGCAGTCCTAACACTATTATGCTTTGCCTATATAGCACCATCGTGTTACGCAGCTCTTTACAGACATTATCGTCACTGTCCCCATTGGGGCTCACAACATATATTCCCTATCAGTATGTCTTTGGAAAGTGGGAGGAAACTGGAGTACTCCGGGAGAACATACAAACTTCATGCAGATGTTGTCCTTGGTGGGATCTGATCCTAAGACCCCAGTGCTGCAAAGCAACAGTGCTAACCACTGAGCCACAGTAATACATTAGCAATGTAACAGCATATAGTAATGGATAATTAAAGGCAATCTGTCACCAGAATTTTGCCACCTAATCTGAGAGCAGCAACAGAGACCCTGATTCCAGCTATGTGTCACTTACAGGGCTTCTTGCTGTAGTTTTAATAAAACACTGATTTTATCAGCAGGAGATTATCAGAGGACTAATAAATCTGATGTCATGTAGTCCTCCCTATTCATGAGCTATGTACAACCCCAACCCGATCACTTAATCTTGCAGGAAAATCTCTTGCCAGACTGTACGGCCCAGGGAAGCTGAAAAGACCACAGCGGCACAGGGTTGTGGTAGTTAAAAGCCACAACAGCCGTACTTGCGCTGTGCAATTTAGCTTTAAGAATTGTTAATGATCATTAGAACTTTCTGCACGTTAGATTTGTGACAATTACAATATAGATCATGTGAATTTGGTTTAGAAAATCTTATCCACCTGCCGTGGAATAATTGGTTTGGCTTGAGCCTACTACAGATCTGTAGGCAAGGCCGTTTGCCACCATATGATGCTACACTTGTGTGTAGCACTGAATAATCCCCTATGACCTCTGAAGAACCGCGTGGGTTATGATTTTCTAATTACAGCTGTGTGTGCATGGGCCTGACTTTCCTGAAAGAAAATATTCAAAGAAACGTAACCAAAACTGCTCTTCCCTGAGCTGTATGAACTTGGCCCAATGAGCTGTGCACCAGCCCTTTGATGGACAATATTCTATATTGGAAGCAGTACAGGTTTATTGCGATACAAGCAAATGTTCCCTATTTTCATAGTAACACAACGTGTAATTGGGCAAGAAACAGGTTTACAGTGTAGTTATTAAAGTTACATTTTAATAACGGCTTAATGGTCACCTGATTACGCTCTCCACAGAAACACCCGTTGTTACGTCCCTGTTTTATACAGAACAGGAGCTTTCTAATTAAATTTTGCTTGTTACAAATTAACGGGATGCACTTGGCTTTTGGGTATGACAGATTTGTTTTCAGATTTCTATTAGGTGATGAGAGTATAAGCCATCTTGTGTTATGTAGCCGTTTTGCCTGAAATGTCTTTCCTACAGAGCGCATAATGAGGAACAATCATGTTCCTGCACAGTCTAATCATATCAAGAGTCTCGTAATGAAGGGTGAGACATCAACCTTTTGTTTCGTGCCTGGTGTCCATGGTAACAAACAGATTTTTTTTCAGTGTTCTTTAGCATTTTAAGTACATTTCTAAGTTCCAATTATGAAAAATGCTGGCCAGCTTTCGGAATTATCACCATTCCAGTAGGGCAGAGTTTTCAACTAGGGTTCCCTAAAACCTTAGCCGCAGCCCCTTTTAAATCACCCAAATACATTTTTGTGCATATGAACAGTCCAAACAATAGCCGGCACTCACATCTTCTTAAAATAATTGCTTTATTGTTCCAGTAGTATAAAAGGCACAAAAATTAGTTGGACACAACAGCACAAAAATTAATAAGGCAGAAAAGAAATATCCCAGGAAACACATTTCAGACCTACATGGTCCTTTTGTCAAGCCTGAGACTTCTTTTAAGAAGATGTGAGTGCCGGCTGTCGTTTGGACTGTTGCTCTTACTGGAGTATTTTGCCGTGTATCTGGACAGGTGAGCGGATTGCTCCTTTTTCACATTTATGTGCATATCCGAATGTTCTCAAAGGGGAGGAAAAAAGTATACACAAATGAGCCTGGAAGAATACATTAAACCCACCCCAGTATTAGTATAGTACCTAGTGCCACCCTCTATTGGACTGAAGCTGCCACAACCACAGCTTTAAGAACTGTACTCTGAGCCACGTTAGTCCGGTGAGTATTACGGTATAGGGAAGCCAAGCTAGATCAGTGTTTTGGTTTTTTTAGGGGATTGTAGTGCCTGTTACCTCTGTAATGCCTACGTCTGTGTGTCCGCCTCCTGTGGGTGTACAGTCCTGAAAAAAGTTCACTGCAGAGCGCGCGTTCGGTCTGCGTTCACTCTGCCGTCACCATTGCAAACCCAAACTCAACAACCCTATAGATATGTGGATTTTTTATATCTATAGGGTTGTTGAGTTTGGGTCAGGAGGCCTGCAGCCTTTACGTACATCGCAGTCTGTGCTTGGACCATGAAACATTGATGTGTGAAAGTGGCCAAAAGCTGATCACTTTCATTAAATTGATTGCTTATAGGCCCCTCTGATACAGCTTTAGATCATCAGCCAATCTAAGTGTGGCCAGTGTAAAAGGTTTTGGAGGAACACAACAAAATCAATAAAGATAGTTAGAGGTTGTCCACTACTAGACAACCAGTGTATAAATGCTAAAGTTTCCATAAGTAAAATAAACCATGTAGTCCCCTCTTAGCCTGGTACTGTCCTAGCGATATAGGGATTGTATATCGGGATGAATACATGTCATTGTCAGGTAACAGCTGCAACCTTCACAATTCTATCAGGCTGGAAGGCTGTAGCTGATCGGCTGCAGCGCTTGTGTGACAGTGTCACATGACCACCTGGAGACACAGCGTTTAAATTGCTGGAATAGTTTTTTTTGCTTTTTATTTTACTATGGACTATTTGGCATTTAAGCAGGCGTTCAGTAGTGGATAATCCTGAATTAATCCAAATGAATGTTAAAGTGAATCTGTCAGTAGGCTTCTATGTAATCTGAGAGTAGCATAATGTAGAGGAAAAGAGGGATGTATCACTTACTGGGCAGTGTTTTACTGTTTCAATACAATCAGTGTTTTATCGGTAGGAGATTATCACTACAGGACAAACTGGCCTTATAGTGTAACCACGCCTCCAGCACTGATTAGCAGCTTTCTGTCAATATACAATGTACACTGAGAGCTGCTAATCAGATGTGTGGGCAGGGTTATACAGGACTCCTAAGGATTGCAGCAGAGAAAACTGCAATTTCTATCATAACTATCACAGTATTCTGTCAGTATTTTTTCTCAGGAGTGGGAGCCAAAACCAGGAGTGGAACAACCAGAGAAAAGGTATAATAGAAACAAGTCACCAATTCTGCATTTATCACCCACTCCTGGTTTTGTTTCCCACTCCTGAGAAAAAATACTGATACTGAATAATACTTGGAAAAACCCTTATTACCAGAGGTTTATTAATTGGCAACCCCCCAAAAAACACTGCAATCCCTTGAGATTAACGGGTTGTTCTCACTCCAACACCACCCTCACCTCGGGGTCTATCCGGAACTTTGTGGGGGGGACAGAATGAGTCGCAGGAACCCCAACTCCTGCACTTCGAAAACACATTTTTCTTTTTTGACAAAGAAAATAATCCTCCAATCTTCTCAGAACGATGCGCACATGGTCTCTATACACAGCCAGGTCTCTAGGGAAGATGAGATATCGTCATGTAAACAATGACAAATACCCAAAAGATAAGGGAAAATACCATTTAGAAGTGTTTGAAACACATCTGAAGCATTACAGAGCCCAAAGGGCATGACACAATACTCATAATGACCCTCTGGGGTATTGAAGGCCGTTTTGCACTCATCCACCTCATTGATGCGAACAAGATTGTAAGGCCCCCCCTTGTTAGATCCAGCTTAGGAAACCAACTTGCTCCAACTAGTTGGTTAAAGAGGTTAGTGAAGATTGGGAGAGGGTACGGATTACGTACAGTTATACGATTGTGTATTGATTATTGTGAGCTCAATCTCGAACCGCCATCCTTTTTGGCCACAAAAAAGAACCCTGCTACAACAAGGGGTTTAGAAGGGTGGATAAACCCGTTTTTCAAATTATCCCGAATATATTCTCTCATGGCTTGACTCTCGGGTTCTGACAGGTTAAAAATTCTGCCCTTCGGTAACTTTATCCCCTCAATGAGGTGGATGGAACTGTCCTAAGTTCTATGTGGAGGTAATTTCTGGGAGGCCTCTTCGGAGAACACCTGTGAGAACTCTGCCACATAGCACGGGACCTGGGAGGGGGAATCTACTACCTTAGGAGGCTTCATAATACAAAGGGATTGGTAGTTGGATGACCATTTAACAATATCCCTCCCTTTGCCAGTCAATAATAGGTCTCCCTTGGCTTCGCACTTATAACTTTAACACCACAGCACTAGGAAGATCCTGAAAAATAAAAAAAAAAGCATGCCTCTTCCTTATGCAGACATCCTGTGGTGATAGATATGGTTAGGTGGTGCGATACCCAATACTCTGGGCAAGAGGAGAATTATCAAGAGAAGATAATGTTATGGAAGCATCTAAGGAGATAAGCGGAACCTCCAACTCCTTGGCAACGGCAGCATTTAAAAAACTTCTCAGCTCCACAATCAACAAAAGCATAACCCTTCACACTCTTACCTATTGTTATTTAGCGGTAAAAGTAATTTCAGTGCTAGGGGTACCTAAGCGCCTAACTGGGGATCCCCGAACCCAGTTAGGCGCGGTTGTTTCCCGCCGGCTCTAGATGTGGACATTCACCAGATGACGCGAGGAACCACATAAAAGACACATTCGTCGATGCCATCGTTCTACCCAGCCCCCCAACAAAACTGGGAGCAGTAGTCCTCTGCAGTGAGGTCCCACTGACTCAATGCCTTAAGATGGGATAAAGGCCACCTGGTCTGGTTGAGCATAAATCCATAGCTCCCAACCGTCCCGTTTTGAGGGCTCAGTCCCGGGTCCCGTCCAGGCCCAGCTGTTTTCCCGGCCGGGGCGTCGATAGGCACTGGGCTTTTTTTTTTTTTTCCTGACATGCAGGCTATCCATGCCGCTGTGTGATGCCTTGTAGCTCCACCTCGCCTCCCCCCGTGACTGTTGTGGAGGCCGAACCAATAGGTTCAAATTAATTCTGCTCAATATTAATTATAATTTTTTTGTATATTTATATTATCACTTAATATTGAGCAGATTTAAGTATGCTGACAACCCCCTATATACATTATGAGCCTCCACACAACCCCGTGCATACAGTATTAACACACACCACCCCTCCATACAGTATGAGCCACCACATAGCTAGCCAGATACAATATGAACCCTCACATAGCCCCCTAGATACAGTATGATCCCCCCAATATGCAGTATAAGCCCCCACAAAAAAGCCAGATGTCATATAAAGAAGCTACATAAAGATGAGAAAGTTCTGACGGCTCCGACTGTGAATGAGGGAACAAAAAAATAATCCACAGGTCCCAACGAGAGAGGAGCAGGACGCACAGATGACGTCACGCTGCCCTGGAAGATAAGAGATTTGCGGCCTCCCGTCCAGCCGCCAGGTAGCGCTGGACTGGAGAGCCGTGAATCCATCCGCTCATCTCTAGTCCCAACTGTCCCGGATACAACGGACAGTCCTCGATTTGGGTCTGCACCCTGCAGTCTCAGGCGTCTGCTGAATTTCCCTCACTGCCAGCGCCCCTCTGTCAATTCCTCCTGCCAGGGGAGAAAGATAATGGTAAATGGGTGTGGCCGAAATTTGCCGTGGCGCGCTGTGCGCGCCGCTTGCTTTGTCCCTCTTTCTGTTCTTCAAAAGTTGGGAGGCATGTAAATCTGCCCTATAGCCTTAAATAACTCATCCACTGACGAGAGTATGGATGACCTGAGGGTATTGAAAAGGCCCAATACTGAGAATCCCCTCTAAGGCCACGGCCCCACTATCAGTATTCGGTCAATATGTTTTCTCAGGAGTGGGAGACAAAACCAGGAGTGGGTGATAAATGCAGAATTGGTGACTTGTTTCTATTATACCTTTTCTCTGCTTGTTCCTCACCTGGTTTTGGCTCCCACTCCTGAGAAAAAATACTGACCGAATAATGACCAAATACTGATAGTGGAGCCGTGGCCTAAGAAGGGAAATAACAAGACCCACCTTAGTATCTTCATTCCTGGAGGAAACAGGGCGAAGTTGGAAATATAATTTGCACCCCTCCTTAAAATTATTAAATTACTTCCGATCTCCCCCCAAAAAATCAGGCAAGGGCACCTTAGGTTCTATGGGAATGACCCCCGCTGCAGGAATGAGGATAGACGTGTCTCCCCCTTTGATGGGCGCTGAGCCCGCATCTTTCCCAGCAAATGACAGCTGGTCTGTATAACTATGCCCCTAACAGCTGTGGGTGGAATCGCGATCCACCCGCGGCTGTTAACATGTTAAATGCCACTGTCAATCTCTGACAGCTGCATTTAACATGGCCGCACCGGAAGCAAGTCACTAATCCCGCCCATGTCACATGATCATGGGTCGCCGATGGGTTGGCATGACAACCCGGGGTCTCCAAAAGACCCCTGCAGTCGTCAATGCCGGGATGCTATGAGTGCCACCCGGTGGTCGGAGCTCATAGCAAGTGAACATTTTTGCTACACAGCACAGGCGATTGGATGATCGCAGCTTCAAGTCTCCCATGGAGACTATTGAAGCATATGAAAAGTAAAAAGACACTAAATTACTTACCGTTAATGCGATTTTCCTGAGCCCATGACAGCACCACAACGAGAAAGGGGATCCGCCCTTCCAGGACAGGAAACCTACAGAATAAAAGGGCGGCGCCTCTCCACCACCTCAGTTGTTTACATAGCATGAGAGGACACTAAATAGTTATATATCCCATGATTTTTCCTTCTACACACCGCGTGAATCAAACACCACGAAGGAAATGAAGTGATCAACTTCTACCAGTGATGGGAGGGAATATAAGGGTGCTGTCATGGGCTCAGGATAATCACATTACCGGTAAGTAATTTAGTGTTTTCCTGTCACCCATGACAGCACCACAACAAGAGATTTACAGAGAAAAAACGTTAAAGTTAGGGTGGGACCACAGCCTGTAGAACAGTTTTCCTAAAGGAAAGAACAGCAGAAGATCCCAGATCAAGCCTATAGTGTCTATAGAAGGTGCAAGGTGAAGACTGAATCGCAAACTTACAAAATGCTTGATGGGGACATCCGCTTTCTTATTGTTCTGCCATGGATTCCCCGGATTAGCACAGCAAGTAGGGTGCACAATTTCCTGACTTCTATGGAAATTGGAAGCTATCTTCGGAAGATAAAGTAGCTCCGGAACCGGCCCATCTTCTAGGATATGTATAAACAAAGGATTAAACAACAAAGCTTGAATGTCACTAACTTACCATGCTGAAGTCAGGGCCACCAGGATAATAGTCTTTAATGTGAAGACCCTGAATCCATGGGTTCAAGCGAAGGCTTGTTAGAGCCGTAAGCACTGGATTCAGATCCCAGGGTGCCATATTTGGACTGAAAATGGGCCTAGATCCAAAGCTTACTTTCACATTCCTTGCTTATTCAATGCAGGTTGGACACTGTTCCAGTAGTCTACGGCTAAAAAGGTCCACTTGCAATTCTCTTCCTCTTTATATGAGGTGCTGTTAAAGATAAAAGGTGAGACTTCGCCATCTGAACTGATTAGACAGTGTCATTAGGGATCTTGGCCGAGTTCCTCCATAATGGTTTACGTAAGATAAAGCTACTCTGTTGTATGACAAGACCTTTAGATGGGGACCATGTATAGATGAATGGAGCTTTCTTATATACTGCCTAAAGCTTCTTTAGGTTAGAGGAACCGGATCTTTAGAGGCAGCCCAGGGGTGTGTACCCGTGACCATGCTACTACTGGAATGTAGGAGATTAGTTATTAACAGCAATATTGCCTTGTTCAGAGTTGTGGCCAGACTGCTTATTAACTTTGACATATAGCAGGACTCCTTATTCTACCTTGGGAGACCACAACTCTTACTCACTGCCCAGTGAGTTCTGCAGCGCTCGATGGATCTGCCCATAATCCCGAAATAGTTGAGGTAAACTATTGTCAATGCCTCTTCCTTCAATATGAGAGTTGTCCTAACTACTATAATTCTCCATAAAGCCTTAAGGCTCATTAACATCTGAATGGAAGGACACAAACTGAAAGCCTAAATCATTATTTTATGCCAAGAACTATTCTCAGGAAATCTGATGTTTCATGTGAATTGGAACCGGATTGTATACCTCCTTAAACGCCTATACTACTATATAGCAATCTGGAATTGCAGTTTTACTAGCAGGTCTTATAGAGTCCATTTCCAATGATCTAACTCTCAGGAATCTGTACAGCCCATTTGGGTTGTAGCAAACCCAGGTAGGCCTGGGTTACATAATAGCTTTACAGGTCTTGATTAGGGCCCCTGGAGAGCTATGCACCTAGGCATAGGCTAGGCATTCACCTTAGTCAGACTGCTGGAGAGCAGAGCAGATGGTATGTGTCTTGGAGCTAACTAGAGACACAGGCCAGACTCCACAAGTATCAGTGGTGGCCCTGGATAAATATTGTTTTATTTGATCAAGCTGGGTTAGCTGAGCTGTATATGAGTAGTCAGGGTCTGTCCTGTTTAGTCAGAGCTTGGACAAGACCAGAAATATTAATGTTTATGACTTCTGTGCAATCTGTAAAAAGCAATAATAACTCCATCAGCAATCACTGATGTCACTGCTGTAGAATACAGCACTGTATACTGACAGGAGTCTAAAATCACCCATGTCAGTGTACACTGCTGTTCAGGTCACTGGGGTTCATCAGCTGAAGATCAGATGATGAGCCCCGGTGAACTCTCGCCACCATCACCCTGGGAACATTCTTCAGAATAGATCACTCTGTTTGTAATGACTCTATATAATATGAGTTTCACTTTTTGTATTGAAGAGCTGAAATAAATTAACTATTTGATGATATTCTAGTTTAGTGAGAAGCACCTGTACATCACATGGGAAACGCTGGGGCAGCTGTCTAAAGTGGGACAGGAGCACAGTGCGCGCCAACTACGCCCACAAAGTACGTCCCGATGCTGGCACTGGCCAGCACCAGGACGTAATACTTCATTGCATTACAGAAAGATGGTTGTGCGTCCTTGCTTTGTAAAAAGGAATTCAAGGGCCGAAAGCTGGCAAAACGGGACCGCCGGTCTGAGCACTGCCGTCCCCGGGAATCTATCTGGGGGACGGAGGTTCCCCACCCCTGCTGAAGAATGTAAACTCACAAAGAAAGGACCCTCTCCCCTCTGCCAGTCTGTCAATATTAGTTTCTTCACTGTAATTTATAGTTTGTTTGTAACACCTTTTCACATGTACAGCACCATGGAATCAATGGAATACAGCGCACATCTCCCGGGATTACAGTTATACAGCGCACATCTCCCGGGATTACAGTTATACAGCGCACATCTCCCCGGATTACAGTTATACAGCGCACATCTCCCGGGATGACAGTTACACAGTGCACATCTCCCCGGATTAAAGTTATACAGCGCACATCTCCCGGGATGACAGTTACACAGCGCACATCTCCCGGATTACAGTTACACAGCGCACATCTCCCGGGATTACAGTTATACAGCGCACATCTCCCGGGATTACAGTTATACAGCGCACATCTCCCCGGATTACAGTTATACAGCGCACATCTCCCGGGATGACAGTTACACAGTGCACATCTCCCCGGATTAAAGTTATACAGCGCACATCTCCCGGGATGACAGTTACACAGCGCACATCTCCCGGATTACAGTTACACAGCGCACATCTCCCGGGATTACAGTTACACAGCGCACATCTCCCCGGATAACAGTTATACAGCGCACATCTCCCGGGATTATAGTTATACAGCGCACATCTCCCCGGATTATAGTTATACAGCATACATCTCCCGGGATTACAGTTATACAGCATACATCTACCGGGATTACAGTTATACAGCGCACATCTCCCAGGATGACAGTTATACAGCGCACATCTCCCGGATTACAGTTATACAGCGCACATCTCCCGGGATTACAGTTACACAGCGCACATCTCCCGGGATGACAGTTATACAGCGCACATCTCCCGGGATTACAGTTATACAGCGCACATCTCCCGGATTACAGTTACACAGCACACATCTCCCCGGATTACAATTACACAGCGCACATCTCCCCGGATTACATTTACACAGCGCACATCTCCCGGGATTACAGTTATACAGCGCACATCTCCCGGGATGACAGTTATACAGCGCACATCTCCCGGGATTACAGTTATACAGCGCACATCTCCCCGGATTACAGTTATACAGCATACATCTCCCGGGATTACAGTTATACAGCGCACATCTCCCGGGATGACAGTTATACAGCGCACATCTCCCGGGATGACAGTTATACAGCGCACATCTCCCCGGATTACAGTTATACAGCGCACATCTCCCGGGATGACAGTTACACAGTGCACATCTCCCGGATTACAGTTACACAGCGCACATCTCCCGGGATGACAGTTATACAGCGCACATCTCCCCGGATTACAGTTATACAGCGCACATCTCCCGGGATGACAGTTATACAGCGCACATCTCCCCGGATTACAGTTATACAGCGCACATCTCCCGGGATGACAGTTACACAGCGCACATCTCCCGGATTACAGTTACACAGCGCACATCTCCCGGGATTACAGTTACACAGCGCACATCTCCCCGGATAACAGTTACACAGCGCACATCTCCCGGGATTATAGTTATACAGCGCACATCTCCCCGGATTATAGTTATACAGCATACATCTCCCGGGATTACAGTTATACAGCATACATCTCCCCGGATAACAGTTATACAGCGCACATCTCCCGGGATTATAGTTATACAGCGCACATCTCCCCGGATTATAGTTATACAGCATACATCTCCCGGGATTACAGTTATACAGCATACATCTCCCGGGATTACAGTTATACAGCGCACATCTCCCGGGATGACAGTTATACAGCGCACATCTCCCGGATTACAGTTATACAGCGCACATCTCCCGGGATTACAGTTACACAGCGCACATCTCCCCGGATTACATTTACACAGCGCACATCTCCCCGGATTACAGTTATACAGCGAACATCTCCCGGGATTACAGTTATACAGCGCACATCTCCCCGGATTACAGTTATACAGCGCACATCTCCCCGGATTACAGTTGTACAGCGCACATCTCCCCAGATTACACATCTCCCCGGATTACAGTTATACAGCGCACATCTCCCCGGATTACAGTTATACAGCGCACATCTCCCCGGATTACAGTTATACAGCGCACATCTCCCGGGATTACAGTTGTACAGCGCACATCTCCCCCGGGATTACAGTTGTACAGCGCACATCTCCCTCGGGATTACAGTTATACAGCGCACATCTCTCGGGATTACAGTTACACAGCGCGCATCTCCCGGGATTACAGTTATACAGCGCGCATCTCCCGGGATGACAGTTGTACAGCGCGCATCTCCCGGGATGACAGTTGTACAGCGCACATCTCCCGGGATGACAGTTGTACAGCGCACATCTCCCGGGATGACAGTTGTACAGCGCACATCTCCCGGGATGACAGTTGTACAGCGCACATCTCCCGGGATGACAGTTGTACAGCGCACATCTCCCGGGATGACAGTTGTACAGCGCACATCTCCCGGGATGACAGTTGTACAGCGCACATCTCCCGGGATGACAGTTATACAGCGCACATCTCCCGGGATGACAGTTATACAGCGCACATCTCCCGGGATTACAGTTGTACAGCGCACATCTCCCGGGATGACAGTTGTACAGCGCACATCTCCCGGGATGACAGTTGTACAGCGCACATCTCCCGGGATGACAGTTGTACAGCGCACATCTCCCGGGATGACAGTTATACAGCGCACATCTCCCGGGATGACAGTTATACAGCGCACATCTCCCGGGATGACAGTTATACAGCGCACATCTCCCGGGATTACAGTTGTACAGCGCACATCTCCCGGGATGACAGTTATACAGCGCACATCTCCCGGGATGACAGTTATACAGCGCACATCTCCCGGGATGACAGTTATACAGCGCACATCTCCCGGGATGACAGTTATACAGCGCACATCTCCCAGGATTACAGTTATACAGCGCACATCTCCCGGGATTACAGTTGTACAGCGCACATCTCCCGGGATGACAGTTATACAGCGCACACATCGCGGGATGACAGTTATACAGCGCACATCTCCCGGGATTACAGTTATACAGCGCACATCTCCCGGGATTACAGTTATACAGCGCACATCTCCCGGGATGACAGTTATACAGCGCACATCTCCCGGGATGACAGTTATACAGCGCACATCTCCCAGGATTACAGTTATACAGCGCACATCTCCCGGGATTACAGTTGTACAGCGCACATCTCCCGGGATGACAGTTATACAGCGCACATCTCGCGGGATGACAGTTATACAGCGCACATCTCCCGGGATTACAGTTATACAGCGCACATCTCCCGGGATTACAGTTATACAGCGCACATCTCCCGGGATTACAGTTATACAGCGCACATCTCACGGGATTACAGTTGTACAGCGCACATCTCCCGGGATTACAGTTATACAGCGCACATCTCCCGGGATTACAGTTGTACAAAGCACATCTCCCGGGATTACAGTTGTACAGCGCACATCTCCCGGGATGACAGTTACACAGCGCACATCTCCCGGGATGACAGTTACACAGCGCACATCTCCCGGGATTACAGTTATACAGCGCACATCTCCCGGGATTACAGTTGTACAGCGCACATCTCCCGGGATTACAGTTGTACAGCGCACATCTCCCGGGATGACAGTTATACAGCGCACATCTCCCGGGATGACAGTTACACAGCGCACATCTCCCCAGGATTACACATCTCCCCGGATTACACATCTCCCCGGATTACACATCTCCCCAGGATTACACATCTCCCCAGGATTACAGTTGTACAGCGCACATCTCCCCGGATTACAGTTGTACAGCGCACATCTCCCCGGATTACAGTTGTACAGCGCACATCTCCCGGGATGACAGTTGTACAGCGCACATCTCCCGGGATGACAGTTGTACAGTGGCCATCTCCCGGGATGACAGTTATACAGCGCACATCTCCCGGGATTACAGTTATACAGCGCACATCTCCCGGGATTACAGTTATACAGCGCACATCTCCCGGGATTACAGTTGTACAGCGCACATCTCCCGGGATTACAGTTGTACAGCGCACATCTCCCGGGATGACAGTTGTACAGCGCACATCTCCCGGGATGACAGTTGTACAGCGCACATCTCCCGGGATGACAGTTGTACAGCGCACATCTCCCGGGATTACAGTTGTACAGCGCACATCTCCCGGGATTACAGTTATACAGCGCACATCTCCCGGGATGACAGTTGTACAGCGCACATCTCCCGGGATGACAGTTGTACAGCGCACATCTCCCGGGATTACAGTTGTACAGCGCACATCTCCCGGGATGACAGTTATACAGCGCACATCTCCCGGGATGACAGTTGTACAGCGCACATCTCCCGGGATGACAGTTGTACAGCGCACATCTCCAGGGATTACAGTTGTACAGCGCACATCTCCCGGGATTACAGTTACACAGCGCACATCTCCCCGGATTACAGTTGTACAGCGCACATCTCCCCCGGATTACACATCTCTCCAGGATTACAGTTGTACAGCGCACATCTCCCCAGGATTACACATCTCCCCAGGATGACACATCTCCCCAGGATGACACATCTCCCCGGATTACAGTTGTACAGTGCACATCTCCCTGGATTACAGTTGTACAGCGCACATCTCCCCGGATTACAGTTGTACAGCGCACATCTCCCAGGATTACAGTTGTACAGCGCACATCTCCCCCGGATTACACATCTCCCCGGATTACAGTTGTACAGCGCACATCTCCCAGGATTACAGTTGTACAGCGCACATCTCCCCCGGATTACACATCTCTCCAGGATTACAGTTGTACAGCGCACATCTCCCCGGATTACAGTTGTACAGCGCACATCTCCCCGGATTACAGTTGTACAGCGCACATCTCCCCCGGATTACACATCTCCCCGGATTACAGTTGTACAGCGCACATCTCCCCCGGATTACACATCTCCCCGGATTACAGTTGTACAGCGCACATCTCTCGGGATTACACATCTCCCCGGATTACACATCTCCCGGGATTACAGTTGTACAGCGCACATCTCTCGGGATTACACATCTCCCCGGATTACACATCTCCCGGGATTACAGTTGTACAGCGCACATCTCGGGTGTCTCTGTCGCCCAGGACACCGCAGCACAACCCTGACATTTACCAGTAGAGGTCGCGAAGCTCTGCGCTGCTGGAGGATGTTTGTCCCTTCCTGCTTCCCCTCCTTAGTGACACGGCTTCAACATGGCGGCGTCTGCGGGAACAAGGAAACTTTAATGGATTTACCGAGAACGCAGTAACTGCAGCCGAGCTCCGTGTGGCGGCGGTGAGTCAGGCAGCTGCCCGGTACACGGCGGAGTGCCGGGAATGTATAGACTGCGGCCTGTTAGCTGTCATGTCACTGACGGTCGGTGTTGCTGGGACCTGTAGTTACATCGCACACGGAGAACTCGGGAGCTTCCCACAATGCCCCTGATATAATACATGAGGGGGAGGATCTGCAGTGGTGGGGTACAGGCTGACCTGGCTCCTGTCCAGCAGAGCGGGGACTGGTGGGGGTACAGGCTGACCTGGCTCCTGTCCAGCAGAGGGAGGGGAGGGGGGGGGGGGGGATAGGCTGACCTGGCTCCTGTCCAGCAGAGGGAGGGGGGGGGGGGGGATAGGCTGACCTGGCTCCTGTCCAGCAGAGGGAGAGGGGGGGGGGATAGGCTGACCTGGCTCCTGTCCAGGAGAGGGAGAGGAGGGGATAGGCTGACCTGGCTCCTGTCCAGCAGAGGGAGGGGATGATAGGCTGACCTGGCTCCTGTCCAGCAGAGGGAGGGGGGGGATAGGCTGACCTGGCTCCTGTCCAGCAGAGGGAGGGGGGGGATAGGCTGACCTGGCTCCTGTCCAGCAGAGGGAGGGGGGGGATAGGCTGACCTGGCTCCTGTCCAGCAGAGGGAGGGGGGGGATAGGCTGACCTGGCTCCTGTCCAGCAGAGGGAGGGGGGGGATAGGCTGACCTGGCTCCTGTCCAGCAGAGGGAGGGGGGGGATAGGCTGACCTGGCTCCTGTCCAGCAGAGGGAGGGGGGGGGATAGGCTGACCTGGCTCCTGTCCAGCAGAGGGAGGGGGGGGATAGGCTGACCTGGCTCCTGTCCAGCAGAGGGAGGGGGGGGATAGGCTGACCTGGCTCCTGTCCAGCAGAGGGAGGGGGGGGGATAGGCTGACCTGGCTCCTGTCCAGCAGAGGGAGGGGGGGGGATAGGCTGACCTGGCTCCTGTCCAGCAGAGGGAGGGGGGGGGATAGGCTGACCTGGCTCCTGTCCAGCAGAGGGAGGGGGGGGGATAGGCTGACCTGGCTCCTGTCCAGCAGAGGGAGGGGGGGGGATAGGCTGACCTGGCTCCTGTCCAGCAGAGGGAGGGGGGGGGATAGGCTGACCTGGCTCCTGTCCAGCAGAGGGAGGGGGGGGATAGGCTGACCTGGCTCCTGTCCAGCAGAGGGAGGGGGGGGGATAGGCTGACCTGGCTCCTGTCCAGCAGAGGGAGGGGGGGGGATAGGCTGACCTGGCTCCTGTCCAGCAGAGGGAGGGGGGGGATAGGCTGACCTGGCTCCTGTCCAGCAGAGGGAGGGGGGGGGATAGGCTGACCTGGCTCCTGTCCAGCAGAGGGAGGGGGGGGGATAGGCTGACCTGGCTCCTGTCCAGCAGAGGGAGGGGGGGGGATAGGCTGACCTGGCTCCTGTCCAGCAGAGGGAGGGGGGGGGATAGGCTGACCTGGCTCCTGTCCAGCAGAGGGAGGGGGGGGATAGGCTGACCTGGCTCCTGTCCAGCAGAGGGAGGGGGGGGATAGGCTGACCTGGCTCCTGTCCAGCAGAGGGAGGGGGGGGGATAGGCTGACCTGGCTCCTGTCCAGCAGAGGGAGGGGGGGGATAGGCTGACCTGGCTCCTGTCCAGCAGAGGGAGGGGGGGGGATAGGCTGACCTGGCTCCTGTCCAGCAGAGGGAGGGGGGGGGATAGGCTGACCTGGCTCCTGTCCAGCAGAGGGAGGGGGGGGGATAGGCTGACCTGGCTCCTGTCCAGCAGAGGGAGGGGGGGGTAGGCTGACCTGGCTCCTGTCCAGCAGAGGGAGGGGGGGTGGGCTGACCTGGCTCCTGTCCAGCAGAGGGAGGGGGGGGGGTTGGGCTGACCTGGCTCCTGTCCAGCAGAGGGAGGGGGGGGATAGGCTGACCTGGCTCCTGTCCAGCAGAGGGAGGGGGGGGATAGGCTGACCTGGCTCCTGTCCAGCAGAGGGAGGGGGGGGATAGGCTGACCTGGCTCCTGTCCAGCAGAGGAGGGGGGGATAGGCTGACCTGGCTCCTGTCCAGCAGAGGGAGGGGGGGGATAGGCTGACCTGGCTCCTGTCCAGCAGAGGGAGGGGGGGGATAGGCTGACCTGGCTCCTGTCCAGCAGAGGGAGGGGATGATAGGCTGACCTGGCTCCTGTCCAGCAGAGGGAGGAGGGGGATAGGCTGACCTGGCTCCTGTCCAGCAGAGAGAGGGGGGGGATAGGCTGACCTGGCTCCTGTCCAGCAGAGGGAGGGGGGGCACAGGCTGATGTTGCTCCTGACCAGGCGGGGGGGGCACAGGCTGACCTGGCTCCTGTCCAGCAGAGGGAGAGGGGGGGGGACAGGCTGACCTGGCTCCTGTCCAGGAGAGGGGGGGATAGGCTGACCTGGCTCCTGTCCAGCAGAGGGAGGGGATGATAGGCTGACCTGGCTCCTGTCCAGCAGAGGGAGGGGATGATAGGCTGACCTGGCTCCTGTCCAGCAGAGGAAGGGGGGGGATAGGCTGACCTGGGCTTCTGTCCAGCAGAGGGAGGGGGGGCACAGGCTGATGTTGCTCCTGACCAGCGGGGGGGGGCACAGGCTGACCTGGCTCCTGTCCAGCAGAGGGAGAGGGGGGGGACAGGCTGACCTGGCTCCTGTCCAGGAGAGGGGGGGGGACAGGCTGACCTGGCTCCTGTTCAGGAGAGGGGGGGGGACAGGCTGACCTGGCTCGGGGACTGGCTGACCTGGCTCCTGTCCAGGAAAGTGGGGGTGGGGATAGGCTGACCTGGCTCCTGTCCAGGAGAGGGGGGGGGGGATAGGCTGACCTCGCTCCTGTCCAGCAGAGGGAGAGGGGGGGGATAGGCTGACCTGGCTCCTGTCCAGGAGAGGGGGGGGGATAGGCTGACCTCGCTCCTGTCCAGCAGAGGGAGAGGGGGGGATAGGCTGACCTGGCTCCTGTCCAGGAGAGGGGGGGTATAGCTGACCTGGCTCCTGTCCAGGAGAGGGGGGGGATAGGCTGACCTGGCTCCTGTCCAGGAGAGGGGGGGATAGGCTGACCTGGCTCCTGTCCAGCAGAGGGAGAGGGGGGGGATAGGCTGACCTGGCTCCTGTCCAGCAGAGGGAGAGGGGGAGATAGGCTGACCTGGCTCCTGTCCAGCAGAGGGAGAGGGGGAGATAGGCTGACCTGGATCCTGTCCAGCAGAGGGAGAGGAGGGGATAGGCTGACCTGGATCCTGTCCAGCAGAGGGAGAGGAGGGGATAGGCTGACCTGGATCCTGTCCAGCAGAGGGAGAGGAGGGGATAGGCTGACCTGGGACCCTGTCCAGCAGAGGGAGAGGAGGGGATAGGCTGACCTGGACCCTGTCCAGCAGAGGGAGAGGAGGGATAGGCTGACCTGGACCCTGTCCAGCAGAGGGAGAGGAGGGGATAGGCTGACCTGGACCCTGTCCAGCAGAGGGAGAGGAGGGGATAGGCTGACCTGGACCCTGTCCAGCAGAGGGAGAGGGAGGGATAGGCTGACCTGGACCCTGTCCAGCAGAGGGAGAGGAGGGGATAGGCTGACCTGGACCCTGTCCAGCAGAGGGAGAGGAGGGGATAGGCTGACCTGGACCCTGTCCCGGCAGAGGGAGAGGAGGGGATAGGCTGACCTGGACCCTGTCCAGCAGAGGGAGAGGAGGGGATAGGCTGACCTGGACCCTGTCCAGCAGAGGGAGAGGAGGGGATAGGCTGACCTGGACCCTGTCCAGCAGAGGGAGAGGAGGGGATAGGCTGACCTGGACCCTGTCCAGCAGAGGGAGAGGAGGGATAGGCTGACCTGGACCTGTCCAGCAGAGGGAGAGGGAGGGGAATAGGCTGACCTGGACCCTGTCCAGCAGAGGGAGAGGAGGGGATAGGCTGACCTGGACCCTGTCCAGCAGAGGGAGAGGAGGGGATAGGCTGACCTGGACCCTGTCCAGCAGAGGGAGAGGAGGGGATAGGCTGACCTGGACCCTGTCAGCAAGAGGGAGAGGAGGGGATAGGCTGACCTGGACCCTGTCCAGCAGAGGGAGAGGAGGGGATAGGGCTGACCTGGACCCTGTCCAGCAGAGGGAGAGGAGGGGATAGGCTGACCTGGACCCTGTCCAGCAGAGGGAGAGGAGGGGATAGGCTGACCTGACCCTGTCCAGCAGAGGGAGAGGAGGGGATAGGCTGACCTGGACCCTGTCCAGCAGAGGGAGAGGAGGGGATAGGCTGACCTGGACCCTGTCCAGCAGAGGGAGAGGAGGGGATAGGCTGACCTGGACCCTGTCCAGCAGAGGGGAGAGGAGGGGATAGGCTGACCTGGACCCTGTCCAGCAGAGGGAGAGGAGGGGATAGGCTGACCTGGACCCTGTCCAGCAGAGGGAGAGGAGGGGATAGGCTGACCTGGACCCTGTCCAGCAGAGGGAGAGGAGGGGATAGGCTGACCTGGACCCTGTCCAGCAGAGGGAGAGGAGGGGATAGGCTGACCTGGACCCTGTCCAGCAGAGGGAGAGGAGGGGATAGGCTGAACCTGGACCCTGTCCAGCAGAGGGAGAGGAGGGGATAGGCTGACCTGGACCCTGTCCAGCAGAGGGAGAGGAGGGGATAGGCTGACCTGGACCCTGTCCAGCAGAGGGAGAGGAGGGGATAGGCTGACCTGGACCCTGTCCAGCAGAGGGAGAGGAGGGGATAGGCTGACCTGGACCCTGTCCAGCAGAGGTAGAGGAGGGGATAGGCTGACCTGGACCCTGTCCAGCAGAGGGAGAGGAGGGGATAGGCTGACCTGGACCCTGTCCAGCAGAGGGAGAGGAGGGGATAGGCTGACCTGGACCCTGTCCAGCAGAGGGAGAGGAGGGGATAGGCTGACCTGGACCCTTGTCCAGCAGAGGGAGAGGAGGGGATAGGCTGACCTGGACCCTGTCCAGCAGAGGGAGAGGAGGGGATAGGCTGACCTGGACCCTGTCCAGCAGAGGGAGAGGAGGGGATAGGCTGACCTGGACCCTGTCCAGCAGAGGGAGAGGAGGGGATAGGCTGACCTGGACCCTGTCCAGCAGAGGAGAGGAGGGGATAGGCTGACCTGGACCCTGTCAGCAGAGGGAGAGGAGGGGATAGGCTGACCTGGACCCTGTCCAGCAGAGGGAGAGGAGGGGATAGGCTGACCTGGACCCTGTCCAGCAGAGGGAGAGGAGGGGATAGGCTGACCTGGACCCTGTCCAGCAGAGGGAGAGGAGGGGATAGGCTGACCTGGACCCTGTCCAGCAGAGGGAGAGGAGGGGATAGGCTGACCTGGACCCTGTCCAGCAGAGGGAGAGGAGGGGATAGGCTGACCTGGACCCTGTCCAGCAGAGGGAGAGAGGGGATAGGCTGACCTGGACCCTGTCCAGCAGAGGGAGAGGAGGGGATAGGCTGACCTGGACCCTGTCCAGCAGAGGGAGAGGAGGGGATAGGCTGACCTGGACCCTGTCCAGCAGAGGGAGAGGAGGGGATAGGCTGACCTGGACCCTGTCCAGCAGAGGGAGAGGAGGGGATAGGCTGACCTGGACCTGTCCAGCAGAGGGAGAGGAGGGGATAGGCTGACCTGGACCCTGTCCAGCAGAGGGGAGAGGAGGGGATAGGCTGACCTGGACCCTGTCCAGCAGAGGGAGAGGAGGGGATAGGCTGACCTGGACCCTGTCCAGCAGAGGGAGAGGAGGGGATAGGCTGACCTGGACCCTGTCCAGCAGAGGGAGAGGAGGGGATAGGCTGACCTGGACCCTGTCCAGCAGAGGGAGAGGAGGGGATAGGCTGACCTGGACCCTGTCCAGCAGAGGGAGAGGAGGGGATAGGCTGACCTGGACCCTGTCCAGCAGAGGGAGAGGAGGGGATAGGCTGACCTGGACCCTGTCCAGCAGAGGGAGAGGAGGGGATAGGCTGACCTGGACCCTGTCCAGCAGAGGGAGAGGAGGGGATAGGCTGACCTGGACCCTGTCCAGCAGAGGGAGAGGAGGGGATAGGCTGACCTGGACCCTGTCCAGCAGAGGGAGAGGAGGGGATAGGCTGACCTGGACCCTGTCCAGCAGAGGGAGAGGAGGGGATAGGCTGACCTGGACCCTGTCCAGCAGAGGGAGAGGAGGGGATAGGCTGACCTGGACCCTGTCCAGCAGAGGGAGAGGAGGGGATAGGCTGACCTGGACCCTGTCCAGCAGAGGGAGAGGAGGGGATAGGCTGACCTGGACCCTGTCCAGCAGAGGGAGAGGAGGGGATAGGCTGACCTGGACCCTGTCCAGCAGAGGGAGAGGAGGGGATAGGCTGACCTGGACCCTGTCCAGCAGAGGGAGAGGAGGGGATAGGCTGACCTGGACCCTGTCCAGCAGAGGGAGAGGAGGGGATAGGCTGACCTGGACCCTGTCCAGCAGAGGGAGAGGAGGGGATAGGCTGACCTGGACCCTGTCCAGCAGAGGGAGAGGAGGGGATAGGCTGACCTGGACCCTGTCCAGCAGAGGGAGAGGAGGGGATAGGCTGACCTGGACCCTGTCCAGCAGAGGGAGAGGAGGGGATAGGCTGACCTGGACCCTGTCCAGCAGAGGGAGAGGAGGGGATAGGCTGACCTGGACCCTGTCCAGCAGAGGGAGAGGAGGGGATAGGCTGACCTGGACCCTGTCCAGCAGAGGGAGAGGAGGGGATAGGCTGACCTGGACCCTGTCCAGCAGAGGGAGAGGAGGGGATAGGCTGACCTGGACCCTGTCCAGCAGAGGGAGAGGAGGGGATAGGCTGACCTGGACCCTGTCCAGCAGAGGGAGAGGAGGGGATAGGCTGACCTGGACCCTGTCCAGCAGAGGGAGAGGAGGGGATAGGCTGACCTGGACCCTGTCCAGCAGAGGGAGAGGAGGGGATAGGCTGACCTGGACCCTGTCCAGCAGAGGGAGAGGAGGGGATAGGCTGACCTGGACCCTGTCCAGCAGAGGGAGAGGAGGGGATAGGCTGACCTGGACCCTGTCCAGCAGAGGGAGAGGAGGGGATAGGCTGACCTGGACCCTGTCCAGCAGAGGGAGAGGAGGGGATAGGCTGACCTGGACCCTGTCCAGCAGAGGGAGAGGAGGGGATAGGCTGACCTGGACCCTGTCCAGCAGAGGGAGAGGAGGGGATAGGCTGACCTGGACCCTGTCCAGCAGAGGGAGAGGAGGGGATAGGCTGACCTGGACCCTGTCCAGCAGAGGGAGAGGAGGGGATAGGCTGACCTGGACCCTGTCCAGCAGAGGGAGAGGAGGGGATAGGCTGACCTGGACCCTGTCCAGCAGAGGGAGAGGAGGGGATAGGCTGACCTGGACCCTGTCCAGCAGAGGGAGAGGAGGGGATAGGCTGACCTGGACCCTGTCCAGCAGAGGGAGAGGAGGGGATAGGCTGACCTGGACCCTGTCCAGCAGAGGGAGAGGAGGGGATAGGCTGACCTGGACCCTGTCCAGCAGAGGGAGAGGAGGGGATAGGCTGACCTGGACCCTGTCCAGCAGAGGGAGAGGAGGGGATAGGCTGACCTGGACCCTGTCCAGCAGAGGGAGAGGAGGGGATAGGCTGACCTGGACCCTGTCCAGCAGAGGGAGAGGAGGGGATAGGCTGACCTGGACCCTGTCCAGCAGAGGGAGAGGAGGGGATAGGCTGACCTGGACCCTGTCCAGCAGAGGGAGAGGAGGGGATAGGCTGACCTGGACCCTGTCCAGCAGAGGGAGAGGAGGGGATAGGCTGACCTGGACCCTGTCCAGCAGAGGGAGAGGAGGGGATAGGCTGACCTGGACCCTGTCCAGCAGAGGGAGAGGAGGGGATAGGCTGACCTGGACCCTGTCCAGCAGAGGGAGAGGAGGGGATAGGCTGACCTGGACCCTGTCCAGCAGAGGGAGAGGAGGGGATAGGCTGACCTGGACCCTGTCCAGCAGAGGGAGAGGAGGGGATAGGCTGACCTGGACCCTGTCCAGCAGAGGGAGAGGAGGGGATAGGCTGACCTGGACCCTGTCCAGCAGAGGGAGAGGAGGGGATAGGCTGACCTGGACCCTGTCCAGCAGAGGGAGAGGAGGGGATAGGCTGACCTGGACCCTGTCCAGCAGAGGGAGAGGAGGGGATAGGCTGACCTGGACCCTGTCCAGCAGAGGGAGAGGAGGGGATAGGCTGACCTGGACCCTGTCCAGCAGAGGGAGAGGAGGGGATAGGCTGACCTGGACCCTGTCCAGCAGAGGGAGAGGAGGGGATAGGCTGACCTGGACCCTGTCCAGCAGAGGGAGAGGAGGGGATAGGCTGACCTGGACCCTGTCCAGCAGAGGGAGAGGAGGGGATAGGCTGACCTGGACCCTGTCCAGCAGAGGGAGAGGAGGGGATAGGCTGACCTGGACCCTGTCCAGCAGAGGGAGAGGAGGGGATAGGCTGACCTGGACCCTGTCCAGCAGAGGGAGAGGAGGGGATAGGCTGACCTGGACCCTGTCCAGCAGAGGGAGAGGAGGGGATAGGCTGACCTGGACCCTGTCCAGCAGAGGGAGAGGAGGGGATAGGCTGACCTGGACCCTGTCCAGCAGAGGGAGAGGAGGGGATAGGCTGACCTGGACCCTGTCCAGCAGAGGGAGAGGAGGGGATAGGCTGACCTGGACCCTGTCCAGCAGAGGGAGAGGAGGGGATAGGCTGACCTGGACCCTGTCCAGCAGAGGGAGAGGAGGGGATAGGCTGACCTGGACCCTGTCCAGCAGAGGGAGAGGAGGGGATAGGCTGACCTGGACCCTGTCCAGCAGAGGGAGAGGAGGGGATAGGCTGACCTGGACCCTGTCCAGCAGAGGGAGAGGAGGGGATAGGCTGACCTGGACCCTGTCCAGCAGAGGGAGAGGAGGGGATAGGCTGACCTGGACCCTGTCCAGCAGAGGGAGAGGAGGGGATAGGCTGACCTGGACCCTGTCCAGCAGAGGGAGAGGAGGGGATAGGCTGACCTGGACCCTGTCCAGCAGAGGGAGAGGAGGGGATAGGCTGACCTGGACCCTGTCCAGCAGAGGGAGAGGAGGGGATAGGCTGACCTGGACCCTGTCCAGCAGAGGGAGAGGAGGGGATAGGCTGACCTGGACCCTGTCCAGCAGAGGGAGAGGAGGGGATAGGCTGACCTGGACCCTGTCCAGCAGAGGGAGAGGAGGGGATAGGCTGACCTGGACCCTGTCCAGCAGAGGGAGAGGAGGGGATAGGCTGACCTGGATCCTGTCCAGCAGAGGTAGGGGGGGGATAGGCTGACCTGGCTCCTGTCCAGCAGAGGTAGGGGGGGGGATAGGCTGACCTGGCTCCTGTCCAGCAGAGGGAGGGGGGGGATAGGCTGACCTGGCTCCTGTCCAGCAGAGGGAGGGGGGGGGGATAGGCTGACCTGGCTCCTGTCCAGCAGAGGGAGGGGGGGCACAGGCTGATGTTGCTCCTGACCAGCGGGGGGGGGCACAGGCTGACCTTGCTCCTGTCCAGCAGAGGGAGAGGGTGGGGGGACAGGCTGACCTGGCTCCTGTTCAGGAGAGGGGGGGGACAGGCTGACCTGGCTCGGGGACTGGCTGACCTGGCTCCTGTCCAGGAGAAGGGGGGGGTGGGGAAAGGCTGACCTGGCTCCTGTCCAGCAGAGGGAGAGAGGGGGGGGATAGGCTGACCTGGCTCCTGTCCAGCAGAGGGAGAGAGGGGGGGGGGATAGGCTGACCTGGCTCCTGTCCAGCAGAGGGAGAGAGGGGGGGGGATAGGCTGACCTGACTCCTGTCCAGCAGAGGAAGAGAGGGCGGGATAGTCTGACCTGACTCCTGTCCAGCAGAGGGAGAGAGGGCAGGATAGGCTGACCTGGCTCCTGTCCAGCAGAGGGAGAGAGGGCGGGATAGGCTGACCTGGCTCCTGTCCAGCAGAGGGAGAGAGGGCGGGATAGGCTGACCTGGCTCCTGTCCAGCAGAGGGAGAGAGGGCGGGATAGGATAGACCTGGCTCCTGTCCAGCAGAGGGGGGGATAGGCTGACCTGGCTCCTGTCCAGCAGAGAGAGGGGGGGGGATATGTTGACCTGGCTCCTGTCCAGCAGAGAGAGGGGGGGGATAGGCTGACCTGGCTCCTGTCCAGCAGAGGGAGGGGGGGGATAGGCTGACCTGGCTCCTGTCCAGCAGAGGGAGGGGGGGGGATAGGCTGACCTGGCTCCTGTCCAGCAGAGGGAGGGGGGGGGATAGGCTGACCTGGCTCCTGTCCAGCAGAGGGAGGGGGGGGGGATAGGCTGACCTGGCTGCTGTCCAGCAGAGGGAGGGGGGGGGGATAGGTTGACCTGGCTCCTGTCCAGCAGAGGGAGGGGGGGGGATAGGCTGACCTGGCTCCTGTCCAGCAGAGGGAGGGGGGGGGGATAGGCTGACCTGGCTCCTGTCCAGCAGAGGGAGGGGGGGCACAGACTGATGTTGCTCCTGACCAGCGGGGGGGGGCACAGGCTGACCTTGCTCCTGTCCAGCAGAGGGAGAGGGTGGGGGGACAGGCTGACCTGGCTCCTGTTCAGGAGAGGGGGTGGACAGGCTGACCTGGCTCGGGGACTGGCTGACCTGGCTCCTGTCCAGGAGAAGGGGGGGGGTGGGGAAAGGCTGACCTGGCTCCTGTCCAGCAGAGGGAGAGAGGGGGGGGATAGGCTGACCTGGCTCCTGTCCAGCAGAGGGAGAGAGGGGGGGGATAGGCTGACCTGGCTCCTGTCCAGCAGAGGGAGAGAGGGGGGGGGATAGGCTGACCTGACTCCTGTCCAGCAGAGGAAGAGAGGGCGGGATAGTCTGACCTGACTCCTGTCCAGCAGAGGGAGAGAGGGCGGGATAGGCTGACCTGGCTCCTGTCCAGCAGAGGGAGAGAGGGCGGGATAGGCTGACCTGGCTCCTGTCCAGCAGAGGGAGAGAGGGCGGGATAGGCTGACCTGGCTCCTGTCCAGCAGAGGGAGAGAGGGCGGGATAGGCTGACCTGGCTCCTGTCCAGCAGAGGGAGAGAGGGCGGGATAGGCTGACCTGGCTCCTGTCCAGCAGAGGGGGGGGATAGGCTGACCTGGCTCCTGTCCAGCAGAGGGAGAGGGGGGGATAGGCTGACCTGGCTCCTGTCCAGCAGAGGGGGGGGGATAGGCTGACCTGGCTCCTGTCCAGCAGAGGGAGAGGGGGGGGGAATAGGCTGACCTGGCTCCTGTCCAGCAGAGGGAGAGGGGGGGGGGATAGGCTGACCTGGCTCCTGTCCAGCAGAGGGAGAGGGGGGGGATAGGCTGACCTGGCTCCTGTCCAGCAGAGGGAGAGGGGGGGTGGATAGGCTGACCTGGCTCCTGTCCAGCAGAGGGAGAGGGGGGGGATAGGCTGACCTGGCTCCTGTCCAGCAGAGGGAGAGGGGGGGTGGATAGGCTGACCTGGCTCCTGTCCAGCAGAGGGAGAGGGGGGGTGGATAGGCTGACCTGGCTCCTGTCCAGCAGAGGGAGAGGGGGGGGATAGGCTGACCTGGCTCCTGTCCAGCAGAGGGAGAGGGGGGGTGGATAGGCTGACCTGGCTCCTGTCCAGCAGAGGGGGGGGGGATAGGCTGACCTGGCTCCTGTCCAGCAGAGGGAGAGGGGGGGGGATAGGCTAACCTGGCTCCTGTCCAGGAGAGGGGGGGGGATAGGCTAACCTGGCTCCTGTCCAGCAGAGGGAGAGGGGGGGGATAGGCTAACCTGGCTCCTGTCCAGCAGAGGGAGAGGGGGGGGGATAGGCTGACCTGGCTCCTGTCCAGCAGAGGGAGAGGGGGGGGGATAGGCTAACCTGGCTCCTGTCCAGCAGAGGGAGAGGGGGGGGATAGGCTGACCTGGCTCCTGTCCAGCAGAGGGAGAGGGGGGGGGATAGGCTAACCTGGCTCCTGTCCAGCAGAGGGAGAGGGGGGGGATAGGCTGACCTGGCTCCTGTCCAGCAGAGGGAGAGGGGGGGGGATAGGCTAACCTGGCTCCTGTCCAGCAGAGGGAGAGGGGGGGGATAGGCTAACCTGGCTCCTGTCCAGCAGAGGGAGAGGGGGGGATAGGCTAACCTGGCTCCTGTCCAGCAGAGGGAGAGGGGGGGGATAGGCTGACCTGGCTCCTGTCCAGCAGAGGGAGAGGGGGGGATAGGCTGACCTGGCTCCTGTCCAGCAGAGGGAGAGGGGGGGATAGGCTGACCTGGCTCCTGTCCAGCAGAGGGAGAGGGGGGGATAGGCTGACGTGGCTCCTGTCCAGCAGAGGGAGAGGGGGGGGATAGGCTAACCTGGCTCCTGTCCAGCAGAGGGAGAGGGGGGGATAGGCTGACCTGGCTCCTGTCTAGCAGAGGGAGAGGGGGGGGATAGGCTGACCTGGCTCCTGTCCAGCAGAGGGTGGGGATGATAGGCTGACCTGGCTCCTGTCCAGCAGAGGGTGGGGATGATAGGCTGACCTGGCTCCTGTCCAGCAGAGGGAGGGGATGATAGGCTGACCTGGCTCCTGTCCAGCAGAGGGAGGGGGGGATAGGCTGACCTGGCTCCTGTCCAGCAGAGGGAGGGGGGGGATAGGCTGACCTGGCTCCTGTCCAGCAGAGGGAGGGGGGGCACAGGCTGATGTTGCTCCTGACCAGCGGGGGGGGCACAGGCTGACCTGGCTCCTGTCCAGCAGAGGGAGAGGGGGGGGGACAGGCTGACCTGGCTCCTGTCCAGGAGAGGGGGGGGACAGGCTGACCTGGCTCCTGTTCAGGAGAGGGGGGGGGACAGGCTGACCTGGCTCGGGGACTGGCTGACCTGGCTCCTGTCCAGGAAAAGTGGGGGTGGGGATAGGCTGACCTGGCTCCTGTCCAGGAGAGGGGGGGGGGATAGGCTGACCTCGCTCCTGTCCAGGAGAGGGGGGGGGGATAGGCTGACCTGGCTCCTGTCCAGGAGAGGGGGGGGATAGGCTGACCTGGCTCCTGTCCAGGAGAGGGGGGGGATAGGCTGACCTGGCTCCTGTCCAGCAGAGGGAGAGGGGGGGGATAGGCTGACCTGGCTCCTGTCCAGCAGAGGGAGACGGGGGGGGATAGGCTGACCTGGCTCCTGTCCAGCAGAGGGAGAGGGGGGGATAGGCTGACCTGGATCCTGTCCAGCAGAGGGAGAGGGGGGGATAGGCTGACCTGGCTCCTGTCCAGCAGAGGGAGGGGGGGGATAGGCTGACCTGGCTCCTGTCCAGCAGAGGGAGGGGGGGGATAGGCTGACCTGGCTCCTGTCCAGCAGAGGGAGGGGGGGGGATAGGCTGACCTGGCTCCTGTCCAGCAGAGGGAGGGGGGGCACAGGCTGACGTGGCTCCTGTCCAACGGGCGGGGACACAGGCTGACGTGGCTCCTGTCCAACGGGGGGGGCGCAGGCTGACCTGGCTGGTTTCTTTCCAGTGGGGGGGGGGCACAGGCTGACGTTGCTCCTGTCCAGCGGGGGGGGGGCCACAGGCTGACTTTGCTCCTGTCCAGCGGGGGGGGGCACAGGTTGACGTGGCTCCTGTCCAGCTGGGCGGGGGCGCAGACTGACCTGGCTCCTGTCCAGCGGGGGGGGGGGCACAGGCTGACGTTGCTCCTGTCCAGTGGGGGGGGGGGTCACAGGCTGACATGGCTCCTGTCCAGTGCTTGGGTCTTGCGCCCTCACTGCACTGTATACACATCCCTGTCCCACACCTGCATTATCATGGCTGTTGCATTGTAGCACCGTACCAGCCAAGCCCTGTACATAGGGGCATTACCGTGTTTGACCTTTAAAGGGGTGTTTTGGGCTGAAGTGATCTCTGTGATTGCAGACTTCTGAATCGTGACTGCCTGCAATGTGCAAACTGTTGCGCTTCCACTTTATTCCCGCTGGTGGGCTTTCACATTAGTGTATGTATGTGACTTGCATACTTGTGAAGCCACATGCTGATAAGACTAGTCTGGCTTCTCAGTAGAATAAGAGACGACTGTGCAGGTGACCACAAGCGTTCAGATCACACACATCAGGTCACGTGACTGATAGTATGCGTATTTCCACACTGTAACAATTCAACAGTGTGTAATCAGGTAGGCTTTATTTCAGCCCAGAAAACCCTTTTAAAGGGCACTTGACAGTAGGATCAACCCCCCCCCCAAGCCACCTGTATAGGCATGCAGGTTATAGGAAGAGAAGTAATTTAATACCTTGTTATTTGCAATCTGATGTCTTATTCCAGTGAAATCCACGTTTTTCTTGCTCCATGTCCATATAGGCAGCCTAGGAGGGTTGATCCTGCTGACATTCCCTTTAAGGAAAAACCTGCCATATGCAAAAAAGTTTTTTACCTGCAGATAAATAGTGTTACAAAGCTGCCTGGCCACCTTACTGAACACGCGACTACCAGGTGTGTGCTCCGATGTCAGGACTGCTGGGGGCCCCAGATGTCAGACCCCTATTGATCATAAAATGAACTGACGAAAAGCTGCAGTTAATATATTGTGGGCCGTGTTTACATTAATCCGTTTTTATGCACCTGTTTAGTATATAATTGTGGCAGGGCAATAGGAGAGTCTATGAGAGAATTACGGCTGGTGAAAAATGTTATGGGGTTGTCCCGGAAATCCTTCTGCTCACCTGGTAAATCTCCTGCTGCTCCAGAAGTCTCACCGGTCTTTGAGAACGGTACTGCAGTGATGATCCTACCACTTGTCAGTGGTCCTCAGTCACAAGCGTGGGGCAGGAATGCCATCTCTGGAGGGTTCACAAGGACCAGCGAGACCACTGGAGGGATAGTGGATATGGAAAGGTTCTCATTTGCACCCCCTGCTCTGTGGCCATTGTTACCAAAAACTCATCTTGGACAGGCACTACAATAATGTGATATGTAGACACAAGACATTGTCTGTACATTGCCATATTTCAGATCTCTAGTGTGTATGAGGCCAAAAATACAGGCATGGACACTTATATTCACCAAGGATTTTTTTTTTAGTTTTTATAGAAAACACTTTTCAGTACACTTTTCCATTTCTTTTTTGTCTCATAAAATTAACCTCTTCCCGCCCAATGATAAAAGAATAAAAATGTACATCATCTTTGGGGTTGATTCTCATTGGGAGTAATTTGTGTTGTAATGAGCATGATGTAAAAAAAAATCAACACCATGTTCTCCAATCCTGGGACTGAAAAGTGGGGTTTTGAAGACCCTATACACATATATTATTCTGTAGCTTGGTGCAGATTCTGCACCGGACCTACAATCAACTCTCTGTTAACTAATCTCCTGATGTTTTTGTAATACACAACAGCCAATCAGAAGAGGCAAAGCGACGGGAAGGGAGGAGTCAGCTGCTTGAACCAATAAGAGATGGTGGGCATGTCTCTGTGACTACTGTAATTAAACTGTAGTGTAGTCCAAAGATCACTGCTCTGCCTGGATGTGAGATCTAAGGATAATAGGGCTAACCTACAGGTAAATGGTGCTTAAATCCTCTGTAGATGACTTATTGGAGCAGCAGCCACAGGTAGAATGTAAAGTTACATTCTCGCTTCAGCTGCTTGTTTCCAGTCATCAGGGCTGTGGAGTAACAGTCACCATTCACTGCACAGTGAGCGCGTTGTTATCACACCACTGCACACTGATTGACAGCCTGCTGTGCAGCCTCTGTGTACAGAGCAGGCTATCAATCATAGTGCAGGGAGTGGTTACTGCTCGTTCACTGTGTAGTGAGCAATGACTGTAGCAGCTCCTTTCACTGCCCTTTTGACTGGAAGGGAGTGGCTGCAGGGAGAGTAAAACTTAATTCCCCCCCTGTAGTTAGCTGACTACACAGGATTTAAAGGGGTATTCCCATCTTCAAGATCCTATCCCAATATGAAGTATGTATAATAATAATATTAGCAAATACCCACATTTAGAAATGTAGTATAGTTCTGACACTTACCCCAGGTGCAGGGCATTGCAGTAGCTTAGGAAACCATGGTTATAACCACTAACAACTAGCTGTCACAATATGAGTGGTTGTAACCATGGATACCTAAGCTACTGCAATGCCCTGCACATGGGGTAAGTGACATAGGGAATCAGAAAAACTACACTACATTTCTAATTGGATGTAATTGCTAATATTATTATTATTACAGCTACTGCATAGTGGAATAGGATGTTGAAAATGGGAATACCCCTTTAAGCTCTGTTTGCCTGCAGATTAACCCTCTATCTGAGGGTGAATAGTGTTTCTGGATGTGACAGGTTCTCTTTAAATTGATGACAGTACATTTAATAATATTTAATATTTCATCGTTTGCTCCTTTTTGAACAGAAAGAGGTATCCTAACGTGGGCGCCCGTTATAGACTGATAGCGTCACCACTATGTGCCATTTTGTCAGGGTTGTAGCATTTCCGGGTTTATTTAGGCTAGAGCTAATTCTCAGCTGTTGCTTTTTGTTATAGGCTGGCTGGAGAAATGATACACAGAATCAAATCCAACAATCTGGAAATTGGATGTTCTCTATGAAGACACTCGCCGGCTGTTTACATGTGTAGGTCACTCCGTTACTGTGTTAGTCACTGTTTGCATGCAGCAATGACCCGGCTGGAAGAGGCAAACAGAGAGGTCAACATGCATTCTTCAGTCCGATATCTGGGCTACTTAGCCAGGATCAGCCTGCTTGTGGCCATATGTATGGGCCTGTATGTCCGGTGGGAACAGACAGCAGATGCATTAATATTGGTCATCTTTATACTGGGACTGTTCATCCTTGGGATTGCAAGTATCCTCTATTACTATTTTTCCATGGAAGCTGCCAGTCTCAGCCTTTCTAATCTTTGGTTTGGATTTCTGCTTGGTCTTCTTTGTTTTATTGACAATTCGAAGTTCATGTATGACAACAAAGAAGAAGCTACGAAGTACCTGCTTGTTTCTTCCATCAGCATAAGAACGATGTGTGCGCTAGTGGAGAGACTCTGTGGATATGTCCGCCATCGTCCTACCCTGCTGACTTCGGCTGAATTTTTGGAGTTAGTTGGTTTTTCAATAGCCAGTACCATCATGTTGGTTCAAAAGTCCATCAGCATCATCTTGCTGGTCACTGCCTTTGCATTGATAATTATTGACCTGCGAATGAAATCCTTTCTGGCTCTCCCAAATCTGCTGACTTTTGCAGTCCTAGCCCCCCTTTTGTTTTTCCCATCGTTGGAGATTCCTATCAATCCCTATGCCTTGTCCTGCTTTTTCGGTTGCATCATTAGCGAGCCACTACTTGATGTCTATTTCAGTGGTCTTTCAGTCACGGAACGATGGAAGCCATATCTCTACCGGGGCAGAATCTGCAGAAGGTTTTCGGTCATTTCTGTTGGATTAATTGAAGTGGTATTTTTTGTGCTCGCTGCCTTTAAGCTAAGTGACTTAAATCTTTGGTATTTTGTGATTCCAGGTTTCTCCATCTTTGGTATTTTCTGGCTAATTTGTCATATTATATTTTTAATTACTCTTTGGGGTTTTCACACGAAGCTAAATGATTGCCATAAAGTATATTACACACACAGATCAGGTAACAGCCTAGACAGAGTTATGGCATCCAAGGGCATGCGACACTTTTGCCTTATTTCCGAACGTTTGGTGTTCTTCAGCCTCCTGGCAACTGCGATTTTAGGTGCTGTTTCTTGGCAGGTGAGTTCATCATTCCCATATAAATTTCCTTTTTATGTAATATGTATGCAGTAGATGTCTAGGTGTTTGTGTAGGATTCTCTGTAGCAATTTATTTAATCCTTGGACCTAAACAAACCAGATGTTGCAGCATCCAGTGGTACTTCTAGCTGGTAAATGGTCATTTTTAGATGCTTAATAATAGCTTGTGTTGATGAGATATGGAATATGCCATGATCAATCAGTCAGTGGGGATTAAACTAAGCGGTTCCACTCTTACACTAGATAGAAACTTGCTTTTCTTCAATTGCAGCCATGTGTTCATACAGTTATATGAAAAAGTTTGGGCACCCCTATTAATCTTAAGCTTAATGTTTTATAAAAATTGGTGTTTTTGCAACAGCTATTTCAGTTTGATATATGTAATAACTGTTGGACACAGTAATGTTTCTGCCTTGAAATGAGGTTTATTGTACTAACAGAAAATGTGCAATCTGCATTCAAACAAAATTTGACAGGTGCATAAGTATGGGCACCTCACCAGAAAAGTGACATTAATATTTAGTAGATCCTCCTTTTGCAAAAATAACAGCCTCTAGTTGCTTCCTGTAGCTTTTAGTGAGTTCCTGGATCCTGGATGAAGGTATTTTTGACCATTCCTCTTTACAAAACAATTCCAGTTCAGTTAAGTTTGATGGTCGCCGAGCATGGACAGCCCTCTTCAAATGATCCCACAGATGTTCAATGATATTCAGGTCTGGGGACTGGGATGGCCATTCCAGAACATTGTAATTGTTCCTCTGCATGAATGCCTGAGTAGATTTGGAGCGGTGTTTTGGATCATTGTCTTGCTGAAAGATCCATCCCCTGTGTAACTTCAACTTTATCACTGATTCTTGAACATTATTGTCAAGAATCTGCTGATACTGAGTGGAATCCATGCGTCCCTCAACTTTAACAAGATTCCCGGTGCCGGCATTGGCCACACAGCCCCAAAGCATGATGGAACCTCCACCAAATTTTACTGTGGGTAGCAAGTGTTTTTCTTGGAATGCTGTGTTTTTTTGCCGCCATGCATAACGCCTTTTTGTATGACCAAACAACTCAATCTTGGTTTCATCAGTCCACAGGACCTTCTTCCAAAAAGAAATTGGCTTCTCCAAATGTGCTTTTGCATACCTCAGCCGACTCTGTTTGTGGCGTGCTTGCAGAAACGGCTTCTTTCGCATCACTCTCCCATACAGCTTCTCCTTGTGCAAAGTGCGTTGTATAGTTGACCGATGCACAGTGACACCATCTGCAGCAAGTTGATGCTGCAGCTCTCTGGAGGTGGTCTGAGGATTGTCCTTGACTGATCTGACCATTCTTCTTCTCTGCCTTTCTGATGTTTTTCTTGGCCTGCCACTTCTGGCCTTAACAAGAACTGTCCCTGTGTTCTTCCATTTCCTTACTATGTTCCTCACAGTGGAAACTGACAGGTTAAATCTCTGAGACAGCTTTTTGTATCCTTCCCCTGAACAACTATGTTGAATAATCTTTGTTTTCAGATCATTTGACAGTTGTTTTGAGGAGCCCATGATGCCACTCTTCAGAGGAGATTCAAACAGGAGAACAACTTGCAAGTGGTCACTTTAAGTAGCTTTTCTCATGATTGCATACACCTGGCTATGAAGTTCAAAGCTCAATGAGGTTACAAAACCAAAAAAAGTGCTTTAGTAAGTCAGTAAAAGTAGGTAGGAGTATTTAAAACAAGAAAATGATAAGGGTGCCCATACTTATGCACCTGTCAAATTTTGTTTGAATGCAGATTGCACATTTTCTGTTAGTACAATAAACCTCATTTCAAGGCAGAAACATTACTGTGTCCAACAGTTATTACATATATCAAACTGAAATAGCTGTTGCAAAAACACCAATTTTTATAAAACATTAAGCTTAAGATTAATAGGGGTGCCCAAACTTTTTCATATAGCTGTATATTTTTAAAATGTGGGAATTGATTCACAGGATCCAGTTCAGCAGCCGCATCAGTAATCTATAACCGCTGGACAGGATCCCTGGGGATCCCCTCTTTTTTTGATTAGCCGACCTGGGCTGATAACAAAATTATGGTGCGACCTCAGGTGACAACAATATTGTGAGGTGGCTCCAAGCCACAACATTGTAAAGAAGAGCCGCGGGTGCCTCGATCTCAGGGCTCCTGTCCAGTAACCACTGAATACTTACTTGGCCAATGGACCGCGTCTTGTGAACTGATTGCCTCACATGTTAGAAAACATTAGAAATCTCATAGTGACAGGGGCAGAAGTGCTAACCTGAGCTCTGTGCTCCTTCAGCTCTGATTTCTCTCTTCGTAGAGCGAGAAGAGCAGCCAATATAACTCTCTTAGAGAGCGGATCATAAAGAAGAGCAGTTCTGCCCCTTATTTCAGCCATTGGTAGTGGTCAAAGGATTGGATTAGGACCACAGTGTTAAAAACATCTGGCACAAGAAAAGTTAAAGTACATTTTAATCAACATATTTTGGTATAAAAATAATTTCCACAATTGGATGTGTTAAATGTTCCAGTGCTGAGATAATCTTATAAATGTGCCCTTGCTGTCTACTGTGTAATGGCTGTGTCTGACCGTACAGGAACATGGTCTGATCATACCACAGCTCCTGGGCCGAGGGACCCAAAAGAGTATACTGACAGGACAGCACGGGATCACAGCTGATTCTTTCTGTTGAGTAAAAACATTCCCCTCCTGTTTTTAAACATGTTTTACCTCAGAAAAAATCATTTATCATCCCATGCTGTAATGTCTGTATACTCTTTTCCTTCCTCCCAGGAGCTGTGGTATGATTAGACCATGTTCCTGCACGGTCAGACACAGCCATTAAGGCCCCGTCACACTAAGCGACACTACAGCGATCCCGACAACAATACGACCTGTCAGGGATCGTTGCTGCGTCACTATGTGGTCGCTGGTGAGATGTCAAACAGTCAGATCTTCCCAACGACGCAGCAACGATGCGGCGACCCTTAGCGACCTGTATAACGATGCACGCCTATGTGTTTCTGTGTCTGAGTCGTCAACAAGGTCGTTGGTAAGGTGTCAAACACACCGATGCATGCTACCCAGTGGGGCCTCAACAAGCAAAGAAATGTCCAAACCATTCCGACATGACCAGCGATCTCACAGCAGGGGCCTGATCACTGCTAAGTGTCAAACGTAGCGAGATCGCTACTGAGGTCGTTGTTGCGTCACAAAACTTGTGACTCAGCAGCGATCTCGCTAGCGATCTCACTTAGTGTGACGGGGCCTTTATACAGTACACAGCAGGGGCACATTTATAAGATTATCTCAGCACAGGAACATTTTTTTCCCACACATCCAATTGTGGAACTTGTTATTATTCCAAGATCTGTTGATAACATGCACTATGTTTACTGGACAACCCCTTTAAGCTGCAGTTTTTGTGTGTCCTGTATGACAAAAAGTACAAAACCCAAATTTGTCCATACAGAGAGAGATATTTGACATGAGAGCTATTCTCTGTGATCGCGGCTGTCAGCACTCAGAGAATTGCTTTAGGACTTTTAGTAGATGTCTATTCTAATCACTGTTGTCTGCATCTTGCTGCTGTTTGGAGCATTCTTGATGATTTAGGAGTTTTTTTTGTTTTTTTTTTACATTTTACCCTTGTGCTTGTGTTGCAGCCGTCCAATGGGATCTTTATGAGCATGTTTCTGATTGTACTACCCCTTGAGTCTATGGCACATGGATTATTTCATGAACTTGGCAACTGTTTGGGAGGAACATGTGTCGGTTATGCTGTTGTAATTCCCACTAATTTTTGCAGGTATGTTGCGTTTGTTTTTCGAGAGCTGGAGGTAGCACTTGCAAACATATTTAAATCCTATATGCTTCATGCCAATGTTTTCCACTGTGCCACAAATCCACTGAGCCACCTTGTAGGCATGTTTGGCACATATTTTATGATTACCTCTATAATTTATTTTTTTTTATTCTGTAAATTAAAGTTATTCTTTTGTTCTCTTTAAATCAGCCCAAATGGACAGCCCATGTTACTCCCCCCAGAACATGTGCAGGAGCTAAACATGAGGTCAACTGGAATGCTGAATGCCATACAGAGGTTCTTTGCGTCCCACATGATCGAGACCTATGGATGTGACTACTCTACCAGTGGGCTTACATTTGACACCGTACATGCAAAACTGAAGTCTTTTCTGGAGTTAAGAACAGCGGATGGGCCCAGGCATGATACCTACATAATATACTATAGCGGACACTCCCATGGCACTGGAGAGTGGGCTTTAGCAGGTAGGTTTCAAGCCTTCTGAAATGAAAAAAAAAGTGCATATTTTATGATCATTACCGTTTCGCCGCCAGGACAATTTTCACACATTTGACAAACACAAGACCTGAATTATAAAATAATACAATTCATTTTATTCCCTAAAATATGACCATTTAAAAGTGGGCTCATTGCTGAACTGTAAAATCCTCATTGTGCAGGATTTATCAACCAGTAATGGGAAACAAATGTCACAGGTTCAGGGAGTGGTTATATGCATAATGGCCCTTTTTCTTATTACTCTATTTTTCGGACTATAAGACGCACCGGACCATAAGACGCACCTAGGTTTTAGAGGAGGAAAATAGGAAAAAAAATGTAAGCAAAAAAAATGTAGTCATGATGCACTGTTAAGGGGGAGGGGGTCTGCTGCTGACACTGGTATGGGGGTAATGTCCCCCAATTATGTTAATATTTTCCATCCTGGCATATATGGCCCCTCCTTCCTGTTGTACGTGTTTTCCATCCCCATCCTGGTATGCATGGCACCCCTCATCTCCATCCTGGTATGCATGGCACCCCAATCCCCCATCCTGGTATGCATGGCACCCCCTGATCCCTATCTTGGTATGCATGGCACCCCCTGATCCCTATCTTGGTATGCATGGCACCCCCTGATGCCCATCCTGGCATGCGTGGCACCCCCTGATGCCCATCCTGGCATGCGTGGCACCCCCTGATGCCCATCCTGGCATGCGTGGCACCCCCTGATGCCCATCCTGGCATGCGTGGCACCCCCTGATGCCCATCCTGGCATGCGTGGCACCCCCTGATGCCCATCCTGGCATGCGTGGCACCCCCTGATGCCCATCCTGGCATGCGTGGCACCCCCTGATGCCCATCCTGGCATGCATGGCCTCCCTCATCCTGGTATGCATGGCCTCCCTTATCCCTCTACCTGTCAGCAGGTTTTTGCTACCTCATCTGAGAGCAGAATGATGTTGGCAAAGAGAAGCTGAATCCGATGATGTATCACTTAGATTACTGGGTGCAGCTGTTCTCACAAATCAAAGCTTTTAGATTTAGAATGAAGCAGAGCTGAGAAAGCTAACCCCGCCCACACCAGGCTCTGTGTGCAAGGGCAATAGACAGTGAGCTGCTTATCATGGGGGAGGGGGAGTTGCTGGACTAGTGTAGTTATTAGTGTAGCAATGTTAATCTCTTAGTGATAAATGCCTCACAGTTAGTAAACAGCAGGCACTTTGACAAGTGATACATCCCTGAATTCTGTATTTCAGCCTCTATCTCCTGCTGTCTTCAAATTGCATAGCAAAAACCTGCTGACAGATTCCCTTTAAAATCCTATGACCACATTGCCCTGTAACAGTAGTATGTGCTTCTGTGTACATTATTGTAGGTTCTCGCTAACACTTCTTCCTACACTCTATAACTATGTAACTGTTACTGTTTCGTACCCTAATATGCTTTTTAAATAAGGGGTATGGACATATTCAGGGCCAATTTTTTATTTAAATACATGTATTTTGGGCTAGTGTAGCCAATGTGCTAGTGGAATTGAGCATTTTCCACACAGAACAACAATCCTCATAGAAAATAATAAGCTTATTAACCTGGCCTGAATCTGCTATGAATCCTGATGGTGCTACATGTAATATTCACAATGAGTATTTAGAAGATTTCTTATCATGAGCCCAAAAGGCTGCCTTTAGAGGGAACCTGTCAGGTCCAGATTCTCTATAAGTGAAAGCCGAGCAGGCTAGAGGTGATAGCTAGGACCCAGAGAATGTGTATGTCACAGGCAGAAGTCATCAGTGAAAGGAGAAAACAAACAGTGTTCTGATCGCGCTGCGCCCTACTCCTGTTCGGCCATCAGGGCGGAGCAGTCACGTTTTTCTCCAGCCCACTGTTCAGTTGATTATCATCCCGCTCAGCACATTCACTAGCCTAGGGGCCATCAGTCGTCTGTACTGTGGTCATGAATGCTCAGTGCTGGAATGAAGCGGGGCACAGTGTGATTATAATGTTGTTTCATCCTTCATTGATGACTGCTACCTGTGACAGATACACTCCCTGGATCCTAGTGATCACCATTAACATGTTCTGCGTTCACTTATAAATTGGAATCTGGACCTGACTTGTTCCATTTAAGTTAAATCATTAAAGGGGTTTTCCCATGGATAAAGTAAATTTTAATCAATAGATATTTGAATAATAATAATAATAAGTTCCACAATTGGATGTGTTAAATGTTCCTGTGCTGAGATAATCTTATAAATGTGCCCCTGCTGTGTACTGTGTAATGGCTGTGTCTGTGCAGGAACATGGTCTAATCATACCACATCTCCTGGTCTGGGGAGGAAAGAAAAGAGAGTATTCAGACAGGACAGCAGGGGATCACAGCTGCTGATTTTTGTGAGGTAAACATTGATTAAAAACAGGCAGTGAAATGTTTTACCTCACAGAAAGAATCAGCAGTGATCCCCTGCTGTAATGTCTGTATTCTCTCTTTCGCTTCCCCTCCTTCCCAGGAGATGTGGTATGATCAGACCATGTTCTGTACATGGTCAGACACAGCCATTACACAGTACACAGCAGGGGCACATTTATAAGATTATCTCAGCACAGGAACTTTTTTTTCCCACATCCAGTTCTGGAACTTATTTTTATTACAAGATCTATCAATTAAAATTTACTTTGTTGGTGGGAAAACCCCTTTTAAAGTGCCACAACCTGTGCAGTAATCTCTGTATTTTGTAATCCATTTGCAGGCGGTGAGACTTTACGCTTTGAGACTCTTCTGGAATGGTGGCGGGAGAAGAACAGCACTTACTGCTCCCGCCTTATCATTGTGTTGGATACAGAATGCTCGCAGCCTTGGGCGAAGGAGGTTCGAAAAGTCAATGATCAATTTATTGCCGTTCAAGGTGCAGAAATGGCAAAAATAGTAGACATTGAAGAGGCCGATCCCCCACAACTGGGTGATTTTACTAAAGAATGGGTGGAGTACAACTGCAATCCCGACCACAACATAAGCTGGTCAGAGAAAGGACGCACTGTTAAAGCATTATATGGGGTGTCCAAGCACTGGAGTGACTACACTCTGCATCTACCGACGGGGAATGATGTGACTAAGCACTGGATGATTTACTTTCCTCGTGTTACTTACCCACTTGTCCACCTGGCTAACTGGTGTGGAGCACTCAATATATTCTGGGTGTGTAAAGCTTGTTTTAAGTGTTTAAAGAGATTAAAAATGAATTGGTTTCTTCCAGCAGTGCTTGACACAGGTCAGGGCTTCAAACTGGTCAGGTCCTAACTACTCTCCAGAATACAATAATGTATTATTGTAATAAATATATTTACGTATATGTAAATACACCTATTTAGATATATACATCCATATGGAGAGATATTTTTTCACCCTTGCTGTTTCAGCAGTGCACTGCTTTAACATCTGTCTATACAGATCCATGTATCTACTCAATGCAGATTTTTTTTACAAGCCAAACTTTTGTTACTGATATATGTGTGTATTGTATCTGTGTGTGAGTGCGTCTTCAGACATGTACACAGAGTACATTTCGGCTGTATGGGCTCGGGTTTTATTGCATCAAATGCTCTGAATGATCCAGAAAGGCATTGTATAATGATCAGTGGTCTTGTACCACAGATTCAAGACAATTTCTATTGAATGTGATCCATTTAGATTGTAAGTTCAACCTTGATCTATAAAAAAAACAGATCTCTTGTATATAGAAAAATATTTATTCCAAAGGAAAAAGCATTCAGTCTTCGTTTTACCAGGTTCTTTACGCACAGACTGCAGTTATTGCAAAGACTTCTGTCTCTTATTAGGGTCCTTGAATTATATCTTGGGGAGATTTATTAAGATAAATACCACAGAATTCTGGCACTATTTTCACCCCAAAAACCATACCATGAACCAAATTTCTATTGTGTCTTATACACTTTTTGCACCTTGTCCCACAAGGTAGTTTTGCTAAGTAGAAAGTGTCTGTGTGAACAGGACATGTGTTGCCGAGAACCATGGCAGTCTACGCGCACAGAACGATCTATATGCTCTGCCGAGAAAAATGGCAGTCTACGTGCACAGAACGATCTATATGCTCTGCCGAGTACAATGGCAGTCTACGTGCACAGAACGATCTATATGCTCTGCCGAGTACAATGGCAGTCTACGTGCACAGAACGATCTATATGCTCTGCCGAGTACAATGGCAGTCTACATGCACAGAACGATCTATATGCTCTGCCGAGTACAATGGCAGTCTACGTGCACAGAACGATCTATATGCTCTGCCGAGTACAATGGCAGTCTACGTGCACAGAACGATCTATATGCTCTGCCGAGAACAATGGCAGTCTACTCGCACAGAACGATCTATATGCTCTGCCGAGAACAATGGCAGTCTACGTGCACAGAACGATCTATATGCTCTGCCGAGAACAATGGCAGTCTACGTGCACAGAACGATCTATATGCTCTGCCGAGAACAATGGCAGTCTACGTGCACAGAACGATCTATATGCTCTGCCGAGAACAATGGCAGTCTACGTGCACAGAACGATCTATATGCTCTGCCGAGTACAATGGCAGTCTACGTGCACAGAACGATCTATATGCTCTGCCGAGTACAATGGCAGTCTACGTGCACAGAACGATCTATATGCTCTGCCGAGTACAATGGCAGTCTACGTGCACAGAACGATCTATATGCTCTGCCGAGAACAATGGCAGTCTACTCGCACAGAACGATCTATATGCTCTGCCGAGAACAATGGCAGTCTACGTGCACAGAACGATCTATATGCTCTGCCGAGAACAATGGCAGTCTACATACACAGAACGATCTACATGTGCTGCCGAGAACATTGGCAGTCTATGTGCACAGAATGATCTATATGTGCTGCCGAGAACATTGGCAGTCTATGTGCACAGAATGATCTACATGTGCTGCCGAGAACATTGGCAGTCTATGTGCACAGAACGATCTATTACACATTGTTCCGTTCTCATATTAGTATGCACACTGCCTGTCTAAACAGGCTATTAAACGACCAAAGAGCAGCCAACAAGTCGTATAACGCCACTGGTCGGCTGATGTAAACCCAGCTTAAGTTTCCAGTATCTAAAAGTTAGACAGTATTGATCTATCTGGCCCATTGAATCTAAAGGAGGCTTGCACTTGTGTTGCGGTTTTCCATCTGCTCCCTCTTACTTAAACGTAACATTTATTCTGAATATTTAAAACTATTTTCCTGTAGTCATTTTTGTGAAGCACAGAACAGTTACAACCAAGAAATGACTGGGCAGATTTAAAAATAAGTGAAAAAATAGCATTCTGACTTATATTTACTATTTTGGTGGGGTAGGTGGATATGATCTTGATTGTCTTACGTTGTTTCACTTAATATATCTATACATGGAACTGTTAACTTACAAATACTTTTCCTGTAAAAAAAACATAAATGATGTATTTTGCCATTTCATAGATACTTGCACTATGTTGTCATCGGATAGAGAATAATATAACTACAAGGTATTACGTATCCACAGGATAGGTGAATTGTATAATATGTAATGTATGAAACCCCCACCAGACACGAGAACAAGAGTCCCAAAATCGCTTGTGTGAAGAGGGCAATACTGAGCATGTGCGACCAAAGCTCCATTCACAGTCTAGTGATAGTCACACATGCTCGCTACTGCTCCATTTATACAAGGAAATGTTGGGCTCCCCATTGTCTAGATTGCTGTGGGCTTTACTAGCTAGGCCCTCGGTGATCATGCATCCTTTATGTCACCAATCCTAAAGTTTCACCAGAGGAACTGCAAAGTGACACAAAGAGCATCTCTTCAGCCCAAGTGACATTCACACGGTCACCAGCAGCCCGGGACTATTCAGAATAAATACATGCCCTTGACCTGCCGAGTAACCGATTAGTTATATGTTTTCTAACTTAAGTCCAGGGAGTGTTTATTCAGGATGGGAGATTGTACTTTTCTAGTACAATTTGCAAATACAAATGTTTGCCAAACTTAATGAGGCTCATGTATAAGAGGTGGAATATGCCATAACTAAGCCTTAAAAGTGGTTAAAATATACATGCACAATATGCCTAAAAATTATATGATACTTTTTAAATATTCTGAAGCCGCAAAAAAAAACTTTAAAAGGAACTGTATTAAAGGGAATCTGTCACCCCCCTGGGACTTTTCAGACCGCTAATATGGGCTTACAGGTAATAGAAATGAATCTATACTTACCTGTATGTTCCATATTAGCAGTCTGGTTGCTATGTAATAGAAGAAATAATTTAATAAAAAAGTTAAGCTTCGTGTTTCCCGGATACCAAGAAATGCCCTACTAGCCCTATTACCATAGTCACCCCATCTCCCCTGCACGTCACCGTGCCCTGTGACGTGCAGTTCCCGGCCGGATCCTGCGTCTGCGCCGTTTCCTCTGTACGGACGGCACTCTTCTCCCTGCGGTCTGTGTAGCGTTGTGCAGCAGGGAACTTGTGCGCAGGCGCTGATAAGGCAGAATGACTCACCGGCGCCTGCGCACAAGTACTTTTGCCTAAGCAAAGATGTGTGTCACCACAAATCTCTCTGCATCTGCAGCTCTCATCCCACAACACTGTAAGTGTGGGGGGAGGGCCAGTAGAGTAGAGCTGAAAATGCTGTGGGATGAGAGCTTCAGATGCAGAGGTGTTTGTAATGATACACAGCTCGGCTCTACTCCTTTCCTGCACGTATAATAAAGGTTGATGCTGCATTGAGATCTGTGAGGAGATCAGGACTGTGTGTCATCACGTCTCACACATAGAAAGGCTGGTCTGGAATTCTCTGGGAGCGTTTTTTGTTGTTATATTTTAACTCTGCATGACGCTTTCTGCTTATCATTGGTTACTGTCATGCAGAGGAAAAAAGTCAAGCCCCCTGAGAGAGATCTCTGCTAAAGCTCCCTTGGTCTTAGCAAAAATGAAAATTGTAAACTTTACAAGCTAATATTTCCTCAATGAAGATGAGAACTTGAAAAACAAAAAAACTATGTTTTATTCAGCTGTGTAACCATTATTCCATGTTGTGGCCAGTTTAACATAGTAAACTGGTGAAAGGTCCCATTTGAAGTATGACTCCCCTTTTTTTTTATTTCACTGACCATTAGATATTATTAACGTATGTACAGTGTATGATTACGATACTTCTGATTTTTCCAGTGCCACTTCGGTCCTCTCCTGGATGATGTGACCTCAGCTGTGACCAGCTAGCTCACTACATAGTTTTCTGTGTGGCCGGAATTGACGTTCTCAATGTAAGAGTATGAGGCTCAGAACGAGGCTCTCATAGACCTCCATTAACAGAAGAACTAAGAGCTGCAGTCACATGATACAGGAGAGGACGGGAATTGGATGTTTCGCCCCCGCACATTTCACCCCCGCACATATCTCCCCCAGTTCGCCCCGCTCCGGGGGCGAAACGTGTGGGGGCGAAAAGTACTTGGGGGCGAACTGCTGGGGGCGAAACTTCCTATAACCGGAGAGGACCATAGCAGGACTGGAAACAGCAGAAGATGGCGATCGGGATGTATTTTAAAGCATGCATTATACATACAGTACTTATAACTAGCAGATGGTGAAAAAAATGTAATGGTAAATTAATGATTATAGAATTCTGTACCTGGTTAAAGGAAAAAACACAGGGGCAGATATACTATTCCAATTGAACCAAATTATAAGCATATTAACTGCTTTATTAAATATTTAATAACTTTGCCTCGTCCAACAAGGAGAAGTCGCTTAAAAGGAAATGGGAGTGGCTTAATACAAAATGCTCCTCCTTTTTTGCGCCAAAATTTCTGACTTAATGGGGTCAAGTAAGCCAACCAGGAGATGAAAATACGACAACAGTATCGAAGCCAAATAGATCATCTGAGCAATGTGATAATTTGACCCATCTAATCCAATTCTAATTTGTCTAAGTCTTGTGTGTTCTTGTTTGGATCATTCTCTTTAATGATAATCTGTCACCTTCATAAATTATATATTCTTGAAGAAATAGTAGTAATCTGCAGGTAAATAGCATTTTGGTCATGTCTCACAGGCTTACTGGAAAAGCGGCTACAGGGAGAAAATGTAGTTCTATTCTACCTGCACCCGCTCACTTTCAGTCTTCGGGGCAGTGAAGGGGGCTGCTACAGTCACCACTGACTACACAGTGAGGGCACTGTAAGCACTGCAATCAGTTCCACAGTGTGCATTTTTTTGGTGGCAGGTTCCCTTTAAAGACCTGCTGGTCATTGGTGTAACGTAATAATTTTGCACAGGTGTGGGAAATGAGGTCATAGCACATTATTTTCATCTTTTAATGCATATATTTGCTGGATGAGCAATTTTCTCAAACAAAAGAAAAATAAATTACTCTAAAGACTGTAATTACTCTAAAATTGTATACATGGCCACCTTTTTGAGTCACACATTACTGGTAAATGTAGTTCTGTAAATGTGTTTTACATTTGGAATCACTCTGATTAATCCCTGTGCAGATGCCAGATAATAGCATGAAATGCACCAGAAAGATCTCAGGGAACTCTGTATTGAAATATACAGATTTTCTTGGCATACTTTTTTTTTTTTTTTTTACACCATATTTGTATCAAATCTATGCAATGTACTAAAATGTATTAAAATGTAACTGTAAATGCAATTTCTTTTCTTTTCAAGGTCTGTTACTCCAGTGTAAGTAACACATTGGTGGCTGCTTTTTTGTTTGCAGATTTTTATATACATAATCTCATATTGAAATGCATATAATTTGGATTAAACTATTCGATTATTTGATTACAAAAAAAATTAATTGTGCATCTGTAAATAAATTGTTCTTTAAAAAAAAAATTGTTCTACTTTTTAAATTTTGTTCTTTCAAGAGGCATTCCCATAAAATTTTTTATCCTCTTGATATAATGCAGTCATCATATTATATAGCACTGTGTACTTACAATTGCTCATTTTGCCCTTCTACCCAGCCAATTCTTCTTTTTTTCCATTAGGTTTATGACAATACGTGATTAAAAACTGACTAGCTGAATGCTTCTAAGCTCTATGTAGATACAGGAGGTCAATTTTCCCTGCATGAGTCATAAGTCACTGCAAAAGTCCCTGTCAGGAGGAAGGAGCGGAGCAGCAGGGTCAGGAGTTGAAGAGGGGAATGATAAATGCAGGGACAAGAGTCTTCCTGTTTCTACATAGAGCAAAGAAAAGAGAAGAATTAGCTGGGTAGAAAGGCAAAATAAGGAATTGTAAGTACACAGAGCTACACACGTGGTCAAAATTGTTGGCACCCATCGTTTAATGAAAGAAAAACCCACAATGGTCACAGAAATAACTTGAATCTGACAAAAGTAATAATAAATTAAAAATCTATGAAAATGAACAAATGAAAGTCAGACATTGCTTTTCAACCCTGCTTCCACAGAATTTAAAAAAAAATGAAACTTATGAAATAGGCCTGGACAGAAATGATGGTACTCTTAACTTAATATTTTGTTGAACAACCTTTTGACGCAATCTCTGCAATCAAACGATTCCTGTAACTGTTAATGAGACTTCTGCACCTCTCGTCAGGTATTTTGGCCCACTCCTCATGAGCAAACTGCTCCAGTTGTCTCATGTTTGAAGGTTGCCTTTTCCATACGGCATGTTTCAGCTCTTTCCAAAGATGCTCAATAGGATTTAGGTCAGGGCTCACAGAAGGCCACTTCAGAATAGTCCACTGTTTTCCTCTTAGTCATTCTTGGGTGTTTTTAGCTGTGTGTTTTGGGTCATTATCCTGTTGCAAGACCCATGACCTGTGACTGACCAAGCTTTCTGACACTGGGCAGCACATTTCTCTCTAGAATCCCTTGATAGTCTTGAGATTTCATTGTACCCTGCACAGATTCAAGACACCCTGTGCCAGATGTAGCAAAGCAGCCCCAGAACATAACAGAGCTTCCTCCATGTTTCACAGTAGGGACTGTTCTTTTCTTGATATGCTTAATTTTTCCATCTGTGTACATAGAGCTGATGTACCTTGCCAAAACTTCCATTTTTTCTCATCTGTCCATAGGACATTCTTCCAGAGGCTTTATGGCTTGTCAACATGTAGTTTGGCAAATTCCAGTCTGGCTTTTTTATGTTTTTTTTTCAACAATGGTGTTCTTATTGGTCTTCTCCCATGAAGTCCACTTTGGATCAAACAACGACGTATGGTGCGATCTGACACTGATGTTCCTTGAGCTTGAAGTTCACCTTTAATCTCTTTAGAAGTTTTCCTGGGCTCTTTTGTTACCATTCGTATTATCTGTCTCTTTGATTTATCAATTTTCCTCCTGTGGCCTCGTCCAGGGAAGTTGGCTACAGTCCCATGGATCTTAAATTTCTGAATAATATGTGCTACTGTAGTCACAGGAACATCAAGCTGCTTGGAGGTGGTCTTATAACCTTTACCTTTAACATGCTTGTCTATAATTTTCTTTCTAATCTCCTGAGACAACTCTTTCCTTTGCTTCCTCTGGTCCATGTTGAGTGTGATACACACCATGTCACCAAACAGCACAGTGAGTATCTGTAGCCCTATGTACAGACCCACTGACTGATTACAAGATTGTAGACACCTGTGATGCTAATTAGTGGACATAACTTGATTTAACATGTCCCCTTGTCACATTATTTTCGGGGGTGCCATCATTTCTGTCCAGGCCTATTTCATGAGTTTAATTTTTTTTTAAATTCTGTGGAAGCAGGGTTGAAAAGCAATGTCTGACTTTCATTTGTTCATTTTCATAGATTTTTAATTTATTATTACTTTTGTCAGATTCAAATTATTTCTGTGACCATTGTGGGTTTTTCTTTCATTAAACGAGGGGTACCAACAATTTTGACCACGTGTGTGTGTATATAATATGATGATTGCAATATATTAAGAGGATAAAAACTTTGATGGGAGAGCTTCTTTAATCAGTAAATTTTATTTTGGAAGGTGTCTAGGTGATCATGCGGACACAGGAGCTGTACCCAACACTATCACTGCAAGAGCTCCGCTTAAGTGGCAGCAGAGCTCCTGTAGCAACAGTCAGGGCCGGTGCCAATACCAGTTCTAGTTAAACACTGAAGATTCCGCGGCCAATAGCAAGCGCAGCATGAAAATGGTTGTGAAAGGGCAGGGGCTCCTCTCATAAATTGACCATAACACAATCACACAATCATAAATTGGCCATAACACAATCACTGGGGTAAATATGGTAACCGGACCTTCAGGACATAGGCAGAGCATAACAGGCGTCTTGCCCATGTGCAGCTGTATTAGATCAATGATCAGAGTATTCAGTGTTCAAGTCCCATAGTTAAAATAAGTAAAAAAAAAATAAAGAATTTTTTTTTGTTAAATACAGAAAATAATCATGAAAAAAAAAATATTTTGCCATTTAAAATGAATTTATGTAAAAATAAAAAGCCTACACCTTTTGTATCACCGTATGTACAACTACTTAAACTAAAAATGTCAGACTATTTAATCCGCACAGTGAACACTGTTAAAAAAAAAAATGTAAGAGTTGTATGTGAAGAAAAGTGGTATAATTGAAAATATCAACTCATCCCTCAAAAATGAAGCTCTTACTTGACAGCGTGAAAAAATTGGAAAGTGACAGTTTTCAGAACACGATGATTCAACAGCAACTTCTTTTTTTTGAAAGAGTCTTTAAGTGTGCAAAAGAAGCAAAACATGAAAAAATAATAATATACCTGGCATCGCTGTAATCAACCCACTTTTGCCAAATGGAAACAATTAAAAACTTCACTAGCTGTTAGTTGAGGACTGATCTTCGTAAACAGGTAAGGTTGCATTAAATGCTCAGACCATGGAGGCTATTGTACATTTTTAGCACTTTTCTTGAACTGTTTAAGGGCAATTCAGCTTCACTTTCCTTCATTGAATGTGGAATATTATTTTTCTTCATCAGACCACAGTATTTGGTTCCAAAATATCTGTCTTCAAGGTACTTACACATATGTTGGTAAAGATGCTGCTTTTTTTTTTTTTTTTTTAGAGAAACCCATTTTAGAAAACTATTCCTAATGCTTCTTTTTTCCAGATGTACTTTTGAAGGATGATTTTCAATGACGTGGTGTTTCCCATTAAATACAATTTATAGAAATTGCAACCAAACTGTATTGTATACTTGGCTCAAAAAACCTGCTGAACTTTTTTGCGTTTTTATTCTTACTTATGTTGGTAGATTTCTAACAGCTGTAATGTTATCGTGAACCTTTGGGGGTTAGAATGTTCTAGCTGAGACTTGACCCGACTGATGTTATCTGCAGTCTATGTTCAGCATTAGATCCCATTCACGCTGTTCACATGTCTTTTTGTATGCAGACTGTTTGCCTGCAAAGAAAAAAAATAATATTTTTATTTGATTTGCGGCTCAAACGTAGAGAACCATGAAAAAAAGGATAGTACTTTCTGCTGTTCACTTTTTATTGTTTACTGCGTAAGAAAAGATTGAAAATTATTTTTGTTAGGGTTTTTTTTTTACATCCAAGAAAAAAAGATGCCACACTGAAGGAGAAAATGGACCTGTGGGTGAAAAAAGGTCCCCTTTTTCTAGTACACACAAAAAAAAAAAAACAGATGCCTGAATGAGGCTTTATTCATCTCTGTGGCGGTTCTTCTAGGGCAATTTTCTAAATGAGACTCGGCGTCCTATTTCTGCCGCTCTGTAAGGCCTTGTTTCCACATAACAGTTTGGATATAGTTCTTGCATGTGTTTTAAAGTCAAAAATGTCTTTGATCTTATTTATTTTTTACTTTTCTTTTTTGCATTCTCTTTAAATGGAAGTTTGTCTGCAATCCATGGCCTTAAAGAAAAAGCAGAAATAATACAAAATCAATATTATAGAGATTATACAAATGCTCACATGAATAACCAGCATACTAACTCAAACTGTCATATTGCTAGCTTTAACTAGCTTAGTGACTGAGCCACTTTGTACGCTAATGACCAGGCCAATTTTTACAATTCTGATCAGTGTCAGTTTATGAGGTATTAACTCTGGAACGCTTCAACGGATCTCAGTGCTTATGAGTTAGTTTTTTCGTGAGATATTGTACTTTATGATAGTGGTAAAATTTCTTCAATATGACTGGCGTTTATTTGTGGAAAAAAAAATTTGGCAAAAATTTTGAAAATTTTGCAATTCATAAGCCCTTAAATCAGAGAGAGATGTCACACAAAATAGTTAATAAATAGCATTTCCCACATGTCTACTTTACAGCAGCACAATTTTTGAAAAGTTGACCAGCGATTTTCTTATTTTTACAACAAAATTGACAAAACCATATTTTTAGGGACCACATCACATTTGAAGTGACTTTGACGGAAAATACCCAAAAGTGACAACATTCTTAAAACACCCCTCAAAGTCATCAAACCACATTCAAGAAGTTTATTGACCTTTTAGGTGAATCACAAGAACTAAAGCAATGTGGAAGGAAAAATTTAACATTTTACTTTTTTTCACAAAAATTTTACTTTAGCTCCAAATTTTTTATTTTCACAAGGGTAACAAGAGAAAATGGACCCCAAAACTTGTTGTCAAATTTCTCCTCAGTACGCCAATCCCCCATATGTTGGAGAAAACTATTGTTTGGGTGTTCAGGATGGCTTGGAAAGGAACCAGTGATGTTTTGGAACGCAGACTTTGATAGAATGGTCTGTGGGCATCATGTCGCATTTGGAGAGCCCCTGATGTGCCTAAACAGTGGAAACCCCCCACAGGTTACCCCATTTTACAAACTACACCCCTCAAGGATTTTATCCATGGGTATAGTGAGCATTTTGAACCCACAGGTACTACAAAGAATTTGATAACATTAAGTCGTTATATTAAAAATTGTATTTTTTTTTCATGAAAATGTAGTTTTTGCCCCAAATTTGTAATTTTCAAAATGGATAAAAGGAGAAAACAGACTCCCTAATTTGTTACGCAATTTCTCCCGAATGCAATGATACCCCATATGTGGTCAAAAACTTGTGTGGACACATGGCAGGGCTAGGATAGCAAAGAGCGCTATTTGTCTGGAATAGATTGTGAATGCCATGTCACATTTGGGGAGCCCCTGACATGCGAAAACAGCAGAAACCCCCCTCATTTTGGAAACTTTCCCCCACTCAAGGAATTAATTTAGGGGTGTAGTGAGCATTTTTAACCTACAGGTGATTCTCAAAACTTTATAACTTCTAGATGCGAGAACAAAAAATTTAATTTTTTCCATTAAAATACTATTTTAGCACCAAATTTATAATTTACACGAGGGGTAATAGAAAATGGACCCCATAATTTATGCAATTTTTACTGACTACAGTGATGCCCCATATGTGGTTGAACCCTACTGTTTGAGCACACAGCAGGGGCAGGATGGGAAGGAGCGCTACTTGGCTTTTAGAACGCACATTTCATTTTAATAGATTGTGGGATCTATTAGCCGAGCCCCTGAGGTGCCCCCATATTGGAAACTTCACTGCCGAAGGAATTCATCTAGAGGTGTAGTGAGCATTTTGAACCCATACCTGCCTCACAGCATTTGATAACATTGAGACATGGAAATATGACATTTTTGTGGTAAAAATCAAATTTTTGTATTTTCTGCAAATTTGTCAGGTACACAAGGGTTAGTAGGTGAAAGTGGACCCCATAATTTATTGTGCAATTTCTCCTGAATGCAGTGATGCCCCATATGTCGTCAGAAATTACTATTCGGCCACACGTCAGGGCTGAGAAGGAGCGCTATTTGGCTTTTGGAGCACAGATTTTGCTAGAATACTTTGTGGACCACATTTGCGGAGCCCTAAAGGTGCCAGAGCAGCAGAAAGACCCCAAGAGTGACCCCATTGTAGAAATTGCACCTCTCAATGAATTCATCTATGGCTGCAGTCACTGTTTTGTTACATACATGCCAGGCTTTATTCTGGAGAATTGTAAGTCTGCCAATTTAGTACTCATAAATTGTGCCTCCATCCAGTGTAGAGCCCCCATATATTGTAGCACCCCCATACATTGTACCTAGCTTGTGCTTCTGGAGACACATACCCCGTTAATTGTTAAAAGCTCTCTCCCCACTACAATAGTGCCAAATGTGTGGCTGCTTACTGCGGTTTAGGCACATTGGGCTCAAAAGGAGCGAGGCATTTGGATTTGGGAGCACAGAATTCACTAGATTTTATTTGAGGGGACGAGAGCCATGTCACTTTTCCAGAATTTGTTCTACCAGTAACGTGGGAACCCCCTATAGTTCCAGTGACAGATGATGGACCTGAGTGGGGCCTGGTTTGTGCAGGATAAATTAGGTGTTTTTATTGTGCAAATTGCCTCTTGAAACAAAAAGAGGACTTGAACTCTATAGCGCCACCTATTGGAAGCAGCAATCCGACAAGTCACAATCAACCCTTTAACGAGTCGTGCAGTATGACTCAGGATAAAAGCCAAATCAGAATCTCAATTTGCAGACACAGTGTTTCAGGCTGTTGTCCCTCATCAGTGCAAAGTATGAGAACTGATTTGGCTAGGTGAGAGGCTCTGGACTGAGATCTAAAGGGTAACATTTCTCCTTTGTGGAGAGTGACATACCTGCTCTGGCATGTCAAGGTAAGGAGGCTTTTTTGCTGTGCAATGCTCCTCTGGGAAATTTAATATGCAAATTGTGTTTTTATTGGTAACATTTTGGGGCACATAATATTTTTTGGTCGCTTCTAGAATACCCTGGGACATGTGTATATTTTTTTTCTGATCACTGATCTCGTACACTGCAGTACTCGTGTACTTGCGATCCCCTTGTAACAGGGGGCGGTATTTAAGGGGTTAATCGGCCCAGAATTCACCTATACAGAATTTAATAACATTAGATCGTCATATTGAATATGTTGTCATTAGTGTTGAGCACAAGTGCTCGCTACTTGAGTTTGCATCGTGTGCTCGGGTATGCACTGAGTATCGCGGGTGCTCGAATGACATGCTCGAGTCTCCGTGCTCGTGTATGGCAGGCAAACCCCACATGTTTTTCGGGTGTCTAACAGCCGTGAAACATGCGGGGCGGAGACTCAAGCATGTCACTCGAGCAACCGCTATACTCAGTGCATACCTGAGCACCCGATGCATACTCAAGTAGCGAGCACTTGTACTCAACACTAGTCATATCTTTTTTTTTTTTTTTTTTTTTTTTTTATTTTGAAAACCCGAATCCTTAGCCCAACCCTAACCCTAACTGTGAAAAATTTATGAAAAAGTATAAAATAAAATAAAAATTAATCTAAGGGGATGACACAGGGCGGGATTATTTACTAATTATTGGCTTTTGATCACTGTGATAGGGTCATCATATCATGTCAGAGAAATGATTTTTAATAACTGCCACACTATTCTTTTTTTTACTTGATCGCCGTTATTCTGCTCAATCCAGGGCTGAATAACATTATTGAGCCCAGATTGTGTTCTCCAGGGTCTCAGCTAGCTCGGTAAGTGAGAGCCCGGAGATTTTCCGATTCTGGGGGGCACTATAACCTTTTTCCTGTTCGCCTTTTTAAAACATCAATGAGGAAATAAGGTCCCTTAGTGGCCACCGTTTTAATGCATATCGGTGGTCACTAAATGTTTAAAGGGGCAATCCAGGACCATTTTAGTTCTTAGGACCGTAGAAAAAAATAACAGATAGATAGTTGCTGCATGTTCTGCCTGGTGCTGATCTCTGCCAGCTCAGAGTGGTCACAGATCGTTCCTGCTGCCGTTTCTGTGGCTTCCGCTGACGTCACATCGACAGAGCAGTTGTTTCTTTTCCACTGTTAACAGGGTGTGACTGCCGATGTCATGCTGATTGACAGCCGACTACCCGCAGTTAGGTAGAAGGGAGCCAGTTGTCAATCAGCATGACATTGGCAGTCATGACCCGTTTATAGTAGCCCAAAAGAGGAAGAGCTGCTCTGTTGCCGTGAGGTTAAAAGAACCAGCAGAATCGCCAGCAGAAGCAATAAGTGACCGTTCTAAGCCACCGCCGGGCAGAATAGGCAGGGAATTATGAACTACCTGCTGATCCGTTCTTAGCCCCATGAGGAAAAAAAAATAGTTCTAGATAACCACTTTAAATAATTGAGTTTATCCTATCCTGTAGTTTTGGACAACTGTTATCTCACATGCGTGACACGCATGAAGGCAATCTCAGACACTTTAATTGACACCATTAAGAAATGTTCTGTATTTAGTTTCTTTTTCCAGGTGCCTGCTCTACCGCCAACCAACTGTCTGGACCTACTAATGCAACAATTCAGGCAAGATGCCTGTCTATTTAGTCTTCTAAATATATGTAATAAAAAATTAATTGTTTTAGTACATACAGTGCCTACAAGTAGTATTCAACCCCCTGCAGATTTAGCTGGTTGACACATGCGGAATTAACTTGGTATTGTGACATTTGTACTGTAGATCAGCCTGGAAGTGGGAAATGCACTGCAGCAAATTTTGTTTTTATTTATTTTTTTTGTTTTTTTTAAAAACGTTAAAAGTTAATTCAGAGTGTCATTTATTATTCAACCCCTCAAACCACAAGAATTCTGTTTGGTCCCCCAAAAGTATTAAGAAGTAGTTCAGGCACCAAGAATAATGAGCTTCACATGTGTGGATTAAAGATCTCTTTTGCCAGCCTTTTCTGACTATTTAAGACCCTCCCCAAACTTGTGAACAGCACTCAGACATGGTCAACATGGGAAAGACAAAGGAGCATTCCAAGGCCATCAGAGACAAGATCGTGGAGGGTCACAAGGCTGGCAAGGGGTACAAAACCCTTTCCAAGGAGTTGGGCCTACCTGTCTCCACTGTTGGGAGCATCATCCGTAAGTGGAAGGCTTATGGAACTGCTGTTAGCCTTCCACGGCCAGGACAGCCTTTGAAAGTGTCCTCCCGTGCCGAGGCCAGGCTTGTCCGAAGAGTCAAGGCTAACCCAAGGACAACAAGGAAGGAGCTCCGGGAAGATCTCATGGCAGTGGGGACATTGGTTTCAGTCAATACCATAAGTAACGTACTCCACCGCAATGGTCTCCGTTCCAGACGAGCCCGTAAGGTACCTTTACTTTCAAAGCGTCATGTCAAGGCTCGTCTACAGTTTGCTCATGATCACTTGGAGGACTCTGAGACAGACTGGTTCAAGGTTCTATGGTCTGATGAGACCAAGATCGAGATCTTTGGTGCCAACCACACACGTGACGTTTGGAGACTGGATGGCACTGCATACGACCCCAAGAATACCATCCCTACAGTCAAGCATGGTGGTGGCAGCATCATGCTGTGGGGCTGTTTCTCTGCCAAGGGGCCTGGCCATCTGGTCCGCATCCATGGGAAGATGGATAGCACGGCCTACCTGGAGATTTTGGCCAAGAACCTCCGCTCCTCCATCAAGGATCTTAAGATGGGTCGTAATTTCATCTTCCAACAAGACAACGACCCAAAGCACACAGCCAAGAAAACCAAGGCCTGGTTCAAGAGGGAAAAAGTCAAGGTGTTGGAGTGGCCTAGTCAGTCTCCTGACCTTAACCCAATTGAAAACTTGTGGAAGGAGCTCAAGAATAAAGTCCACATGAGACACCCAAAGAACCTAGATAACTTGGAGAAGATCTGCATGGAGGAGTGGGCCAAGATAACTCCACAGACCTGTGCCGGCCTGATCAGGTCTTATAAAAGACGATTAGTAGCTGTAATTGCAAACAAGGGTTATTCCACAAAATATTAAACATAGGGGTTGTATAATAATTGACCCACACTTTTATGTTTAAAATTTAATAAAATTCAACTGAGCAACATAACTTTTTGGTTTGTAAGATTTATGCTTCTGTTCATAAAACCTACTCTCGTTTGCAGTTTGAAGGCTCTAACTTATTTGCATCTTATCAAACCTGCTAAATCTGCAGGGGGTTGAATACTACTTGTAGGCACTGTATATGTACAATATAAAATAACAAAATTAAGGCACATACTAAGCCTTCATACTTACAGAAAATACGAGGACAGAGCATGTAGAGTGGCATATAGAGACCTCAGAGGAGATCTCACCTATATGCCCGACCACAAGAGGTAGTAATGGTAATAATCTAGTGATAAATAATGTGTAACTGGTGGAGAAAGGTTCAACTTGATAGACTTACAGTACAGACCAAAAGTTTGGATACACCTTCTCATTTAAAGATTTTTTCTTTGTTAAGTATATAATTCCACATGTGTTAATTCATAGTTTTGATGCCCTCAGTGTGAATGTACAATTTTCATAGTCATGAAAATACTGTATGTCTTTTTTTCAATCTACTTATTTATGTAAAAGACCGTGCAAGTGCCACCATATGGTGCCTCAATACATCAACAGGGTCTCCCTTAGACAAGTGAAGAGGCATGAAGAATATGGACACAAGGACATATGTTGGAGGGGAGAACCAGGGCAGTGCCAGTAAGTCGGATACATTCCAAATATTCCTGTTTTGGTACTACTGGATCAGCAGTATAAACGGGACCTTTATATATATAGTCCTTCACTTTCTACTAACCCCTCTAATCCCTACTCTGAGTAAGGAACTGGTCATCTCTCCCTCCATCCTCCCCATCCACCTCACCTCCTCCTTAGAACTGATCCTCAACATACAATCCTATGTCTCTAAGCACAGACAGCCACCTCATGCTCTCTCCTGCTTCCACCTACTAACACTTTCTCTGTTCCTCCTCACTGCTGGCCATATCTCTCCAAATCCTGGCCCCCCCACCACCACATCCCCACAGTCACATCTACTTCTCATCCTAGATCGATCACACATTTCCGCAACCTTTCTAATTTTATACCCATCCGCCCAGACCCCGTTTCCCCAGTCCAGCTAACAGGAGCTCTATGGAACGCGCGCTCTGTCTGCAACAAACTTTCCTACATCCATGATCTTTTCATTACTAACAAACTTTCCTTCCTCGGCATCACCGAAACCTGGCTCACCCCCTCTGACACACCCTCTCCAGCTGCACTTTCGTACCGCGGATTCCACCTCTCCCACATACCCTGCCCCAGCAGCAAGCAAGGTGGAGGAGTTGGCTTTCTCCTGTCAGATAACTGCTCCTTCTCACATATCCCATTGCCACCCTGCGTTACCCTCCCCTCTTTTGAAGTGCACTGTGTGCACACCTACTCCCCCTCCAACCTCCAACTGGCTGTCATTTACCACCCCCCCAGGGCCAGCTGCCACCTTCTTAGACCACTTCACCACCTGGCTACTCCATTTCCTTTCCGCTGACATCTCCACTATCATCATGGGTGACTTCAGCATCCCCATTGACACTTCCCAATCATCTGTCTCTAAGTTTCTATCCCTCACTTCCTCCTTCGGCATCGCTCAATGGTCTTCTGCAGCCACTCACAAAGATGGACACACACTGGACCTCATCTTCACCCGCCTCTGTTCCCTATCTAACCTCTCTAACTCACCTCTCCCTCTTTCTGACCACAATTTACTCACATTCTCTTCCCTCTCCTCTCCAGGTCCACAATCCCCCATCCAGAAACTTGCACACCCTCGCAGAAATCTCAAACACCTTGACCTACACTCCCTCTTACAGACATAAATTCCTTACACAATGCAGATGCTGCTGCTGTTTTATATAACACCACAACAGCTGCAGCTCTCAATTTGGTTGCCCCCTCACACATACCAAAGCTTGCACAATCAACAGGCAACCTGGGCACACCAGCCTGACTAAAGAACAGAGACAGGCTTCCAGAGTTGCTGAACGGAGATGGAAAAAGTCCCACTCCAGCGAGCACTTCATCGCATTCAAACAATCCCTCACTACTTTCAAGTCCACACTAACTGCAGCAAAACAAACTTGCTTCTCATCGCTCATATCCTCCCTGTCCCACAACCCTAAACAGCTATTCAGTACTTTCAATTCTCTCCTCCGTCCCCCAGCTCCCCCTCCCTCCCCACTCATTTCAGCTGAAGATTTTGCCTCGTTCTTCAAGCAGAAGATGTTAGAACTCTCCTGTTAGGTTTTTTCTAGTTTGCTGGTCACATGACCTTTTTTACCTATTTAAACCTGCTCCGCCCTTCTGGCCTTGCTGGACTTCATTGTAATTTCAACTCTTAATCTAGCCAGGTGCTTTGTTACCTTACTCCGTCAGTTTAGCTAGGTCTCTCGACCTCTATTTTCTATGTTGTTTTGTTTGTCCTTTTCTGCTACAATTTCTGCTAGGAGGTGTCCATCTTACTCCCAGTCCCTAGTTCTTGTAGGGATCCCTCCCTCACATCTATAGGTCTTCGTACAGACTAGCTGAGGACTTTAGCGGGTCTGATCGCAGGATCAGGTTCCCCGTTACATCGTAGGGATTAAGCTTAGTTCTATTGTATTTTGTTAAAAAAAAGGACGGCGGTTTACGTCCTTGTCTGGACTTTCGCGAGATTAATAAAATTACTGTACGCAATCCCTACCCACTGCCATTGATTCCTGATTTGTTTAACCAGTTAGTGGGGGCCAAATGGTTCTCTAAAATTGATGTCCGGGGGGCATACAATTTGTTGCGCATGAAGGAGGGTGATGAATGGAAAACTGCTTTTAACACTCCTGTGGGTCATTTTGAGAATCTGGTGGTGCCTTTTGGTCTTACCAATGCACCAGCATTTTTTCAGAATCTTATTAATGACATCCTTAGACCTTTGATCGGCAAAAATGTGGTTGTGTATTTGGATGACATTTTGATTTATTCGCCTGATCTGGAGTCTCATTGGCGGAGCGTACGTGAGGTATTGCAGTTATTGATTGACAATTCGCTTTTTGCTAAGCTGGAGAAATGTGAGTTCGCTGTACAGAGAATTAGTTTTTAGGGCTACATTATCTCCAGCGAGGGCTTTGAGATGGACCCGGTGAAAGTTCAAGCTGTGCAGGAATGGCCTAGGCCTATTGGTTTGAAATCGATACAGAGGTTTTTGGGTTTCGCCAATTACTACAGAAAATTCATTAAAAAAATTTCTATTATTGTTAAACCACTGACCGATCTCACCAGGAAAGGTGCTAATACGGTTCAGTGGACTACTGAGGCCATTGAAGCTTTTGTGTTTCTAAAGGAGAGGTTCAGCTCTGCCCCCATCCTTATGCAGCCTGATGTGACTAAGCCGTTTTTGGTTGAGGTTGATGCTTCTTCTGTGGGGGTCGGTGCGGTGTTGTCTCAGGAAATCAAGGATGGAGTACATCCCTGTGCCTTTTTTTCAAAAAAATTTTCTGAGACGGAACTTAATTACGATATTGGTAATCGGGAATTGCTGGCTATTAAACTCGCATTTGAACACTGGGGTCATCTCTTGGAAGGTGCTGAATTTCCCATTCAGCTTTTCACTGATCATAAAAATCTGATCTATCTTGATGCTGCCAAGCGCTTGAATGCCCGTCAGGCTAGGTGGGCACTTTTTTTTCGCGGTTTAATTTTTCTGTTACTTACATCCCGGGTACCAAGAATGTTAAAGCTGATGCTTTGTCTCGCAGCTTTTCTCCCATGGTCGGTGCTGAGGAGGAGGAGAGCATTTTACAAGAAGGTGTTGTGATTGCTGCATTGGACTCCGTTTTGGAAGATGAGATTCTTAAAGCACAGGAGAATGCCCCATCTAACACTCCCCATGGGAGGTTGTTTGTGCCTAGGACCTTTAGGAGAGATTTGTTTGTTGAGTGTCATGAGTCTCGGTTGGCAGGTCATCCAGGAATTTCTGAGACCAAGAGACTTGTGGGTCGCAGTTTTTGGTGGCCTGGATGGCAGAAGGAAGTCATTAAGTGGATGCGTCAATGTACTGTGTGTGCTAGATCTAAGTCTTCGCATGCTCCTGCTGCGGGGTTGCTTTGCCCTCTGGAGGTTCCTAGTGCACCTTGGACACATCTGGCTATGGACTTTATTACTGACCTTCCCCCCTCTGAGGGTTTCATGGTCATCTGGGTGGTCGTGGACCGTTTTAGCAAGATGTGTCACTTGGTTCCCTTCATCAAACTGCCCTGCGCTAAGACACTCGCTAAGGCCTTTGTCAAGGAGATTGTCAGACTCCATGGTCTTCCTACTGACATTGTTTCTGATAGGGGACCTCAGTTCGTGGCTCGTTTTTGACGTGCCTTTTGTGACAGGTTGGGAGTTCATTTGTCATTTTCATCTGGATATCATCCTGAGTCTAATGGCCAGACAGAAAGGAAGAACCAGGATGTTGAGCAGTTCTTGCATTGTTTTGTGGCAGACAATCAAGAATGGTGGTCTGAGTTTCTGCCGCTTGCTGAATTTGCTCTTAACAACCATACATCCTCTTCTGCTGGGTGTTCGCCTTTTTTTTGTTGTTCTGGGAGACATCCGTCTTTTGGGTCATTCTCCAAATTGGTATCGGCTGTGCCTGAGGAGGAGAGTTTTTCCGGTGATTTGGAAAGAGTTTGGACGGATGTGCGTGGTAATCTGCAGGAGGCTAACAAAAAATCTAAGAGGTACTTTGACAGGAAAGGTCAAGAGGTTTTGTTTACGGCTGGTGACATAGTTTGGTTGTCCTCTAAGAATCTGCGGCTGAGGATTCCTTCTAAAAAATTGGATCCCAAGTTTGTAGGGCCCTTTAAGGTGCTTCAGGTAGTTAACCAATCTGCTGTTAGGTTGGAGATTTCCACCTCCTGGAAGATTAATCCGGTGTTCCATGTTTCTCTATTGAAAAAAGCTGATGTATCTGATAGAGACGCCACTGCCACTGTTCCTCCGGTGGTGGAGGACGGGGAATATGAAATTTCCTGCATCCTTAATTCTAGACGGTATAGAGGGAGTTTGCAGTATCTCGTCGCTTGGAAGGGTTTCGGTCCCGAGGATAACTCATGGGTGAGGGCGGATGATGTTTCTGCTTCCAGACTTGTCAGAGCGTTTCACAGGAGGTTTCCTGATAAGCCTGGGCCTAGGGGATCCGGAGGATCCTCATAGAAGAGGGGGTACTGTTAGAACTCTCCTGTTAGGTTTTTTCTAGTTTGCTGGTCACATGACCTTTTTTGCCTATTTAAACCTGCTCCACCCTTCTGGCCTTGCTGGACTTCATTGTAATTTCAACTCTTAATCTAGCCAGGTGCTTTGTTACCTTACTCCGTCAGTTTAGCTAGGTCTCTCGACCTCTATTTTCTATGTTGTTTTGTTTGTCCTTTTCTGCTACAATTTCTGCTAGGAGGTGTCCATCTTACTCCCAGTCCCTAGTTCTTGTAGGGATCCCTCCCTCACATCTATAGGTCTTCGTACAGACTAGCTGAGGACTTTAGCGGGTCTGATCGCAGGATCAGGTTCCCCGTTACATCGTAGGGATTAAGCTTAGTTCTATTGTAGGGACAGATCTCCTGTCTTTCCTTAGTGCTTGTAGCAGATCATAACAGAAGATTGACAACATAAGGAAAAGCTCAGGCCATAAGTCCCCACAGCCCCTGCTCATAACTACTCGACTCTCCACCTCCAAAACCAGCTTCTCCGCCATCACGGAAAATCAACTTTCCTCTTTACTCTCCAAGTCACATCTCACCACCTGTGAACTTGACCCAATCCCGTCCCACCTCATCCCAAACCTCACCGCAGTCTTCATCCCAACCCTAACCCACCTCTTCAACCTGTTACTAACAACTGGCATCTTCTCCTCATGCTTCAAACATGCCTCAATCACATCCATCCTCAAAAAGCCCTCCCTTGACCCATCCTCTCTGTCTATCTATCGCCCCATCTCACTTTTCCCCTATGCCTCAAAACTACTGGAACAACATGTCCATTTTGAACTGTCCTCCCAACTGTCCTCCTACTCCCTCTTTGACCGCTTACAATCTGGCTTCCGACCACATCACTCCACTGAAACTGCCCTGAATAAAGTCACCAACGACCTACTGACCGTCAATTTCAAGTGACACTACTCTGTCCTCCTCCTCCTGGACCTGTCCTCTGCTTTTGACACAGTGACCATTCCCTCTTACTACAGATTCTCTCATCTCTTAGCATCACAGACTTTGCCCTATCTTGGATCGCCTCATACTTAACAGACCGGACATTCAGTGTCTCCCACTCACACACCACCTGCTCGTCTCATCTCGCCCCTTATCTGTTGGTGTCCCCCAAGGCTCAGTTCTAGGACCCCTGCTCTTATCCATCTACACCTTCGGCCTGGGATAGCTCATAGAGTCTCACGGCTTTCAGTATCACTGCTATGCTAATGACACACAGATCTACCTCTCTGGACCGGATATCACCGCCTTACTAACCAGAATCCCACAATGTCTGTCCTCTATTTCATCTTTCTTCTCTGCTAGATTCCTAAAACTTAATATGGATAAAAATGAATTCATCATCTTTCCACCATCTTACTCAACCCCCCCGCCTGACCTATCTATCAAAGTCAATGGCTGTCCACTCTCCCTAGTCCCACAAGCTTGCTGCCTCGGGGTTGCCCTTGACTCTGATCTCTCCTTCAACCTCATATCCAAACCCTTTCCACTTCATGCCGACTCCAACTCAAAAATATTTCCCGGATCCGCACATTCCTCAACCATGAATCCACAAAAACACTAGTGCATGCACTCATCATCTCTCACCTTGACTACTGCAACCTCCTGCTCTGTGTCCTCCCTTCTACCACTCTCACACCCTTGCAATCTATCCTAAACTCTGCTGCCCGACTAATCCACCTTTCCCCCCGCTATTCCCAGGCCTCTCCCCTCTGTCAATCCCTTCACTGGCTCCCCATTGCCCAGAGACTCAAGTTCAAGACCCTAACCTTGGCATACAAAGCAATCCACAAACTGTCTCCTCCATACATCTGTGATCTAGTCTCCTGGTACTTACCTGCAAGCAACCTCCGATCCTCACAGGATCTCCTTCTCTACTCCCCTCTTATCACCTCTTCCTACAATCGCATACAAGATTTCTCCCGTGCATTCCCCTACTCTGGAACTCTCTACCCCAACATGTCAGACTCTCGCCTACCGTGGAAACCTTCAAAAAGAACCTGAAGACCCACCTCTTCCAACAAGCCTACAACCTGCAGTAACGCTCGCTGCATGACCAGCTGTTCCCTCACCTACTGCATCCTCACCCCCCCCTCCTAGATTGTGAGCCCTCGCGGGCAGGGTCCTCTCTCTCCCTGTACCAGTCGGTGACTTGTTTTTGTTCAAACTGTTGTACTTGTTGTTTGCTATGTAAACCCCTTTCTTCACATGTAAAGCGCCATGGAATTAATGGCGCTATAATAATAAATAACTATATATATAATATATATATATATATATATATAAATATACACTGCTCAAAAAAATAAAGGGAACACTTAAGCAACAGAATATAACTCCAAGTAAATCAAACTTCTGTGAAATTAAATTGTCCACTTGGGAAGCAACACTGATTGACAATCAATTTCACATGCTGTTGTGCAAATGGAATAGACAATAGATGGAAATTATTGGCAATTATCAAGACACCCTCAATAAAGGATTGGTTCTGCAGGTGGGGACCACAGACCACATCTCAGTGCTTTCTGGCTGATGTTTTGGTCACTTTTGAATGTTGGTTGTGCTTTCACACTCATGGTAGCAGGAGACGGACTCTACAACCCACAGAAGTTGCTCAGGTAGTGCAGCTCATCCAGGATGGCACATCAATGCGAGCTGTGGCAAGAAGGTTTGCTGTGTCTGTCAGCGTAGTGTTCAGAGGCTGGACGCGCTACGAGGAGACAGGCCAGTACACCACGAGACGTGGAGGGGGCCGTAGGATGGCAACAACCCAGCAGCAGGACTGCTGCCTCCGCCTTTGTGCAAGGAGGAACAGGAGGAGCACTGCTAGAGCCCTGCAAAATGACCTCCAGCAGGCCACAAATGTGCATGTGTCTGCACAAATGGTTAGAAACCGACTCCATGAGGGTGGTATGAGGGCCCGACGTCCACAAATGGGGGTTGTGCTCACAGCCCAACACCGTGCAGGACGCTTGGCATTTGCGACAGAACACCAGGATTGGCAAAGTCGCCATTGGCGCCCTGTGCTCTTCACAGATGAAAGCAGGTTCACACTGAGCACATGTGACAGACGTGACAGAGTCTGGAGATGCCGTGGAGAGCGATCTGCTGCCTGCAACATCCTTCAGCATGACCGGTTTGGCAGTGGGTCAGTAATGGTGTGGGGTTGCATTTCTTTGGAGGGCCGCACAGCTCTCCATGTGCTCGCCAGAGGTAGCCTGACTGCCATTAGGTACCGAGATGAGATCCTCAGACCCCTTGTGAGACCATATGCTGGTGCTGTTGGCCCTGGGTTCCTCCTAATGCAGGACAATGCCAGACCTCATGTGGCTGGAGTGTGTCAGCAGTTCCTGCAAGATGAAGGCATTGAAGCTATGGACTGGCCCGCCCGTTCCCCAGACCTGAATCCGATTGAGCACATCTGGGACATCATGTCTCGCTCCATCCACCAACGTCCCGTTGCACAACAGACTGTCCAGGAGTTGGCTTATGCTTTAGTCCAGGTCTGGGAGGAGATCCCACAGGAGACCATCCGCAGTCTCATCAGGAGCATGCCCAGGCATTGTAGGAAGGTCATACAGGCATGTGGAGGCCATACACAATACTGAGCCTCATTTTGACTTGTTTTAAGGACATTACATCAAAGTTGGATCAGCCTTTTGTGTGTTTTTCCACTTTAATTTTGGGGGTGACTCCAAATCCTGGCCTCCATTGGTTAATACATTTGATTTCCATTGATGATTTTTGTGTGATTTTGTTGTCAGCCCATTCAACTTTGTACAGAACAAAGTATTCAATGAGAATATTTCATTCATTTAGATCTAGGATGTGTTATTTGAGTGTTCCCTTTATTTTTTTGAGCAGTGTATGTATATATATTATATATACACACATAATGTCACAGAATACACACATAATGTCACAGAAGTGCAAACCGCTCTGTAAAATGACTGAACTATAGGTAAATGTAGAAAGATCCTTTCATGAACATAATTAATGACATTACTATTCATCTTCAAGACATTATTGCCTTTATTACTAAGAAACTCAATTTGCACAATTATTTGGGAAATTAAGCCAAAAAGGCCTTATATTACGCTCCGAAATGTCCTAAACTATGTAATGGAAAGTAATATACTGAAACAGATGATTTGCAAAGAGGAAATTTGACGAGATGGGATTTAGCTTTTTCTGCAAAGAGGAATTGTCTAATAGGCAGGTAGTTGCTAAATATCTGCCTGCTATGTTTGGCGCCAATGGCGGCAGGCCACGCGACTGCTATGGGGCCCGTGAGCCGGGGGGGGGGCCCATAGCAGTCCAGGGGCGGACATACCGCCGCTGGTGCACCTGCGCCGGGGGGGCCCACTGGTGTAGCTTCTCCCTGCTTGCGGAGGGCAGGGAGCGATCCCTGCAGCTCCGCTGCTGACAGGAGAGAATGGCAACGAAGCTGCAGAGATCTATCCTCTGCTTCCTGCCCGCCGCTTCCTCCCTCACACAGGCACGCGCTGCTTGATGATGTCATCATGCAGCGCGGGACTGTGTGAGGGACGAAGTTCCTGACAACAAGGATGCTGTGGCCTGCGGGGGAACCGGCACAGAGGTAAGTGTTTTTTTTTTTTTTTACTGAAACGCTGGGGAGGGGAGGTGGGGGAGAGCAATTTTGGGGATGGTGGGGCTGGGGAGAGCAATAATGGGTCTGATGGGACTGGGGAGAGCAATAATGGGGCTGATGAGGCTGTGGAGAGCAATGGTGGGGCTGGGGAGAGCAACAATGGGGCTGATGGGATGGGGCTGGGGAGAGCAATGATGGGGCTGGGGAGAGCAATGATGGGGCTGGGGAAAGCAGTGATGGGGCTGGGGAGAGCAATAATGGGGCTGATGTCGTTAGGGAGAGCAATGATGGGACTGGGGAGAGCAATAATGGGGCTGCGGACAGCAATGATGGAGCTGGGGAGAGCAATAATGGGGCTGATGGGGCTGGGGAGAGCAATGATGGGGCTGGGGAAAGCAATAATGGGGCTGGGGAGAGCAATGATGGGGTTGGGGAGAGCAATAATGGGGCTGGGGAAAGCAATAATGGGGTTGATGGGGCTGGAGAGAGCAATAATGGGGCTAGGGAGAGCAATGCTGGGGCTGGGGAGAGCAATGCTGGGGCGAGCAATGCTGGGGCTGGGGAAAGCAATAATGGGAGTGATGGGGCTAGGGAGAGCAATGATGGGGCTGGGGAGAGCAATAATAGGGCTGGGGAAAGCAATAATGGGACTGATGGGGCTGGGGAGAGCAATGATGGGGCAGGCGAAAGCAATAATAGGGCTGGGGAGAGCAGTGATGGGGCTGGGGAAAGCAGTAATGGGACTGATGGGGCTGGGGAGAGCAATGATGGGGCTGGGGAGAGCAGTGATGGGGCTGGGGAGAGCAATGATGGGGATGGTGAGGATGGGGAGAACAATGATAGGGATGGTGAGGATGGGGAGAACAATGATAGGGATGGTGGGGATGGGGAGAGCAATGACGGGTTGCTGGGAGAGAGAAATGATGAAGGTGCTGGGAGAGAGAAATGATGGGGGTGCTGGGAGAGCAATGACGGGGGTTGCTGGGAGAGAGCAATGATGGGGATGCTGGGAGAGAGCAATGACGGGTGCTGGGAGAGAGCAATGATGGGGGTGCTGGAAGAGAGCAATGATGGGGGTGCTGGAAGAGAGCAATGATGGGGGTGCTGGGAGAGAGCAATGATGGGAGGTGCTGGGAGAGAGCAATGATGGGAGGTGCTGGGAGAGAGCAATGATGGGGGTGCTGGGAGAGAGCAATGACGGGAGGTGCTGGGAGACATCAATGATGGGGGTGCTGGGAGAGAGCAAGAATGGGGGTGCTGGGAGAGAGCAATGATGGGGGTGCTGGGAGAGCAATGACGGGGGTTGCTGGGAGAGAGCAATGTTGGGGGTGCTCGGAGAGAGCAGTGACGGGGGTGCAGGGAGAAAGCAATGACGGGGTTGCAGGGAGAGGGCAATTATGGGGATTCCGGGAGAGAGTAATGACAGGGGTGCTGGGACAGAGCAATGATGGGGATGCTGGGAGAGAGCAATGAAAGGGGTGCTAAGACAGAGCAATGATGGAGGTGCTGGGAGAGAGCAATGATGGGAGTGCTGGGAGAGAGCAATGATGGGAGGTGCTGGGAGAGAGCAATGATGGGGGTGCTGGGAGAGAGCAATGACAGGAGGTGCTGGGACAGAGCAAAGATGGAGGTCCTGGGACAGAGCAATGATGGAGGTGCTGGGAGAGAGCAATGATGGGAGTGCTGGGAGAGAGCAATGATGGGAGGTGCTGGGAGAGAGCAATGATGGGGGTGCTGGGAGAGAGCAATGACAGGAGGTGCTGGGACAGAGCAAAGATGGAGGTCCTGGGACAGAGCAATGATGGAGTGCTGGGACAGAGCAATGATAGGGGTGCTTGTATATTTTCCATGTGCACATAGCCTTACAGTTAATTGGGGAGAGTCACAGAGACTGATTAATTTATATTATTGGCCAGTGGCGATTATAGTTAATGGGGGGCACAGTGCTGATTATCACTTTATATTTTGATTACTAAGTGGCTAATAGTATATTAATGAAGGGGGGGTACATATCTGTATTCAGGGCTGCAGTGTGGGGGAGACACGTGTATATATACAATATATGTGACCTTGTTATTTTCTAGGCTGGAGATCATCGTGACAAGATGAGACATGGCTGGGAGATGTCGACATGAAGGTCCGACCAGATGGAGAAGAAGCAGCAGAAACCGGCTCTGATCAGATGAGACGTCAGCGGTAAGTGCCTGGATGTAAATATTATTCTGTATCTGCACTGTGTGACTTGGAGTGATAATGTTATCTGTAAAATCCCTTAGGCTGCATTCTCACATTTGTGTGAAATGCCCATGTGCTGCCAGATTTTTTTTATCAGATGGTCCACGGACTCGTAGAGTTTTATAGATCCATTCACACATCCATGAAAATCACGGATCTGAGAATGAGATCTGTGAGGGTCAGAGAATGTCATTTTCTGATCCGATTTTGAGGATTAGAATAGGACATGCTCAGTGCGTCTGTAAGGCAGCACACCGACACTGCACACAGATGCAGGAATGTAACCATATTATGTATAGCATACTCCCTTAGTATATTGTGTACTCGCTTATTATGTATAGCGCCATCCTTAGTTATATAGTTTTATCTTTTATTATGTATAACACCCTCCATTATTATGTACCATCCTCTCTAGCTCTAGGTCTCACAGTTGGGGGATCATACTGTGTTGGAGTCAGCATACTTTGACCTGGGAGTTGAGGTGGGGTACAGTAGGGTCATTATACTACGCATGTGGAGGAATTCAGCATGGGGGTATCATACTGTGTTTGGGGGACACTTTTGTTGGCATCATACTTTATGGGCAATGAAAGAGGGATCTAGGATGTCAGCAGGAGGAAAATTACTATGTAAAGGCTGGAAAGTTGTGAGATCTGCTCTTCTGTGACCCCGACAATTATTTACATTTTTTTTTGGTGGGGTGGGGGACCCAATTGCAACTTCTGCTATGGGGCCCCATGATTCCTATGTACGCCCCTGTTTGGTGCTGATCTATGCCAGCACAGAACAGTCACAGACCGCTTCTGCCGTTGCGGCTGTCACGTTGAAAGCTAAATGCATGGAGCCAGTTGTCAATCAGCAGGATGTTGACAGTCATGACCCATCGACAAAGCAGTCCGGCAGAGGCAAAGCTGCTCTGTTCACGTGGTGCAGCTACGTCGCCAGCAGGAGCCGTCAGTGACCACTCTGAGCCAGCGCCAGGTAGGACAGGCAAGTAGTTGCCTATGTTAGCAACTTCTTGTCTGTTAGTTTTTAGGCCCATAGTAAAAAAAATAAAATGGTCCTGCATAACCCCTTTAACCACTTCATGACCTTAGACGTATTCATACGTCCTGGTTGGGAAGGACTTCCCGATCTTGGACGTATGGATATGTCCTGGCGATTTTGAATGCACAGGAGCTGTGCGCACACAATTGCCACCAGGTGTTCAGCAATCATGACAGATTACACCCGGCTCTCAATGCCAGGTGTGGTGCCCACACTGCTACCAGCAGTTTAACTCCCTAAATGGCGTGATCAATATTGATCGCAGCATTTAGGAGGCAGGGAGAGGGAGGGGCTCCCTCTCCCCTCCGATCGATGCCCCCACAACGTCATCGCGAGGGCCTGATCGTTACCATGGTGACCAGACGTCGTCATGACAACATCCGGGTCACCAGGCTAGCAAGCTTGTTAGACCATGCTGAGAGAATGGTCTAAGAAGCTTGTGTCAGTGCAGCACTCACAGTTATAAAGCATTCTTATGCTTGCGCATTGCGATGCTTTATAACAGCGATCAGACTGCTGAAAGTGAAAGTCCCAGAGAGGGACTAAGTAAAAAAGTAAAAAAGAATTGTTAAAAAAAATTGTAAATATATTTAACACAAAAAAAAATCACAAAATAATAATAAAAAATAAAATATATTGTACCCATAAATAAATATTTTTCTGTAAAAAAATAAGACATATTTGATAACGCCGCATCGAGAATGACCTGACCTATAAAACATTCATGTAGTGCCGGCGTCCCTGCCCTCTGCTAGGCAGGGACGCTGCTCCCCTCACCGCTCTGCCCCGTGCCCGGCGTCCCTCTCCCACTCTGCTGTCAGCGCGCGCTCCTTCCCGGCGTCCTCCTCCCGCTCTGCTCTCAGCGCGCGCTCCTTCCCGGCCCCTGTGCTTAGGGCGCGCGCGCTCCCCTCCTCTTAAAGGGGCCGCGCGCGCCGTCCTAAGGAGTCCCCGGCCAATGGCTGGAGGACTTCATCATATATAAGGCACCTCCTCCAAAATGGAGGTGCCCGAGCAATGTTGTTTGCACCTGTGTCTCACCTGTGCTTCAGCCCTCAGGTCCCGTTGCCAGTTACCTGCCAGTTACTTGTCAGATTCCTGCCTGATTACTTGCTACCTGTCTGCTAGTCTGAGGTCCGACGGTCTGCCTACTACTCCTGTCAGTCTGTCTAAGGACCAGCCTGCCCGCTCACCTGGGAGCGCACCTCAGCTACCTGCCTGCTTGCCTGAGGTCCGACGGTCTGCCTTACAACTCCGGTCAGTCTGTCTATGGACCAGCTTGCCCGCTCACCTGGGAGCGCTTCTCCGTTACCTGCCTGCTTGCCAGCCCGGAGGCTCCGCTGTCACGTGCTGTGACCACCAGCTACTCCACACTCTTGCCCGCTCACCTGGGAGCGCTTCTCCGCTACCTGCCTGCTTGCCTGCCCGGAGGCTCCGCTGTCACGTGCTGTGACCACCAGCTACTCCAGACTCTTGCCCGCTCACCTGGGAGCGCTTCTCCGCTACCTGCCTGCTTGCCTGCCCGGAGGCTCCGCTGTCACGTGCTGTGACCACCAGCTATTCCTGAGACTCTTGCCCGCTCACCTGGGAGCGCTTCTCCGTTACCTGCCTGCTTGCCTACCTGGAGGCTCCGCTGTCACGTGCTGTGACCACCTGCTATTCCAGAGACTCTCGCTTGCTCACCTGGGAGCACACATTCTTCATCTGCCTTGCTAGCCTACCTGGAGGTTCAGCCATCACAGGTCGTACCTACCCCTTTATCCAGAGACTGCCCTGATCACTTGCCGTGTCCTCCTGCCCGTACACCCAGAGACTGTCCTGGTCACCTCCTGTGACTACCTGCCTGGTCGCCACCCGCTCCCTTACAAGGACTGCCCCCTTGTATTGTAGCCCAGAGGTTCCGCCTCCCAGACCCGTTACAGTTTGCTCGGGCCATGGAACCCGGTGGCACCCAAGCTCCCTCGCTCTCGGACCTCTGTCTTGAACTGTCCCGTCAGAGGTCCCAACAGGAGTCCATCCTGGGTCACCTGCGGAATGTCAATACTCGCCTGAACACTCTGTCTGATCCACCAACAACCTCCGCCAGTGCCATATCTTGCAATCCGGCAGCTCCGCTGCCCACTAATACCATGGTATCCTACCCCGGACCCCGGCTTTCTGCACCTCCTCGCTTCGGAGGCGACTCCGTCCAGGCTCGGGGCTTCTTAAATCAGTGCACCCTGCACTTTGAACTTTTGTCCCACCAGTTTAACTCCGACCGGGCCAAAATTGCCTTCATCATGTCCCATCTCACCGGGGAGGCCCTGGCCTGGCTAAATCCTCTATGGGAGAGAGGAGACCCCCTGGTGTCCAACTTGCCTGCTTTTCTCACGGCTTTTCGGAAAGTCTTCGACGAACCCGGACGGAAGACCTCATCTGCATCATCGTTGCTACGCCTCCGTCAGGAGAGTCTCACCGTGGGTCAATATGCCATACGGTTCCGTACCCTTGCCTCGGAGCTGGCCTGGGATAACGACGCTCTGGTTTCCGTCTTCTGGGAGGGTCTGTCCGGCCGTATTAAAGATGAACTTGCCGGTCGGGACATTCCTACCACTCTCGATGACTTAATAACTCTTGCCACCCGGATTGACCTACGGTTCCAGGAGCGTGCCAGAGAGGTCACCCGTGAGAGGAGGTTACCACGTCTAGCTCCTACTTTTCAGAAACCCGTCACTCCTTCTGTCTCTAACCAGGTACACCCTCCTGAGCCTATGCAGGTCGACCAGACCAAGATGGTCAAGACCCGTCAGGACTTACGCCGTGCCGAGGGGACCTGCTTCTACTGTGGCAGTAAGGAGCACCGGATCCGTGCCTGCCCGGAGAGGTCGGGAAACGCCTGTGTCTAGGTTCGCTCAGAGAGGTCCACCTAGACAAGAATAAATCCTCTCCATCCCTGCTGTTGTCAGTTTCAATCGTCTACGGGGAGAACCGTTATTTCGAACTAGCCCAACTGGACTCTGGAGCAGCCGGGAATCTTATTTCACAGTCCCTGGTAGAGAAATACCGCATCCCCACCAAACCTCTGGCTGTACCCTTGTCTGTGGCTGCCGTGGATGGGGGGCTCTTACCACGCCCCATCCAACTCATCACCGAATCCATTACTCTGCAGGTGGGAATGCTGCATTCTGAAAGTATCTCCTTTCATGTTCTGCCTGGACTCTCTCACGCCCTCTTGCTAGGTCTGCCTTGGCTCCAGAAACATGCACCCGTGCTTGACTGGCAAACCGGAGAAGTCCTTCGCTGGGGACAAGACTGTCATAAGACCTGCCTGGTTCCCGTCCATCCCGTCCGTCCCTCTCCTACCCCAGCTAATCTACCTGGACTTCCAATTCCTTATTGGTCTTATGCTGATGTCTTTAATAAAAAGGAGGCAGAGACATTACCCCCTCATAGACCATACGACTGTCCCATCGACCTGTTACCCGGTACTACTCCTCCCCGTGGGCGTATTTATCCTTTATCCGCTGCTGAGACCCGGTCGATGTCCGAATATATTGAGGAGAATCTGGCCAGGGGATTCATCCGGAAATCTACCTCCCCGGCGGGAGCAGGCTTCTTTTTCATCAAAAAGAAGGACGGCTCTCTCCGTCCCTGTATAGACTATAGAGGCCTAAACCAGATCACGGTGAAGAATAAGTACCCCCTTCCGCTCATTCCAGAATTATTTGATCGTCTGAGGGGGGCTAGAATCTTCACCAAACTAGACCTCCGTGGGGCGTACAACCTGGTTCGTATCCGTCAAGGGGATGAATGGAAGACGGCATTCAACACCCGGGACGGCCACTATGAATACCTGGTAATGCCCTTTGGTCTCTGTAACGCTCCTGCCGTCTTTCAAGAGTTGGTCAATGACATCTTCCGGGACCTTCTCTACTCCTGCGTAGTGGTGTACCTGGACGACATCTTGGTCTTCTCTCCGGATCTCCAGACTCACCGGAGGGACGTTCGTCAGGTCCTGCTCAGGCTCAGGCAGAATCACCTCTTCGCTAAATACGAGAAGTGCCTCTTTGAGCAGACCTCGCTTCCGTTTTTGGGCTACATTATTTCTCAGACCGGCCTACGAATGGATCCAGAGAAACTGTCTGCCATCGAGAAATGGCCCCGACCGGAGGGGTTGAAGGCCATTCAGCGGTTCCTGGGCTTCGCCAACTACTACCGCCTCTTCATACCACACTTCTCTTCCCGGACTGCCCCAATTTCCGCGCTCACCCGTAAGGGTACTAATCCCAAAGAGTGGCCGCCCGAAGCAGAAGAAGCCTTTCTTTCCTTAAAACAGGCCTTCTCTTCCGCCCCGGTGCTGCATCGCCCGGACGGCAACAAGCAGTTCTTCCTGGAAGTGGACGCCTCCTCCTCTGGAGCTGGAGCGGTACTTACTCAAAAATCTTCTTCCGGGAGGATGGTAACTTGCGGCTTCTTCTCTAAACTCTTCTCCTCCTCAGAGCGCAATTATTCCATAGGAGATCGAGAGTTATTGGCCATCAAACTGGCATTGGAGGAGTGGCGTTACCTGCTTGAGGGGGCTCTTCACCCGGTAATAATTTACACTGACCACAAGAACTTGGCTTACCTCCAGCATGCCCAGAGACTTAACCCGCGCCAAGCCCGGTGGTCCTTGTTTTTTGCTCGTTTTGATTTTGTCCTTCATTTTCGCCCGGCTGACAAAAACGTCAAGGCGGACGCCTTGTCTCGATCCTTTCTGGTATCTGATCTCGAGGAAGATCCGAAACACATCATCGATCCCGCCAGAGTAATGCAGGTGGCTCCCGTGAGTCTAAATCGTCTCCCTCCCGGAAAGACGTTCGTATCAGTACCTGATCGGGAGAAGATCCTTCACTGGGGTCACTCGTCTAAACTGGCTGGCCACGCTGGTCAGAAGAAGACCCTCCAGCTTATTTCCCGGCACTACTGGTGGCCTACCCTGCACAAGGATGTAATAGACTTTGTTTCTGCCTGTGTGTCCTGCGCCCGCAACAAGGTTCCGAGACATCTGCCAGCCGGTCGCCTCCTTCCGCTCCCAGTACCTGCTGCCCCCTGGCAGCATATTGCAATGGACTTCATAACTGACCTCCCACTCTCTGCCGGTTGTACGGTCATTTAGGTGGTCGCTGACCGCTTCTCCAAGATGGCTCATTTCGTTCCCCTGCCAGGCCTCCCGTCTGCACCCGAGCTAGCTAGAGACTTTATTCGTCACATCTTCCGTCTTCATGGCCTGCCCCTCCACATCGTGTCGGATCGTGGGGTACAGTTCACCTCACGCTTCTGGAGAGCCACTTGTAAACTACTAGACGTCACCCTGGACTTCTCTTCCGCTTACCACCCACAGTCCAATGGTCAAGTGGAGCGGATCAATCAGAACCTGACCAGTTACCTCCGGCACTTCGTTAATGCCCACCATTCTGACTGGGTGGATCTCCTACCATGGGCCGAGTTCTCTTACAATAATCACGAGAGCGAATCCTCCTCCAAATCCCCGTTTTTTGTAGTCTTTGGTCAGCATCCTCGGATTCCTTTTCCTGTCTCCACCTCGGTGGACAACCCGGCTGCGGAATCTCTCGTTAGCAAATTTTCCTCCATTTGGGAGAGTACCCGATCCGCACTCCTTCAGTCGTCCAAGCGGATGAAAAGACACGCTGACAAAAAACGCCTGGATCCTCCTCAATTTCGTCCAGGAGATAAGGTCTGGCTCTCATCTAAATATGTTCGACTCAAGATACCCTCTTACAAGTTAGGGCCTCGGTTCATCGGACCTCTGGAGGTCACCAGTCAGATCAACCCGGTGGCCTATAAATTGAAACTCCCGGCCAACTTACGGATCCCTAACTCCTTCCATGTATCTCTCCTCAAACCTGTGGTACTTAACTCTTTTTCCAAGTCTACAGGTACGCCTCCTGCTCCGGTTTCTGCTGAGGACGAGTTTGAGGTAGAGAACATTCTTGCCACCAAAAGGGTAAGAGGAAAGACCTTTTTTCTGGTAGATTGGAAGGGGTTTGGTCCTGAGGAGAGAACGTGGGAGCCCCGGGAGAACATCCATGCCCCTCTCATCCTAGCTAAATTTCTGTCTGGCCTAAAAAAGGGGGGGCCTAAAGGGGGGGGTACTGTAGTGCCGGCGTCCCTGCCCTCTGCTAGGCAGGGACGCTGCTCCCCTCACCGCTCTGCCCCGTGCCCGGCGTCCCTCTTCCGCTCTGCTGTCAGCGCGCGCTCCTTCCCGGCGTCCTCCTCCCGCTCTGCTCTCAGCGCGCGCTCCTTCCCGGCCCCTGTGCTTAGGGCGCGCGCGCTCGCGCTCCCCTCCTCTTAAAGGGGCCGCGCGCGCCGTCCTAAGGAGTCCCCGGCCAATGGCCGGAGGACTTCATCATATATAAGGCACCTCCTCCAAAATGGAGGTGCCCGAGCAATGTTGTTTGCACCTGTGTCTCACCTGTGCTTCAGCCCTCAGGTCCCGTTGCCAGTTACCTGCCAGTTACCTGTCAGATTCCTGCCTGATTACTTGCTACCTGTCTGCTAGTCTGAGGTCCGACGGTCTGCCTACTACTCCTGTCAGTCTGTCTAAGGACCAGCCTGCCCGCTCACCTGGGAGCGCACCTCAGCTACCTGCCTGCTTGCCTGAGGTCCGACGGTCTGCCTTACAACTCCGGTCAGTCTGTCTATGGACCAGCTTGCCCGCTCACCTGGGAGCGCTTCTCCGTTACCTGCCTGCTTGCCAGCCCGGAGGCTCCGCTGTCACGTGCTGTGACCACCAGCTACTCCACACTCTTGCCCGCTCACCTGGGAGCGCTTCTCCGCTACCTGCCTGCTTGCCTGCCCGGAGGCTCCGCTGTCACGTGCTGTGACCACCAGCTACTCCAGACTCTTGCCCGCTCACCTGGGAGCGCTTCTCCGCTACCTGCCTGCTTGCCTGCCCGGAGGCTCCGCTGTCACGTGCTGTGACCACCAGCTATTCCTGAGACTCTTGCCCGCCCACCTGGGAGCGCTTCTCCGTTACCTGCCTGCTTGCCTACCTGGAGGCTCCGCCGTCACGTGCTGTGACCACCTGCTATTCCAGAGACTCTCGCTTGCTCACCTGGGAGCACACATTCTTCATCTGCCTTGCTAGCCTACCTGGAGGTTCAGCCATCACAGGTCGTACCTACCCCTTTATCCAGAGACTGCCCTGATCACTTGCCGTGTCCTCCTGCCCGTACACCCAGAGACTGTCCTGGTCACCTCCTGTGACTACCTGCCTGGTCGCCACCCGCTCCCTTACAAGGACCGCCCCCTTGTATTGTAGCCCAGAGGTTCCGCCTCCCAGACCCGTTACAATTCACACTAGTTAACCCCTTCAGTGAACACCGTAAAGAAAAAAAACTATGCTTTTCCATTTTACCGCGGAACAAAAAGTGGAATAAAACACTGAAAAAATCATCTTGTCCCGCAAAAAATAAGCCGCCATACAGCTCCATCAGCGGAAGAATAAAAAAGTTATACCACTCAGAATACAGCGATGCAAAAATAATTATTTTTTCTATAAAATAGCTTTTATTGTGTAAAAGCGCCAAAACATAAAAAAATTATATAAATGTGGTACAACTGTAAACGTACTGACCCGAAGCAGCCTTATCAATTTTACCACACGTGGAACGGCATTAGAAGAAAAAAAAAACAATTCCTGAATTGCCGTTTTTTGTTCATTCTGCCTTCCAAAAATCATAATAGAAAGATATCAAAAAATGTTATGTGCCTGAAAATGATACCAATAAAACTTTGACTCATCCAGCAAAGATCATGCCCTCACATGACTCTGTCAGCAAAAATATAGAAAAATGATAGCTCTCAAAATATGGCGATGCAAAAATTTGTTTCTGCAAAAAAAACGGCTTTTTGTGTATGATAGCAGCCAAAACGTAAAGAATGGATATAAATCTGGTATCCCTCTCGATTCCAGTCATTTTTGCATTTAAAAAGTCAAACTGTGCTCCTTGACTTCCGAGCCCTGCCATACACCCTAACAGTAGTTTTCCCCCACATATGGGGTATCGGCGTGCTCAGGAGATAGGAGATATTTCACAACAAATTTTGGGGTCCATTTTCTACTGTTACCCTTGTGAAAATAAAAAAATTGTGGCTAAAGTAAAATTTTTGTGAAAAAAAGTCAAATGTTAATTTTTTCCTTCCACGTTGCATTAATTCTTGTGAAGCACCTGAAAGGTTAATAAACTTCTTGAATGTAGTTTTGAGGGGTGAAGTTTTTAGAATGGTGTCACCTTTGGTATTTTCTGTCATATAGGCCCCTCAAAGTCACTTCAAATGTGATGTGGTCCCTAAAAAAATGGTTTTGTAAATTTTGTTGGAAAAATGAGAAATTGATGATAAACTTTTAACCCCTCTAACTTCCTTACAAAAAATGATGCAGGTGTAAAGCAGACATGTGACAGTTAGGGTGATTAATGAGTGGAACAGGCTGCCACGAGAGGTGGTGAGTTCTCCTTCAATGGACGTCTTCAAACAGAAGCTGGACAGACATCTGTCTGAGATGATCTAGTGAATCCTGCTTTGAGCAGGGGGTTGGACCAGATGACCCAGGAGGTCCCTTCCAACTCTACCATTCTATGATTCTATGATTCTATGTGGGAAATGTTATTTATAAACAATTTTGTGTGACATATCTCTCTTAACAAGGGGATAAGAATTCAAAGTTTGAAAATTGCCAAATTTTCATAATTTTTGCCAAATTTCCGATATTTTCACAAATAAACGCAAGTCATATAGAACAAATTTTACCACAATCATGAAGTACAATATGTCACGAAAAAACAATCTCAGAATCAGTGGGATCCATTGAAGCTTTCCAGAGTTATTATAAAGTGACAGTGGTCAGAATTGTAAAATTTGGCCTGGTTATGAAGGTGAAAACTGTCTTTGGGGGTGAAGGAGTTAACAGTTATGATTAGCAAGTTTTGAAGGCTCCCATACACATTAAACTATTGTTTGATTCGGACGAAAGTCAAATGTGCATGGAGGGTGCCAGCCGAATAATGGTTGGGGAGATGTCGATTACGCATGCTTATTTTTGGACTGCCGATACATTGTTTTCCCGGAGATAAGCCAAGAGAGTCGGCTGAACTGAGATTGCTGTCGGCCGGACAATTGGCCAAAGCATTGTTCACCTACTGGGTATGGCCAGATTTAACCTAGCATTACACTGTCACCTTTATCCTTACCCATGCTTGGCACTCTCTGCAAGGAGAAACGTTCCCCCTTTGACCCCAGTTAGAGGCCTCTAACCTAGCCAAATCAGATCTCCTGCTTTGCACTGAGGAGGGGATTCCGGTTTGGCTTTTATCCTAAGTCATTTGGCAAAGGGTCGATATTGACTTTTAGGATTGCTACATCCAATAAGTGGCGCAAGGGATTAAATCCTCGTCCTTCAAAAGAGGCAAATTGCACTGTCACATTTGAAATGGTTGTCAGACATCTGATCTTTCATTAGAAACCCGTGCATTCACGATCTGTGTGGCATGTCCTTGAAAATGTCCTTATTCATCATGCACATAAACAAGAGTTTATAATGAAAAGTCATCTAAAATGACAATACACTTTACTGTATGCCTTGTTTCCGTGTAACGCCCAGTTTGTATTTTCATTCATGTATGTGCATTCAGCACGCAAACACTGTACATAGAGTTGCCAATCCGAAGGACTCCATAATGCTTGTGTAGCATGCTTAGCATATTCCCATAGTTATTACATTTATGATCATTTTAGCATAGCGAAATAAGGTTTCTCCTTTTATATCAGGAAGAGCACTGGACATCACAATCACCTTTGCTGTAGCATGTGGCATATCCTGCCTTCCATTGTATTGTCTAAGATATGAACATGTAATTTTAATCAATAGAATGGTGTAGAAATGAAAGGCCAGTTGACTTGATTGCGATTATGGATGTCATTACATTGATAATGTACCAATACATTTCTGTGAACAGGCAGAGCAAGAAAACCTCAAATCAAAAGGTATAACCACTGTCATTTCGTTATAGTCTTCAATCCCTTCCCGCAGACAATTTTCACTTTTTGTGCTTACGTTTTCTCCTCCCCTTCTTCCAAGTCCCATAATTTTTTGAGGCCTCGTCGTTTGCAGGACAAATTATAGTGAAAAAAAATCCACCATTGTTTTTGGAGTTTTGTGTTTATTGCATTCAATGTGTGGTAAAAGTGACCGGGCAACATGATTCTCCAGGTCAGTATGATTAAGGCAATGCCAAACTTGTATAGCTTTTATTTAAGTGGGGAAACATATTCTGAAATTCTGTAAAAACAATAATTGTTTTGTGGCCCAATTCTCTGAGACCCATATATTTGTTATTTTTCCATAGATGGAGCTGGATTGGGGCTCAATTTTTGAATTGCGAGCTGATGTTTTTATTGATATAATTTTGGGATGCATACAAAGTTTTCATCTCATTTTAATTTCATGGAAGAGGTGCTGTGACTGAAAACAGAAACTCTGGCATTCTGATTTTGTTTATGGTTTAATTAATGTTATAAGTTGATAGATTAGACTTTTATAGATAAGGCAACTCCAAATATGTTTATTTTTAACTTTTTTATTTCTTAATTTTTAAAGTGGGACAAGAGTGGTGATTCAAACTTTTATATTTTTTATATTTTGAAAAAATGTTACTTCCTTTTTTATTCCTCTTTTGAACCTGTGATGATTTGATCGCTTGTTCTATATACTGCAACAGGGTCGGCGTCACCAGGGCAAGTGCCGAGGCCCTGGACAAATGAGAGGGACCACTAGCCATCGACAGGGGTGTAACTAACGCTGCAACCGGGCCCGATGGGTGAGGAGCTCACCGATGCCAGCAAATGCTTCAGCAGGATGCGCGTCCTCGGATGCACATTCAGCTGAAGTATATTATATAGCGCACAGACCTATTGGGTCCATGCGCAGCAATACACGCTGCCGGCCAATCAAAGGCCAGCAGCTGACGTCAGCGTGCACGTGACCAGGGGCGCTTGGCAGTGACGTCATGCTCCTCCCATCGCTTGCATGCTGAAGTCAGCTGCCAGCTTCAGAATAGAACGCCGCGCTGGGAGCAGATGGGAGGTGAGTATTTATTTTTTTTTAAATCAGTGAGTACACGGTGGACATACTACTACATGTATGACTATGGGCTGTGCATTATATTACATGGATAGCTATGGGCTGTGCATTATACTACATGGATGACTATGGGCAGTGCATTATACTATGGCGTCAGCGCATGTGCATACCGCGCTATCTGGCGCCATTTTATTAAAGACATTGTATATGCAAATTCGCAGACAGTCCGACCCCATGACTGAAACCAAATGCTCCCCCATCCTGGTATATGCTCTCCCATCCTATTATATGTTCCCCCATCCTATTATATGCTCCCCCATCCGGGTATATGCGACCCCATCCTGGTATATGCTCCCTCATCCTGGTATATGCTTCCCCATCCTGGTCCCTCATCCTGGTATATGCTTCCCCATCCTGGTATATGCTCCCCCATCCTGGTATATGCGACCCCATCCTGGTATATGCTCCCTCATCCTGGTATATGCTCTCCCATCCTGGTCCCTCATCCTGGTATATGCTTCCCCATCCTGGTATACGCTCCCCCATCCTGGTATATGCTCTCCCATCCTGGTCCTCATCCTGGCATATGCTCCCTCATCCTGGTATATGCTTCCCCATCCTGGTCCCTCATCCTGGTATATGCTTCCCCATCCTGGTATTAGCTCCCCCATCCTGGTATATGCTCTGCCATCCTGGTCCCCCATTCTGGAATATGCTCACCCTTCCTGGTCCCCCTTCCTAGTATATGCTCCCCCATTCTGGTATATGCTCCCCCATCCTGGTATATGCTCCCCCCATCCTGGTCTCCCTTTCTGGTATATGCTCCCTTATCCTGGTATACACAGTGGGGAAAAAAGTATTTAGTCAGCCACCAATTGTGCAAGTTCTCCCACTTAAAAAAGATGAGAGAGGCCTGTAATTGACATCACACCCCCTTTTAATTAATTATTCAAATACACAGACTCAAAAACATGCAGATCATGAATGCTGAGTCTGTTGGTTTTCTTAGAATCTACTGCACCAACTGGTAAATTGTTTGACATGTGGTAATATAATTTACACCAAAAACAGTGATTAATCTGGTTAGTCATATTGGACTGCAATTATTTTGAACACTACTGTATATTTATTCAGGAACAAAGATAACACAGCTTACAACTGGTATTTCATATAACTTAGAATCTTAGCATCTTGTCTGTCAGCTTGCAAAGTGAAAGTAAAATGTGCTTCAGTGAGTGAACAGGAACCCTTTGTTTGTTTATTTGTTTGTTTTTAACAATGAATTATTGGCAATATAACACTATACTGTGTGCAGAATTATTAGGCAAGTTGTATTTTAGAGGACTATTTTTATTATTGATCAACAACTATGTTCTCAATCAACCCAAAAGACTCATAAATATCCAAGCTTAATATTTTTGGAAGTTGGAGTGGGTTTTTTTTAGATTTGGCTATCTTAGGAGAATATCTGTTTGTGCAGGTAACTATTACTGTGCAGAATTATTAGGCAACTTAATAAAAACCAAATATAATCCCATCTCACTTGTTTATTTTCACCAGGTAAACCAATATCAGTGCACAAAATTCAGAAATAAACATTTCTGACGTGCAAAAACAAAAACCCAAAAAATTAGTGATCAATATACCCACCTTTCTTTATGATGACACTCAACAGCCTTCCATCCATAGATTCTGTCAGTTGCTTGATCTGTTTTCGATCAACATTGCGTGCAGCAGCCACCACAGCCTCCCAGACACTGTTTCGAGAGGTGTACTATTTTCCCTCCCTGATGATCTCACATTTTATGTTGGACCACAGGTTCTCTATGGGGTTCGGATCAGGTGAACAAGGCGGCCATGTCATTATTTTTTCTTCTTTTAGACCTTTACTGGCCAGCCACGCTGTGGAGTAGTTGGATGCATGTGATGGAGCATTGTCCTGCATGAAAATCATGTTTTTCTTGAACGATACCGACTTCTTCCTGTACCACTGCTTGAAGAAGTTGTCTTCCAGAAACTGGCAGTAGGTCTGGGAGTTGAGCTTCACTCCATCCTGAACCCGAAAAGGTCCCACAAGTTCATCTTTGATGATACCAGCCCATACCAGTACCACACCTCCACCTTGCTGGCGTCTGAGTCGGAGTGGAGCTCTCTGCCCTTTACTGATCCAGCCTCTGGCCCATCCATCTGGCCCATCAAGAGTCACTTTCATTTCATCAGTCCATAAAACCTTTGAAAAATCAGTCTTAAGATATTTCTTGGCCCATTCTTGACGTTTTATCTTATGTTTCTTGTTCAAAGGTGGTCGTTTTTCAGCCTTCCTTACCTTGGCCATGTCCCTGAGTATCGCACACCTTGTGCTTTTTGATACTCCAGTAACGTTGCAGCTCTGAAATATGGCAAAACTGGTGGCGAATGGCATCTTGGCAGCTTCACGCTTGATTTTCCTCAACTCATGGGCAGTTATTTTGCGCCTTTTTTGGCCAACAAGCTTCTTGCAACCCTGTTGGCTATTTGCCATGAAACGCTTGATTGTTCGTTGATCACGCCTCAAAAAGTTTGGAAATTTCAAGACTGCTGCATCCCTCTGCAAGACATCTCACAATTTTGGACTTTTCAGAGCCCGTCAAAACTCTCTTCTGACCCATTTTGCCAAAGGAAAGGAAGTTGCCTTATAATTAAGCGCACCTTATATAGAGTGTAAATGTCATTAGACAACACCCCTCCTCATTACAGAGATGCACATCACCAGATTTACTTAATTGGTAGTTGGCTCTTAAGCCTATGCAGCTTGGAGTAGGACAACATGTATAAAAAGTATCATGTGATCAAAATACTCATTTGCCTAATAATTCTGTACACAGTGTATTGCTGGAAACAGAAACTCATGCACTATTAAACAGTAACTACAACACTCAGCCTAAGTGTAAAAACTGAGCCAACTGACACGCAGAGCGTCTAGCTTGCGGTTCACCAAGCGTAACAAGGAAGTTCCGGACAGCAAGAGGGCAGGCGGTAGTGACATGCGCCATGACATCAATAATGACTGAGGTAGTTTCCTCTGTGCGGATTGGCTACCGCAACATTTAAAGAAGAAGAAGCTGACGGAGAAATGTGCGTCAAAAATGGCTCAGTTTTTACACTTAGACTGAGTGTTGTGGTAATTGATATTCGAAGTGCCTCTGGTATTTTGAGGACATTGTGTGGTTAATATTACTATTAAACAGTAGTAAATAGTAGCTGGTGCAATATACACAATATTAAGAATTATTCCAACACTAATAAAAGCAAACCTGTTTTTAAATGGATCCCTTTTTTTAAAGATGAATTTATTCAAAAATGAATGTTTGGTTTCTACATTGCATATATTTTTAACATTAACAAGCTGATGAGAACTGGACATGTGAACAAAGCTTGAGGCTAATTCACATTAGTCTAGAGCCCATGACTTAGCTGGAAGAGGCAGCATATTGCGGAAGGATGGTTGTGGTTAGCATTTATTTGTGCAGATTTTAGGAATAATATTTGAAGTCTCTTCTTGCGTTCATGCATTTCAAAAACAAACATCTGCATTAAAATATGTGACCATTATTGTCTGGTATGTCAAAAATAGCATTTGTAATTGATTAATGGGAAAAAGGCTGTTAGGTATAATTCCTTATTAAAAATGTGAACCTTTGTACATGCATTGCCTCTTACATGTCCTTCTGTCGGTATGCATTTTACTCCCTCTTACTTTAATGTAAATGACATAAAACTTCATACCACTGATTATACTAATGAAACTTTTCCTTGTAAATGTCTTATTTTATGAGTATAAACAAATGTGTTTATGCTGCTTTGCATTTTTCTTGATCCATTATAAAGTTGTCACCATGCTGTGTACAAGCCGCAGGAAGTCCTGGGCATCATAGCTACCAGCTGGCACTGTAGCTGAGTTCAGTAATAAAGGTTTAAGTCTATTAACTGAAGAAGGTTATTTTGATTTCTTGCTTATGGTATTAGAAGTCTAATATTGTAGTATTATGTTCCAGTAATACCACAATACAATAGCACCAAAAGCACCAAACAGTACCAACATAGAAGTGCTCACAAATACAGCTGCACTAATATAGTATATACACACGTGGTCAAAATTGTTGGTACCCCTCGTTTAATGAAAGAAAAACCCACAATGGTCACAGAAATAACTTGAATCTGACAAAAGTAATAATAAATTAAAAATTTATGAAAATGGACAAATGAAAGTCAGATATTGCTCTTCAGCCCTGCTTCCACAGAACTTTTAAAAATATTGAACTCATGAAATAGGACTGGACAGAAATGATGGTACCCTTAACTTAATATTTTCTTGAAAAACCTTTTGAGGCAATCACTGCAATCAAACGATTCCTGTAACTGTCAATGAGACGTCTGCACCTCTCGACAGGTATTTTGACCCACTCCTCATGAGCAAACTGCTCCAGTTGTCTCATGTTTGAAGGTTGCCTTTTCCAGACAGCATGTTTCAGCTCTTTCCAAAGATGCTCAATAGGATTTAGGTCAGGGCTCATAGAAGGCCACTTCAGAATAGTGCAATGTTTTCCTTTTAGCCATTCTTGGGTGTTTTTAGCTGTGTGTTTTGGGTCATTATCCTGTTGCAAGACCCATGACCTGCGACTGAGACCAAGCTTTCTGACACTGGGCAGCACATTTCTCTCTAGAATCCCTTGATAGTCTTGAGATTTTATTGTACCCTGCACAGATTCAAGACACCCTGTGCCAGATGCAGCAAAGCAGCCCCAGAACATAACAGAGCTTCCTCCATGTTTCACAGTAGGGACAGTGTTCTTTTCTTGATATCCTTCATTTTTCCGTCTGTGAACATAGAGCTGATGTGCCTTGCCAAAAACTTCCATTTTTGTCTCATTTGTCCATAGGACATTCTTCCAGAAGCTTTGTGGCTTGTCAACATGTAGTTTGGCAAATTCCAGTCTGGCTTTTTTGTGATTTTTTTTCAACAATGGTGTTCTCCTTGGTCGTCTCCCATGAAGTCGACTTTGGATCAAAGAATGACGGATGGTGCGATCTGACACTGATGATCCTTGAGCTTGAAGTTCACCTTTAATCTCTTTAGAAGTTATCCTGGGCTCTTTTGTTACCATTCATATTATTCGTCTCTATGATTTGTCATCAATTATCCTCCTGGGGCCACATCCAGGGAGGTTGGCTACAGTCCCATGGATCTTAAATTTCTGAATAATATGTGCAACTGTAGTCACAGGAACATCAAGCTGCTTGGAGATGGTCTTATAACCTTTACCTTTAACATGCTTGTCTATAATTTTCTTTCTTATCTCCTGAGACAACTCTTTCCTTTGCTTCCTCTGGTCCATGTTGAGTGTGATACACACCATGTCACCAAACAGCACAGTGAGTATCTGTAGCCCTATATACAGGCCCACTGACTGATTACAAGATTGTAGACACCTGTGATGGTAATTAGTGGACACAACTTGATTTAACATGTCCCCTTGTCACATTATTTTCAGGGGCGCCATCATTTCTGTCCAGGCCTATTTTATCAGTTTCATTTTTTGAAAAATTCTGTGTAAGCAGGGTTGAAAAGCAATGTCTGACTTTCATTTGTTCATTTTCATAGATTTTTAATTTATTATTACTTTTATCAGATTCAAGTTATTTCTGTGACCATTGTGGGTTTTTCTTTCATTTCTTTTATTAAACGAGGGGTACCAACAATTTTGACCACGTGTGTATATATATATACAGTACAGACCAAAAGTTTGGACACGCCTTCTCATTTAAAGATTTTTCTGTATTTTCATGACTATGAAAATTGTACATTCACACTGAAGGCATCAAAACTATGAATTAACACATGTGGAATTATATACTTAACAAAAAAGTGTGAAACAACTGAAAATATGTCTTATATTCTAGGTTCTTCAAAGTAGCCACCTTTTGCTTTGATGACTGCTTTGCACACTTTGGGCATTCTCTTGATGAGCTTCAAGAGGTAGTCACAGTAAATGGTCTTCCAACAATCTTGAAGGAGTTCCCAGAGATGCTTAGCACTTGTTGGCCCTTTTGCCTTCACTCTGCGGTCCAGCTCACCCAAAACCATCTCGATTGGGTTCAGGTCTGGTGACTGTGGAGGCCAGGTCATCTGTCTACACAACTTTTTTGTCAACAGATTGCTGGATCCATTCTAACAGATGATGACTGAACATGTGAACATAGTCTTATATGGCTGTTGGCCAAACAATCATTCGGCCAACACAGTTACCTTGGCCACCTCTGCCGTACACAAGAGTGATCGTTCTGCCGAATGCTCCTGTGTTGTTTATGACAGCGCCTCAGAGACAACAATGGGGTCAGCAGTTCGATATTGGACATGCCAGATCTCTCACGCTCCTGACAATCAATTATGCAGGGCTCCAACACACATTAGACTGTCGGACAAGCTCATCGATATCGGCAGTTTTGGCTCAGTCTAACGTGTTTGAGGACATTACAGTTATTACATTAAACATTAGGGGATGAGTCAGAATTTGGCCTAAATGTGCACCTAAAAATATTATATAATAAATGTGGTGCATAACATGTACGCTTTAAACAGACACTTTTTTTTCATCTTGCCCATCCAACATGCTCCTATTTCTTGCATGTGTACCATCTTAGACCTCAGTTCACATTGCTTGGTTTTTTGTCTTGTTTGCATTCTGTGCAAATTAAGGGTGTGGCATCCCCTTTGTTGAGCTGATTAGTATATATGTAGCTTACCACGGGCCTAGGTGGTCTGAAGTTGGGACCCGGTCCTATTTGTCTACCCTTTTATATGCATTACTTCAACTTTGATATACAGTAAGGTTTTTAATATAGACAGTGTAGGTACCGTCCCAATTTAGGGTCACCTTGACGCTGGTGGGACAGCTTGTATACTTTTTTTGATCAAAAATAGTTCACTAAGTACCCTATATTTAATATGCAACTTTGCTTTACATTTATATATAATGATGGTAGGGTATGAGATATATTTTTTGTCTTTTGTAGGTTTTGCTTCTTTTTGCTAGTGTGAACATGCTCCTATTTCTTGCATGTGTACCATCTTAGACCTCAGTTCACATTGCTTGGTTTTTTGTCTTGTTTGCATTTTGTGCAAATTAAGGGTGTGGCATCCCCTTTGTTGAGCTGATTAGTATATATGTAGCTTACCACGGGCCTAGGTGGTCTGAAGTTGGGCCCCGGTCCTATTTGTCTACCCTTTTATATGCATTACTTCAACTTTGATATACAGTAAGGTTTTTAATATAGACAGTGTAGGTACCGTCCCAATTTAGGGTCACCTTGTCGCTGGTGGGATGGCTTGTATACTTTTTTTGATCAAAAATAGTTCAATAAGTACCCTATATTTAATATGCAACTTTGCTTTACATTTATATATAATGATGGTAGGGTATGAGATATATTTTTTGTCTTTTGTAGGTTTTGCTTCTTTTTGCTAGTGTGAACATGCTCCTATTTCTTGCATGTGTACCATCTTAGACCTCAGTTCACATTGCTTGGTTTTTTGTCTTGTTTGCATTCTGTGCAAATTAAGGGTGTGGCATCCCCTTTGTTGAGCTGATTAGTATATATGTAGCTTACCACGGGCCTAGGTGGTCTGAAGTTGGGACCCGGTCCTATTTGTCTACCCTTTTATATGCATTACTTCAACTTTGATATACAGTAAGGTTTTTAATATACACAGTGTAGGTACCGTCCCAATTTAGGGTCACCTTGTCGCTGGTGGGACGGCTTGTATACTTTTTTTGATCAAAAATAGTTCACTAAGTACCCTATATTTAATATGCAACTTTGCTTTACATTTATATATAATGATGGTAGGGTATGAGATATATTTTTTGTCTTTTGTAGGTTTTGCTTCTTTTTGCTAGTGTGAACATGCTCCTATTTCTTGCATGTGTACCATCTTAGACCTCAGTTCACATTTCTTGTTTTTTTGTCTTGTTTGCATTCTGTGCAAATTAAGGGTGTGGCATCCCCTTTGTTGAGCTGATTAGTATATATGTAGCTTACCAGGGGCCTAGGTGGTCTGAAGTTGGGCCCCGGTCCTATTTGTCTACCCTTTTATATGCATTACTTCAACTTTGATATACAGTAAGGTTTTTAATATAGACAGTGTAGGTACCGTTCCAATTTAGGGTCACCTTGTCGCTGGTGGGACGGCTTGTATACTTTTTTTGATCAAAAATAGTTCAATAAGTACCCTATATTTAATATGCAACTTTGCTTTACATTTATATATAATGATAGTAGGGTGTGAGATATATTTTTTGTCTTTTGTAGGTTTTGCTTCTTTTTGCTAGTGTGAACATGCTCCTATTTCTTGCATGTGTACCATCTTAGACCTTAGTTCACATTGCTTGGTTTTTTGTCTTGTTTGCATTCTGTGCAAATTAAGGGTGTGGCATCCCCTTTGTTGAGCTGATTAGTATATATGTAGCTTACCACGGGCCTAGGTGGTCTGAAGTTGGGACCCGGTCCTATTTGTCTACCCTTTTATATGGATTACTTCAACTTTGATATACAGTAAGGTTTTTAATATAGACAGTGTAGGTACCGTCCCAATTTAGGGTCACCTTGTCGCTGGTGGGACGACTTGTATACTTTTTTTGATCAAAAATAGTTCACTAAGTACCCTATATTTAATATGCAACTTTGCTTTACATTTATATATAATGATGGTAGGGTATGAGATATATTTTTTGTCTTTTGTAGGTTTTGCTTCTTTTTGATAGTGTGAACATGCTCCTATTTCTTGCATGTGTACCATCTTAGACCTCAGTTCACATTGCTTGGTTACAATATTTACAGGCAGATATAATGGATAAGGCCCAACGGGTTGTCATCTCTCTCACAGGTACTGGAAACAGCTTCAGCCCTGGTTCCCTCTCTAAGTGAAGCATCTCTGTGACTCTATTCTTTAGCCCTAGAAAATCTTCCTCACCAGCGACAGTATATCCGAATCCTATATCTCCCCATTTCCTAGCCTTGAGTCCTAGCTTCCTCTGCAGCCTGCAGATAGAATGTGCCCCGGGTCCTCAATACCTCTGTTGAGTTTCTCCGACCGGCTAATGGGACTCTTGCGTGGGGAATCTTCGCTCTGGTGATCCTACTATCTAGGGTATGGGGCTCCCGTCTGCCCTAGCAGACACTTTACTTAGGCAGCACGTACTGTTCTCTGTCCAAACTTTCACTGAGTTCTTTCTGGAAACTCACCACAGGTTTCCTAAAGTGCCCACCCTCTATGGGCTGTCCTCACACACATTTAACCCTTCACTGTCATGCATGTCTGCAATACTGCTAGCAGAATTGCAATATCAACTGTGCCCGTGACAGTGGCATCTTGTGGCTGGTTACCGATACTACAGCCCACAAGGAATTATACCAGAAACAAGCTTTATACACACTCTATGCTTGATCATGGCACTAAGTTACCCCTCTACTCTACTTGCTGGATCATCACAGCTAACCCCTTAACTGGACCTAAAGGCAGCTCAGAGAGATCTAACTATGGGAACATTCTCTTTTAACTCTTTTAGTGCCAAAGGAAGGCTACATCCTTCCCCACTACTACAAGGCCACATTCACACATTGAGTATTTGGTGAGTTTTTTTGCCTCAGTATTTCTAAGACAAAACCAGGAGTGGGTGATAAATACAGAATTGGTGACGTGTTTCTATTATACTTTTCTTCTGATTGTTCTACTCCAGGTTTTAGCTTACAGATACTGAGGTAAATACTCAACGTGTGAATGTGGCCTAATTCTGATGAATCCTGACAGCTTGCGCACCGCACGCTGTCAGGATTTAGAAGTCTGCAGTCACATACAATCCCCAGACTATAAGCTGCATGGAGTGACTACAGGCTTTTATCAGAAGACCGGACAACCTGTTTAAACTCCCTCATACACATTAGTCTAAGTTCACATGTCCAGTAATCATCCATTAGAGCCGATCACGCAGCAATCTGTTGACAAAAAAGTTATGCAGACACAACATTTGAAAAGCATCTGTTTTATGCTTATTGGAGGTGGAAAAATAAATACTGTATTTAACATATACTACTGGACATGTGAACTTTCAAGTAATCATTCATTTGAAACTGATCCAGTAAGAAAAAAACAGATCCTTTTCAAATGGGAGGAAAACAGATGGTTAATTAACAGACCCATTTTCCATAGACTTCAATGTTAAAACAAACAGATCCAGTTAAAATCAGATTTTTTTCAGGCAGACAAAAAAGTTGTGTCTACACAACTTTTTTGTCAACAGATTGCTGGATCCATTCTAACAGATGATGACTGAACATGTGAACATAGTCTTATATGGCTGTTGGCCAAACAATCATTCGGCCAACACAGTTACCTTGGCCACCTCTGCCGTACACAAGAGTGATCGTTCTGCCGAATGCTCCTGTGTTGTTTATGACAGCGCCTCAGAGACAACAATGGGGTCAGCAGTTCGATATTGGACATGCCAGATCTCTCACGCTCCTGACAATCAATTATGCAGGGCTCCAACACACATTAGACTGTCGGACAAGCTCATCGATATCGGCAGTTTTGGCTCAGTCTAACGTGTTTGAGGACATTACAGTTATTACATTAAACATTAGGGGATGAGTCAGAATTTGGCCTAAATGTGCACCTAAAAATATTATATAATAAATGTGGTGCATGACATGTACGCTTTAAACAGACACTTTTTTTCATCTTGCCCATCCAACTGGTGTGGTCTGGCAGAAAGGAGGCACAAATTACGGCACAGCATAGGAGAATTACTCAGCTGTTGGATTTGAACACCACTGATATTTGATGTCAATTTTTTAGTACCACAATCTACGATGAAGTTGACAAACGTCTAAGTTTTGAACCTGTGTTTAAAGAAAACCTGTCATGTCCCTAAACGTAATTAACCTGCAGATATGGGGTTAATCTACAGGTTAATAGCATTCTACAGCCGTGCGGTTGCCCATTTGAAAGCATGGCTACCGGAAGGAAATGACTTTATTCCTCCCAGCTGCCTCTGGCTTTCAGTCATAGAGGTGTGGATTTAGTCACTGCTCAGTACACAGTGAGCAGTGGCTTTGACCACTGACTGATAGCCGGCTCTGCAGTGCATCAGTGCCACACGTGCCGCACCTATGACTTAAAACCGGAGGCTGTCGGGAGGAATAATATTTATTTCCTCCTAGCAGCAGGGCTTTCAGTTCATGAGTTGGAGACATGACAGGTTCCCTTTAATGATGACAACTTCTGGTCTTACAGAACAAACATTGTATGAATTCTGTCTAGACTGTGGAAATACAAAGAAAAACATTTATTTCATACATTCTCTAGAACTATTTTTGACAAATATCATTGCTAATATGCAAAACGATGAATCTTTCTTTACTTGTAATCAACAAAATGGTTTTGATAATTTTTAAGATTAATAAAGAATCACACATGTCACTTACTTATTGTACATTCTCGCCAATGTTCCGCAGTGGTTTATTTCATACACCTAGAGTTATGAAGACAACATACGTACTAGTTATTATGTGTACATATCTACACAGCTGTTCTTATTTTCATGGTCATTCTTCTTAATGAATCATAAGCATTTTTATAACTAGGTACATCAGAAACATGGCTGGACGGGCTGCACACTACAATGATTTTGTCCTTCTTTCCACAGAGGGTTATTGTGGTGGGAAAATGTTTGCATTTTGTCTTATTTTACCTTTCATCAATAGTTTGTGCTTCTGCTCCAGTCAAATATTTATGGTTTAGTAGTCCTCTTTTGCCTAAATACTCAGGTTTCTACAAACCATGATCTTCTTAACTCCCTTCAAAACCAAGCAATTTTTCATTTGTTTTTGTTTTCTTTTTTTCCTCCCCTTCTTCCAAGAGCCATAATTTTTTTTTTTTTTTTTCATCCATTTAACTGTATGAGGGCAAGACAAGTTGTACTTTTGAATGTCACCATTCATTTCTCATGTGATGCACTGGAAAGTGGGAAAAAATACAGTAAAACTGACCTAGCGATATGATTCTTCAGGTCAGTACGATTACTCAGATACCAAACATGTGTCCTTTTTTTTTACTTAAGTGATGGAAAAAAAAATTCTGAAATTTGTAAAAGAAAATTTGCTTGTGTCGCCATTTTACGAGACCTGTAACATTTTCAACTTTTGGGATATGGGGCTGTGTGAGGGCTTATTTTTTTAGGCCCTGAGCTAATGTTTTTATTTATACCATTTTGGGGCAGATATATGTTTTGATCACCTCTTATTGCATTTTACTGGAGCCAAAAAAAGGTAATCCTGGCATTTCGATTTTCTTTCTCGTTACGCCATTTACATATCAGATTAATTTACTTTATATTTTGATAGATCAGACTTTTATGAATGCAGCCATACAAAATATGTGTATTTTTTTTTTTTAATTGTTTTATTTTTAATGGGGCAAAAGGGGGGTGAATTGAACTTTTGTGTTTTTTGTCTTCTTTTTACGGTATTTAATATTCCTCTTTGGGATCATCTGATAGCTTGTACTATACATAGCAATGCATCAGCACTTCTATGTATAGAGAAAATCCTGATCTCCTATGAATGTGAGATAAACGCTGGCTTTCACGGGAGAACTGTCATGACAAGCATGGAGGTATTCAGCACAGACACCTGGCTGTTATGGCAACCCATCGGTGCTCCTGGACGCGCCTCGGGTGCATGGAATAATACGCCCCCCTACCGGCATGTGTTAAATGCCACTATCATAGATTGACATAGGTATTTAACAGATTAACACCCGTGTCTGTTAAGCGGCAGATTAAATCAGCCATCATCTGCTGGGAAAGATACGGGCTCGGCGTGTGACAAGACATATGACGTAGATGAAAGGGTTAAAGGGGTATTCTGGTTATAACACATCCCTATTTACAATACATCTGATAAATGCTTGATCGGTGGAGGTCCGACCACTGCCGCCCTGGCCAAAAAGGGGTGCCCCAAAATGTAGCACAGGTCATGCATTGAACTGTCAGGAGTAGCCAAGTACATTGTCTATCTCCGTCAGTCCCATAGAGAATGAACGGAGCAGCAGCGCACAGGCGACCTAACAGTTATGCAATCTGGTAGCTGTAAACCATACTGTAGATAGGTGATAAGTTGTTATAACCACAATACTCCTTTAATATTTCTATAAATCCTCGACCTATTCATACAAACAACTTTTCCCATCCATACTTTCATGGAAAAAACATAACTCTATCAATAGATAGCACACACAGGCAGACTTGAATAAGTAATTTTGGCTTTGAATGCAGAATAACATATCTTTGCTAGCACAAGTGTATACACTTACTGTGGAAGTATGCCGCTATTGCTAACATCATGCCCCTCTAGCAATATAAAGGTTAATGATGTTCTTCCCCATATGAGATCTACTAATGCGTAATGAACCATTCATGGTACATTGAATACATCATCCTGGAAATCAGCTGGGATACTCTTAGTCCTTTTCAAGTTGAAAGAAGGCAGCTGTGATGAAAGGACATCTAGCCAGTAGTTACCAGTGGTTAAGTACTTATACTTGTAATTAGAATCAAGAAACCTTATTGTACTCAAAGCCGGGCTTGTTGGGAAATGCAAACTCTTCAGAGGCTTTATTAAGAGTCAAAACGTGGGATTTAAATGTAACTCTGAACTCTACAACTGTGAATCTTTATCACCTAATACTTGACAATATGTCTACGTCAAGATCGCTAGAGTCAAGAAGCCAGCCTGCCCTAACCATAGAAGCTTTTTATTAATTCTGAGTCCAATTCATAGCCTAATAAAGCTGTAGAAAATAAAGAAACAAGGATTTTCCATAATCTTAACCTCTATTGACATATATGTAATAAATACAGACACATAATAAGACAATTTCCTGATGGTGAAATGTTAGGGAAAGTTTCCCTGATTCTTTAATAATAAAATAATAATGCCATATTAGAAGTAGGATCCATATCTATATTAGTGTGTGAATAGATATTGCTAGAAATAAAGTGTACCATGTGCTGAAATCATCTACACCACACAAAAATCCAGGGGGGCAAGTTAGAAAGCACACAGCAATGTAATAAAGAGCCCCAAATATTAAAGTAGGCACGTTACCGCTTATACATTTCACAAACTGCTGTACAAAATATTTGTAGAGCTAAATTAAAGTAGGGATTATCAGTATGGGCATCCATTTGTCAAGTTTCTGCATGTTTACCTTAAGGGCTCGTACACACGACCAATTTTCTCGGACTAATGCTAGCCATGGTTTTCACGGATAGCATTCGTGCCCATGATATCCTGTGGGGCTGTGCATATGTCTAAATTTTTCCTCGGACCATATGGTCAGGAGACATGTCCAATTTTGTTCCAAGTGTTGGATCAAAAGCAGCAAGGCAAATGTATGGGTCCATTACAAAAAAAAAAAAAATCGGACCTCACTCGGATGACCTCCGAGTGCAGTCTGATTTTCACAGACTGACTGAATGGAGAAAGTGGAGAAACTTTTTATTTTTCATTTCATGAGAAAAAATGATGCCTCTCTGACCAAACTCTGATCAGAATAATCAGACAGTTTTTCTCAGATGTGGGAAAACAGTCGTGTGACCCTACTATTAAACATTTTACAAAAATGTTTTAAGGTTTTACATTTGTCTTGCTTTGGTGGCCTAAGGCTGTGTGCCCACGTAGCATTTTTCAAGCGTATATGCTGCGGAATTTCCGCAGCGTAAACGCTTGAAAAACGCATGTATATCCGCACCCCATGTTCCCCAATGGGATTCCGCAAGTTCTATGCACATGCTGTGGATTTTTCCGCAGCGTTTATGCCGCGTTCAAAAATCCGCAGCATGTCATTTAATTTTGCGTTTCCGCTAGCGGAATTGCCTTTGTCCAATGCATAAAAAATGCAAGGCAATTCCGCATGTGGAAAACGCGTGAAAAACGCGCGAAAAATGCGCGATAAACGCGTGCGGAATTCCGCATGCGTTTTTCCGGGAGAGGACTTGCATTTATGCAGCAGAAATTTTTTGCTTCATAAATGCAACGTGGGCACATAGCCTAACACCTTGCATTCTTCATGCTTGTATTGTGAAAGCAAAGGTGAACTTTGGGATCCTAAAAAAACGCAGCAAAATAAAACCAGCAAAAAAAAAGCAGAAAAACCTGTGCTTTGTCTGCAGCTTTCTTATTGCCAAGAGATCAGGTTTTGGCTGCAAAAAAAGAAAGCAGCAAAAAAGCGACATGTGAAGATAGCCTTAGATCAGGTGCAGACGAGCATATAATCTCTCATACGAGAGAATCGGGCTGATTATGCAAATTACACTCTGATCAGAGTGTGATCATAGTGTGATCTCATTCACTTGGATGAGGAGAAGATGGCAAAAGAAATGTCTCCATCCTCTCCGTTCTGTCAGTCCATGGAAATTTGACTATACTCAGATGGCATCCGAGTGCAGTCTGATGTTTTTCACAGACTCATTGTCTGGCAAGGCCGAGTGCAATCCAAACATCCGAACAAACTCGGGCATGCAGCGATTTTTTTTCCTCTCCAAAGGAAAAAATCTGAAGTGCACAGCTTCATTGAATAACATGGGGATGAGTCTTATTCGTCAAAACAACTGATAGTACGGTCGTTTGCACCTGTCCTTAGATGGATTTACAATCATTCACACAGGAGGTCTAATTTGTGAGGAATTATAGAGAATTCTCATAATTTTGCTATTTTGGAGCTGAACTGTAGTACTGTCTAGTTATATGGTAATATGTAGAATAAAGTTTGGAAAATAAAGAATATATGAAAAAAATGTATCTCTCAAGGGATTAAAATATTAAACAGGATTCTCACTTTACTAATAATTCAGAAGCTTGGAAGTTGTGTTTTATTTGTGCATTAGTTTTTAGATACTGCAGGCATTTTTTTGCATAAAGTGACAAGAAGTGCAGCCATAGTGGAGTGATGCCAGTCTGGAACTAGCCTCTGAGAAAGTGAGCAGCTGTGGTTCTGCCGGCATGATCTATGGATATTGAAGTGACAGCTTACCATCAAGAAGCTAAGTGAAAAAAATATAAATGAACTGAAATATTTTTCAATAGAATATAACAAGACTTACCAGGTCGTGGGTGTATAACCCGACGTGGATTAGAAGTGACACATAAATGAAAATAAAATATATATTTTTTTATTGACACATCATTAAAAACACATAAAACAGGAAAGATACCAGTAGGCAAAATTTAAAGTTATACATGATTAGAGTAGTAAATTAGCAGAATACTTACATATAGAATGTGAGGCTTGATACAAATTATTGGTGCCTGTGAGGTATACACAAATTAATTGCAACAATAATGGCCTCACGTTTAATATGCAAATTTTAGTCAATAAAGCGGCATCAACTACCTCACCTTTATGAGGTTAAAAATATCACCGCAGTTTTCAATTTGGTTTCATATAGCATATTTTATCCCAAATTCACATGAGGTTCAAAGATATAATACTCAATAATCACTGCTTATTCAAAAAATGTGACAAAGGGATATATTGCAAGTTATTACCAATCTAGTTAATGTGACACAATTATCAAAGAAAAATGCCAAATTGGTAACATACTACTCCATTAAGGGTTAAATCCAATAAAAAAGGGAAAGTGCTTCTGTGCATATATAGGTTATGAACCCAAATATAAGTTCATTATATAATTCTCAATGATGAGGTTATAAGGTTAGAAAATATTACTGATATAAAGGCAAAACATAATCAATTTTTTTAAAAAGTGCTCATGTGCATAAAGTTATAAACTAGGCCAGTGCCCATCATATAAAGTGATGATGTGCAATATAAACACTTTTATGTAATAATGTAATTGTAATGTATACCTCACAGGCACCAATAATTTGCATCAAGCCTCACATTCTATAATTTCTATAAGGCTATGTGCACACGATGCGTATTTCATGCGTATTTTGTGCGGAAAATTCCGCAGCGTAAACGCATGAATTACGCATGTTAGCCTTCTGCCATGGTCCCCTATGGCATTCCGCAATTGTAATGCCCACGCTGCGGAATTTTCCGCAGCGTTTTGTTGTGCGGAAAATTCCGCAGCATGTCAATTATTTGTGCGTTTACGCATGCGGAATTGCCATCTACAATGCAGTAGAAAACGCAAGGCAATTCCGCATGTGCAAAACGCGCGAATTACGCGCGAAAAACGCATGACAAATTCCGCATGCGTTTTCCAGGAAAAAGGACATGCGGAAATGAAGCGGAAATTTCCGCTTCAAATACGCATCGTGTGCACTTAGCCTAAGTATTCTGCTCATTTACTACGCTAATCGTGTATAACTTTAAATCTCCAAAATTTTCCCTATTAGTACCTTTCCTGTTTTATGTGTTTTTAATCATGTGTCAATAAAAAATATATATTTTATTTTGATTTATGTGTCACTTCAAATCCTTGTCAGGTTATACACCCATGGCTTGGTAAGTCTTGTTGTATTATATTGTATATCTGAAGTGCTTACAAAGTCTTTTGTAGACAGGAACATTTTGATAAGATTTATAAATATTTTTCAAGTACTATTAATAAGATTTCCTATTTATTTATTTCTGGGAAGTGAAAACTATTTTTGTGTTCTATAGTAAATATATGTTCGCAAATATTACATTTACAAAAATGTATCTAAACATAATAATAAGATAAGATGCATACTCACGGAAAAGCCTGTTTCTTCACATATTTTCTGACTTTCATACGACTTTTGAAAAGAAGATCTGTAATAAAAATAAACAAGGCATGATGTGTACAAGGGTAATGAATCAATCATTAGCAAATACAGATACCTAATTTATCAGACAACATGAAATAATATTATTTTTGCAATTAATGCAATACTGTACTTGTATTGTATGGATAAATTCTCATGTATACAGGAATCCATGTTTCCAACGCCCCAGGATATACTCTTTAGCTCTATGTTTGGCTATCAGATCCTTGCTAGTCTCTATTTACTAAACCCATCTTGACACCCTGGAAATGACAGGTAATGGATCCCTGCTGTGGCCAGTGATTGGATGAGCAGGCATTTCCTGTCATTTCTGGCGTGTTGAGACAGGACCAAGAAGTAGAGGCCAATGGTTCAGAGGTAATAGTGAGAACGGGAGCTGATACAGCTCATATACTGCTTGTCACCCCTCCCCCCGTACTCTGACAATCTATCCTTCCACTGTGTGACCTAATACTGCAAAACTTGAGCTCACCCATTTGGAGCACTTTTTATCTATATATTTTTTGAATAAACAAATTCCCGTCACAAGAGGTGTGGATACATCGTCACTGATGTTTTGGTGACTTCAGAGTGCATTGTCCTTCTCAAATTCCAGTGAATTGCTATCTTGCTGGGAACAGGGTTTTTATGCATCATTTCTCCTAAACGCAACAAATTCTGTGGGCTGCACACTCCCGACACGATGAGTCTAACCAGAAATTCTGCTACTGAGGGACTGAAAGAATTTGATCGTCATACTCCACGAGAAGGGACACACAACCGGGGCCTTCCAGACCCACCATTAGACTCTGGGAAACAAGACCAGGCACCCCCAGAGGAACAGATGGAGGCAGTCGAGCTGATTCCGAAACTGGTATCTGATAAACTCCTATCCGCTATTGCATCTAGTACTGCCTCCCTGACTGGGAAACTGGAAGAAGTCAAAATTGATGTGGGCCTACTCAGATATGATATGCAAAAGCTGGGATAGAGGGTGTCTGAGGTGGAGGATCGGGTATCGGCTCTAGATGACCTCACAGCAGGGATGCCCAATGCTATACAAGACCTCATTGGGAGAGCAGAGCTTTGGCGTCAAAAGGCAGATGACTTGGAGAATCAACTCTACAGCAACAATCTCGACATTATCAAACTTCCAGAGAGAGCAGAGGAACAGCAACCTAATGAATTTATTGATAAATGGCTCAAGAAATTATTTCCTGACGCACCCTTCTCCTTGGCGCTTGCTGTGGAACATGCTCATAGGATGCCTGCCAAACCCCCTCCTCCGAGGGCAACCCCCAGACCACTCTTGGCCAGACACCTAAATTGCCGGGACCGAGACACAGCACTCAACATGGCTGGATGTAAAGGAGATGGTATGAGTATAGGTATGGTAATTTAATTAAAGAAAAATGACTGCCAAAAGTTTTCCATATACTATTTATTGATCACAACATAGAGAGTAAATCATTGTTTAGAATACCATAACTTAGTATTTTGTAGCATAACCTCTTGCTTTAATTACTGCACCACACCGACGGGGCATTGAAGCCACTAGAGTATTCAAGACATCTTGAGGGATCTTGCTCCATTCCATTTGCAAATCTGCAAACTATTCGTATTTATTGCTATGGGTGCGGGCCCCAACTAGTCGCCCTAACTCATCCCAAAGGTGCTCTACAGGGTTTAAATCAGGTGATTGGCTTGGCCATTGCAACAGGCTAACATTTTTCTTTGCTAACCAATTTTTGAGTAAATTGGATGTGTGCTTAGGATCATTGTCTTACTGGAATTTCCATCCTCTGACTACTTTGGTGTTACCATGCGGTAGCATTACATTCTCCAGTATATCCTTGTACATGGTAGCATTCATATTTCCATCAATTCTATGCAGAGGGCCAATGCAGATGCAGAAAAGCAGCCCCAAACCATGACATTGCCACCACCATGTTTCACTGTAGGTGTTTGGTACCTTACATCATTATGTTTTCCAATTGGGCGGTATATATAGTGCTGCCATCACTACTAAACAGATTGCACTTGGATTCATCCGACCACAACACCTTAGACCAATCTGTCTCTTTCCATTGGCTGTGTTCTTTGGCAAACTCAAGTCGGACCTTCCGCTTCTTGCAGACATGATAGGCTTCTTGACTGGAACTCGTGCATTCAACCCTACTGCTCTTAGCCGTCACACCACAGTTTGGCAACTCACTTTGACCCCATATTCTTCGTTCATTTCGTGCAAAATCTGTACAGCACTTTTATGGACATCAGATACTGACTTTTTCTTAATAATGTGATCAACTCTGGAGGAAGTTTTCCATGGTCGTCCACTTCTAGGTTTGTCAGCTGTTGCATAACCTTCTTTTTCTTTCATTAATATACCTGACACTTGACACTGAGAACAGTTGAATTCCATAGCTACCTCTTTTTGGCTTTTGCCTGACTTCGCTCTCAGAATAATAAGCTTCCTGACATCTGGTGATAAATTTGGCTTTGTCTTTGCCCTGTTATAACCTAAAACCACACATATAAAAAAAAAAAATTAGGCAAAATTCGACTACCCATGACAAAATATGCAAAACATTTGGCCCAGCAAATGTTGAAAACTAACACATAAAGGGAGAAAACAATGTCAAACACAATTTTTGTCCTTATAACTGACAACTATTTGCTTCCGGTTTACTAAAATCATCAGGAAAATGGCATCACAACAACCAGACAGAAGTAATCACAGTTTTAAAAAAATGCAAAGCTTTTGGTTGCCACTGTAAGCACTTTTGTATACAGTTGATTTTTACAGGGGAGAAGACTTGAAAAAGGAACCCCAGAATCTGATTGTGTAAAGAAATTATTAAAGTGGCAAAAGTTACATGGTTACTGTTGCTTAGTGATCTGAAGATGGTGAACCCTAAAATGTATCATAATTTATTAGTAAATAAAGGGGTTGTGCCACAATTGCAATTTATCTCTTACCTTTACAATAGTGCCAGAAGTCTTTTAAAATAACAAATACAGTAAACAGAGAACTGTTAAGGTGCCATAATAAAGGTACATTATATACAGTACACTTCTGTTATAACACTGTCTCTGTACTTTACAGTGGAATAAGGCAGTGATCACAGGTTGTAGGGTTCTTGTTAGAATGTTCTTCTAATTGATTGTATAAAGTTACAGCATAAAAAATTAACAAGATTCACTTCCTCTATACCTTACCTAGGACATCCAGTATCACAGAATTGTGCAAGGTTTCCCAGAGTGTTCTTCCTGTTTCCTGGAAATACAATATATGGTATAGCAAAGGCAACTTTGTTATCAATGAAATACGGTATCATAATAACCAAAAAATACATCTTTATTACAAAGCATGAACTCAATGGCCATCATAGTATTAGACATTTAAAGGGGATGTTCAGGACTTTTATATTGATGACCAATTCTTAGGATACACAACAGAACCGGGAACAGATGATGGGTACCAGATGTCACATCCCCTCTGATCAGATATTGATGACCTACGCTAAGGATAAATGATTAATATAAAAGTCAACACCTTAACAGATAACCATTTGAGGCATGCTTTATAAGATCCCATATAAACTGAGCTCTTCTCTGCAAGAAGCATTGCACCTAACAAAGCTGGCATAGCAGCACAAGGATACTGTTCACACTGAGCAGCTCCATGCTAGGAAATGATGATCTCTATGTATTGACGTACATGCTCAGGTCATATCATATGCATGAGAAAAAAATCAAGTTTTTAGTACAGCAGTTTATGAACCATCACTGACTAGTAAAATACTCTTAGAAAGGTAAAGCTCGGCTAATGTTATTCAATAGTAGGCTTGTCATAGCTCATTAAAATAAAATAGAAAACAGTCTGATCCCTGCTGGCTCCTGGTACCGCTCTGCTGTGATCTCACCACAGGAATATTCTTTTACGAGTTATGGCTTTTGATTTTATATAAAACTATGACTGAGTAAAAACAATGCATTATAGTTAAAAGAAAACATTAATAAAATTAATACATGCAAAGAATTGAAAAAGACAAACCAAGTAATAAGACTTAATGCAAATGGTAAAATCTTCAGGATTTATTCTGTACATGTGTTATATTGAATACAATGTACAGGATTATTCTTATTTATGGATAAATATATGTTAAGTGGAGAATTCCACATCGGATAAAAAAAAGTTCTAATTCCTACATCAATGATCATGTGATTTTTTTTTTTTATTCTTTTATGCTATTGCGAAAATGAAAAATATGCTCATAAGTAGCCAAAATAAATTATTGGATGTTTGTTCATGGGTTCATCTGTGATTATATCTTTGGCTCAAAAATGTAAGTAAAAATCAATAGGATACCTCTTAGTTCTGCTGAGTATGCGGTCACAGCTCTACCATAATTTAGTCTTCTTTCCAGTCCAGACTTTGTAACATTTCTGGTCATACCATCAGCATGAAATGGTGCTTCATGCTGGTCTGGATTCTGATTTCTTGATACTGCATTAAATATAACATATTCCTTATAATTCTAACACCAATATAAAACCAAAGAATATATAGTATATACTGTACGTCTATAGAGAGATATGAGAAACAGAACAACCCTCCTTGATGGTAATCATAGGGGTTTGAAAATGGTGAAAATATTATCCACTCCAAATAGAACATCTTTTATTGTTAGAAATATTTTTTTAAAAAAACACATAAAACAGTACAAAGCAAGGTTGCCTACACAAGTAGAACACTAGGTAGAAGCTTCATAACAGCCACATGACAGAATTCAAATAATATATATTGAGACCACAATGCCGCCAAGCAGTATTTGTAAAAGGCCAATTTTTAGCTGCACAAAATATGGCAAATTAGTAATGTGGATAGTATGATTTCAATAAATGTCATGAACCAAAATGAAGAGAAAAATGTAGGTTATCACAACATCTAATTAGTTCTGGTAAATAACATCAACAAATCAGACTAATGGTAATGCCCACAGTAGACGTATCATTATGAACAAAAATACATGGGCCCGAAGAAAATATAATATAAGGTCCTGTAATAGAACAATTACGATCCAGAAATAGCATCATGTGATGATAGAGATATAAAATACAAGAGATAGAAGCTATATTGTACAAAAGGAGCAACACAGCTGAGGAAGCCGAGTGAAACGCGCGTCGGGGCTGCGGACATCACTGGGTAGGCTTATCCCTTACAGGTGTGCATGGTCTATTGATCACCATGGTATTGTTTGCATTTACCTATTGGGGGTTTTTGAACTTATCTATAGTTATGAATTATTCAGTACCTTAGTATTTTCTACTTTTATGTATTATAGTCTCATAGGTGTGTACCTTGTTGCTCCTTTTGTACAATATAGCTTCTATCTCTTGTATTTTATATCTCTATCATCACATGATGCTGTTCCTGAATGGTAATTGTTCTATTACAGGACCTTATATTATATTTTCTTTTATTAGGCCCATGTATTTTTCTTCATAATGATACGCCTACTGTGGGCATTACCATTAGTCTGATTTGTTGATGTTATTTACCAGACTTATTTTGATATTGATATATTTTTCTCTACATTTTGGCTCATTTATTGAAAACATACTTTCCACATTACTGATGTGCCGTATTTTGCGCAGCTACAAATTGGCTTCAAATTGGGCAGTTACAAATACCGCTTGGCGGCATTGTGGTTTCATTATATATTATTTGAATTCTGTGTTCTCCTTGAGTAGGCAACCTTGCTTTTTACTGTTTGTTTTTGTGTTTTTTTTTATATCTCTAATAATAAACGATGTTTTTATATGGAGTGCATAGTATTTGCACCATTTTCAAACCAATTTAATTACCGTCAAGGAGGATTTTTCTGTTTCTCATATTGCAATGGGTGCATTCCATGTTTCTATAGGTCGATGTAAGGATCGCATTAAGTCTATAGAGAGATAGTTTATATACATAGATGTGTATGTCAAAATTATGTTTTACAATGCTGATGGTTAGGTGCAGTCATCTCCCAACACAGGAATGGGGCATAAGCTACACATCTGGCCGTATTGGCTTTGGTTTTAGAACTCTTCACTACTGATCCAGCATTGCTGATTCTATAAATAATAAAAGAATTGTGGCTCAGTGGTTAGCACTGTAGCCCCTTGCAGCGCTGGGGTCCTGGGTTCAAATCCCACCAGGGACAACAGCCGACTGAGAGTCGAAAGAGATGTCGATTGTGCATGTCCGATTACGGACTGCTGATCCCATTGTTCTTCCTGAGAACCCACCGGCTAGTGTGTCAGTCAGCAGCTTTCTCATAGAGAACGCTGGAGCTTTTGGCTGAATAAGCGCTCCTATGTAGGAGAGGAGAGACGGCTGTTGGCTGAACCATCGGCCAAAGCATTGTTTGTCTGACAGCCATCTAATGTGTATGGCCTCTCTTAGAATGCCATCAATCTGTATCAATGAGCATATTGTGACAATGAGGACCCATGTATCTAATAAACATGGTGGATTCAGGTCTGATATTTTTCCGCAGTACACACTTACCAGGTGCTGAAGATGCTCTTTGTAAATGGAAAGAAAAACCTTGTGCCGTGGAGCAAGCAGAAGGCAGCCGGACAGAGATCACAGTGTGAGGAACATTTAGCGACCAAAGCAGACTAGAAACAAAAAAAATGTAAGTTCGTCAACCTCTCGCAAAAGATGCTAAAAGTAACATCTTACTTCTAGATGGTAATTAAGAAAATGCATATCCTTGCAATGCAAATTCTGGTTGAGTAGACTAGCTGAGAAAAGCACAATGGCAGAAAGCACAGAACAAACAATTTATATTGCTGTCATTAAGGAGATGTCACGGTCTTATAATTAGCTGAGAAAAGAATATGCTGTGTATCAAAAAGTTATAAAATGGCCCATAGAAATCCCATGAAAAGTTTGTGTAAATGTTCCACATCTCTACAAATAGGCACAGTAAGACACTGTGTATTTAAGAAAAGAACATTTTTCTGTGTGACCAAGAATAAACATTTTACCTCCAATAGACTTACATATTCTGTATGCCAATATATATTCTTTAATGCTATTTCTATTAATTTGTCTGTGACTTTAGGTACCACCAGCAAATAAGTAGAAGAAGGAAGGTATGTTCTCCAACCATTGTTTTTCATATGTTTTTGCTGAAGAATGAGAGGGAACATGTGGAGAAAGCTACCGGCTGGTGCAGGAGTAAGCTGCACCTATTGGACTAATATTTGTGCATCCTACTTGTCATGCTGCAATATTTGGATTTGACATGACTTTGACTTTGTCAGATTTCAATAATAATTGGTGATAATTGGTGCGTTTGGACATCTGTATTAAAGGGCTTCTCCATTACAAGTCAACCACTCCTTAATAAATTCATTGCCACATGGAAAATATAAATAGTGTATAGCCATCCTCCCACAATGGCACCATTCCAATGATGTCAGCATTATTGTTCCCAGAGGGTGACTGACACTATTGTGTCACAAGACCACTGCAGCAAATCAGCGGTCACTAATGTGTCCCCCCATTTCCATATAGATTGTAAGCTTGTAACTGCTGAAATGTGATACATTGTATTGTTTTTATTGACTGTATATGTCCCTGCTTAATTGTAAAGTTCTACGGAATATGTTGGCGCTATATAAATAAAAAATTATTATTAATGTCACATCACCCAACAGGGAATAGCAACATCACTGGGATGACGCAACTGTGAGAGGTGAGCATACATTGTTTTTATTTTCCGTGGAGCACAAAATTGTTTAAGCTTAGGTTGTCCAACAGTGGACAACCCCATTTAACTTGTTTTTCATCCCTATGCATGTCTATATTAGATCTGCATCTTTATATCAGGTCTGTTCTTTAAGGCTGTTCCCACATGTAGTGTTTTTTTTACATCAGAAATCTGCAGCAAAATTGATCTCTGGCAGGAAATCAGCTGCGTCAAAAACGCAGGTTTTGCTGCGCTTTTTGATGCTTTTTTTTGTGCATTTTCAGAGTTTTTTACAGTATTTATGCATGTACATAAAGTTCTGTGAAAAAAAAGAACCCCATTCTATTTTGCCATCAAAAATGCTGCAAAAATGTACCTGCAATTTTTGGTGCATTTTTTCAGCGTTTTTTTCACCACCCATTACTTCCTAGGAGTGAAAAAACGCTGAAAAAACCCTGAAAGAAGTGACATGCTCTATTTTTTAAAAACCCAACCAAGGCACAAAATACGCAGCAAAAAAAAAACAAGATGTGTGAACAGAGAATCCTGGTTTCTCATAGACTTTGCTGGTACTGCAAAACGCAGCTGAAAATTTGCATAAAAATCTGCAGCAAAATACACTGAAAAACCCAACGTGTGTAAACATAGCCTTATCCTTACTATATACTTATAATATATGTATTTGCTATCCATTTTAATAGAAGAAAAAACATGCTCCTTTTGTTTTCTTCCTGTTTTTATTATTTAGAATTTTAATTTATTAACAGAACTAAATTGTATGCTTTATGTGATTCATTTCCAAATCTGGATTAACACTGGTAAAAACCTGGAATCTTGGCAGTGGGCACCAGCTGTACACTGACTGGATTTGGCAATCTGCAGTCATATAGAGTGACTGCAGAAATATATGGGGAATCTGGAAATCCCCTTTAAGTTTGCTGATAGCACTGAATTATTCAGCTTCATTTCATAGGAAATAGATAACAGAGGAGAACTAAAAGATTTCTGGAAATCAACATGCCTGTATTCTGTATTATAATAAAATATACAAAATATACACTTTCCTTCCTTGTGCTTCTACTGCACATGAGAGATGTGAGACCAATGAAGGGAAAAGGAAAAATTCTCTTTATTTTCCAATAACTATGACCTAGCAGGCAACCTTCACGGTGTCAAAGTTCTTCTGAATGCAGCTGCACAGAAGCAGCCGCACCGCAAAACTATACAGAAAAGATGTGAAATTCATTTGCTGTTTTTATGTGTTTTGATGCATGACGATACCACAAAATGTACCGAGCGAGAACAGCAATCTGAACGATTGTGAGTGACTTTAGATCCCCTGCTGAAGATGGTGGTAGATATTGAGCACAATATGTAGTTAAAAATATGTTGTAAAATCTTGGATTTGAGAGTAGTTTTTTTTAATATTTAACAAAATAAAAAGTGGTGTGATCACATAAGTGATTAGCATTAATTTAGTGTATTATATATAATTCATAGAGTAATATGTACTGTGCCCAGTACCCTGTGGCTCATTGATATATTACAGTATCCTGTGACATAAATGATGTTGGCTAAATGAATTTAATATTTCCTTCTTTTTTTTCATTGGAGCGCACAAAGCTTCAAAGCTAGTGTAACACCCGTTCTGTATCATTTAAATTTTAATGACAGAAATTATTCTCTTTATATACTTTTATTCCAGAGGAACAGCAATCTTCATCGTTTAACCCCTGTACAGGGATCTGGTCTTACAACAGGGTCTACTGGATCGTCTCAACAGAAAGGCTGCTGGCCGGAGGAGCAAACCGGGGGCAAGAGAATAAATCATGTAGCCGGGTCAGCACTAGGAGGTTGGCGAAGGGACAAAATCATAAAGGAGAACAGTCAACAGACAAGCTGAGGCAAAAATCAGAAGGGTCCACTGGGAATATAAGCATGGCACACAGAAGGCTAGTCAGATTATAACTGGCAGTGGACAGCACGATTTCAGGTGATTAAATAGCTTGCAGCCCCACCCAGGCTACACAGCAGGGCACAAATAAAGGCAGAAATTTACTCTTGACCTCCCAGTCCAGAACTACAATTCCCAGAGGACGTAGAACTAGCATTGTCACCGCAGCGAGAGCACAGCGCTGCCCAGCAACAGAAGCAGGGACAGGAAGGGCTGGCACAGATACAGATGGCACACACATACACACAAACCTCTCCTTATCCACAGCATACTGTAATGAATTTAAAGAAGCAGCTGACTGTACTGTACATGGAGCTTAATTAAACTAAAGACAATCAGTGAGAATCAGTATTGTGTATTCAATTCAACCTTCAAATTTAACATTTCAGTCCTATAGTCAAAATAAGTACTGTAATTATATGGTACAAGAAAGATGGTAAATCGGTGCTGCCACTGTTTAAATGACAATGGCACTTTCACATCTTTCTTGTATCGTATACTTAAAAACGCTTGTTTGGTGAAATATCTGAAACTCTTCCAGAGACAGAACGACATGTCAGGAAAATCTAGGCATTAGCAGTCACTGCTGTTCCTCCTAGCTTATAAAAGAGTTAGATATGCTTTCAAACAATACTAAAAAGGTGGGCACCTCCTTAGTGGGTACTTCTGTATACTGCTGTATCGATACGTATTACACGAGGCACTAATGTTATATGCTATACAGTCAAAATATGTAAAAACTATTCGGCTCACTTAAAGGGACTGTCAGCACTGAATGATTGTTCAAACTAAGTCCCACTGCTGGGAGCTTCACAGCGGGGCTAATGATTTAAATACACCTTCCCAACTGCATGTTTTGCCTCAATTTCCCCCCCACTTCTTTGATTGACAGCTCTGGCTTCATAGGGTAAGAGAAGGTTAGAGATAGATAGAAACCAAGCAGGTGGTAAGGTGTATATAAATGATTGGCCTCGCCATGGTGCATCAAGCACCTGTAATTGATTTGAACAGTAATTCTGTGCTGACAAAGTCCCTTTAAGACATCTATCATGGATAGTCTTTGTGCTAATTACTCCAATTAATAGGTCTCAGGAAATGCTTTGTTTTTCACCCTAAGGCTTAGTGTCCACGATGCAGAAATGAAGCAGAAATTTTCCTGAGCATTTCTGCATCTCCTTGGCAGAAAAACGCATAAGTTTTTTACATGCGTTTTTGACGCGCATTTGACACGTATTTGCATGCGTACTTGCCATGCGTTTTTCCAATGCATTGTATAGGCAAATACGCATGCAGAAACGCACAAGAATTGGTCATGTCCGTATTTTTTCTGCGAGTAAAATCTGCGCAGAAAAAAATACGGACCATGTGCACAGAACTTGCAGAATGTCATAGGAAGTCATGGGATAAGGTATGCAATGCGTTTCTGGAGCGTTTACGCGCTGCAAATATGTACCAAAATCCGCACCAAAAACGCATCGTGGGCACACAGCCTTAAGGCATGGCAAATACGCATGTAAATACGTGTCAAATACGCATCAAGAACGCATGTAAAAAACGCCTGCGTTTTTCTGCCAAGGAGATGCAGAAATGCTCAGGAAAATTTCTGCTTCATTTCCGCATTGTGTGCACTAAGCCTTAAACCTCTTTGCCTCGAAGGCCCCTGGATTGTGTCCACAGAGTAGCTGCTAGAGCAATTTGGTAGTAGACTAGTCGTACAGCCATGTTAGGACCTTGGACCCTGGGTCACCATGAAAAGGGTATAATCAGCATGGAGGGACATAGTCAAGTGGATAGTTTGGATCAGAACCATAAGGAAGACGTTGGTGGCAGAATCATTAGGCAAATAAAAGGTTATTTATCTATTATGCTTTGCTTCTATAGCTCCATCATATTCCTCAGCATTTTACATACATTATCATCACTGTCCCCATTTGGGGTCACAATCTAAATTCCCTATAAGATGTCTTTGGAATGTAGGGGGAAAACTAAGCACCCAGAGGACATCCACGCAAACACGGGAAGAACATACAAACTCCTTGCAGATGTTGTCCTTGGTGGGATTTAAACCTTGGACCGCTGCAAAGCAACAGTGCTAACCACTGAGCCAACATTCTGCTAAATCAGTGGAGGGTCATCAACAGATAGCAATCTGAAGATCAGAAAGAAGGGGTAATGAATACAAGCAGGGTCAAGGAATAACGTCAGGAAATTGATATAGAATACCAAAATCAATAGGAAAACATAAAGCTGCAAGGGACTAAGTGAAGAGCTGAGATTTTAATAGGGCACACTGATTGATCTACGAATTCTATTTTGTAGTTGGTTTGCTGGCTGGCCCATGCCAGTGCCACCAAGACAGAGAGGTGGTGCCTGACAATGGAGTCAGAGGGCACATGAGTGGGGCTACATGAGCATGTCACAAAAGTGAAATTACTTACTTATTGTAGAATGCAGATATTTCAGAGCTATTGAAATCCTTTACATCTAAAAATCGGATTGACGAGTGGTTGATTTGAAGGGCCTGTAATAACAAATAATAATATGCTACGTAATTGTGCCACAAACATTATTACCTGCTAAGACATTCTTCAGAATACTACTTGAATGCATTATGATAATTACACTGAATTTAACATTATAAAATATGGTGACAAAAATGTAAGTATAGTTATAAAACACCAAATTGTTACCCCTACACACAACTTCACCACATTAGAAAAAAAATCCAACTATCCTCCACCAATATACACTGTTCAAAAAAATAAAGGGAACACTCAAATAACACATCCTACATCTGAATGAATTAAATATTCTCATTGAAAACTTTGTTTTCTACAAAGTTGAATATGCTGACAACAAAATCACACGAAAATCATCAATGGAAATCAAATTTATTAATCAATGGAGGCCTGGATTTGGAGTCACCCCCAAAATTAAAGTGGTAAAACACACTACAGGCTGATCCAACTTTAATGTAATGTCCTTAAAACAAGTCAAAATGAGGCTCAGTATTGTGTGTGGCCTCCACGTGCCTGTATGACCTCCCTACAATGCCTGGGCATGCTCCTGATGAGGTTGCAGATGGTCTCCTGTGGGATCTCCTCCCAGACCTGGACTAAAGCATCCGCCAACTCCTGGACAGTCTGTGGTGCAACGTGACGTTGGTGGATGGAGCGAGACATGATGTCCCAGATGTGCTCAATCGGATTCAGGTCTGGGGAATGGGTGGGCCAGTCCATAGCTTCAATGCCTTCATCTTGCAGGAACTGCTGACACACTCCAGCCACATGAGGTCTGGCATTGTCCTGCATTAGGAGGAACCCAGGGCCAACCGCACCAGAATATGGTCTCACAAGGGGTCTGAGGATCTCATCTCAGTACCTAATAGCAGTCAAGCTACCTCTGGCGAGCACATGGAGGGCTGTGCGGCCCTCCAAACAAATGCTACCCCACACCATTACTGACGCACTGCCAAACCGGTCATTCTGAAGGATGTTGCAGGTAGCAGGTCGCTCTCCACAGCGTCTCCAGACTCTGTCACGTCTGTCATATGTGCTCAGTGTGAACCTGCTTTCATCTGTGAAGAGCACAGGGCACCAGTGGCGACTTTGCCAATCCTGGTGTTCAGTGGCAAATGCCAAGCATCCTGCACGGTGTTGGGCTGTGAGCACAACCCCCATCTGTAGATGTCGGGCCCTCATACCACCCTCATGGAGTCGGATTCTAACCGTTTGTGCAGATACATGCACATTTGTGGCCTTCTGGAGGTCATTTTGCAGGGCTCTGGCAGTGCTCCTCCTGTTCCTCCTTGTACAAAGGCAGAGGTAGCAGTCCTGCTGCTGGGTTGTTGCCTTCCTACGGCCCCCTCCACGTCTCCTGGTGTACTGGCCTGTCTCCTGGTAGCGCCTCCAGCCTCTGGACACTACGCTGAGAGACACAGCAAACCTTCTTGCCACAGCTTGCATTGATGTGCCATCCTGGATGAGCTGCACTACCTGAGCAACTTCTGTGGGTTGTAGAGTCAGTCTCATGCTACCACGAGTGTGAAAGCACAACCAACATTCAAAAGGTCCCCACCTGCAGAACCACTCCTTTATTGAGTGTGTCTTGATAATTGCCAATAATTTCCATCTATTGTCTATTCCATTTGCACAACAGCACGTGAAATTGATTGTCAATCAGTGTTGCTTCCTAAGTGGACAGTTTGATTTCACAGAAGTTTGATTTACTTGGAGTTATATTCTGTTGTTTAAGTGTTCCCTTTATTTTTTAAGCAGTGTACAATGAGTGCTATAGGTGTATATCACTAAGTGTCAATAGCGCTTTCATGTGGGACTTCTATATTTCCATTGCGGTATGTTATGTGCTGATATCAATGTCGACTGCTAAACATATCACAATCAAATTCTAGCCACTGCAGTAGAAAGCTAAATTATTCATTAAGGTACTTAAATGACTCTCTTTAGAATAATTAGATCCATAAACAATCTTCAACTTGGTTTTATCTTTAGATCATGTTCCCACTTAGTGAAGTTGCAGCAGAATTTTGCACATTGTCTGTGCACATTCTCAATCCCCCACAACACCGATATTTACTTTCAAATCCTCAGCATGCTGTATTAACCCCTTCACCCCGAGCCTGTTTTCAGCTTCCTGACCAGGCCAAATTTTCCCACTCTGACCTGTGCCACTTTATGTGGTAATAACTCTGAAATGCTTCAACGTATTCTAGTGATTCTAAGAATGATTTTTCGTGACACATTGTAGTTTATAGTAGTAGTAAATTTAGGTAGATAAATTTTGCATTAATTTGAGAAAATATCAGAAATTTGTAGATAATCTAGAAAATTTCGCAATTTTCAAACTTTCAACTTTTATACCCGTAAAGCAGAGAGTTATATCACACAAACTAGATAATAAATAACATTTACAACATGTCTACTTCACATTAGCATTAATTTTTGAAACAGATTTTTTTTTGTTAGGAAGCTAGAAGGGTTAAAAGTTTATCAGCAATTTCTCATTTTTCCAGCAAAATTTTTTTAAGGACCACATCACATTTGAAGTGACTTTGATGTGACAGAAAATATGCAAAAGTGACAACATTTTAACCCCTTAACAACATCTGACGTACTAATACGAGTCTGTGCCCTGGGACTTAAGAGCCAGACCTGTATTAGTACGTCATCGCGATCGCGCGTGCACACAGGCTGTGCGGGCGCGATCGCCGCCCGGTGTCAGCTGATTGTCACAGCTGACACCCGATACTATGTGCAGGGAGCGGTCCTGCACCGCTCCCAGCACATTAACCCCTGCGATGCTGCGATCGAAGTCGATCGCAGCATTGCGGGGGCAAGGGGAGGTGATCGCAGATACTCACCTCCTCTTCCGGCTTCCAGCGCTGTCTGCAAAGGCTTCCCGGGTGTTGCCATGACGACCCGATGTCGTCATGACAACATCCGGGTCACCAGACAGCAGGAAGATTGTTTGGAATTTGCTTGAATTTGCTTGACTCCATTTTGGAAACTAGACCCCCCAAGGCACCTACCTAGATGCATAGTGAGCACTTGGAACCCCCAGGTACTTCACAAATTGATTCGTAAAAATGAAAAAGTGAAAAAAAAAACACTTTTTCATATTTATGAATCAATTTGTGAAACACCTGGGGGTTCCAAGTGCTCACTATGCATCTAGGTAGGTGCCTTGGGGGGTCTAGTTTCCAAAATGGAGTCACTTGTGGAGGAGCTCCAATGTTTGGGCACACAGGGACTCTCCAAATGCAACTTGGTGTCCGCTAACAATTTGAGCCGATTTTCCATTCAATTTGTTAGCGGATACCATGTTGCATTTGGAGAGTCCCTGTGTGCCCAAACATTGGAGCTCTCCCACAAGTGACCCCATTTTGGAAACTAGACCCCCCAAGGCACCTATCTAGATGCATAGTGAGCACTTGGAACCCCCAGGTGCTTCACAAATTGATTCATAAAAATGAAAAAGTGTTTTTTTTTCACTTTTTCATTTTTACGAATCAATTTGTGAAGCACCTGGGGGTTCCAAGTGCTTACTATGCATCTAGATAGGTGCCTTGGGGGGTCTAGTTGCCAAAATGGGGTCAGTTGTGGGGGAGCTCCAATGTTTGGGCACACAGGGGCTCTCCAAACACAACATGGCGTCCGCTGATTATTCAAGCAAATTTTACAATCAAAAAGTCAAATGGCGCTCCTTCCCTTCCGAGCCCTGCCGTGCGCCCAAACAGTGTTTTTTCCCCACATATTGGGTATCTGCGTGCCCAGGGGAAATTGCACAACAAATTTTGGGGTCCATTTTTTCTTGTTACCTCTGTGAAAATAAAAAAAATTGGGTCTAAAGTAACATTTTTGTGAAAAAAGTTAAATGTTCATTTTTTTCTTCCACATTCAAAAAATTCCTGTGAAGCACCTGAAGGGTTAATAAAGTTCTTGAATGTGGTTTTGAGCACCTTGAGGGGTGCAGTTTTTAGAATGGTGTCACTTTTGGGTATTTTCTGTCATAAAGATCTCTCAAAGTGACTTCAAATGTGATGTGGTCCCCAAAAAAATGGTTTTGTAAATTTTGTTGGAAAAATGAGAAATCGCTGGTCAACTTTTAACCCTTATAGCTCCCTAACAAAAAAAAATTTTGGTTCCAAAATTGTGCTGATGTAAAGTAGACATGTGGTAAATGTTATTTATTAACTCTTTTGTGTGACATATCTCTCTGATTTAAGGGCATAAAAATTCAAATTTTGAAAATTGCAAAATTTTCAAAATTTTTGCCAAATTTCCATTTTTTTTCACAATTAAACGCAAGTGATATTGAAGAAATTTTACCACAATCATGAAGTACAATATGTCACGAAAAAACCGTCTCAGAATCAGGGGGATCCGTTGAAGCGTTCCAGAGTAATTACCTCTTAAAGTGACAGTGGTCAGAATTGTAAAAATTGGCCTGGTCATTAACGTGCAAACCACCCTCGGGGCTTAAGGGGTTAAAAACTACACGCCTCAAAGTGCTCAAAACCTCATTCAAGAAGTTTATTAACCCTTTAGGTGCTTCACAGAAATGAAAGCAATGTGGAAGGAAAAAATGAAAATATTAAATAACTGGACCCCAAAATTTGTTGTCCAAATTCTCCTGAGTACACAGATACCCCATATGTGGTGGAAAACGACTATTTGGGCACACGGCAGGGCTCAGAAGGGAAGGAGCACCATTTGACTTTTGAAGCGCAAAATTGTCTGGAACAGATAGTGGACACCATGTCGCATTTGCAGAGCCCCTGATGTGCCTAAACAGTGGAAACCCTCCACAAATGACCTCATTTTGGAAACTACACCCCTCAATAAATTCATCTAAGGGTACAATGTTCATATTGACACCACAGGTGTGTCACAGAACCTTATACCATTGGGCGGTGAAGAAAAAAATAATTATATTACCACAAAAATTTTGTTTTAGCCCCAGATTTTACATTTTTACACAGTGAAATCAGTAAAAATTTGTCATACAATTTCTGCTGAACGTGGCAATACCCCTATGTGGCTGTACAGTACTGCTTAGCCACAAGGCGAGACTCGGGAGGGAAGGAGCGCTATTTGACTCTTGGAGCACAGATTCTCCTAGAGTAGTTTGTGGATTCCATATACAGAGCCCCTAAGTTCCAGAGCAGCAGAATCCCTCTCAAGTGACCCCATTTTGGAAATTAAACCCCTCTGGGAATTTATCTACATGTTCAGTGACAATTTTGACTCCATGTGTGTTTTCCAGAAACAAACAGCAATTAATGTAGCTGAGTGAAAATTGCATATCTGCCATTGTAATGCCCAATATGTTGAAGTGACCGTACATTATAGTGCCCTTACATTGTGCCAAGCATGTGCTTCTGGAGACACGCACCCCATAAATTAAGTGGAGTCTCATTACTACAGTACTGACAAACATATGGATACTAAATGTGGTTTAGGCACACTGGGGCTCAGAAGAGAGGGGGGCTTTTGGATTTGAGAGCGCAGAATTCGCTAGATTTCTTTTGGGGGGAGCTATTTCGCTTTTCTAGAGCATCTGTGGTACTAGTAACATGGAAGTCCCCCTGATTGGGGACTTGCTTTTTTGTGGATTGAGTTGAAGCTTTTATTGGGAACATTTTACATAACGTTTGGGATCACATTTATATGGCGCTCTACGCTGAACACTTACATCATAGGTTTCCATCTAAATCTCCGAATGACGTGATTCAGATAAAATCCCTGAGGGATCCATTCACTATAATGAGGCAGCAGAGTTACTCTGTACTCTGTGTGGCCTCTGTTCAGCGGAGTACTTCTTTTCAGAGGGGCACAAAACTGTGGTGCACCGCGCTTTTATGCATGCTTAAAAAGACGGACGCCGCTGGATCATAGGCCAGACGGCGCCCACAGTGTCTCCATCTGACTCATTATAGGGAATCTTCCCTCTGAATCATGTATTTCAGAGATTTACACAGAAACCCTGGTGTAAGCGATCAACCCAAAGCGCAGGATAAATGTGAGCCGGGCCTTACTGCGATCTTTGGGAGGCAGAATGAACAAATCAGCAGCAGGTCAAGAATTGGTTTTATTTATTTTTTACACTGTTTCTCGTGTGGTATAAGTGATAAAATTACTTTATTCTTCGGGTTGGTGCGAATACAGTGATACCAGACATATCGGTTCTTTATGTTTTGGCTGCTATCATACACAAAAAGATGCTTTTTTTACAAAAACAAGTTTTTGCATCACCACATTTTGAGAGCTATCATTTTTCTAGATTTTTGCTGACAGAGTCATGAGTGCATATTTTTTGCGGGATGAATGAGAGTTTTTATTGGTATCATTTTCGGGCACATAACAATTTTTGATCGCTTTCTATTCAGATTTTTGGGAGGAAGAATGAACAAAAACCAGCAATTCAGGAAGTGTTTTTTTTGTTTTATTTTTTTATGCCATTCACCGTGTGGTAAAAGTGATAAGGCAGGTTTATTCTTCAGGTCAGTACGATTACAGCGATACCACATATGTGTGGTAATATCTAATATATTTTTATGTTTTGCCGCTTTTACACAATATAAAAATTTTATAAAAAAAAGAATTGTTTTTGCATCGCTTTATTCTGAGAGCTATAGCTTTTTTATTTCTATGCTGATGGAGCTGTATGGCGGCTTGTTTTTTTTGTGGGACAAGATGACGTTTTCAGCTATACCACTTTTATTTACATTCAACGTTTTATTTCACTTTTTGATTGGCGATATGATGAAATAGCATAGTTTTTTGCCACTTTTTTTTTTTACGGTGTTCACTGAAGGTATAACTAGTGTGACAGTTTATATATTGTGTCGTTCTGGACACGGAGATATGAAATATGTGTACTTTTTTTGTTTTGCCGCTTTTACACAATAAAAACTATTTTTTTAGAAAAAATAATTGTTTTTGCATTGCTATATTCTGAGAGCTATAGCTTTTTTTTTCCGCTGATAGAGCTGTATGGTGGCTTGTTTTTTGCGGGACAAGATGACATTTTCAGCAATAGCATTTTTATCTACATTCGACTTTTTTATTGCGTTTTACTCCACTTTTTGTACAGCAGTATGATGAAAAAGCAACGTTTTTTGACACTGTAGCTAGTGGGACCGTTTTATACATCAGGTTGTTCCAAATGCGGAAATACCAAATATGTGCACTTTATTTATTTTTGTTTTTACATTAACATATGTATTTATTGGTATAATATTTTCTTAATTTTTTTTTATTTATTTTGTGATTTTTTTTTTTTTTTTTAAAAAAGTAAATTTTTTTAAAAAAAACAACTTTATCTTTTTTACCTTGTCACAGGATGGGACATCAACTTTCCCTGATCTGATCACTGATCCAACACTCTGCAATGCCTTTGGAGCTGACGTGCCATACATGTACATCAGTTTGCAGGAACGCACCTCCCGCGGCACCGCCGTACATGTATGGCAGATGTCGTGAAGGGGTTAAACAGTGGAACATTAGCGTATTTTACTGCAAACTTCAGACCCTTGACATAATTTAGTACTAGAAAGAAGATGTCTCCTGACGAAGAAAGAGCGAAATGTGCGTTGGGGCGGCGGGGACATTGCTAAAACAAAAGTGGTCAGTACATGTAAGTGTATTTATATCTTATTGTTTTGCCAATACTTTTTATAGGGGGAAAAGTGTATCCTGTAATTTTGAAGAATAGTAGGGCCGTCAGTTTATCTACCATTGTGTACGTGTTACCAATGTTAACATTGCTATGTGAGTAACTGCATTGACCACAGCAGCCTTTGTACTTGTTCAATTGTGTATATTTTAATATTGTCAAAAAATAAAAAATGCTTTTAATGGTTTAAATATACTCTTTGGGTTTTTTGTCCTTCTTCTAGTGCTATTCATTTGAGTTTTTGCCCTGTTACTTCCCAAATACACTGCTCAAAAAATAAAGGGAACACTTAAACAACAGAATATAACTCCAAGTAAATCAAACTTCTGTGAAATCAAACTGTCCACTTAGGAAGCAACACTGATTGACAATTAATTTCACATGCTGTTGTGCAAATGGGATAGACAATAGATGGAAATTATTGGCAATTATCAAGACACACTCAATAAAGGAGTGGTTCTGCAGGTGGGGACCACAGACCACATCTCAGTACCAATGCTTTCTGGCTGATGTTTTGGTCACTTTTGAATGGTGGTTGTGCTTTCACACTCGTGGTAGCATAAGACGGACTCTACAACCCATGGAAGTTGCTCAGGTAGTGCAGCTCATCCAGGATGGCACATCAATGCGAGCTATGGCAAGAAGGTTTGCTGTGTCTGTCAGCGTAGTGTCCAGAGGCTGGAGGAGCTACCAGGAGACAGGCCGTACACCAGGAGACGTGGAGAGGGCCGTAGGAGGGCAACAACCCAGCAGCAGGACAGCTACCTCCGCCTTTGGAGGAACAGGAGGAGCACTGCCAGAGCCCTCCAAAATGACCTCCAGCAGGCCACAAATGTGCATGTGTCTGCACAAATGGTTAGAATCCAACTCAATGAGGGTGGTATGAGGGCCCCACATCCACAGATGGGGGTTGTGCTCACAACACCGTGCAGGACACTTGGCATTTGCCACTGAACACCAGGATTGGCAAAGTCGCCACTGGAGCCCTGGGCTCTTCACACGTGAAAGCAGGTTCACACTGAGCACATATGACAGACGTGACAGAGTCTGGAGACGCCGTGGAGAGCGATCTGCTGCCTGCAACATCCTTCAGGATGACCGGTTTGGCAGTGGGTCAGTAATGGTGTGGGGTGACATTTCTTTAGAGAGCCGCACAGCCCTCCATGTGCTCGCCAGAGGTAGCTTGACTGCCATTAGGTACTGAGATGAGATCCTCAGACCACTTGTGAGACCATATGCTGGTGCGGTTGGCCCTGGGTTCCTCCTAATGCAGGACAATGCCAGACCTCATGTGGCTGGAGTGTGTCAGCAGTTCCTGCAAGATGAAGGCATTGAAGCTATGGACTGGCCAGCCCATTCCCCAGACCTGAATCCGATTGAGCACATCTGGGACATCATGTCTCGCTCCATCCACCAACGTCACGTTGCACCACAAACTGTCCAGGAGTTGGCGGATGCTTTAGTCCAGGTCTGGGAGGAGATCCCACAGGAGACCATCCGCAACCTCATCAGGAGCATGCCCAGCCGTTGTAGGGAGGTCATACAGGCACGTGGAGGCCACACACAATACTGAGCCTCATTTTGACTTGTTTTAAGGACATTACATCAAAGTTGGATCAGCCTGTAGTGTGTTTTTCCACTTTAATTTTGGGGGTGACTCCAAATCCAGGCCTCCATTGGTTAATAAATTTGATTTTCATTGATGATTTTTGTGTGATTTTGTTGTCAGCACATTCAACTTTCTAGAGAACAAAGTATTCAATGAGAATATTTCATTCATTCAGATCTAGGATGTGTTATTTGAGTGTTCCCTTTATTTTTTTTGAGCAGTGTATAATATCAATGGGTGTCCTGCTATAGACCTTAACATAATTTACCTACTGGGCCATAGCCTGGCTGCACAGGTTGCACCAATTGAATGTCCATCCCTGCTTGACATAACAAACGTAAAAATTCTATGTCAAATCAGAATCAAAATCAGCATAAAAATGTATAAGTACAGCATAATGCAGATTTTTTTATGCGGATTTGCTGCACATTAAGTTACTAATGAGTCATGAAACTGACAGGGATACACCATTTCCAATACTGCTTGATAGTCAACACAAATTGTAACTTAGAATTTATGTAGATTTTCTTTTTTTAATCCCACATCTATAAATTTTACTTCATAAGAGATTAATGTGAAATTATCTGAAAAAAATGAGCCCCAGATAACATGGCCAAAGAAAATGTTTACTTGTTCCTTCTGCTAGGACTCACTATCATTTTGCTGTGAGTGTTGCTGCTGCATGTGGAATCCATCTGGCCTTAGTGGGGTATGGCCGGTCTCTGCAGGAATTTAACCCTGCTGGGTCCTGCAGAGATTTGGTTCCCTGGCCTATCTCTTGCCAGCAGGGCCTACTTTAGACAGGTCCACTCACCATCCCTTGCTTCAACGTGTTTCATGCTCAGTTAGTCTATAATTATTAATTTTTTATTTATTTTACTCACTTATATAGCGCCATTAATTCCACAGCGCTTTACAGACATTATCGGCACTGTCCCCATTGAAGCTCACAATCTAAACTCACAGTATGTCTTTGGAATGTGGGAGGAAACCGGAGAACCCGGAGGAAACCCACGCAAACACGGGGAGAACATACAAACTCCTTGCAGATGTTGTCCTTGGTGGGATTTGAACCTAGGATGTATGCATTCTCCTGTATTCCACTTCGCATTAACGACCCGGTCTGTTTACCCATCCTGCCTGACCTCGGTGACGCTTACTGACCCTGTTCTCCCTGCCCTAACCTCGGACCATCTAACCACGTCTTGTCTATGCCCTCCTGTACCACGCACCCATTCCTCTGACCCTTCGGTTAACGGCCGCCGACCCAGGGACTTCTCTGGAGTGGCACCTGGCGACTACCTGCGGCCAAGCATAGCCTCACCACCAGAGGCTCTAGTGAACACCAGGTAGTCACTTAGTCACGTCCCTCCAGGGTAGGCCGACCCTTGGCACAGTGGGTCCACACCCACCAGTGTTACAAACACAAGTAACCTAATTTACTTAATAGGTGCAGAAAATCTGCAACATCAAAAACTCACCAAAGCTCTCTGTGGGAACGCTTATAGATGAAAAAGTGATAAAATTCTTGCTCCCTGCAGCCACCACTAGAGGGAGCCTAGGAACATATTGTTTTATTGTGTTCAATGTATACCATTATGTCATAAACCCTCTCTAGTGGTGGTTGCAAGCAGCTAGATTTTAGTACTTAGTTATATCTAAGAGGAATTGGTGCAAGGAATTAAAAACTGAACATTATAAAAAGGAATATTATAAAATGAATAAGTATTGAATTTTGTAGCAAAAAATTTCAAATAAAAAGCAAAATGCAGGAATCCTCTTAGAATCCTCTTAGTCAATGGTCATATATGTAAGCCAATACTTACAAGTATTAGTCATTCAGTGATATTCCTGCAATGTTAGCATGCATACTAAATATCCATTTGAAGTGTTTAATCCATTATTGTAATAAACATGAATTACAGTACCTGTTCTTGATCTTCATTAAGTAGAAGAGATGCGTTATTTTCTGGTCCAATGTATCTTTTAATGTTTCCTCTTAATATCAATGAACAAACATGTGAAGGGTTAATACGCAGCCCGTAATTTAAATCCTTAATAGCTTCGGCTGCTTTCTTCATTGTGCACCATACCAGAGCTCTGATGCAGTAAACATCCTGAAGAGAGGGAAGATGCAAAAATATTAATATGGTAAACTGGAGGCTCAGTATAATAGGATTCTCTTTGGTATGCTCTGAATTGACGCTAAAATGTTATGACAGCCATATACTAATCCATATCCTGTTAATATGGCATTGCACGTTCCTATGGACATTGATTTCTCAGGGTGTTTTAGTAGCAAATGCGAAAAGTTTTTGGGTTTTATGTTTCTAGTGCCTTGAAAGCTCAAATTCTGGTAAACTAACTGGTAGCACAATCAACGTCTAAACGCATTTTTCTAAATTTCCCCCAGTGCTGGCTGTATATAAAAGCTCATTGCAACCATGTAGAAATATACATTTTTATACATGTGTTTATTAAAAATTAACATTTAGTTTCTTCAAAACTAAAAACACGTTAATAATTAGTGATGAGCGAGCACTAAAATGCTTGGGTGCTCGATGCTTGTGTCGAGCACATTGGAATACTCGGGTGCTCGACCCGAGCAACGAGCCCAATGTAAGTCTATGGGAAACTTGAGCATTATTCAGGCGGCTCCCCCCGGCGGTCTGCAGAGGACCTAAAAAAATTCCCAAATCGATGGGAACAGTGCTCAAATGACATGGGGACAGCATGGGGAAGACCCCTGGAAGCATTTCTGACTCCAAGATCACTGCTGTCAACAACGTTGTCAGAGGTATTACGCCACTTTACAGACTCACAATTAAACATACCAAAACAAAACCAAAATGGATTTTCCTGGGGCATATGTTAAGGAAAATCCTTTTCAGGGTAATGACTTGTATATAAAGCAAAATAAATAACCAAAAACAAAAATGCTCCTCCACACCTTGGGCTATGTTCACACGTAGCGTTTTTGATGCGTTTTTTCACTTTTGCATTGCTTTCAACTGTGACAAATGCATTCACCAGGAAATGTCATTTTAACATTTTACAACCTTATCTGGCCATGTGATGTGTGAGATATCATCAGACACATCCTGCTTCATTTATGAAAGAGGGACTCTGAAAGTCACAAAGCCTATTTTTATAGGGCCATCAGGCAGCCTTTACTATTCTTAAAGGACCAGCAGTCGGCCCTCACTATTCTTAGAGAGCCACCAGCCTGCTATGTATTATTGTTCCCATTACTAAAGCGTGGGCCTCCTATACTGTTATTGCGTATGCAGTGAGTGCCAGGGCTGCCCAAAATTTGGACGCACCCCAATACCACTTTGAAAATTTGGATGCACCCCAATACCCCTTTGAAGAGACTTAGAGGAGGGCCCCCCGAAAACAATGTTCCCATTATTAGGAAGTGGGTCTCCCATTGTGTTTGCCTATGCAGTGAATGCAAGGGTTGCCAAAAATTTGGAGGCACTCCAAGGCCCCTTGGAAGAGACGTAGAGCGCGTCATGAAAAAATGTTCCCATTATTAGGAAGTGGGTCTCCCATAGTGTTGACCTATGCAGTGAATGCAAGAGTTGCCAAAAATTTGGAGGCACTTCAATGCCCCTTGGAAGAGACATGGAGGTCAGAGGGCCTCCTCAAAACAATGTTCCCATTATTAGGAAGTGGGTCTCCCATAGTGCTGGCCTATGCAGTGAATGCAAGGGTTGCCAAAAATTTGGAGGCACTCCAATGCTCCTTGGAAGAGACGTGGAGGAGAGCCTCATAAAAAAATGTTCCCATTAGAAAGGAGCGGGCCTCCTATACTTGTAATTCCCATGCACTAAGTGTATGGGCTGACAAACATTTACCCCTGGGGGGTATACATGAACATACTGTATAAAAAAATTTTTTTACGGGCATCATAAACACCCTTTAAAAAAATTATGTGGGTGTTGCATCACAGACCACGGTCACCCTGGTGATATGGTGGTGGAGGATGAGGAGAAGGAGGAGGACAAGAGCAAATAGCCAAAATCAGGAAGTGTATACCCATGTGTGGGTGTGAAAAGGGGCATGGCAATACACCTCCCAAGAAAAGATACTGGATTTGAGTTTATGTTACGCTGCTATCATTTGGTGGTGTTGAGAAGTCTAGTCCAATCCAGCCCTTGTTCATTTTTATAAGAGTCAGCCTGTCAGCATTTTCAGTTGACAGACGGATGCGCGTATCAGTTATAATTCCACCAGTGGCCCTAAAAACCCGCTCTGATAAAACGCTGGCGGCAGGGCAGGCCAGGAACTCCAAGGCATAGAGAGCCAGTTCATTCCACGTATCCAGCTTGGATACCCAATAATTATAAGGCACAGAGGAATCACGGAGGACGTTGGTACGGTTGGCAAGGTACTCCCTCAGCATCTTCCCAAACTTTGCACTCCTTGTGAGAGTACCCCGCCCCTCAGGGCTTGTGCAATGGGAGGGACTGAGAAAATTCTCCCAGAACTTTGACAGTGTTCCCCTGCTTCTGCTAGATTGAAGTTCCGCAACAAGGGCCTTCTGGTACAGCCCCATTTTTGTAGACCTGTCCGCCTCAGGAATAAGAGATATAAAGTTCTCCTTGTAGCGTGGCTCTAGAAGTGTCACCAACCAATAATGACTGTCACCCAAAATTTTGAAAACGCGAGGGTCATGGGAAAGGCAGCGTAACACAAACTCAGCCATGCGTGCCAGACTACTAACAGGCAAGACTTCCGTGTCCTCACCAAGAGGATTACTGACTATGCTCTCCTCTTCCTCTTCTTTGTCCTCTGGCCATCCACGCTGAACAGACGGTATGACAGCTGTGCAGGTAGTACCATCTATAGCACATGAAACTAGCTCTTGTTCTTCCTCCTCCTCCTCTTCCTCAATGTCACCCAATCCACGTTGAGATGAGATGAGGCTGGGCTGTGTGTAATCACCCTGTATGGTTCCTTGCTCCATCTCATCATGCTCCGCCTGCAATGCATCCTCTTTAATTGAGAGCAGAGAGCGTTTCAGAAGGCAGAGAAGCGGGATGGTGACGCTAATAATGGCGTCATCGCCGCTCACCATCTTGGTGGAGTCCTCAAACTTTTGGAGGATGGTACATATGTCTGACATCCGTGTCCACTCCTGAGGTCTTATGCGTGGAGTCTAAACTGAATACCGACGGCCTTGTTGATGCTGGTACTCAACAACTGCCCTCTTCTGCTCACAAATCCTTCCCAACATCTGCAGTGTAGAGTTCCAACGCGTGGGGACATCACACACCAGTCTGTGAGCCAGAAGCTGCAAATGCTGCTGAAACACGGCAAGGGCGGCGGAAATTGTAGGTGACTTTCTAAAATGGGCACACAGGCGGCGTACTTTAACAGCTCCGGGTAGGATTTGAGAAACCGCTGAACCATTAGGTTAAGCACATGGGCCAGGCATGGTACGTGTGTGAGCTCGCCTCGCCTCAGAGCCACCACCAGGTTCCGGCCATTGTCACACACGACCATGCCTGGCTGTAGGTTCAGCGGTGTGAGCCACAGTTCTGCCTGCTCTTTCAGAGCTGTCCACAACTCTTCAGCATTGTGCGGTTTTTCACCTAAGCATATTAGCTTCAGCACAGCCTGTTGCCGCTTGGCCGAGGCAGTGCTGCAGTGCTTTCAGCTTGTGACTGATGTGATCATTTCGGAGATGGAGGCTGAAGAGGAGGAGGAAGCTGAGGAGGATGAGGTGCAGGAGCTGTAGACCGTGGGGGCAACCTAGGGCCCGCAATCCTTGGGGTCGGGAGGACGTGTTCCGTCCCAAGGTCCAACTGGGTCCCGGCTTCCATTATGTTAACTCAGTGTGCAGTCAGCGAGATGTACCATCCCTGCCCACAAGCACTTGTCCTTGTGTCCGTGGTTAGGTGGACTTTCCCAGTAACTGCGTTGTTGAGGGCACGGCTAATGTTTTGGGACACGTGCTTGTGTAATGCGGGGACGGCACACCGGGAGAAATAGTGGCGGCTGGGGACTGAGTACCGAGGGACGGGCGCCGCCATCAGGTTGCAGAATGCTTCCGTCTCCACGAGCCTAAAAGGCAACAGTTCGAGCGCAAGCAGTTGTGAAATGTGAGAATTTAGTAGTGTGGCCTGTGGGGCGTTGGCTGCATATTTGCACTTGTATTCCAAGGACTGGGGTATGGACAACTGAACGTTGCGCTGGGACAAGGACATGGACATGCTTCATGATGCTGTTACTTGAGAGTGTGCAATGACAGGTTCAGGGCAGGAGGCATCTTCGCATGCACCATGGACAGGGGATTGGCTTGCATGCACAACAGCGGAAGAAGTAATGGTGCCTCCCGCAGACACTGTTCCTGAACCCTGGGTTTCGGCCCACAAAGTCGGGTGTTTTGCTGCTATGTGCCTGATCATGCTGGTGGTGGTCAAGCTGGTCGTTTTGCCACCCCTGCTGATGCTGGCCTGGCAGATGGTGCAATTGGCCTTTTTGGGGTTATCGGCAGAATCTTTAAAAAACAACCAGACTCGGGAAGACCTAACAGTTGTACTGGCAACTTCCTTCATGTTGGTGTTACGAGTAATGGTTGCCTGCCTTCTGTCTGCGGCCACCACAGTGCTTCTTCCTGCCTGTTGGGGTGCTCTGCCTCCCTCCCCCTGTGTGCTGCTGTCCTCGCTCTGCATGTCCTCCTGCCAGGTTGGGTCAGTTACTATATCATTCACCACCTCGTCTTCCACTTCTGCACCCTGGTCCTCCTCCTGACTTTCTGACAATTGTGTCTCATCATCGTCCACCTCTTGTGACACTTTCCCACCGTCGCCTTCGTGTGACTGTGGCTGCTCAAATATTTGGGCATCGCTACATGTGATCTCCTTTTGCCCGCTTTAAGTGGATCGGGCGAGAGGACCGAATCTATAAATGGAAAAGTGAACATCTCTTTAGAGTGTCCAAGTGTGGGATCAGTTGTTTCCGGGCACTCGGCATGGTGGGAGGAAGGAGAATCAGGGTGAGGAATATGCGGTCCAGACTCACAGCTACTGAGACTTGACCGTGTGGAAGACAGGGTGGTGGTGATGGTGGTGGCTAAGTGACTGGAAGCATTATTCGCTATCCAACCAACAACCTTTTGACACTGCTCTGAGTTCAGTAGTGGTGTGCTGCGGTCCACTAGGAATTGGGACAGGAAAGTCGGACGAGAAGATGTGGGTGTTTGTTGTGGCACAATTTCAGCTTGCCCACGGCCTTGTCCTCGGCCTCTGCATGCACCATCACCATCATGTCCAGTTCCCCGTCCCTTGCCACGAGCCTTGCCCATTTTAAATAGAGGACAATATCTTCCACACTCACTACAAATGACTGAGTTTGGAGCGAACTTATATGTGATCCGTGTGACGGAGAAAACAGAGTTTTAAAAACTTGGCCTGTAGGTAAGTAGTTTGAACAGCAAACTGGTGTGAATTGCTTCACTGACACAATGAAACAAATTTTTAATGGAGGCCAGAAATGGCAGTATTTTCTGACAACGTATATGTGATCCGTTTGACGGAGAAAACACAGTTTTAAATAGCTAGATTTCTAGCGCTGTAATATGGAAAGAACCTGGCTGTATTCTGCAGTGCCAACAAGTAAATGGCGCAGAAAAACGGTGTTTCTCTGGATTGCTTTTTAAGCAAATAATGAGGATTAAGATCCAAAAAAAGTATTCCTGGCCCCTGAGGCCGGGGCCTTTGTCTAGAAATATCTAACAGCAGCAGAAGGCAGAATTGGAATGAAACCTCTTGTGCTATATGCACTGCAGTCTGCTATATACACTGCCTGCCTATATACCCTGCCTGCCAGATATCTCTGCAGATGGATTAGTCCTCAGAAGGACTGTTTGTTAAGATGGATATGTGTAATGTTCGTTTTTTCTCCCTACACTACCTAATACACAAGTAAATCTCACCCTGGCGCAGCAGCACCTCTCCCTACTCTGCCTGATTCCGGAGTGACTGTGACGAGCACAGCGGCGCCAGGTCTTATATAGACCTGATGATGCTGTGCGGCCAGCCAATCACTGTACTGCCACAACCACCATGGCTGTGGCATTACAATGAGTGGCAGGCAATCCCTGCATGTTGATTGGCGCTCTAAAGAGCGCTAAACATGCAGGGAGGGGACCCGAGCATCCGCTCGAGCATTTCACAAGTACTCGGCGAGCTCCAAGCATCTCGAGTACTGAGATGCTCGGGCGAGTACCGAGTACTTGCGAGTATGCTCTCTCATCACTATTAATAATCAAAGACATGAAATAAAAAAAGTGTACAGTATATACCAACACAGTATATACCATAAAAGAGGTAACGGTCTTCTATAAATTGCCAGTCCTACTGAAATCTAGGGCAAACTGTGTGTAAGAGGGCTCTGTCAGTGGTCGCCTGGCAGATCTAAAATGGCTACCACGGACAGGCTTAGCGCAAGCCACTCCTCTTATCAGATCCCAGGGGTTGACCTGGCCTTCACCCTTTAACCCCTGTACAGGGATCTGGACTTAAGTACGGGCCCCTGTGCTGGGGCCACAAAATAAGCTTTTATTTGGTGGTGCAAACTGCCAGGAGTGGTCAGGTAGCCAGATCAGAACCAAGAGAGCAGGAAACGTACAAAATCAGAATACGCAAGGATAGTTAGTAAAACAAGCCGAGGTCAAAACAAAAAACAATAATACTGTACAGGAGCTGAACAGTCAAAACTAAACCAGAGGAGCACAAGACTATATCTGGCAGCTTCCAGCAGTAAGATGGAAGCTTAAGTAGGGTGTGGTGCTCTCTAATTGGCTGGGGCAGGGAAATAATAACTCCAGGTAGACAGCACACATATCCATACTGTCAGACTGGATTGAAGGTCCCAGTCACCCTAATCTAAAGGGCTGGACAGAGTATGCCATCCAGAGCTACTGATTCCAATGTCTCTTCTATCACCAGCGTGGCCGCAGAATGAATATGGCGGCACCTGTGAACAGAAACAGATGTAGCAAGAGCAGGTCATGGTGGAGATATGACACTGTGTATTCCTTAGGTCCATGATGAGGATTAAGATTACAATTTGGGACCCTTATCCTTCTCCTTGCCCTTCACAGTTAAATACAGTACTCACCTTGTTAAGAGTGACACCACATTTAAACTTTCCTAAATGTCCTCTATACATCCCAATTTAAATTGGCAGGTTTTAATAAGGTTCCTAGTGTTTTTTTTGTAACTTAATTTAGAAAAGCTTTTTTTCACAATATTCTATCTTTAAATACAAATTGTCTTAAAAAATACATTTCAAAACATGTATTTTTACTTAAATGTATGTATTTTGGACTAAAAAAAATGCAAATGTGTTTCATTAAAAATTTTGTACAATTTGACTGACAGATTCTCAGTTACATCATTCTGTAGCTGGTGATGTGCAGGGAAACAAAGAACCTGTAAAAGAAAATTGGCGTAAAATTGTTAATAAAGTTTATTTTTAACCCTAAATACATGCATTCAAGTAAAAATATGCCCCTGAGGTGTTTATACCATTTAATTCACTCTTTTTGTCAGACCAGAACCCAATGTAGACTTTCATCTACCGATGTATCAGCTATTTCCTCCAGTACTCCAATTAATAACCATTTGTAAAGATAACTATCTGCTGGTTGTGTTAATAAAAAGGCAGATTCATTATAACAATATCTTCTCAGACTCACAGGATTCAGCCTATCTGAGACAACAGCAGCGTGAGCATCTCTCAAGGACTTTCTTGTTTCACCTACAATAATTAAAAAAATAAAAACATAGATCACACGACATACAGAGAGTATTGCCAAGAACAGGTTGCACATTGCATGATGACAGTCACAAATACAGTTCATTCTAGTAATCATTACAACAACAATGGAACAAATTCTATCCTAAGTTTGTCATTTCATCATTTTTCTCTATCATTGCATGTTTTGTTGTATCAACATTTTCAAATTTAAAGGGGTTGTCCAGGCTGAAGTTAAAAGTCTGCAGCCACCCGACGTGATTGCAGACTGCCAAATTGTGACCATGTGCAATGCACACACTGACACAATTACCCTGTATTCCACTTGAGGGTGGGCAATCACATGCCAACTAGTATCACCCCACTTCTCTCAATTACAGTGCATTGTGAAAGTATTTGGCACCCTTGAACTTTTCTACCCTTTGCCACATTTCTGGCTTCAAACATAAAGATATAAAATTCTAATTTTTTTGAGAAGAATCAACAACAAGTGGGACACGATCGTGAAGTGGAACGAAATTTATTGGATATTCTAAACTTTTTTAACAAATTAAAAACTGAAAAGTGGGGCGTGCAATATTATTCGGCCCCTTTACTTTCAGTGCAGCAAACTCACTCCAGAAGTTCAGTGAGGATCTCTGAATGATCGAATGTTGTCCTAAATGACTGGTAATGATAAATAGAATCCACCTGTGTGTAATCAAGTCTCCGTATAAATGCACCTGCTCTGAGATAGTCTCAGGGTTCTGTTTCAAGTGCAGAGAGCATCACGAAGACCAAGGAACACACCAGGCAGGTCCGAGATACTGTTGTGGCGAAGTTTAAAGCTTGATTTGGATACAAAAAGATTTCCCAAGTTTTAAACATCTCAAGGAGCACTTGGCAAGCGATCATATTGAAACGGAAGGAGTATCAGACCACTGCAAATCTACCAAGACCCGGTCATCCCTCTAAACTTTCATCTCGAACAAGGAGAAGTCTGATCAGAGATGCAGCCAAAAGGCCCATGATCACTCTGGATGAACTGCAGAGATCTACAGCTGAGATGGGAGAGTCTGTCCATAGGATAAAAATGAGTCGTACACTGCACAGATCTGGCCTTTATGGAAGAGTGGCAAGAAGAAATCCATTTCTCAAAGATATCCATAAAAAGTCTTGTTTGAAGTTTGCCACAAGCCACCTGGGAGTCACACCAAACATGTGGAATAAGGTGCTCTGGTCAGATGATAAAACCAAAATCAAACTTTTTGGCCACAATGCAAAACGATATGTTTGGTGTAAAAGCAACACAACTCATCACCCTCAAAACACCATCCCAACTGTCAAACATGGTGGTGGCAGAATCATGGTTTGGGCCTGCTGTTCTTCAGCAGGGACAGGGAAGATGGTTAAAATTGATGGGAAGATGGACGGAGCATTCTGGAAGAAAACCTATTGAAGTCTGCAAAAGACCTGAGACTGGAACAGAGATTTATCTTCCAACAAGACAATGATCCCAAACATAAAGCAAAATCTACAATGGAATGGTTAAAAAATAAACGTATCCAGGTGTTAGAATGGCCAAGTCAAAGTCCAGACCTGAATCCAATCGAGTTTCTGTGGAAACTGCTGTTCACAAACGCCCTCCATCCAACCTCAATGAGCTCGAGCTGTTTTGCAAGGAAGAATGGGCAAGAATTTCAGCCTCTCGATGTGCAAATCTGATAGAGACATACCCCAAGCGAGTTGCAGCTGTAATCGCAGAAAAAGGTGGCGCTACAAAGTATTAACTCAAGGGGGCCGAATAATATTGCACGCCCCACTTTTCAGTTTTTAATTTGTTAAAAAAGTTTAAAATATCCAATAAATTTCGTTCCACTTCACGATTGTGTCCCACTTGTTGTTGATTCTTCCCCAAAAAATTAGAATTTTATATCTTTATGTTTGAAGCCAGAAATGTGGCAAAAGGTAGAAAAGTTCAAGGGGGCCAAATACTTTCACAATGCACTGTATTTTTATTGAAGAAAGTGACTGCTGACTTTTCATTTCAGTTCAGACAATCACTTTAATTATTATCGTGTCATGCTCAGAGCACACTGGCAATGATTCATGAAAGCCAAAATTCTGTCATAAACCGCTTGGAAATGACCCCCAATTTTGTGCAATATTGCATTATGCAAAAAAAAATTGACTTTTGGTGTTTTCAAACCAGGTTTACCCAGTTTGACTAAATTGGGCGGAACTTGGGCAGGATGGGGATGGGATGCCACGGCTCATCTTATTCATGATGAGTTAGGACATACCTTATGCCAAAAGTCTTACTCTAGTCTTGCTCTAGTCTATGACTAGAGTAAAATATTTAGCAGGGCTCACATAGAGGTGAGTGTCATTTTTTAGATGTGCCTGATTCATTATGAGGTATGAGCTTCTTAATGAATAAGGCACATCTGACTCAAGCACACCTCTCATCAAGAACAAAGTGACCTATGCCAGTCTTGATGAATTAGGGCCCAGGCTATGAGCCTCCCAGGATAAGGGACTGCTACTTCTGCCACTGTTATAGCGAAGACATTGCAAAGAAGGGCAATTATGATACACTTTCATTTGGTCTGCGCCATAAGAGATGAGAGATATTTGGGAGACCAGCCGGCTAAAGTGGAAATATGTTTGATTGCTTTGGAAGCATGTTAACAGGAATATATTAGGAGGCTCAAAGAGATTGGGATATTACCTATAGGAGCTACTGTATATTGTGAAAAATGAATGTGTTCTTTATGACTACTGAAAAAAAATCCCACACAGCTGATTCTTTTACATGGCCTTATAAGCATAAAGGTTAAAAGCTGAATATAATGAGAATCTGCATTATTGAGATTCAATACATAGTATTAATATGATTGCAAGCTGAATGAATCTATGAAGAACCAGCGTAGGTTCTATTATAAAGGAGCTGTATTTTGAGTAATTCTATAATATGTTAAATCTATAAGGGTGCATTCACACAGAGCAGATCTGTTGTAGAAATTTCTGGGGCAGTAAGATGTAAAATTCCCCTTAAATTAACAATGCTGTAGCACTCTTTATTAGAACTCTGTCTTGTGTCATTCTTCTTTTATTCATCCAGGAAAAGTATTAATTTAAATGACAATTAGGTGTGGCTACTCCCCTTGTCAATTTGGTGTGTTTTTTCCCTCTCGGACACTAAGGCCATGTGCACACATTGAGTATTTGGGCAGTATTTTACATCAGTATTTGTAAGTCAAAACCAGGAGTGGAACAATCAGAGGAAAAGTAGAATAGAAACACGTCACCACTTCTGTATTTATCACCCACTCCTGGTTTTGGCTTACCAATTCTGTCGCATAGCTTTGGCTCTTCCCGATTACCCTGGTGCAGTGGCAATTGGGGTAATAGTTTTTGGGGTTGATGTCTGTTGTGTAATGTCAGCTGGCATCAAGCCCAGGGGTTAGTAATGGAGAGACATCTATCAGACACCCCCATTACTAACCTGCTAAGTTAAAAGAAAAAAAAAAGAAAGAAAAAAAAAAGTTTATTTGAATAAAGACTCCCCCACACATTCCTTGGTTTACCCATTTATTATTAAAAAATAATCCCAGCAGTTCTGACGTAATCCTTGGTGTTCCCATGACGTCCAGCGATTCTCTAGATTTTTTCACAGGCGATGACGTCAGTAACATCCTCAAGAACGAGGCTGTATAGGTCACTCGCAGTTATTTCTCACGAGCGATGACCTTAGTAATGTCATTGGAACACCGAAGATTAAGTTGGCACTGCTGGGATTATTTTTCAATAATAAATGGGTAAACCAAGGAATGTGTGGGAGATTCTTTATTCAAATAAGAAAAAATTTCCTGTGTGTGTTTTTTGCCTTTTAACTTAGTGGGTTAGTAATGGGGGTGTCTGATAGATGTCTCTCTATTACTAATCCCTGGACTTCATGCCAGCTGACATTACACAGCAGACATCAACCCCATGGATGCGCCATTTCTGGAGCAGTTGAGGGCTGGTCTTATTATTCTGGGAAGGAGGCAATATCCATGGAACTTCTCAGCCTATTAATATCAGCCCCCAGCTGTCTGCTTTGCCTTAGTTGGTTATTAAAAATAGGGGGGGGGCACATCATTTTTTAGGGTCTCATCATTTTTAATAACCAGCAAAGGCAAAATAGACAGCTAGGGGATGATATTAATAGGCTGGGAAGGTCCATGGATATTGGCCCCTTCCCAGAATAATAAGACCAGCTCACAGCTATCAGCTTTCCATTGGCTGGTTATTAAAAATAGGGGGGACCTGACATTGTTTTTTTCATTTATTAATTAATTAATTTACTAACAAGTACAGTAAAATCCACACGCAAGGCAATGCTCCACTCCTCCACCTAGACCTCCGCCTCCTGGTTCAAGATTATTATTTTTTTATATTATATGTTATTTTAAGTCATTTTCCTACTCAAATTTGTTTGCAGGGTAATTGTCATGCTCTTACTTCCATTGTGCTTCCTTTTTCAGCCCCCTAGCCCTTACTATGACCATTTACAGCACCAAAGTTCGGGTCCCCATTGACTTTTATGGGGTTTGGGTCCGGGGTCAAGTTCGGGTCAAGTTCTGGTATTTGAATCGAACTTTGGACTAAAATTCAGCTGAAAACGACGGACCCAAACTTGCACGGGTCCTCTCATCTCTAGTGACAGGCTCTATTTAAAGAAAATTTGTCACCATATGTTCAAACAAAGCACAGGCACTTTGTGCACCCTTCACATGAGCGAACAGTTCAGTTCACCTTCCCACCTACATGTTTCCATCTATCTCTACTATGGTCTGGCTCCTGGAATAACAGAGTTGTCAATCAAGTAAGAGGAGAGTGGAGATAGATGGAAATGATGTAAGTGGGATAGTTGGAAAGGTGCACTGAACTGTTTGGCCACACCAAGGGTACACTAAGAGCCTGTGCTTGGTTTGAACAGTCATGTTGTGCTGACAGAATCCATTTAAATCTGAAGCTACACAAAGGCTTTTTGTAACAATAATTTCCAATTCTAGCTATCATGCTATAGCTGCTGTACAGACCTTGGTGCACTCCTATGGGACTTCAATTGTCAGTCAATAGTTAAAATAGGAACGAAAAATTCAGTGAAGTTTAGAAACAAACATCATTTTCCGTACAGCAGTATACCTATCTATTGAACCCATCATATATTGTAATTAATACCCTTGTGGTCTACTAATGCTGCAGAAAGAAGAATTGAACTACTGTCACTGGAAATGAGTTGAATTAATAACAGTATTGTTCATAAATGGATTTCAATTATATAAAGTATTTGAAACATATTGTCTTGTGGGACTCAGATATGACTGTTATAATTTATTGTTATACGTGCAGTACAGTATTGAGTTTAGTCTAGATAGAATAGAATTTGTAGGCAACATGCCAGCTTCAAGCCAAATCAGAACGAAGCAGTAATTTAGAGGAGTTTTATACCACTTTGATATTTTTAGTATAGGTCATCAATATCAGATTGGTGGATGTCCAACGACCAGAATCCCCACCAATCAGCTGTTGTAAGGAGCAGAACACCAAAGCTTCATCACACTACTACTGATTGTCTGCTCCCAGGTACTGTAGAATCAGCCCCTATTATCGGAATAAGTGTTGATTTGGGGTACGAGCCAACGTGGAAGAGCTATGCTGCTCCGCTCCCTACACTGTTTATATGCTGTCGCTGCCAGAGCTGATCAGTGGGGGTCTCAGGTGTCAGACCCCCCCACCAATCTCATATTGATGACTTATCCTAAGGATACATCATCAGTATAAAAGTGGAGGAAAACCGTTTAATCACATACTGAAAAACATGGGTCTGAGTATGTACGACAATGCAATTCTGATGATTGCTAAATTGAATCTAAAGATCAGCATGAGGCCTGGTAACTTATGGTTACATCATTGTATCAAACACAACGGTTATATAAAACACCAACCTTTATATTATATCTTACCACATTTCATAAAGGCAAATGCACGTCGAGCCAGTACAGGAGTGTGCAGACAGGTTCCTGCAGTACAGCCAACGGCACAGTTTCTCTACAGACAGAGCAATTTAACATTTTACATGGCCGTGAACGGAGGCAATTTAGCATTTCAGCACAATGGCCATCACTCCTGAGCAATAAACAGAAGCTTTGTGTAGTAATGATGTTATCTATCTGCAGATATTAGCTTTTGTGGTCTTTAATTTATTTCAAATTAAAATACTAATTTTACTCAGCAGGGGTGGATTGGAACTGGCTAAAGAGCAGCACATCTCCTACAGGGCGCTGGCAATGCCTAGATGACAATGTAATTCATTTTATAATTGCATTGTGTGTGTGTGTGTAAAAAATGGAAACATTTTAACCTGAGGGGGCATATAGGGAGGCTTGATGCTAGCAGCAGGCTCCAGAATATTTATTTTCTTATATTGCAATGTTTATAAAGCAGAAATGCTAATAATGAGAGCGAAACGGACAATCCAAATACATATAAGGCCCGACTTAACAAAACTTTCAAGCCAGAATTCTGGCGTAAAAACGTTGAAACATCGCAAAATTTAGGCATTGAGATTTGAGATTATTGGGATAATGCACAGAGGTGAATGCCACTTGTCAGACGCTCATGAATCAGGAGCGTCTGACTCCATCATCAAGGCCGGCGAGTGTGTAATATAATATTATTATGGCTAATAATGCAGTACTTCATAGGAAACCATTGAGTAGAAACCCTATCATTCTCAATAAATCACCTATACAATTCTAAAAAAAAATACATGGGGAATTTATCAGGAGAGGACTTTTTGAAGTCAGGTTTGCTTTTAGCTGAGTTGCCATTATTTGCACTAAATTTATCAAAAGTGTTGCATTTTATTTAATAAATCTGGCATATATTAAAAATTAATCTGTCATGTTAAAATTTGTATCTGATCTGCAGGCAGGATGTTATAGAGCAGGAAGAGCTGATCAGATTGATATACATTTTCGTCTGAAAAGTTTTGGTAAAACTTGTATTTTTTATTGAAATCTCTGGCCTTTATATAAATATGAGTCCAATGGGCGGTCCCATTCAGTGATTGACCTTCTTCGCTATATGACTGTGCATGCAGAGATAACTGTCAATCACTGATAGCTCCGCCCACTGGACTCATATACATACAAACACCAGGGCTCTCAATGAATAAAATAAGAATTATACAGAATCTTTTACAACAAACATATATATAATTCTGCTTAGTTTCCCATTCTTTATAACAGGCTGTCCTGCATGTACAACTTGACAGCCAACTTGATTTAAGATGTTACACCTCTGTCTAAAAATGTTACTTTACTTTTTATACCACTTCACAATAGGAGTGAGTTTGCAACATTTTGTGCAGCATTTATAAGAAGTCACAAGTCAATACATGGCTAAAACTGGGAAAATGCTGGGACAAGCCTATTTTTCTAAGCTCAAAATAAAAATTAATAATAACAACAAGAAAGAATGGTGCACAACTTCTACAAATTAATTAAAAAGTAAAAATAAAACAAAATGCATTCAAAATAGGTTGTAAAATAAATAATAAATTTCATCCATAGTTTATTAAAAGGGTCCACTACTTGACAACTCCTTTTAAAATGCTAAGGTGCCCCATGTAAGGACAAAAAGGTATACTCACTTTCCAGGACCAGCACCATCTTGCAATGTTGGTGCTGTATGTGTTTGTGCTCATGTGACATTGTTATGTTATGTGAACACTGCAGCCTACCAGTAGAACTGATGATAATCTATATTATTGTAAAAAAAAGCCGGCAATCACAAAAAAATGAAATAAATAATAAATAAATGAATAATGAAATAAAATTAAAATGTAATCTTTAATCCAATGAAAAAAGTGAAGAAAAAATGCATGATTAAAAACTCCTACAGACTTGTGTGTATAAGGTCTCCATATGACTATGAATAAGGGTCCTACAGAGACCTGAAACGTGTAAGACTATAGGAGTTTTTAATTGTGTACTTTTTCAAATTATGATCAATTAAGGCTATGTTCACACGTTGCGTTTTTTCTGTGTTTTTTTTATGCAAATCTTAAGCTGCATTATACAGTACTTGCTATGAGATTTTTGAAATCTCATGCACACACATTTTTTTTCTGGACTGAATTGTAAAAACTACTGTGTTTTTGAAAACTGCAGTATGTCACTTCTTTCAGAGTTTTTGCAGCGTTTTTTCACCCATAGAAAGCAATGAGTAAGTGCAAAAACGCAGCAAAAAACACAGGTATCAGGTTTTTCTGCGTTCTTAGTGATAAAAAAGCAGGTATAGCAGAACGTGAAACACATGTATTTATGTGATTTTCCCAAGTTTAAACCAAAATGTGTTGATCTCCTCACCTGAGAATGGCAGTTAGGATTAGTACAATTTAATTAAATTAGTAATATGTGTAAAGTAAACATTGGCTGACCAAGGTGTGAAATTAAACAACACCTGACCAACTCAGTGTCTTACAAACTCAATGCACTGCCAATGTCTTAGGTAAACTATTCTCAAACCAATTCAACAATCCTCGCTGTTACATTTGCAGTTGTGTACTTTTTCATGAACTCATGTGAACTTTTTTGTTCAGAATAGTCACTATTTTTTCAGACATAAAAATATTTTCCACTAAATAATTTGCTCAAATTGCCCTTTTTTCTAAAATGGTTTTATGGATTCACATATATCTTGCATTGGTGACCTAACACCTTGCATTGTTCATGCTTCTGTGGTGTAATAAAGCTGAACTTTAGGATCGTGAAAAACGCAGCAAATAAATGCAGCAAAACCTACTTTTTGTAAGCAGCTTCTTTAGTGCCAAGAGAGCAGGTTTTGCCTGCAAGAAAAAAAGCAGCAAAAACACAACATGTGAACATAACTAGTGTTGAGCGAGCACTAAAATGCTCGGGTGCTCGAAGCTCGGGCCGAGCTCGCCGTGATACTCGGGTGCTCGACCCGAGCAACGAGCCCAATGTTAGACTATGGGAGACTCAAGCATTTTTGCGGTGGCACCCCCGGCAGTCTTTTAAAAGCCTAACAAGTGCCCAAAACGATAGTGACAGTGCTCAAATGACATGGGGACAGCATGGGGATCGCCCCAGGAAGCATTTCTGACCCCCAGGTCACTGCTGTCAACAACGTGGTCAGAGGTATTAAGCCACTTTTACAGGCTCACAATAAAACGAAAGTGAAACTTTTTTCCTGTGAAATATGTTAAGGAACATCCTTTCCAGGGAAAAGACTTGTGTATAAGTTAAAATAAATGACCAAAAACAAAAATACTCCTCCACACCTTCGGCTATGTTCACAAGTAGCATTTTTTATGCGTGTTTGCACTTTTGTATTGCTTTCAACTATGACAAATGCATTCACCGGGAAATGTCATTTTAACATTTTACATCCTTATCTGGCCATGTGCTGTGTGACACATGCATAAAGTGCTGAAAAGACATGGGAACAGCATGGGGAAGACCCCTGGAAGCATCTCTGACTCCCAGGTCACTGTCTAAAAGTGTGCCCATCATAAGTGATCCTTGCCGCATCAGAAGATGCAGACTTGCAACTATCCCTATGCAAGTTCTAGTCCCAGGGCAGTGTTCAATTGTACCTCCCCCATTCCTTGCAATACAAGCGCAAGTATGCAGCCTGCCACCCACCCACCCCCAGGCTGCAATACCATACTGCTTGCTTGCTTGAACTTGAAATTGGGCCTTTTAGGCATGTGGAGGCGGAATCTGGCCAGCACGTCATGGCTGTGTTGGCGGCCTGGAATCCATACTCAGTCCCCAGCCGCCCCGCGGCCGAGTGTCCACACGGTCCCCAGCCGCCGGGGGCAGTCGGGTGTCCATAAACGGTCCCCAGCCGCCCCCATTTCTCCTTGGAACATCCCCCCGCACACTTTTCTTAGCCCGGCATGCTTTAGGCAGCATTGGACGAGCCCACCAGAGAACCAGACTCCTCCGGTGGGCCCTGACTTCTCCATCGGTGGAGTTGAGAGTGCCAAGGTGAGGAGCATGATGATGATGACAGAAGTTAGCATCTGCTATGTTTTCTTTTAATGCAAGTATAAGTGTGCAGCCTGCCACCCACCCACCCCCAGACTGCAATTCATACTGCTAGCTTGCACTTGAAATGGGGCCTTTTAGTTTGGAGGAGGCCGAAACTGGCCACTACCTCATGGCTGCTTTGGCAGCGAGGTATCCATACTCAGTCCCCAGCCGCCCCTATTTGTCCTGGTGTGCCTTATACATAAGATTAAGCGCGTATACCAAAACATTACCTGTGCCCTCCCCAGTGCATTTAGTGGGAAGGAGAGCCTATTCCGCTGTAGTGTGTGCATGCCAAACCCCTGTTCATGGTACATGCGAAGATGCCTCCCACCTTGCACCTGTCGTTGCAGACTTGCAACTATCCCCATTCAAGTCCTTGTCCCAGGGCAGTGTTCAATTGTACCTCTCCCATTCCTTGCAATGCAAGCGCAAGTATGCAGCCTGCCACCCACCCACCCCCAGGCTGCAATACTATACTGCTTGCTTGCACTTTAAATTGGGCCTTTTAGGCATGTGGAGGCGGAATCTGGCCACCACGCCATGGCTGTGTCGGCGGCCTGGTATCCAAACTCAGTCCCCAGCCGCCTGGTGGCCGGGTGTCCCCGCTTGCTCCCCAGCCTCCAGGGGGTGGCCGGCTGTCCATACTCGGTCCCCAGCCACCCCTATTTGTACCGGTAACCTTTCCCACACTTTTCTTAGCCTGGCCTGCTTTAGGGCAGCATTGGCCGAGCCCACCGGACTATCAGACTCCTCCGGTGGGCCCTGGCTTCTCCATCAGGGGAGTTGAGAGTGCCAAGGTGAGGAGCATGATGAGGATGATAGAAGTTATCATCTGCTTTGTTTTGTTGTAATGCAAGCGCATGTATGTAGTAGCGGCTAGGCCTGAGGAGGTCAGCGTTTTGGCGCATATCCTACCTCCTCCGAGGATGGCTGGATGTTTTCCTGCTACTCTCCAAGTTCTATGACTCCCGTTAAAACAAAGCAAAGGAGAAAGAGCAGGAGGAACAGGGACCATTCACATCAATATCAGGCCAGTCAACCAGATATGTCTTGTAGGATATGTTTCTGTAACAAAAGGAGCGGTTCGGCTACACAGTTATAGGGCATACAGTGAGTGCAATGCCTACCAAAAATTTCGAGGCACTCCAATGCCCCTTGGAAATGACATGGAGGTCAGAGGGCGTTAACTAAACCTTTTTTTCCATTTATAGCAACTGGGTCTCCTGTGCACTGTTGGCCTAAGCAGTGAATGGAATGCTTTCCAAAAATTATGAGGTACTGCAATGCCCCTTACAAGAGCCATGTGTGGCACCCCAGGGGTCTGGTCACCACAGTAATAGAGATTACGTCGGAGAGCAAGTGGGAGGTTTCCTGGTCAGGATCCCTTAAACATGCAACATCCTCCTGCCCCAGTCCTGGGAGGGGAGAATTCTGCCCTTATAAACTGGATCTGGGGTGGGGTTGAGTGAGTCAGAGAACAGAGAACAGTCAGAGTCAGAGTGAGAGCAAGGGAAAGTAACAGCAAGGAGCTCTGTAGGAGCTAGGAGCTAAAGACGAGGGGCTGGAAGCTGAGCAGAGCTCGCCCTGGCAGAAGACAATAGGAACCGGACACAGGAGTCCGAAGCTGTGAGGACTTATATATCCAGCAGCAGAAACCAGCCGGCAGGGGATTTCAGGTCCTCTGGCCATAGAAGCCCGGAGGCTCAGTCACAAGCAAGGGACCAGCACCGCCGTCGTGGAGCGGAGGCTAACAGAAGGCCCCAAGTCACCAGCCATACGGGTGAGCACTACACGGTACACTCAGGGACGTGGGCTACTTCTACCCGCTTACAGCAAGGTAGCCAGGAAGAGTGCAGACAGACGGGGAGGCCTACAACTCCACCTGGCCAGGGGAACTCCTGCTTGCTCACAGACTGACCAGGCCTCTTATGCTAGCCAGTACTCCCGGGAGGGTCTACCTTATAATCATCAGTAAAGACCCTGAACTGCACTGCAAAGACTCTGAGTCATTCCTGCTGCGCTCGTGCACCATCACCCCCATCATCCACACTCACTGCCCTGAGGCTATACTCCAACCGAGGGGAGTTATCCCATTTTATGCTGCGCACTCAACACCAGCCTCAGCGGTCTGCCTCGCAGCGGTGGTACTCCCTGACCGCAATCCACGGATGGCCCAGTCGGACAATTAACCTCAAAACCTAAGAAAGATTGCCACTGGTTTGACCAGCCTGAGCCACGGAACCGGGTCACCGCCACGGAGACTACAGACCCCAGAGACCCGGCACCGGGTATCCCACACACGTGTACACATGGCCCAGGGGGCGAGTCACATGCAGTACAGCATATTACAAACATAAGTCCCATTATTGGGGAGTGGGTGTCCCATAGTATTTGCTTATGCCTTGCAAGCAAAAGCTGCCAAAAATTAGGACGGAGCAACTTGCAATGCCCCTTACAAGAGCCATGCAGTACAGCATATTACAAACATTATTCCCATTATTGGGGAGTGGGTCTCCCATAGTATTTGCTTATGCTTTCCCAGCAAAAGCTGCCAAAAATTAGGACGGAGCAACTTGCAATGCCCCTTACAAGAGCCATGCAGTACAGCATATTACAAACATAAGTCCCATTATTGGGGAGTGGGTCTCCCATAGTATTTGCTTATGCTTTCCCAGCAAAAGCTGCCAAAAATTAGGACGGAGCAACTTACAATGCCCCTTACAAGAGCCATGCAGTACAGCATATTACAAACATAAGTCCCATTATTGGGGAGTGGGTGTCCCATGGTATTTGCTTATGCTTTCCCAGCAAAAGCTGCCAAAAATTAGGACGGAGGAACTTGCAATGCTGGCACCCTGGTGGTATAGTGGTGGTGGAGGCTGAGGATAAGGAGAAGAAGATTAAACAGCCGAAACGAGGAAGCGTATACCCATGTGTGGGTGTGAAGCGGTGCATGTGAATACACCTCCCGAAATAACACAGTGGATTTGACTTTATGTTACTCTGCTGTCATTTGGTGGTGATGAGAAGTCTGGCCCAATCCAGCCCTTGTTCATTTTGATAAGGGTCAGCTTGTCAGCATTGTCAGTTGACAGGCGAGTGCGCTTATCAGTTATAATTCCCCCAGCGGCACTAAAAACACGCTCCGATAACACGCTAGCGGCAGGGCAGGCCAGGACCTCCAAGGCGTACAGAGCGAGTTAATTCCAAGTGTCCAGCTTGGATACCCAATAATTAAAAGGCACAGAGGAATCACGGAGGACGCTGGTACGATCGGCAAGGTACTCCCTCACCATCTTTTGAAACTTTCCACTCCTTGTGAGAGTACCCCGCGCCTCAGGGCCTGTAAGCTGGGCGGGTGTCAGAAAACTGTCCCAGAACATTGACAGTGTTCCCCTGCCTCTGCTGGATTGGAGTTGCATCTCTCTCGCCTGTACGCCTTGGTTGGGCAACGAACTGTGACCTCTGCCGCTAGCGTGTTCAGATGGGAATTTTTTTAAGAGTTCTGCAGCAAGGGCCTTCTGGTATTGCCCCATTTTTGTAGACCTCTCCACCTCAGGAATAAGAGAGTGAAAGTTCTCCTTGTAGCGGGGGTCTACAAGTGTCACCAACCAGTAATGACTGTCACCCAACATTTTGACAACGCGAGGGTCACGGTTAAGGCAGCGTAACATAAAGTTAGCCATGCGTGTCAGACTGGTAACGGGCAAGATTTCCGTGTCCTCACCAAGATGACGACTGACCATGCTCTCCTCCTCCTCCTCCTCTTCCTCCTCCCCCCTGTCCTCAGGCCACCCACGCTGAACCGACCGTATGACACTTGTACAGGTACTACCGTCTACAACGCATGATAGCAGCTCCTGTTCTTCCTCCTCCTCCTCCTTCTCCTCCTCTCCCTCATTGTCCCCCAATGCACGTTGGGATGAGATGAGGCTGGGCTGTGTGTAATCGCCCGCTACAGCTTCTTGATCCATCTCATCATACTCTGGCTGCAATGCCTCCTCTTTAATTCTCTGCAGAGAGCGTTGCAAAAGACAGACAAGTGGGATGCTGACACTAATGATGGCGTCATCGCCACTCACCATCTTGGTGGCCTCCTCAAAGTTTGTCAGGATGGTACATATGTCAGACATCCAGGTCCACTCCTGAGGTCTTATGTGTGGAGTCTGACCTGAATATCGACGGGCTTGTTGCAGCTGGTACTCCACAACTGCTCTCTTCTGTTCACAAATCCTTTGCAACATGTGGAGGGTAGAGTTCCAACGTGTGGGGACATCACACACCAGTCAGTGTGCCGGAAGCAGCAAACACTGCTGCAACACAGCAAGGGCGGCGGAAGCTGTAGCCGACTTGCGAAAATGAGCTGACAGGCGGCGTACTTTCACGAGCCGATCTGGCAACTCGGGGTACGATTTAAGAAACCGCTGAACCACGAGGTTAAGCACATGAGCCAGGCATGGTACGTGTGTGATCTCACCTCGCCCCAGAGCCGCCACCAGGTTACGGCCATTGTCACACACGACCATGCCGGGATGTAGGTTCAGCGGTCTCAGCCACAGATCTGCCTGCTCTTTCACAGCTGTCCACAACTCAGAAGCAGTGTGAGGTTTATCACCTAAGCTTATGAGTTTCAGCACAGCCTGTTGCCGCTTGGCGGAGGCAGTACTGCAATGCTTCCAGCTTGTAACTGATGTGGTGATATCTGAGATGGAGGCTGAACATGAGGAGGAGGAGGAAGAGGAGGATGCGCAGGAGCTGTACACTGTGGGGGCAACTCTGACTGACATAGGGCCCGCAATCCTCGGTGTGGGGAGGATGTGTTCCGTCCCAAGGTCCGACTGGGTCCCGGCTTCCACTATGTTTACCCAGTGTGCCGTCAGAGAGATGTACCATACCTGGCCACAAGCACTTGTCCACGTGTCCGTTGTCAGGTGGACTCTCCCAGTAACTGCGTTGTTGAGGGCACGGCAGATGCTTTGGGACACGTGCTTGTGTAGTGCGGGGATGGCACACCGGGCAAAATAGTGTCGGCTGGGGACCGAGTATCGAGGGACGGCCACCGCCATAAGATTGCGGAAGGATTCCGTCTCCACCAGCCTAAAAGGCAGCATTTACAATGCAAGCAGTCGTGAAATGTGCGAATTTAGGACTGTGGCCTGTGGGGCGTTAGCTGCGAATTTCCGCTTTCGTTCAAAGGTCTGGGATATGGGCAATTGAACGCTGCGGTGGGACGTGGACGTGGACGTTGATGCTGTTTCTTGAGAAACTGCCATAACAAGTGAAGACTGAGAGGAGGGGGCATCTTTACATGCAGTATGGACAGGGGATTGCCTTGCACACACAACAGGGGGTTCTATTGCACGCACAAGAGTGGAAGAAGCAGTGGTGACACCCGCTGACACTGGTCGTGGACCCTGGGTTTCGCCCCACAAAGTCGGGTGCTTTGCTGCCATGTGCCTGATCATGCTGGTGGTGGTCAGGCTGGTAGTTTTGTCACCCCTGTTGATGCTGGCATGGCAGGTGGAACATATGGCCTTTTTGGGGTTATCAGCAGAGTCTTTAAAAAAATTCCAGACTCTGGAAGACCTACCGCTTGTACTGGCAATGTCTCTCGTGTTGGTGTTTCGGGGAACGGTTGCCTGCCTTCTGTCTGCGGCCACCACACTGCTTCTTCCTGCCTGTTGGGGTACTCTGCCTCCCTCCCCCTGTGTGCTGCTGGCCTCACTCTGCATGTCCTCCTTCCACGTTGGGTCAGTTACTAGATCATCCACCACCTCCTCCTCTTCCACTTGCACACCACGATCCTCCTCCTCACTTCCTGGCAATTGTGTCTCGTCATTGTCCACCTCTTGTGACAGATTGCCAACGTCGACTTCCTGTGGCCGTGGCTGTTCAAATATTTGGGCATCGCAACATGGGATCTCCTCTTCCACCACTTCAAGCGTATCAGGCAAGGGGCCCAAATATGGAAATGGACCAGTGAACAGCTCTTCAGAGTGTCCAAGTGTGGGATCACTTGCTGTCTGACGACACTCGGCATGGTGGGAGGAAGAAGCATCAGGGTGAGGAGGAGTATGCGGTCGAGACTCACGGCTACTAAGAGTTGACCGTGTGGAAGACAGACCGGAGGTGGTGGTGCCCAGGTAACTGGAAGTATTGTCTGCTATCCAATTAATAACCTGTTCACACTGATCAGTTCTCAATACTGGTGTTGTTCTGTGCTTCCCTTGTAATTCGGTCAAGAAGTGGGAGCGAGAAGATGTGGCTGTTGGTTGTGGCACATTTTCACCTTGGCCACGGCCCCGTCCTCTGCACGAACCATCACCAGAATGTCCACTTCCACGTCCCTTGCCACGCGCCTTTCCCATTGTAAATGAAGTAAAATAGCTTACACTTGCACTATCAATGGAAAAAGGGTAATAAAGAGTAGATTAGAACCGTGGAAGAGGAAAACCACAGTTATTGTTTACTGGGGTATACCACACTTTTTTAAATAGAGATATTTGCGGCTGAACAGTGAGCGACACACTCAAACTGCTTTTTTTTTAGATACCAAAGGCCCAAAACTGGATAGTACAGCGATTTGACCCGTGGAACTGCGAAACCACACTTGGATGTCGGGCCTACACAAGACTATTTTCAACAGATATATTTTTGTGTCACAACAGTCAGGAGACACTACTGTTTTTCTTTACGGAAAAAACTACCAAAACCTGAATAATAGAGATTTTTTACCGTGGAACAGCAAAACCACAGTTATAATTTACTGGTGTATACCAGGCTTTTTAAAATATATATATATTTGCGGCTGAACTGTGAGCGACACACTCAAACTGTTTTTATTAGATACAAATGGCCCAAAAGTGGATAATACAGAGGTTTGTACCGTGGAACTGCAAAACCACACTTGCATTTCTCGGGCCTACACCAGACTATTTTCAACAGATATATTTGTGTCTGAAAAATCAGGGAGACACTATTTTTTTTTTTTTACAGCAAAAAATGCAAAAAGCAGGATAATATAGATTTTTTACCGTGGAACAGCAAAAGGACACTTCTGTCTCTCTGGCCTACACCAGACTATTTTCAACAGATATATTTGTGTCTGAAAAATCAGAGGCACACTTTTTTTTTGGGGGGGGGGGGGGCACCAAAAGGTTAATAAGATGGGTATTTGTACATTGTGAAGGAGGAAAAAAAAAAGAGGATTTAGATAAAAAAAAAGGATTTTTCCTGGCCCCCGGGACCTGGAGCTAAGTCCAGCAATTTCAGCAACAGGAGCAGCACACAGGACTGTAATGCAGCGTTTGCTGGTATAACCACTACGTCTCCTATACAGCATGCCTGCCTGCCTGATATACCTGGGATGGATATTATTCCTGAGAAGGACTGTTTGTTTGATCTGGCAGCCTTTACAGACCCTACACTAACTATTTTGCAGGATATATCTCTCCCTAAATCAGCAGCGCTGTCCCTACACTGTCTGATCCGGAGTGACTGTGTCCAAGATGGCGGCGCCCGGTTTTAAATACTCGAGGTGACGCTGTGCGGCCAGCCAATCACTGTAATGCCCACAAACAACATGGCTGCGGCATTACAGTGACTGGCTGGCAATCCCTGCATGTTCATTGGCTCTGTAAAGAGCGCCAAACATGCAGGGCGGAGACCCGAGCTCCCGCCCGAGTAACCCGGAAATGCTCGGTGCTCGCCGAACATCCCGAGTAGCGTGATGCTCGGGCGAGTACCGAGCAGTGTGGAGCATGTTCGCTCAACACTAAACATAACCTAAAGGTTACATTTTAACTCTTCATTTTTCGTGGTTGATTAATTTTTTTGTAATAATAAGGATTATCATATATTTGAATATGGATTATTATTAGTGCTTTTTTTCTGTGCACCACACTTGAGATCCACATATCCCAGTGCAGGATCTCACATTTGGAACTATGCCCTGGAATGGTGAGCTGTGAAGGCTGCAGCCCATCAGTAGCCTCCAGTAGGCTGCAGTGCTCATGTGATATAGGAATATATAGCGCAGACACAGCACCAGCATCATTGGAATGGCGCCATGCCCTAAGATTAGTATACTTTTTTTATTGCACATGAGACACATTATCTTTTTAAAGAGGGGTTGGCTTAATAAAACATGCCATTTAAAGTCATATATTAGCAGTCATTAGTCCTTTTTGTATATGACTACCTTAAGGGATTGCCCAGTTCAGGACAACCCATTTAAAGTAGCAATAGCAAACAGGACTAATGACACTAATTAATGACTTTATATGGCATGTTTTATTAAGACAATCCTTCTTTAATTGGAAGCTACTGGTTTGCCTTCTCTAACCATCATGGATCAGGTGTTATTGCCATGGAAAGGCAAGTCTGTCATACAAATGAATGGACATTATTAAGTGCTTGGACTTGCTATGTCTCCAAGAGCGGAAGCTGCTCTTACAGAGTAGTTCTTTGTTCTGTTTCAAATGACATACGGTATGAGTTGCTGAGTTGTATACCATGTTCATATGTACATAGGGTGTCACCGTGACACAGGGGTGGACGCAGACAGAAGATGGCCGCTGTGTCAGAATAGTATATGGGACCTTTGCCCTCCAATAGCTCATCACGATGCATGCCTTTATGTGTCTGTGTTAAAAGCTGCTTACTGCTTTTGGGGTGTAAGTGGGACCCCTTAACCCTTAAACCCCTGTGTGGCTGTGCAGTTATCTATAGTCATCTATAGTCTTTGAAATTCAGATAAAAGATGTTGGCTATGTGACCACTTGTTATGGTCATCCTGACATCCATGTTTCTCATGTTTCTACGTACATATTGTAATCAGGTACGATAATGACTGGAAACTATTATTTCTAAAATGTACTAAACATAATAGTTCGGAAAATGGTAGTGGAAATGGGATGTACGGTGGCATTTCTCCAAAGGAAAAGCCATGACATCTGTATGAACAATGAGCTTGTGTTCACTTTGGGTTCCAAATACCTTGCGGATGGATGAGGCTTGTAATGCCTTAGTGTACTGCCGCACAGCGTCCTCATGACCATTTACATTTTGAAAAGCGATACCCAAGTGATAGTGCGTTTCATAAAGCTGAAAAATAAAACAGATCTATTATGGGAAAAAAAGGAATAACTGTAAAGTAAATTGCCAAACAGAGAAACTTATGAGCTAAACATTCTAATAACACTCATACTGCTTAAAAAATCATTACATAATGCCACATCTTGATATCAACTGTTTGGAATCACCGGATGTATTTGCAAAGTGTGACAAGACCAGACTTTACGCAGCTTTTTTCTATGAGACCATCTAAGCTACTGTATTTTTATTTTTCAGTTTTGCTCCCTAAATTCTGCTCATACTAGTTGTGATTATGTGTTATTTTAGTTATGGAATTCCGCACTACCTATGTGACATGGACATGCAGTACTGTGTGCCACATTTTGTTATGGGCCTGCTCCCTGTCTCGCATTGCATAGTTCCACACCTGCTCATGAATGTGGCCAATACTTTAAGCCACGCTTGTTAGGAAAATGAGCTTACTGCATTCCATTTTATAGGCTCTCGTGAAAATGAACTTTAGATGCAAGACTATTTCAGGATGATTTGTTTTAATCACTGTATAATGTACTTGGCAACAGGCCAATGTTACATAAGGATGTAAAACAATAAAAGCAAGTAATTAGGCCATCCCCATCTGACTGGAAAAAATAATTGAAAGTTATAGTGATAATTACCAGTTGCTTAAACTGTGCATCCACTTCTCCCCTTTCAGAGATTTTAATTGTGTTTAGAATTTTCAGTAGCTTCTTATAGTGTTCAATTGCCTAATTGAGTATATAAGACATGTTAATGACACAACTAGTCCTGTTAGGGACTCAAATGCAAATGGTATACACACACAAACATGGTACACACACAAAAACATGGTACACACAAACATGGTACACACAAAAACATGGTACACAAACATGGTACACACACAAACATGGTACACAAACATGGCACACACACAAAAACATGGTACACACAAACATGGTACACACAAAAACATGGTACACACACAAACATGGTACACACACAAACATGGTACACAAACATGGTACACACGCAAACATGGTACACAAACATGGTACACACACAAACATGGTACACACACAAACATGGTACACAAACATGGTACACACACAAACATAGTACACACACAAACATGGTACACACAAAAACATGGTACACACACAAACATGGTACACAAACATGGTACACACGCAAACATGGTACACAAACATGGTACACACACAAACATGGTACACACACAAAAACATGGTACACACACAAACATGGTACACACAAAAACATGGTACACACACAAACATGGTACACACACAAACATTGTACACAAACATGGTACACACACAAACATGGTACACACACAAACATAGTATACACACAAACATGGTAAACACACAAAAACATGGTACACACACAAACATGGTACACACACAAACATTGTACACAAACATGGTACACACGCAAACATGGTACACAAACATGGTACACACACAAACATGGTACACACACAAACATAGTACACACACAAACATGGTACACACACAAAAACATGGTACACACACAAACATGGTACACACACAAGCATTGTACACAAACATGGTACACACGCAAACATGGTACACAAACATGGTACACACACAAACATGGTACACACACAAACATAGTACACACAAAAACATGGTACACACACACACATGGTACACACGCAAACATGGTACACACACAAACTTGGTACACACAAACATGGTACACAAACATGGTACACACACAAACATGGTACACACACACAAACATGGTACCATGGTACACACAAACATGGCATACAGACAAACATGGTACACATACACACACAAACATGGTACACACACAAACATGGTACACACACAAACATGGTACACAAACATGGTACACACATAAACATGGTACACACACAAACATGGTACACCCACAAAAACATGGTACACACACAAACATGGTACACAAACATGGTACCATGGTACACACAAACATGGTATACACACAAACATGGTACACACACAAACATGGTATACACACACAAACATGGTACACACACAGACATGGTATACACACACAAACAAACATGGTATACACGCAAACATGGTACACACAAACAAACATGGTACACACAAACATGGTACACACAAACATAGCACTCACACAAACATGGTACACAAACATGATACACACATAAACATGGTACACATACAAACATGGTACACACACAAACATGGTATACACACAAACATGGTACACACACAAACATGGTATACACAAACATGGTACACATACACACACAAACATGGTACACACAAACATGGTATACACACAAACATGGTACACATACAGACACAAACATGGTACACACACAAACATGGTACATACACAAACATGGTATACACACACAAACATGGTACCCAAACATGATACACACAAACACAGTTACCCACAAACATGGTATACACACACAAACATGGTACACACACAAACATGGTACACACACAAACATGGTATACACACAAACATGGTATACACTAGTGTTGAGCGAGCACTAAAATGCTCGGGTGCTCGAAGCTCGGGCCGAGCTCACTGTGATACTCGGGTGCTCGACCCGAGCAACGAGCCCAATGTTAGTCTATGGGAGACCCGAACATTTTTGCGGCGGCTCCCCCGGCAGTCTGTAGACAGCCTAAAAAGTGCCCAAAACGATAGTGACAGTGCTCAAATGACATGGGGACAGCATGGGGATCGCCCCTGGAAGCATTTCTGACCCCCAGGTCACTGCTGTCAACAACGTGGTCAGAGGTATTAAGCCACTTTTACAGGCTCACAATAAAACGTTCAAAAACGAAAGTGAAAGTGCTTTCCTGTGAAATATGTTAACCCCTTAACGACCATGGGTCTTTCTGTTTTTGTGTTTTCCCTTTTTGCTCCCCTTCTTCCCAGAGCCAGAACTTTTTTAATTTTCGTTCAATATGGCCATGTGAGGGCTTATTTTTTGCGGGGCGAGTTGTACTTTTAAACACCATCACTGGTTTTACCATATCGTGTGCTGGAAAATGGGAAAAAAATTCCAAGTGCAGTGAAACTGCAAAAAAAATGCAATTCCACAGTTGTTTTTTGGGTCCTTTTTTTACCACGTTCACAGATTGCTAAAACTGACCTGCCATCATTATTTTCCAGGTTGTTACGAGTTCATAGACACCAAACATGTATAGGTTCTTTTTTATTTAAGTGGTGAAAAAAAAATCCAAAGCTTGCTAAAAAAACAAAAAAAAATGACGCCATTTTCCGAGACCCTTAGCTTCTCCATTTTTCAGGATCTGGGGCCAGGTGAGTGATTATTTTTTGCGTGCCGGGCTGACGTTTTTATTGATACCATTTTGGGGTAGATCCGATGTTTTGATCGCCCGTTATTGCATTTTATTGCAAAGTTGTAGCGACCAAAAAAACTTAATTCTGGCGTTTAAAATTTTTTTCTCGTTACGCCGTTTACTGATTGTATTAATTCTTCTTTCATATTGATAGATCGGGCGATTCTGAACGCGGCGATACCAAATATGTGTATGTGGTTTTTTTTTATATATATATATATATTTTATTTTGAATGGGGCGAAAGGGGGGTGACTTAAACTTTTATATATTTTTTATTTTTTTAAAAACTTTTTTTTACACTTTCTGCTTGCTTCTATAGTCTCCAGAGGAGACTAGAAGCAGCAGTTGTCTGATTGCTTCTACTGCATACAAGCGATGAGCAGATCGCTTGTATGCAGGAGAAATGCTCACTTGCTATGAGCGCTGACCACTAGGTGGCGCTCATAGCAATTGAGACATGACAACCACAGGCGTCTGCTGCAGACCCTGAGTTGTCATGCCCACCCATTGGTGACCCGCGATCACGTGACGGGGTCACTGATGGGCGGGGCTTAGGACTCCCGGAAGCGCGACTTAAATGCCACTGTCAGAGATTTAACATATTAACAGCCGCGGGTGGATTGCGATTCCAATAATCAGCTGACATGTGCTCGCTTCAGTGCGGGCTCACCGCCGGAGCCCCCGCTGAACCGGCCTTCCCGACCTGGTGCGTACTATTACTGACCAGGTCGGAAAGGGGTTAAGGAACATCCTTTCCAGGGTAAAGACTTGTGTATAAGGTAAAATAAATAACCAAAAACAAAAATACTCCTCCACACCTTGGGCTATGTTCACAAGTAGCATTTTTTTATGCGTTTTTGCACGTTTGTATTGCTTTCAACCGTGACAAATGCATTCACCGGGAAATGTCATTTTAACATTTTACAACCTTATCTGGCCATGTGCTGTGTGACACATGCATACAGTGCTAAAAAGACATGGGACCATCATGGGGAAGACCCCTGGAAGCATCTCTGACACCCAGGTCACAGCCTAAAAGTGTGCCCATCAGAAGTGATCCTTGCCGCATCAGAAGATGCAGACTTGCAACTATCCCCGTGCAAGTCCTTGTCCCAGGGCAGTGTTCAATTGTACCTCCCCCATAACTTGCAATACAAGCGCAAGTATGCAGCCTGCTACCCACCCACCCCCCAGGCTGCAATACCATACTGCTAGCTTGCTTGCACTTGAAATTGGGCCTTTTAGGCATGTGGAGGTGGAATCTGGCCACCACGTCATGGCTGCGTCGGTAGCCTGGTATTCATACTCAGTCCCCAGCCGCCCGGCGGCCGGGTGTCCACGCTTGGTCCCCAGCCGCCAGGGGGCGGCCGGGTGTCCATACTCAGTCCCCAGCCGCTCCGCGGCCGGGTGCCCACACACAGTCCCCAGCCGCGTGGGGGTGGCCGGGTGTCCATAAACGGTCCCCAGCCGCCCCTATTTGTTCCGGTGCGCCTTATACACAAGCGCGCATACCAAAACATTACCTGTGCCCTCCCCAGTGCATTTAGTGGGAAGGACAGCCTAACCACAAACACGTGGACAAGTGAATGTGGCCAGGAATGGTCCATCTCACTGACGCCTTCACACTGGGTTAATATTGTGGAAGCCGGGACACAGTTGGACACTGGGATGCAACACGTCCTCCAGACATAGAAGATTGCGGGTCCTGGGTCAATCAGGCTTCAACACAAAGTTCAGAAGGTAGACAGCAGCAGTGGTCGGCCTCCTACACAACGAGTAAATTATTCATGATCATGAGGCCATCCACCTCCTTAGCTTTCTGTTCCTTGGAATGCAAGCACATGTATGTAGTAGCAGCTAGGCCTGAGGTGGTCAGCGTTTTGGCGCATATTCTACCTCCTTCGAGGATTGCTGGATGTTTTCCTGCTACTATCCCAGTTCTATGACTCCCGTTAAAACAAAGCTTCAGGTGATGAATGATGGATGAGGTGGTGGCAAAGGAGAAAGAGCAGGAGGAACAGGGACCATTCACATCAATATCAGGCCAGCCAACCACACATGTCTTGTAGGATATGTTTCCGTACCAAAAGGAGCGGTTCAGCTACACAGTTATAAGGCATACAGTGAATGCAATGCCTACCAAAAATTTCGAGGCACTCCAATGCCCCTTGGAAGTGACATGGAGGTCAGAGGGCCTTAACTAAACCGTTTTTTCCATTTATAGCAACTGGGTCTCCTGTACACTGTTGGCCTAAGCAGGGAATGGAAGGCTTTCCAAAAATTATTAGGCACTGCAATGCCCCTTGAAACAGACGTGGATTACAGCGTATTAAAAACCTTCTACCCATTATTGGGGAGTGGGTCTCCCTTAGTGTTCGCCTATGCATTGAAAAGCAAAAGCTGACAAAAATTAGGAGGAAATGCAATGCCCGTTGCAAGAGTCGTGGAAGTTAGAGGTAATTAAAAACAACATGTCAATGCCCCTTGGAAGAGCTGTGGAGTTCAGAGTGGTTTAACAAGACGGTTTTAATGCCCCTTAGAAGAGACGTGGAGTTCAGAGTGGTTTAACAAGACAGTTTTAATGCCCCTTGGAAGAGATGTGGAGGTCACAGTAGCTTAACAAGATGGTTTTAATGCCCCTTGGAAGAGACGTGGAGTTCAGAGTGGTTTAACAAGACAGTTTTAATGCCCCTTGGAAGAGTGGTGGAGGTTACAGTGGAATAAAAAGACAATATCAATGCCCTGTGGAAGAGACGTGGAGGTCACAGTAGCTTAACAAGACGGTTTTAATGCCCCTTGGAAGAGTGGTGGAGGTCGCAGTGGAATAAAAAGACAATATCAATGCCCCTTGGAAGAGTGGTGGAGGTTACAGTGGAATAAAAAGACAATATCAATGCCCTGTGGAAGAGACGTGGAGGTCACAGTAGCTTAACAAGACGCTTTTAATGCCCCTTGGAAGAGTGGTGGAGGTCGCAGTGGAATAAAAAGACAATATTAACGACCCTTGGAAGAGACGTGGAGGTCACAATAGCTTAACAAGACGATTTTAATGCCCCTTACAAGAGCCATGCAGTACAGCATATTAAAAACATTATTCCCATTATTGGAGAGTGGGTCTCCCATAGTCTTTGCCTATGCCTTACAAGCAAAAGCTGCCAAAAATTAGGAAGGGGGAACTTGCAATGTCCCTTACAAGAGCCATGCAGTACAGCATATTAAAAACATTATTCCCATTATTGGGGAGTGGGTCTCCCATAGTCTTTGCCTATGCCTTCCAAGCAAAAGCTGCCAAAAATTAGGACAGAGGAACTTGCAATGCTGGCAACATGGACCACGGTCACCCTGGTGGTATAGTGGTCGTGGAGGCTGAGGATAAGGAGAAGAGCAAAAAACAGCCGAAACGAGGAAGCGTATACCCATGTGTGGGTGTGAAGCGGTGCATGTGAATACACCTCCCGAAATAACACAGTGGATTTGACTTTATGTTACTCTGCTGTCATTTGGTGGTGATGAGAAGTCTGGCCCAATCCAGCCCTTGTTCATTTTGATAAGGGTCAGCTTGTCAGCATTGTCAGTTGACAGGCGAGTGTGCTTATCAGTTATAATTCCCCCAGCGGCACTAAAAACACTCTCCAATAACACGCTAGCGGCAGGGCAGGCCAGGACCTCCAAGGCATACAGAGTGAGTTCATTCCAAGTGTCCAGCTTTGATACCCAATAATTAAAAGGCACAGAGGAATCACGGAGGACGCTGGTACGATCGGCAAGGTACTCCCTCACCATCTTTTGAAACTTTCCACTCCTTGTGAGAGTACCCCGCGCCTCAGGGCCTGTAAGCTGGTCGGGTGTCAGAAAACTGTCCCAGAACGTTGACAGTGTTCCCCTGCCTCTGCTGGATTGGAGTTGCATCTCTCTCGCCTGTACGCCTTGGTTGGGCAACGAACTGTGACCTCTGCCGCTAGCGTGTTCAGATGGGAATTTTTTTAAGAGTTCTGCAGCAAGGGCCTTCTGGTATTGCCCCATTTTTGTAGACCTCTCCACCTCAGGAATAAGAGAGTGAAAGTTCTCCTTGTAGCGGGGGTCTACAAGTGTCACCAACCAGTAATGACTGTCACCCAACATTTTGACAACGCGAGGGTCACGGTTAAGGCAGCGTAACATAAAGTCAGCCATGCGTGCCAGACTGGTAACGGGCAAGATTTCCGTGTCCTCACCAAGATGACGACTGACCATGCTCTCCTCCTCCTCTTCCTCCTCCCCCCTGTCCTCAGGCCACCCACGCTGAACCAACAGTATGACACTTGTACAGGTACTACCGTCTACAACGCATGATAGCAGCTCCTGTTCTTCCTCCTCCTCCTCCTCTCCCTCATTGTCCCCCAATGCACGTTGGGATGAGATGAGGCTGGGCTGTGTGTAATCGCCCGCTACGGCTTCTTGATCCATCTCATCATACTCTGGCTGCAATGCCTCCTATTTAATTCTCTGCAGAGAGCGTTGCAAAAGACAGACAAGTGGGATGCTGACACTAATGATGGCGTCATCGCCACTCACCATCTTGGTGGCCTCCTCAAAGTTTGTTAGGATGATACATATGTCAGACATCCAGGTCCACTCCTGAGGTCTTATGTGTGGAGTCTGACCTGAATATCGACGGCCTTGTTGCAGCTGGTACTCCACAACTGCTCTCTTCTGCTCACAAATCCTTTGCAACATGTGGAGGGTAGAGTTCCAATGTGTGGGGACATCAAACACCAGTCGGTGTGCTGGAAGCTGCAAACGCTGCTGCAACACAGCAAGGGCGGCGGAAGCTGTAGCCGACTTGCGAAAATGAGCTGACAGGCGGCGTACTTTCACGAGCAGATCTGGCAACTCGGGGTACGATTTAAGAAACTGCTGAACCACGAGGTTAAGCACATGAGCCAGGCATGGTACGTGTGTGATCTCACCTCGCCTCAGAGCCGCCACCAGGTTACGGCCATTGTCACACACGACCATGCCGGGATGTAGGTTCAGCGGGCTCAGCCACAGATCTGCCTGCTCTTTCACAGCTGTCCACAACTCACAAGCAGTGTGAGGTTTATCACCTAAGCTTATGAGTTTCAGCACAGCCTGTTGCCGCTTGGCGGAGGCAGTACTGCAATGCTTCCAGCTTGTAACTGATGTGGTGATATCTGAGATAGAGGCTGAACATGAGGAGGAGGAGGAGGAGGAGGAATGCGCAGGAGCTGTACACTGTGGGGGCAACTCTGACTGACATAGGGCCCGCAATCCTCGGTGTGGGGAGGATGTGTTCCGTCCCAAGGTCCGACTGGGTCCCGGCTTCCACTATGTTTACCCAGTGTGCCATCAGAGAGATGTACCGTCCCTGGCCACAAGCACTTGTCCACGTGTCCGTTGTCAGGTGGACTCTCCCAGTAACTGCGTTGTTGAGGGCACGGCAGATGCTTTGGGACACATGCTTGTGTAGTGCGGGGATGGCACACCGGGAAAAATAGTGTCGGCTGGGGACCGAGTACCGAGGGACAGCCACCGCCATAAGATTGCGGAAGGATTCCGTCTCCACCAGCCTAAAAGGCAGCATTTCCAATGCAAGCAGTCGTGAAATGTGCGAATTTAGGACTGTGGCCTGTGGGGCGTTAGCTGCGAATTTCCGCTTTCGTTCAAAGGTCTGGGATATGGACAATTGAACGCTGCGATGGGACGTGGACGTGGACGTTGATGCTGTTTCTTGAGAAACTGCCATAACAAGTGAAGACTGAGAGGAGGGGGCATCTTTACATGCAGTATGGACAGGGGATTGCCTTGCACACACAACAGGGGGTTCTATTGCACGCACAACAGAAGCAGTGGTGACACCCGCTGACACTGGTCGTGGACCCTGGGTTTCGCCCCACAAAGTCGGGTGCTTTGCTGCCATGTGCCTGATCATGCTGGTGGTGGTCAGGTTCGTAGTTTTGTCACCCCTGCTGATGCTGGCATGGCAGGTGGAACATATGGCCTTTTTGGGGTTATCAGCAGAGTCTTTAAAAAAATTCCAGACTCTGGAAGACCTACCGCTTGTACTGGCAACGTCTCTCGTGTTGGTGTTACGGGGAACGGTTGCCTGCCTTCTGTCTGCGGCCACCACACTGCTTCTTCCTGCCTGTTGGGGTACTCTGCCTCCCTCCCCCTGTGTGCTGCTGGCCATACGCTGCATGTCCTCCTTCCACGTTGGGTCAGTTACTAGATCATCCACCACCTCCTCCTCTTCCACTTGCGCACCACGATCCTCCTCCTCACTTCCTGGCAATTGTGTCTCGTCATCGTCCACCTGTTGTGACAGATTGCCAACGTCGACTTCCTGTGGCCGTGGCTGTTAAAATATTTGGGCATCGCAACATGGGATCTCTTCTTCCACCACTTCAAGCGTATCAGGCGAGGGGCCGAAATATGGAAATGGACCAGTGAACAGCTCTTCAGAGTGTCCAAGTGTGGGATCACTTGCTGTCTGACGACACTCGGCATGGTGGGAGGAAGGAGCATCAGGGTGAGGAGGAGTATGCGGTCGAGACTCACGGCTACTAAGAGTTGACCGTGTGGAAGACAGACCGGAGGTGGTGGTGCCCAGGTAACTGGAAGTATTGTCTGCTATCCAATTAATAACCTGTTCACACTGATCAGTTCTCAATACTGGTGTTGTTCTGTGCTTCCCTAGTAATTCGGTCAAGAAGTGGGAGCGAGAAGATGTGGCTGTTGGTTGTGGCACATTTTCACCTTGGCCACGGCCCCGTCCTCTGCCTGAACCATCACCAGAACGTCCACTTCCACGTCCCTTGCCACGCGCCTTGCCCATTGTAAATGAAGTAAAATAGCTTACACTTGCACTATCAATGGAAAAAGGGTAATAAAGAGTAGATTAGAACCGTGGAAGAGGAAAACCACAGTTATTGTTTACTGGGGTATACCACACTTTTTTAAATAGAGATATTTGCGGCTGAACAGTGAGCGACACACTCAAACTGCTTTTTTTTTAGATACCAAAGGCCCAAAACTGGATAGTACAGCGATTTGACCCGTGGAACTGCGAAACAACAATGGGATGTCGGGCCTACACAAGACTATTTTCAACAGATATATTTTTGTGTCACAACAGTCAGGAGACACTACTGTTTTTCTTTACGGAAAAAACTACCAAAACCTGAATAATAGAGATTTTTTACCGTGGAACAGCAAAACCACAGTTATAATTTACTGGTGTATACCAGGCTTTTTAAAATATATATATATTTGCGGCTGAACAGTGAGCGACACACTCAAACTGTTTTTTTTAGATACAAATGGCCCAAAAGTGGATAATACAGAGGTTTGTACCGTGGAACTGCAAAACCACACTTGTATTTCTCGGGCCTACACCAGACTATTTTCAACAGATATATTTGTGTCTGAAAAATCAGGGAGACACTATTTTTTTTTTTTGTTTTACAGCAAAAAATGCAAAAAGCAGGATAATAGAGATTTTTTACCGTGGAACAGCAAAAGCACACTTCTGTCTCTCTGGCCTACACCAGACTATTTTCAACAGATATATTTGTGTCTGAAAAATCAGGGAGACACTATTATTATTTTTATACAGCAAAAAATGCCAAAAACAGGATAATAGAGAAGTTTTACCGTGGAACATCAAAACCACAATAATAATTTACTGGTGTATACCAGGCTTTTTAAAATATATATATATTTGTGGCTGAACAGTGAGCGACACACTCAAACTGTTTTTTTTAGATACAAATGGCCCAAAAGTGGATAATACAGAGGTTTGTACCGTGGAACTGCAAAACCACACTTGTATTTCTCGGGCCTACACCAGACTATTTTCAACAGATATATTTGTGTCTGAAAAATCAGGGAGACACTATTTTTTTTTTTTTTACAGCAAAAAATGCAAAAAGCAGGATAATAGAGATTTTTTACCGTGGAACAGCAAAAGCACACTTCTGTCTCTCTGACCTACACCAGACTATTTTCAACAGATATATTTGTGTCTGAAAAATCAGGGAGACACTATTATTATTTTTATACAGCAAAAAATGCCAAAAACAGGATAATAGAGATGTTTTACCATGGAACATCAAAACCACAGTAATAATTTACTTGTGTAAACCAGGCTTTTTAAAATATATATATATTTGCGGCTGAACAGTGAGCGACACACTCAAACTGTTTTTTTTAGATACAAATGGCCCAAAAGTGGATAATACAGAGGTTTGTACCGTGGAACTGCAAAACCACACTTGTATTTCTCGGGCCTACACCAGACTATTTTCAACAGATATATTTGTGTCTGAAAAATCAGGGAGACACTATTTTTTTTTTTTTTACAGCAAAAAATGCAAAAAGCAGGATAATAGAGATTTTTTACCGTGGAACAGCAAAAGCACACTTCTGTCTCTCTGGCCTACACCAGACTATTTTCAACAGATATATTTGTGTCTGAAAAATCAGGGAGACACTATTATTATTTTTATACAGCAAAAAATGCCAAAAACAGGATAATAGAGATGTTTTACCGTGGAACATCAAAACCACAGTAATAATTTACTGGTGTATACCAGGCTTTTTAAAATATATATATATATTTGCGGCTGAACAGTGAGCGACACACTCAAACTGTTTTTTTTAGATACAAATGGCCCATAGAACTGTAAAACCACACTTCTATTTCTCTGGCCTACACCAGACTATTTTCAACAGATATATTTGTGTCTGAAAAATCAGAGGCACACTTTTTTTTTGGGGGGGGGGGGGCACCAAAAGGTTAATAAGATGGGTATTTGTACATTGTGAAGGGGAAAAAAAAAATAGGATTTAGATTAAAAAAAAGGATTTTTCCTGGCCCCCGGGACCTGGAGCTAAGTCCAGCAATTTCAGCAACAGGAGCAGCACACAGGACTGTAATGCAGCGTTTGCTGGTATAACCACTGCGTCTCCTATACAGCCTGCCTGCCTGCCTGCCTGATATACCTGGGATGGATATTAGTCCTGAGAAGGACTGTTTGTTTGATCTGGCAGCCTTTACAGACCCTACACTAACTATTTTGCAGGATATATCTCTCCCTAAATCAGCAGCGCTGTCCCTACACTGTCTGATCCGGAGCGACTGTGTCCAAGATGGCGGCGCCCGGTTATAAATAATCGAGGTGACGCTGTGCGGCCAGCCAATCACTGTAATGCCCACAAACAACATGGCTGCGGCATTACAGTGACTGGCTGGCAATCCCTGCATGTTCATTGGCTCTGTAAAGAGCGCCAAACATGCAGGGCGGAGACCCGAGCTCCCGCCCGAGTAACCCGGAAATGCTCGGTGCTCGCCGAACATCCCGAGTAGCGTGATGCTCGGGCGAGTACCGAGCAGTGTCGAGCATGTTCGCTCAACACTAGTATACACACACAAACATGGTACACACAAACATGGTTTACACACACAAACAAACATGGTAACATGCAAACATGGTACACGCAAACAAACATGGTACGCACACAAACATGGTACACACACAAACATAGTATACACACACAAAAATGGTATACACACACAAACATGGTACACACACAAACATAGTAAACACACAAACATGGTACACACACAAACATGGTACACACGAAAACATGGTACACACACAAACATGGTACACACACAAACATGGTACACAAACATGGTACACACGCAAACATGGTTCACACACAAACATGGTACACACACAAACTTGGTACACACACACATTGTACACACACAAACATGGTACACACGCAAACATGGCACAGAAACATGGTACACACAAACATGGTACACACACAAACATGGTACACACACAAACATGGTACACAAACATGGTACACACACAAACATGGTACACACACAAACATGGTGCCATGGTACACACAAACATGGCATACAGACAAACATGGTACACATACACACACAAACATGGTACACACACAAACATGGTACGCACACAAACATGGTACACAAACATGGTACACACATAAACATGGTACACACACAAACATGGTACACCCACAAAAACATGGTACACACACAAAAATGGTACACAAACATGGTACCATGGTACACACGAACATGGTATACACACAAACATGGTACACACACAAACATGGTATACACACACAAACATGGTACACACACAGACATGGTATACACACACAAACAAACATGGTATACACGCAAACATGGTACACACAAACAAACATGGTACACACAAACATGGTACACACAAACATAGCATGCACACAAACATGGTACACAAACATGGTACACACATAAACATGGTACACATACAAACATGGTACACACACAAACATGGTATGCACACAAACATGGTACACACACAAACATGGTATACACAAACATGGTACACATACACACACAAACATGGTACACACACAAACATGGTATACACACAAACATGGTACACATACAGACACAAACATGGTACACACACAAACATGGTATACACACACAAACATGGTACACAAACATGATACACACAAACACAGTATACCCACAAACATGGTATACACACACAAACATGGTACACACACAAACATGGTATACACACAAACATGGTATGCACACACAAACATGGTACACACAAACATGGTTTACACACACAAACAAACATGGTAACTTGCAAACATGGTACACGCAAACAAACATAGTACGCACACAAACATGGTACACACACAAACATAGTATACACACACAAAAATGGTATACACACACAAACATGGTATACACACACAAACATGGTAGACACACAAACATGGTACACAAACATGGTACACATACACACACAAACATGGTACACACACAAACATGGTATACACACAAACATGGTACACACACAAACATGGTACACAAACATGGTATACACACACAAACATGGTACACAGACATGGTATACACAAACAAACATGGTATACACTCAAACATGGTACACACAAACAAACATGGCACATACACAAACATGGTATACACTCAAACATGGTACACACAAACAAGCATGGTACATACACAAACATGGTATACACACAAATATGGTACACACACAAACATGGTACACACACAAACACATGGTGCACACACAAACATGGTAAGCAAACACAAACATGGTAGACACACACAAACATGGTAGACACAAACATGGTACACACACACAAACATGGTACACAAACATGGTACACACACAAACACGGTATACCCACAAACATGGTATACACACACAAACATGGTACACACACAAACATGATATACACACAAACATGGTACACACACAAACATGGTATACACACACAAACATGGTATACACACAAACATGGTATACACACTGAAAGAAACATGGTACACATGCAAACATGGTATACAGAAACAAACATGGTACATACACAAACATGGTATACACACACAAACATGGTACGCACACAAACATGGTACACAAACATGGTATACACACACAAACATGGTACACACACAAACATGGTATACACACAAACATGGTACACACACAAACACGGTATACCCACAACCATGGTATACACACACAAACATGGTATACACACAAACATGGTACACACACAAACATGGTATACACACACAAACATGGTACACACACAAACATGGTATACACACACAAAGAAACATGGTACACATGCAAATATGGTACACACAAACAAACATGGTACATACACAAACATGGTATACACACAAACATGGTATGCACACAAACATGGTATACACACACAAACATGGTACACACACAAACATGGTATGCACACACAAACATGGTACACACACAAACATGGTAGGCACACACAAACATGGTATACACACAAACATGGTACACAAACATGGTACACACACAAACATGGTACACATACACACACAAATATGGTACACACACAAACATGGTACACACACAGACATGGTATACACACATAAACAAACATGTTATACACGCAAACATGGTACACACAAACAAACATGGTACATACACAAACATGGTATACACACACAAACATGGTACACACACAAACATGGTACACACACAAACATGGTATACACACAAACATGGTACACACACAAACATGGTATACACACAAACATGGTATACACACAAACATGGTACACACAAACATGGTATACACAAACATGGTACACACACAAACATGGTATACACACACATATGCTACACACACACACAAACAAACATGGTACACACACAAACATGGTACACACACACTAACATGGTGCACACACAAACATGGTAGACACACACAAACATGGTAGACACACACACAAACATGATACACACACACACAAACATGGTATACACACACACATATAGTCTACACACCCCTGCTAAAATGCCAGGTAAAAGAAAATCATGCCAAGAAGAATCATTTCAGTACTCTTTCAATGTCAACCATAACCTGTACAAATCCATTGGCAAACAAACTGAAATAATCTTGAGAGGAGAAGGGGAAGAATAAAAATAATGAAACTAAAATAATGTGGCTGCATAAATGTGAACACCAGTCTATTATTGGGAATGTGGTTGTGTTCAGAATTAGCCAATCACATTGAAACTCATGTTAAATAGTAGTCAGTAGCCAGACGCCATCATTTAAAGTGGTTTTGATTAAACTCATATAAAGTTTAGCTCACATTTTCTTAGTTGCATTTAAACCCTTCACGACCTTGGACATATCCATACGTTCAGGTTGGTAACAACTTACCAACTTAGGACGTATGGATACGTCCAGGTGATTTTGCATGCACAGGAGATCAGATTGCAAAAAGTGAAAGTCTCATAGTGGGACAAAGTAAAAAAAAAAAAAAAAAAGAATTGTAAAAATACTTTAAAAAAAAACCCCTCAAAATAATAATAAAAAAATATATATATGGACCCATAAATAAATACTTTTATAAACAAAAAATAATAAACCATAAAAGTACACATATTTTGTATCACTGCATCCGGAATGACCCTACCTATGAAACTGGGCCACTAGTTAACCCCTTAACCACCGTAAAAGAAAAAAAACACAAGGCAAAAAACTATGCTTTTTCATCATACTGCCGAACAAAAAGTGGAACAAAACATGATCAAATAGATGAGTGGAAATAAAAATGGTGTCGTTGGAAAACGACACCTTGTCTTGCAAAAAACAAGCTGCCATACAGCTCCAACAGCAGAAAAATAAAAAAGTTATAGCTCTCAGAATAAAGCAATGCAAAAATGCCAAAACATAAAAAAAATATATACATGTAGTATCGCTGTAATTGTAGTAACATGAAGAATAAAGCTGCTTTATCAATTTTACCACAAGCGGAACGGCATAAAAAAAAACACATTTCCTGAATTGCTGGTTTTTGTTCATTCTGCCTGCCAAAAATCAGAATAGAAATCGATCAAAAAATGTCATGTGACCAAAAATGGTACCAATAAAAACATCAACTCGTCCCGCAAAAAAAGATGCCCTCACATGACTCTGTCGGCAGAAATATGGAAAAAATTATAGCTCTCAAAATATGATGATGCGCAAAAAAACCCGTCTTTTAGTGTGTCACAACTGCCAAACATAAAAATCCGATATAAATCTGGTATCGCTGTAATCGCACCGACCCGAAGAATAAAGTCGTCTAATCACTTATAAAGCACGAGGAATGGCGTAAAAAATAAATAAAACCAATTCTTCACCTGCTGTGGATTTGTTCATTCTGCCCCCCAAAGATCGCAGTAAGGCTCGGCTCACATTTATCCTGCGCGCTGCGCTGAGCGCTTACACCGGGATTTCCGTGTAAATGTCTGACATATGTGATTCAGATGAAACCCCCAGTGGAAGATTCCTAATAATGAGGCAGATGGACACTCTGTGGATGTTGGCTGGCCTATAATCCGACAGTGTCCATTTTTTTAGGCATGCATAAAAGCGCGGTCCGCCACAGTTTTGTGCACCTCTGAAAACAAGGACACTGCTGAACAGAGGTCAGACAGAGTCCAGAGTAACTCTGCTACCTCATTATAGTGAATGGCTCCCTCGGGGGATTCATCTGAGTTATGTCATTCGGAGATTTAGATGAAAACCCTGATGTAAGTGCTCAGCGTAGTGCACAGGATAAATGTGATCCCAAAACGTTATGTAAAATGTTCCTAATAAAATATTCAACTCAATCCACAAAAAAAGCAAGTCCTCACTCAGGTCCGTCGTCTGTTAACTGAAATATAGGGGGCTTCCACGTTACTGGTAGCACAAAGGCTCTGGAAAAGCATTATGGCTCTACATTCTCCAAAAGAAATCCAGCAAATTCTGCACTCCCAAATCCAAATGCCCCCCTCCCTTCTGAGCCCCACAGTGTGCCTAAACCACATTTAGCATCCACATGTTTCGGATTTCTGTAGCGATGAGAGCCAGCTTAATTTACGGGTGCATGTCTCCAGAAGGTCGAGCTGGCATAACATACTGGGCACTACAACGTACTGGGCACTACAATGTATGGGCACTACAATGGCAGATTTGCATTTTTCACTCAGCAACATCCACTGCTGCTTGTTTCTGGAGAACACCAATGCAGTCAAAATCGTCACTACACTTGTAGATAAATTCCCAAAGGGGTGTAATTTCCAAAATGGGATCACTTGAGGGAGGATTCTGCTCTTCTGGCACTTAGGGGCTCTGAACATGCTTTTTGTTTAGCAATGGAGTCTTGCCTGGTGAGCGTACATACAGGCCATGGAGGTTGAGTGCATTACATATTGTTTTCTTTGAAACAATTGTACCTGCTGTTTTCAGGTCTTTCTGTAGCTCTCCAGAGGTGGTCCTTGGCTCTTGGACAACTCTTTTGATAATTATTTTCACTCCTCTGTCTGAAATCTTGCGGGCAGCACCTGGTCATGGTTGGTTTATGGTGAAATGACGTTCTTTTCACTTCCGGATTATAGCTCCAACAGTGTTCGCTGGAACCTTCAGTAGTCTGAAAATTCTTCTGGAAGCAATGCCATCAATATGTTTTGCAAGAAATAAGGTTATGAAGGTCTTGAGACAGCGCACTAGTTTTACCCATCATGAGAGGTTTCTTGTGTGGCACCAGACACATTTTTATAGATCATCAGTTAAACCAGCTGATATTATTTTTTCACTAAGTGGCAGGATTGCTTTATAATTGCTGATAGATTTTAGCTGATGTCATGACTTTCCATGGCTTTTTGCACCTCTCTTTCTTCATGTGTTCAATACTTATCCCTGTGTCATTTCTCATTATTACACATAACTTAATTTATGGACATCTGTGGTTTGATTTCTTTGCCTGCGTGGATTGGATGGGTTGTTACTAGTGTTGAGCGATACCTTCCGATATCAGGAAATATCGGATCGGATTGGATCGGGCCGATAACCAAGAAGTATCGGATATCGCCGATTCCGATACCGGAAACCAATGCAAGTCAATGGGACACAAATATTGGAATGAAAATAAACCCTTTCTTTCCTTGTAGGTTAATTCTACATGAAGGAAAACAACTAACAATAATGTAGAATGTATTGGGGGAGGTGGTTGCCCAAATCAATGGGAACAGTGCTCACAGTGAAACATGAAAAGCCGGCAATTCAGCAGCGGCATACACCGGTACCCGACAATTTAGAACAGAAAGAATAGAGCTTCACACATAGATTAGATAGATAGAAACATGTCAGTCACATATATAATAAGTACAGTGACAGTGTTGGTTACTGTACTTGTCATTTAGTGTAAAGGATTTATTTAAAAAAATAATAGTGTTTTCATGCACCGTCTCTTTAAAAAAGCCGGCCGGCAATTCAGCAGCGGTACCTGACAATTTATAACAGAAAGAATAGAGCATCACACATAGATTAGATAGATAGAAACATGTCAGCCACATATATATGAAGTACAGTGACAGTGTTGCTTACTGTACTTGTCATTTAGTGTTAAAATAAAGGATTTATTAAAAAAAAAATTGGCGTGGGGTTCCCCGTAATTTTAGGCTCTAGCGGAGGTTAAGCAGACGGCTGGGGCAGATGTTTGAAGCCTGGGAAGGGGGTAATACCCACGGAGCTCCCCAGGCTACTAATATCAGCCCCCAGCTGAATACCTAGCCTTTACTAGCTATTAAAATGGGGGACCCCCCCAAAAAAATGACGTGGGGTCCCCCCTATTTTAATAGCTAGCAAAGGCTAGGCAGACAGCTAGGGGCTGATATTAATAGCCCAGGAAGGGTGCCATGAATATTGGCCCCCTCCCAGGCTAGAAACACCAGCCGTCAGCCGCCCCAGCAATGGCGCATCAATAGGATGCGCCAATTCTGGCACTTAGCCTCGCTCTTCCACGCTGCCCTGGTGCGGTGGCAGGGGGTAATAGTGGTGGGGTTCATGTCAGCGCCAGCTGCCATGAAGCCCAGGTTAGTAATGATGGGTGTCTATAAGACACCCCCATTACTAACCTACAAAGTGTTAAAAAGAAAAAACACACACTACACCCAGAAAAAAATAATTTATTTGAAATAAAACACACCATTTTATTTAATTCTTAGTTTGCTAAAAAAAAATAGTTACCTGTCCACGTTCCTGTGCTGATCTCCCATGCACAGCTGTCACATCTGGAGATGGTGACAGCTGTGCATGGCTGCTGTAAGCTCACACTGCCGGGAACACGTCCGCTCCCGGCAGCGTGAGCCACTGACTGAGGTCACCGGAGTGCATTCAGTCAGCGCAGCTCCGGAGACCTCCTTTACCGCACTGCAGTACCGTGGGAATTTCTCACGGTACAGCAGGGCCGTAAAGGAGGTCACCGGAGCAGCGCTGCCTGAACTCCGGCGAACCCGCTCATGCAATGACGGGGCTGCTTTACGGCCCCGTCATTGTAGCGGCGGCAGCGGTTTAGAGCGGTCACATTCTATGTGGCTGCTCTAAACTGGAGATCTTCGTGGGACACTCGTGGACTACTACGGAGGGGTAAGGATAAGGTTGTGGCTTATTATTTTATATTTTATTACAGGAGATCGATGGCTTCGGGGAATTAGGTGTCTAGGTGAGTATAGGTGTAGTTTTTTATTTTTTACTTTATTTTAGGTGGCGATCAGCGGGGACAGGTAATGCATAAACTAATTTATTTTAGGTAACCACTGGCCACCAATGAAATGTATTTAAAGTTTATTGGGGACCAACAACCCCCCCAAAAAAATATGGGGGCCTAAATAAAACATGTATAGGGGCAAAAATAGAAAACTTTGGGGGACAAAATAACATATGGGCCAGTTTAAAGGGCAATTTAAATAGCAGGATCAGGCTGATGGGAACTACTGCTCACATCAAGCTGATCCTGCTGGCACGAGTGGACGGGGGACAGACATAGGCCGATGGGAGTAGTAGTGTCACATCGGCCTTTGTCTGCCTGCACGCACACATCCCGCACACATCGCGCACACATCGCACAGACACCGCGCACACACCAATCATGACGGGCTGATGGTCTGGGAGGTGAGGCTGACCTGTGCGGCCGTGGGAAAGTTCATGTGAGTTCATGCAATGCAGTCAAGCATGAACTCACATGAACCCTCTGAGGGCACCGCGGTTACTTTAAATGAACAGCTGATCGGCATCACCTGATACCTCAGCTGTTCATTTGAAATAACCGGCGGGAGAGCGCAGCACAGAACGGGAAAGCCGCGGTGAAGTCTTTTCACTGCCGGCTTCCCCGCCCGGGTCCTTTGCTCCCCGCTCCCTGGTGCCGCGCTCCCCGCACGGTCCTAACTTATGATCGGGATGGGAGGTGGCGAGGGGAGCGGAGGATCAGGGTGGTAGGCTGCGGGAAAGCAGTATGGGGCTGTGTGATTGTTTAAAAGCCGGCGGCTTTTTACCGCCCTCCGGCTTTTAAACAATCAGGAGAATTCTGGGATGGCATCCTGATGACAGGCTGGATCGCAGCTGAGCGCTGCCATCCAGCTTGTCATCCTTCAGAGACACTGCAGAGTGCAGGCATTATGGGAACTTCCGATTCCGGTATTTGATATTGTAAAAATATCGGAACTCAGTATCGGAACTCCGATACCGCGAATATCGGCCGATACCCGATATTACAGTATCGGAATGCTCAACACTAGTTGTTACCAACACTTTTTTGTTAAGTATATAATTCCACATGTGTTAATTCATAGTTTTGATGCCTTCAGTGTGAATGTACAATTTTCATAGTCATGAAATAGTCATACATTTACATATTACCAATATGTGGTCTATTGGCATTATTGCTTTGGTTCATTAAGATTGGCGTTTTGTATATCAATCTTGATAAACGGCAGGCTGGAATAAGAAGCACCAAACTTGGTAAGAAGTGTGCACCTCTTAATGAATTTGGCGCATCTTACAACTGGTATAATAAATGAACTCCAGTCTGATGCCAGTTTTGTTGTGTACATTTTGATAAATCTGATGGACATGACGAGCAGCCAAGCACCTTAAACTCCATCCAAATTTCAAAAAGTTGGATGAGCAACATGAAAAATTACAATATTTTTGCACAACTACAAGTTAAGCAAAACCTTTGAGACTTTTCAAGCAGCTTTACACCAGAAAACTAGAATAAGCTGCTTGATGAATCAGGCCGTATATGACATGTTAGCCTAAATCATATTAAATGTATTATTTCAGATATGATTCATGAAAATGTTGTTATGTTTAATATTTTATTGCTTGCTTTGATTATGATTGGAACAATTTATGTTTAATATCTATGTGTTTTGTATGCTCAGCATAGTTCTGCTTTTAGCAATAAGCTGAGAACTTGCTTAAAACCACAGTTTAGGCTGGATATTGAAGGCATAGATATTGGAACATGTGCCTTCTGCGGATATGCTGACCTTTTTTGGTAGTGTACTGTAAGTTCCTCTTTTTCAAAAAGACAATAAAACCCTCAGTGATGCTGAGGGTCAGTCTGGCTGGCTCTGTACCCAGACGGGTGTATATTGTGGCTTTGTCTCCTCGATCGGTTGACACCCTCATGTTGAGACCTCCTTGTGTCTTCCCCAAAAGCTCTCCCTGAAGTGGGATTTTACCATGACTATGTAAGTTGGATTTTATGTGAAAACTACAAATAAATTAACAAAATGAATAAATTAGCCATTTTACCTTCTCCCAGTGCTTCGCCCTCTCACTGGATATAGCGGTGCACAAGCTTAATTGTGCCATTTGTTTTAGAAAATGGGGTTGTCCCGTGGAGGTCATCTGTAGTCCTTGAAGTAAACCAGGTTACATCAAAAGTAAAAGAAAATAGATGTAAAATGGAGCGTTCATATGAACAGATCATCCAGCCGTTCATCAGGGCAATGTGCTGTGCACTGAACTGCAAATAACGATGCAAATAATATACCACAGTCTCCATAGCAAGTACCTTATGCTAACGTACCATGGTGTCTCATGACTATGACCTATGGTAATAATTAATTGTAGTAGGAAACGAAAAGCAAATATATAATGTTTGTCCTTTGGTGTCACGCATGACCAGACAAGCAAATGATTGCTTTGTAATGCTCTACAGATAGACTGACCAGAGGCTGTATATTTGCTTTGTTATATAATATCAAAGCCAGTCGGTTTCTTGTCAAACAGGAGGGTCAAGTATGCATGAAAGCTACTTGATGTGTCATTTGGAGAAGCAAATTAATATTGTGTTGGATAGTCCTAGTCCATTTACCAAGAGTTCAGGGAATGTATTGAAGCACCACATGAAATGCTCTTCATTGACACAGATCATTAGAGCAGTATCCTAATGCACTTTTTCTGACAATGAAGGTAAAGTAGAATTTAAAGAGGCCCTTGCACTGGATTTTTTACATTTAGTCTACTTACATTTCTAGATGAAACAGAAAGTGTAATATGGTCTTATCCAAGTTATACAGTGAAGAAACAGTATGCTCACCTAATAGGGTTGTGTGTAGTACAACCACTAGTACTGCGAAAATACCAGCTGCTGCAGCATCTACGAGTGTGTGAGAGATAATCATGGGAGTGGATTAGACATGCACATCTAATTTGCAAAAAGGATCCAAGAACCAGGATTGAATAAAGTGGTTTATTGTCAACACATTTCAAAGTCAATCTGACTCCTTCCTCACGGCAACCACATGTAAAAAACTTTTTCGACATGTGGCTGTCGTGCGGAAGGAGTAAGATTGACTTTGAAACGTGTTGACAGTAAACCACTTTATTCAATCTTGATTCTTGGATCATTATTGGAAATCAGCAGTGTAGATTTAATGTACTCTCATGGTTATCTCTCACCTACTTACAATTGGCACTACTCCACTGGTTCAGGAACAGTTTTTCTTTTTTTTCTGTGCCCCTGTTTTCTAAAGTTACGTATGTTACCTTGGAAATAAAGTGCAAACTGTTCAAAAAACTGGGCATATACCACATAATTTTCATACCCTTAAATCAGAGAGATATGTCACACAAAATAGTTAATAAATAACATTTCCCACATGTCTACTTTACATCAGCACAATTTTGGAACCAAAATTTTTTTTGTTAGGAAGTTGGCGGATGCCATGTCACGTTTGGAGAGCCCCTGATGTCCCTAAACAGTGGAAACCCCCCACAAGTGACACCATTTTTGAAACTAGACCTCTCAGGGAACTTATCTAGATGTGTAGTGAGCACCTTAAACCCCCAGGTGCTTCACAGAAGTTTATAACATTGAGCCGTAAAAATCCAATTTTCACATTTTTCCCACAAAAATGTTTTTCAGCCCCAAATTTTGCATTTTCATAAGGCTAACAGAAGTAATTGCACCATACCATTTGTTGTGCAATTTCTCCCGCGTAAGAGGATACCCCATATGTGGGGGAAAACCACTGTATGGGCGAACGGCAGGGTTTGGAAGGGAAGGAGCGCCATTTAACTTTTTGAATGTAAAATTTGGTTGAATAATTAGCAGATGCCATGTCACGTTTGGAGAGCCCCTGATGTGCCTAAACAGTGTAAACCCCCCACAAGTGACCCCATTTTGGAAATTAGACCCCTTACGGAACTTATCTAGATGTGTGGTGAGCACTTTGAACCCCAAGTGTTTCACAAAAGTTTATAGTGTAGAGCGGTGAAAATAAAAAAATCACTTTTTTTCCACAAAAATGATCTTTTAGGCCCAATTTTTTTATTTTAACAAGGGTAACAGGAGAAATTGGACCCCAAAAGTTATTGTGCGATTTATCCTGAGAACACTGATGCCCCATATGTGGGAGAAAACTACTGTTTGTGTGCATGTCAGGGCTCGGAAGGGAAGGAGTGACGTTTTAGAATGCAAACTTTTATGGAATGGTCTGCGGGCGTCATGTCGCATTTGCAGAGCCCCTGATGTGCCTAAAGAGTGGAAACCCCCCACAAGTGACCTCATTTTGGAAACTAGACCCCTCAAGGAATTTATTTAGATGTGTGGTGAGAATCTTGAATCCACAGGTGCTTCACAGAATTTTACAACGTGGATCTGTAAAATTGAAAAAACTATATTTTTCCCACAAAAATGTTGTTTTAGCCCCCAATATTTTAATTTTCACAAGGATAGCAGGAGAAAATGGACACTAAAATTTGTTGTGAAATTTCTCCTGAGTACGCCGATACCTCATATGTGGTCAAAAAACTACTTTTGAGGCACAGTGCAAAGTTCAGAAGGGAAGAAGTGCCATATTGGAGTTCATATTTTGCTGGGCTGGTTTGCCGTTGCCATGTCACATTGGCAGAGTCCCTAAGGTGCCAGAACAGCAGAACACCCCCATAAGAGACCTCATTTTACAAACTACACCTCTCAATGAATTCATCTAGAGGTGCAGTGAGCATGTTGACACCACATTTGTGAATAATGAATAATTACATTTTTACCACCAAAGTTTTGTTTTAGCCCCAGATTTTAAATTTTCCCACTGAGAAATGGGTAAAAATGGCACCAAAATTTGTCACACAATTTTTGCTGGATGTAGATATACCCCATATGTGCCTGTACAATATTGCTTAGCCACACGGCGAGACTTGGGAGGGACGGATCGCTATATGCCTCCTGGAGTGCAGATTTTTCTAGAATAGTATGCAGACTCCATATACAGAGATGACGCGCCCCCTGGGCCATATTCTTTAGGGGAATACCCGGAGCCGGATCAGATGGGGGTTGTAGTCTCCGAGTGGCTGTGACCCGGTCCGTGCCCAGGGTGTCAAGCTCAGAGTATGTGGCAGTCCTACAGATGTTACAAAGTTCGTTATGTCGACTACGCCACCCGTTGAATTGCGGTCACTACGGCCGCCGCTGCAGCAGGGTCCGCTGAGGCTGATGGTGTTTGTGCAGCTAGGTAGTATAACCCCCAACGGGAGGGGTATGGCCTCAGGGGGTCAGGTGCAGAGGATGGGGGTTGTGGTGGTGCAGCGTAGATGATAAGTAAAGACAGAGTCGGGTTGTGCAGTTCAGGGTGTTTACTTACTGCAGATATTCCGGTCACTCCGGCCTTGAGTGACCACCCGAGCCGTGCTGCGTCCACCAGGTCCTGGATTCAGCTAACCCCCAAGCAAGTCCGGAGCGTGTCCCTGAGCCCTCCTTCTTGTCCTTTCTTCTGGCCGTCCCCACCAGGGATCCACCTAGGTCCAGCTCCCTCGGGCCTTCTGTTGGGAGACCCTTGGCCTTGGGTTCCCTGACCCTACACGTGGTCTGCCTTCAGGGTGGATTTAGTGGGTGGCCGTGGCAGATCCTGCCCACGGCCTCCGGTCTCTGGCTGAGGTATGCTTTAGCCCCCACCAGTTTGGGATCCGGTACCCTATTGCCAACTCTTCACCCTGTGTTTGTATGTGGGTTCTCAGAGTTCCTTTTTGTTTCCCCCTCTGGGTCTCTCTTTCTCTCTTCTCTCACTCTCTCTGGGGCTGCTCTGCTCCTCTTCCTCTGACTTCTCACAGACAGACCGACTGTGGCAAACTGACCCTGATCTTAGATGGTGCCCACCTTAAATACTCCCTCTATGTGTGAGCTCAGGTGACCAGCACCCAATGAGCTCCTATCTTTACCCAGGCTGCTCCCCCTATCTGCCCCTACACTACTGGGATGTACCACCCCCCTCCCACTCCAGCCAGGAACAGACTCGGTCGTACCTGCACATTTCTAAGTGGGAGTACCGTTGGTCTGCTCCTCGGAAATGGGATGTGTGTAGTGCATGCAGCTGACTGAGCTCAGTTCCACACTCCATCCTTACCCGGGAGTGGAATATCACACCTCTGGGTTGAGGCGCAATACCCCTGTAGCAGCCGAATCCTCAGGGTGCTACATTCCCCCCTGGTAAATCACAGCACGTCCTCGGGCTGTAAGATATAAAACATCACCAAACATACATTTTTGCATAAACAACATAATAAAACATATAAAACAACATATATTAGCAGCATCATAAAACTTTTCATATAAAACATTCTCGTAGTCGTTTCTTGCTTCTAACTCCTCCTCCGGACACTGTGCAACGTGTGCCCGGGAAAAGTGCAACAGTTTCTCTAGAAAAATGGTCTTCCTATAAAACCGGTAGGGGGCGCTTTAGGAAGCGCAACTATTTACAAGGGGATACGGCCGCTCTCAGTCCTCGGCCAGGTATTTAGGAAAGGGATGACCGCTCTCAGTCCTCGGTCAGAGGGGTTAAGGGAAATACGGGTAACAGTTCAATTTGCTGGTCCCAACGGGGACTATAATAGCAACAACAGTTCACTGTGCCCCGACGGGCAACTATATACAGCTTGTACTCTGCTGTACTCAACGACGACGTCCTCCTGCTCTTTCTTTGTGGTTACCTTTAACTTCAGACCCGTCCGGGTCCTCTTGCTCCTCCTCACACCGCAGCTCCTCCTCCGTCAGGCGATGCACATGGAGGGCGTAGGGTCCTTTGGCACACTTGTGCCGGGTGAAGGTGACCTCGTCCCCTATATACAGGTCACGTCCTCTGTGTCCCTCCGGTAGGTGGGACTCAACGTCTCTTCTTGTCACGAAGACGTCGCCTGGGGTGCGGTGATCTCGGATGAAGCCCCACCCGTGCTGCATATTGAACTTGATCACAGTCCCGGTGGAAGGGGGACCATGAGCTGCACGGGGACTCCTCCTGGCCCGGCTCTTCTGCTCCGCGCTCCTTATCTGGGCTTGTTGTTCCCGGACCCGCCTCTCTCTCCGCTCCCTTTCAAAGACCTCGAGCTGCTGCCGGCAGCACTCTGCACGCTCCGCTGCAGCTGCCCGGGTCTCCTGAGTGAACCCCATGAGATCTTCTCCGGTGGGGTCCCACTCAAACTGTGCCTCCTCTAGCGGGGGCGAGGTCCTTTTTACGGGCTTTGGAACCGGAATCAGGGGTTCATCTAGGGGTCTCTCTTTCCGGAGTCGGGGATGGTGAAACTCCGGTGGCCATATAAAGGGCTGCCCATCCGGGCACGTATGTTGGGCGAACAAATCTTCTCCCAGATGCGGCACTCTTGGTTTTATGGGCGCGGTGGTGGTGGCGCCCGGGTTGCCCAGGCCTTGCGGCCAGGCCTGGGGCACCTGGAAAGTGAAGGGCACCGTAAGGACGGCGGCGCCCTGGGCTACTTGGCCCTGCGACCAGGCCGGTGGCTCCGCGGAGGTAGGGGGCGCTGTTGGTATTGCGGCGCCCGGGGGTACTAGGCCTTGCGACCAGGCTGGTGGTACTTCCTGCTTGGTCACGCTCGGGGTCGAGGCGTGTGACGTCACAGGGGTCGCGGCTGCGGCTTCCGGTTGAGGCCTAGTCTGTGGCGGTGACGTTGCGGTTACGGGCACGGCAGGGGGTACTTCGGGCTCTGCGACGGGGAGCTGGGGCAGGTACGCGGTTTCCCGGTTTGGGGTAGAGACGTCCCCTTTACCTGCCTCCTTTCGTTCGGCTCCCTTCTCGGCGCCGTCTCCGGCCTTCAGTCCTCCTGCGCCATCCTCAGAGGCGGTCTGTCTCCTCGTCTCGGGTGGCGTGCTCCGCTGACGAGTCTCGGTCCGCTGGGCCATCTCTCGGCTCCACTCCGCCAACGTCTCTCGCTGCACCCGGGCCATCCTCCATGCGAGGCCCTCCAGCGCAGTCTGCGCACACTCCCGATCTTGGGGGAGCTGTGCCAAGACCTCCACTAAGCCTAGTGGGGTCGTAGCTGCTAGCAGGCTCCTGACCAACGGGTCGGTGCTGCTCTGCTCTCCTTCCGTTGTCTCCAGCAGGCTCCTGGCCAGCGGGCCGGTGCTGCTCTGCTCTTCTCCCATCTCCGGGTAAGCTTCTTCTGGACTCAGCTCTAGGCTTCTTGTCTCCGGGTGCGCTCTCTCCAGACTGCTCCAGGCGACACCCATCTTTGCTCTCTTCTTCTCAGTCCTCCCACTTCGAGGGCGGTCCCGGGGCCACTTGGTGATTGTCAGCTCCAGGGGCAGTTCTTTCACGCTGACAGACACCTCTAGCATCACAGTCTCTGTTGGTGGGGGCGGTTTCCACTTTTGGCGCCATTTTCGGTCCTGGCCCACGATGGGAGGTGGCCTCTTGCCACCCTCTGGCACGCCCATAATGGCGTCCGCTCTTCCAAGGCGGGAAACCTTTGGAAATGGCGGGAATCGTCTCCCAGTGGCGGGAAACTCTGCAGATGGCGGGAAAAAGCTGTTAATGGCGGACAACCGGCGGGAATCGATCTGTGATGGAGTCCGATGGCGGGGACCCTCCGGAACCGGCAGGAGACTTCTTTTTGAGGTAAACTTGTTCTTTTCTTCAGGCACGCAGTACCCGGTTGTTGTGGGCACGTAATCCTGCCGACTACGCCAAAGTTGACGCGCCCCCTGGGCCATATTCTTTAGGGGAATACCCGGAGCCGGATCAGATGGGGGTTGTAGTCTCCAAGTGGCTGTGACCCGGTCCGTGCCCAGGGTGTCAAGCTCAGAGTATGTGGCAGTCCTACAGATGTTACAAAGTTCGTTATGTCGACTACGCCACCCGTTGAATTGCGGTCACTACGGCCGCCGCTGCAGCAGGGTCCGCTGAGGCTGATGGTGTTTGTGCAGCTAGGTAGTATAACCCCCAACGGGAGGGGTATGGCCTCAGGGGGTCAGGTGCAGAGGATGGGGGTTGTGGTGGTGCAGCGTAGATGATAAGTAAAGACAGAGTCGGGTTGTGCAGTTCAGGGTGTTTACTTACTGCAGATATTCCGGTCACTCCGGCCTTGAGTGACCACCCGAGCCGTGCTGCGTCCACCAGGTCCTGGATTCAGCTAACCCCCAAGCAAGTCCGGAGCGTGTCCCTGAGCCCTCCTTCTTGTCCTTTCTTCTGGCCGTCCCCACCAGGGATCCACCTAGGTCCAGCTCCCTCGGGCCTTCTGTTGGGAGACCCTTGGCCTTGGGTTCCCTGACCCTACACGTGGTCTGCCTTCAGGGTGGATTTAGTGGGTGGCCGTGGCAGATCCTGCCCACGGCCTCCGGTCTCTGGCTGAGGTATGCTTTAGCCCCCACCAGTTTGGGATCCGGTACCCTATTGCCAACTCTTCACCCTGTGTTTGTATGTGGGTTCTCAGAGTTCCTTTTTGTTTCCCCCTCTGGGTCTCTCTTTCTCTCTTCTCTCACTCTCTCTGGGGCTGCTCTCCTCCTCTTCCTCTGACTTCTCACAGACTGACCGACTGTGGCAAACTGACCCTGATCTTAGATGGTGCCCACCTTAAATACTCCCTCTATGTGTGAGCTCAGGTGACCAGCACCCAATGAGCTCCTATCTTTACCCAGGCTGCTCCCCCTATCTGCCCCTACACTACTGGGATGTACCACCCCCCTCCCACTCCAGCCAGGAACAGACTCGGTCGTACCTGCACATTTCTAAGTGGGAGTACCATTGGTCTGCTCCTCGGAAATGGGATGTGTGTAGTGCATGCAGCTGACTGAGCTCAGTTCCACACTCCATCCTTACCCGGGAGTGGAATATCACACCTCTGGGTTGAGGCGCAATACCCCTGTAGCAGCCGAATCCTCAGGGTGCTACAGAGACACTAAATGCTAGATGAGCAGAATACCCCTCAAGTGACCCCATTTTGGAAATTATACCCCTTTGGGAATATATCTACAGGTGTGGTGAAGATTTTAACTATATGGGTGTTTTCCAGAAACAAGCAGCAGTGGATGTTGCTGAATGAAAATTGCAAACTGCCTTTGTAATGACCAGTACATTATGCCCAGCTCGTGCTTCTGGAGACATGCACCCGTAAATTAGGCATGCTCTCATTACTACAGAAATGCCAGAAATGTGGACACTAACTGCGGTTTAGGCACACTGTGGGGCTCAGAAGGGTGGTGGGCATTTGTATTTGGGAACACAGACTTTGCTGAATTTCTCTTGGGGGGAAAGGGCCATTTCGCTTTTCCAGAGCCTTTGTGCTACTAGTAATGTGGAAGCCCCCTATATTATCGTTAACAGGTGACGAAACTGAATGGGGACTTGCTTTTTTTGTGGATTGAGTCGAAACTTTTATTGTGATCCAAAATGTTGTGTAAAATGTTCCCATTTATGCTTTGCTCTACAATGATCACTGATATCAGGATTTCCATTTAAATCTCCGAGTGACGTAATTCAGATGAAACCCCAGAGGAATCCATTCACTATAATGAGGCAGCAGAGTTACTCTGGACTCCGTCTGGTCTCTGTTTAGCGGTGTCCTTTTTTTCAGAGGTTCACAAAACTGTGGCAGACGGCACTTTTGTGCACTCTTAATAAAGAGATGGACACCGCCAGATCACAGGCTAGACGGCGTCCACGGTGCCTCCATCTGCCTCATTACAGGGAATCTTCCGCCTGGGGTTCTATCTGAATCACATATTTCAGAGATTTACACGGAAACCTCAGTGCAGAGCGCAGGATAAATGTGAGCCAAGCAATACTGTGATCTTTGGGAGGCAGAATGAACAGTTCAGCAGCAGGTGAAGAATTGGTTTTATTTATTTTTACGCCATTCCTTGTGTGGTATAAGTGATTAGACTACTTTATTCTTCGGGTCAGTGCGATTACAGTGATGCCAGATTTATATCGGGTTTTTATGTTTGGCTGCTGTCACACACTAAAAAACACTTTTTTTTTGCAAAGACTAGTTTTTGCATTGCCATATTTTGAGAGCTATGATTTTTCTATATTTCTGCTGACAGAGTCATATAAGGGCTTGTTTTTTGTGGGACAAGTTGACTTTTTTATTGGTACCATTTTCGGGCACGTGAATGCTTTCTATTCCAATTTTTGGGAGGCAGAATAAACAAAAACAAACAATTCAGGAATTGGTTTTTTTTTTTTAATGCCGTTCCGCATGTGGTAAAATTGATAAGGCAGCTTTATTCTTCGGGTCAGTACGTTTAAAGCGATACTACATTTATCTCTTTATTCTGAGAGCTATAACTTTTCTATTTTTCTGCTGATGGAGCTATATGGCAGTTTGTTTTTTGGGGGCCAATATGACGTTTTCAGCATTATCATTTTTATTTACATTTGTCTTTTTGATCACGTTTTATTCCACTTTTTGTTTGGTGGTATGATGATAAAGCACAGTTTTTTGCTTCGTTTTTTTTATTTATTTTTTTTATATTTTTACAATTTTTTTTCACTTTCTTTCACTTTTTTACTTTGTCCCACTATGGGACTTTCAGTTTTTGCAGGCTGATCGCTTGTATAGCATAGGGATGCAGGAGCAACCCTATGCTATGTGGGCTGTCAGCGCTGCACTGAAACAAGTTAGATAGATCATGCACTGCGCATGATCTAACTAACTTGATGGTGCCTGGTGATCATGACGATATCGGGTCACCACAGCCACGATCGGGACCACGTGTTGACGTCGCGGGGTCTCCAATCCAAGGTAAGAGGGGCTGTCTTACCTCTGCCTGCCCCCAAAATGCTGCAATCGACTTCAAAGTCGATTGCAGCATTTTGGGGGTTAATGTGCCGGGAGCGGTGCGGGACCGCTCCTGGCACTGAGTGCCTGGTGTCAGCTGTCAGAATCAGCTGAAACCCAGCAGTGATTGCGCCCGCACAGCCTCTGTGCAGGCGCGATCCGTGAGATGTACTATTACGTACTTGATCATTAAGGCCCAGGGCATAGGGACGTATTATTACGCCTCATGTCAGAAAGGGGTTAAATTAAAGAGTAACCATCGGGGGTTTTTTCATAAACAAATAGGACATGTAAAAATAGGAAACTTTGTAATATCTCTTATTGGAGAAATCTGGCGAGGAATAGCCAGAGTGACAGAGGCTTGGGAAGAGCTTCCACATGCCTAAAGCACTTCAGCTTCATTTACATATTAATTAAATTGCTGATCTCTCAGGAACAGACTGATTAGTATTGCATACACATATAAATAGTTTGGCAGGTTAAATCATTCTGACTGATTCCCTTTAAAGAAGTAGGTTGTTAAATGGACAACTGTATTGTTGCTGTAGACTCAGGATTATTAGTGTTGATTAAGCAGTAAGTACATGTGGATACAGAGCAGCTGTGTTTAGAACTTTAAAGGAAATCCATCATCACATCTTTCCCTACTAAGCTCATACGAGCGTCGGGTAGTACACTTGATTATAACTGAAAAGCTACCTGTATTATTGAGAAAGAAGTGCTATGCTTCATGTGTATTGGGTAGCAGTATGTCATAGAAATAAGTGCTCACAGACCCAGGATCTCATTGCTAGACATAATGACATTGCCCAGCGCTGGCGTCAGCAATCAACAGTAAAGTGATGTTGGCCAAAGTAATTGCCTGGCCATCCACATACAGATAGAAGACACATTATAGATACAATTTGTGTGGCACAGAAACTTAGCACACTTGGGACCTAATATGTATAAAGAATAAGACTAATATTTTTCACTAATATATCAATAATATATCTTTTTAAATATCTTTAAGTGTCCCTGTTATTAGGTTAGTATGGAGGAATCTTATGATAGAATATATAGTAATTGCATGTAGTAGTCTCCAGCCTCTATCAGGATCACCAGCAATAAAGTAAACGGCACAATAGAAAAATTGTTTCCTTGCACATTTCATCTCCTATTTCTCGAAATTGTCTTTCATTTTACCTTGGATAAGTTAAAATGTATTTTATTACAGAGAAACCATTCTAAGGTTGAAATTTGAGGCAAGATCAATAATACAGAATAACAAATACAGGAAATAGCTCTTGAAGAAATTGTCTGCTGTACTTATATATTCTGCTATTGCACAACTGAAGCACAAAAGAGGCACCGAAAATCATTTGTGAATGATTTGTAACATATTGCTCCAGATTGGGTCTACTGGGAATGACATGAGGCTCGGGTGTCAATCATCAAGTGCATATATGAACACGAGAGCTGACTACAACCTAAAGAACACTTTTTTTCTCCTTTTCTGAATTTCATAAGGAGATGTAGACAGCACAAGGCACTGACAGTAATTGGCTGCAATGGCGGTGCGCTGAGGAGTCATAACGTCACTAATACTATACCTAGGCAAGAAAAAATGTTGAAAGCAGAAAACCTTTTTTTGTGCTCAGCACTGTTTAACCCCTTAGTGACCAAGCTAATTTTGACCTTTAAGGGGTTTTACCACGAACGAAAATTGATTTTAATCAATAGATCTTGGAATAATAATAAGTTCCACAATTGGATGTGTTTAAATAAAATGTTCCTGTGCTGAGATAATCTTATAAATGTGCCCCTGCTGTGTACTGTGTAATGGCTGTGTCTGACCATGTACAGAACATGGTCTGATCATACCACAGCTCCTGGGCAGAGGAGGACACAAAAGAGTTTACAGACATTTCAACAGGGGATCACAGCTGATTCTCCCTGTGAGGTAAAACATTTCCCTGCCTGTTTTTAAACAATGTATTACTTCAAAAAAAGATTCAGCTTTGATCCCGTGCTGTAATATCGGTATATTCTTTTGCTTCCTCCCCTGCCCAGGAGCTGTGGTATGATCAGACCATGTTCCATACACGGCAAGACGCAGCCATTACACAGTACACAGCAGGGGAACATTTATAAGATTATCTCAGCACAGCAACATTTTATTTAAACACATCCAATTGTGGAACTTATTATTATTCAAAGATCTATTGATTAAAATTGACTTTTGTTCGTGGGAAAACACCTTTAACGACCAGGCCAAATCTTACAAATCTGACCAGTGTCACTTTATGTGGTAATAAGTCTGAAACGCTTCAATGGATCCCAGTGATTTTGAGATTGTTTTTTCGGGACATATTGTACTTCATGATAGTTGTAAAATTTGCTCAATATGACTTGCGTTTGTTTGTGAAAATATCACAATTTTGGCAAAAATTTTGAAATAAATGACAATTTTCAAACTTTCAATTTTTATACTGTATCTTTAACCCCTTAAGCCCCGCGGGTGGTTTGCACGTTAATGACCAGGCCAATTTTTACAATTCTGACCACTGTCACTTGATGAGGTAATTACTCTGGAACGCTTCAACGGATCCCCCTGATTCTGAGATTGTTTTTTCGTGACATATTGTACTTCATGATTGTGGAAAAATTTCTTCGATATCACTTGCGTTTATTTGTGAAAAAAATGGAAATTTGGCGAAAATTTTGAAAATTTTGCAATTTTCAAAATTTGAATTTTTAAGCCCTGAAGTCAGAGCGATATGTCACACAAAAGAGTTAATAAATAACATTTCCCACATGTCTACTTTACATCAGCACAATTTTGGAACCAAAATTTTTTTTGTTAGGGAGCTATAAGGGTTAAAAGTTGACCAGCGATTTCTCATTTTTCCAACAAAATTTATAAAACCATTTTTTTAGGGACCACATCACATTTGAAGTCACTTGGAGAGGTCTTTATGACAGAAAATACACAAAAGTGACACCATTCTAAAAACTGCACCCCTCAAGGTGCTCAAAACCACATTCAAGAACTTTATTAACCCTTCAGGTGCTTCACAGGAATTTTTTGAATGTGGAAGAAAAAAATGAACATTTAACTTTTTTCACAAAAATGTTACTTTAGACCCAATTTTTTTTATTTTCACTGGGGTAACAAGAAAAAATGGACCCCAAAATTTGTTGTGCAATTTCCCCTGGGCACGCAGATACCCAATATTTGGGGAAGAAACACTGTTTGGGCGCACGGCAGGGCTCGGAAGGGAAGGAGCGCCATTTGACTTTTTGATTGTAAAATTTGCTTGAATAATTAGCGGACGCCATGTTGTGTTGGAGAGCCCGTGATGTGCCTAAACAGTGGAGCTCCCCCACAAGTGTCCCCATTTTGGAAACTATACCCCTCAAGGATTTTAATAAGGTGTATAGTGAACATTTTGAACCCAGAGGTACGGCACAGAATTTGTTTACATTAGGTCATCATATTGAATAAGTTATTATTCTTGAGCGCAAGTGCTCGCTACTTGAGTTTGCATCGGGTACTCAGGTATGCACCATGTACAGCGTGTGCTCGAGTGACATGCTCGAGTCCCTGCTCCGCATGTTTCACGGTTATTAGACACCCAAAAAAAAACATGCGGGGATCGCTCGTGCATGGCAGGCAATCCCCGTAAAGTTTTTTGGCCGCGAAGCATATGGGGCAGAGACTCGAGCATGTCACTCAAATACCTACAATACTCAATGCATACCAGAGCACCCGATGCAAACTCAAGTAGCGAGCACTTGCTCTCAACACTAGTCGCCATATCGTCATCTTTTTTTCTTACTTTTGAAAAAAATCCCAACCCCAGCCCTAGCCCTAGCACAACCCTAGCCCTAGCACAACCCTAGCCCTAGCACAACCCTAGCCCCAGCACAACCCTAGCCCCAGCACAACCCTAGCCCCAGCACAACCCTAGCCCCAGCACAACCCTAGCCCCAAACCCAGCCCTAACCCTAGCCCAATCCTAACCCAAGAGTTTATTTTTGACGCCGTTCCTTGTGCGGTATAAGTGATTAGACGACTTTATTCTTCGGGTCGGTGTGATTACAGCAATGCCAGAATCATATGGGGTTTTTATGACTGACAGCTGTCACACACTAAAAGACGCATTTTTTGTAAAATCTAGTTTTTGCATCGCCATATTTTGAGAGCTATAATTTTTCCAGATTTTGGCAGACAGTCATGTGACGGCTCGTTTTTTGCGGGATGACTTGACGTTGTTATTGGTGCCATTTTCAGGCACGTGACATTTTTTGATCGCTTTCTATTCCGATTTTTGGGAGGCAGAATAAACAAAAACCAACAATTCAGGAATTGTTTTTTTTTTTTTATTTATTCTGTTCCGCGTGTGGTAAAATTGATGAGGTAGCTTTATTCTTCGGGTCAGTACGTTTACAGCGGTACCACATTTGTATCATTTTTCTATGTTTTGGCGCTTATACACAATAAAAGCTATTTTATAGAAAAAAATATTTTTTAGTATCGCTTTATTCTGAGAGCTATAACTTTTTTATTTTTCGGCTGATGGAGCTGTATGGTGGCTTGTTTTTTGCGGGACGAGATGATGTTTTCAGCGGTATCATTTTTATTTATATGCGTCTTTTTTATCGCGTGTCATTCCACTTTTTGTTTGGCGGTATGGTGATAAAGCATTGTTTTTTGCTTTGTTTTTTTTTTTTTTTTTTTTTTTACCGTGTTCACTGAAGGGGTTAACTAGTGGGACAGTTTTATAGGTCAGGTTGTTCCGGACGCGGCGATACCAAATATGTGTACTTTTATTGTTTTTTTTTTATTTTTTTATAATAATATTTATTGATGGGTACATTATATTTTTATTTTTGGTGTATTATTTTTTTATTTTTTTATAATATTTTTGCACTTTTTTTTTTTTTTTTTTTTCCACTTTCACACAGTTTATACACTTTATTACTTTGTCCCACTCTGGGACTTTCACTTTTTTTTTTCTGATCGCCTGCATGGCACAGGAATGGAGCACCATCCCTATGCCATGAAGGCTGTCAGAAGTGCACAGTGTGAAGATTGCTTGGAGATGCACTGCGCATGTCCAAGCAATCTTCCTGCTCTCTGGTGACCTGGATGTTGTCATGACGACATTGGGTCGTCATGGCAATGTAGCACCCTGAGGATTCGGCTGCTACAGGGGTATTACACCTCAAGCCAGAGGTGTGGTATTCCACTCCCGGGTAAGGATGGAGTATGGAACTGAGCTAGTAGGCTGCATGCACTACATACATCCCATTTCCGGGGGACAGAACAACGGTACTCCCACCAGTATATGTGCAGGTACGACAGCGTCTGTCCCTGGCTGGAGTGGGAGGGGGGTGGAACATCCCAGTAGTGTAGGGGCAGATAGGGGGAGTAGTCTGGGTAAATGTAGGAGCTCATTGGGTGCTGGTCACCTGAGCTCACACATAGAGGGAGTATATAAGGTGGGCACCATCTTAGGACAGAGTCAGTCAGTCAGTCTGTGAGTCAGCAGTAACTCCAGGAGAGGAGAAGGAAGAGGGACCCAGAGGCGCAGGACGAGAGGGGACCCCAAGAGCCCGTATGAGAACTGATAAGGGTGAAGGGTCGGCAAAAGGGTACCGGATCCCAAGCTGGCGGAGGCCAAAGCAAACCTTAGCCAGGAACCGGAGGTCGTGGGCAAGATTTGCCACGACCCTCACCAAATCCACCAGAATGGCACACCGAGCATAGGGTCAGGGAAGCCAGAGAAGGTTCAACCACCAAGAGACCCGAGGGAGCCGGACACAGGTGGATCCCTGGTGGGAACGGCCAGAGAGAGAGAGAAGAAGGGAGCTCAGGACCATACTCAGGAATTGCCCGGGAGTTGACCGAGTCCCGCACCTGGTGGACGCAGCACGGCTTGGGTGGTCACTGCTGTACAGAGTGACCCGAGCAACACCAGTGAGTAAAAACCCTGAACTGCATTTCATGCCTCTGAGTCTCCTTGCTGCACCTTCACAACCACCATCCTCTACGTCTGACCCCCTGAGGCTATACCCCTCCCGTTGGGGGTTATACTACCACAGCTGCACACACACCACCAGCCTCAGCGGACCATCCTGCAGCGGCGGCCTTTTGACCGCAAATCAACGGGTGGCGTAGTCGACACTAAGAACATCTGCAAGGACTGCCGCACACTGAGTTTGACACCCTGGGCACGGACCGGGTCACAGCCACTCGGAGACTACAACCCCCATCTGATCCGGCTCCGGGTATCCCTAACAACATGGCCCAGGGGGCGCGTCAGCTTTGGCGTAGTCGGCAGGATCACGTGCCCGCAACCAACGGGTACTGCGTGCCTGAAGAAAAGTTCGCATTTACCTCAAAAAGAAGTCTCCCGCCGGTTCCAGAGGGTCCCCGCCATCGGACGCCATCTCGGATCGGTTCCCGCCATTTGCCCGTCATCTGCAGCCTTTTCCCGCCATCTGCAGTGTTTCCCGCCACTGGGAAGCGATTCCCGCCATCAGAAAAGATTTCCCGCCTTGGCAGAGCGGACGCCATTATGGGCGTGCCAAAGGATGGCAAGAGGACACCTCCCATCGTGGGCCAGGACCGAAAATGGCGCCAAAAGTGGAAACCGCCCCCACCAGCAGAGACTGTGATGATTGATATGTCCATCAGCGTGAGGGAACTGCCCCTGGGACTGACAATCACCAAGTTGCCCCGGGACCACCCTCAGTGTGGGCGGTTACAGAACAAAAGAGTGAAGATGGGAGCAGCTTGGAGGAGTCTGGAGGAGCCGTACCCGGAGATGGAGGGAGAGTCAGGCAGCACCGACCCAGTGGTCAGGAGCCTGTTGCAAGCGACAACCCCAGAAGGCCTGGTGGAGATCCTGGCGCAGCTCCCCAGAGATCGGGAGCATGCACGGACCGCACTGGAGGGCCTAGCACGAAGGATGGCCCGGGTGCAGCAGGAAACACTGGCGGAGTGGACCCGAGAGATGGCCCGGCAGGCCGGAGCCCGCCAGCGAAGCATGCCACCCGCAGCGAGGAGCAAGTCCACCTCTGAGGACGGCGAAGGATGGACGACGGCCGGAGACGACGCCGCGGAGGGAGCCGAAGAGATGAAGGCAGGTAATGGGGACGACAACATCCCGTGCCCAGAAGCCGTAAACCTGCCCCAGCTCCCCGTCGCAGAGCCCGAAGCCCCACTCACCGTTCCCGTAGCCGCTGCGTCATCGCTCCAAGCTAGGCCTCAAGAGGCCGGAGCCGCGGCCACGCCCCCTGTAACGTCACGCGCCTCAACCCTGAGCGCGGCCAAGCAGGAAGCGCCACCGGCCTGGTCGCAGGGCCGAGTACCCCCGGGCGCCGCCGTCTTCACTGCGCCCTCTACCACCATCATGCCACCGGCCTGGTCGCTGGGCCAAGTAACCCCGGGCGCCGCCGTCTTCACTGCGCCCTCTACCACCATCATGCCACCGGCCTGGTCGCTGGGCCAAGTAACCCCGGGCGCCGCCGTCTTCACGGTGCCCTTCACCTTCAGGGTGCCCCAGGCCTGGTCGCAAGGCCTGGTGAACCCGGGCGCCGTTACCACCACCGCGCCCTCAACGTCCACAGCGCCACACCTGGGTGAAGACACCTGCCCGGATGGGCAGCCCCCTGTGTGGCCACCGGAGTACCACCATCCCCGACTCCGGAAAGAAAGACCCCTGGATGAGCCCCTGATCCCGGCTCCGGCGCCCGCCAAGATCACCCCACTCTCGTTGGAGGAAGCCCAGTTCGAGTGGGACTTTACCGGTGAGAACCTAATGGGATTCACCGAGGAGACCCGGGCGGCCGCAGCTGAGCGTGCGGAGTGCTGCCGGCAGCAGTTAGAGGTCTTCGACAGAGAGAGGAAAGAGAGGCGGGTCCGCGAGGAGCGGCTGCAAGTAAAGAATGCAGAACAAAAGAGCCGGACCCGAAGGAACCCCCGTGCAGCCCACGGTCCCCGTGCCACCGGGACTGTAATTAAATTCCAGTTGCAGCACGGTTGGGGCTTCATCAGAGACCATCACACCCCCGGCGACGTCTTCGTGACCAGAAGAGATGTCGAGTCCCACCTACCGGAGGGACACAGAGGTCGTGACCTATACCTGGGTGATGAGGTCACCTTCACCCGGCATCAGTGCGCCAAGGGCCCGTATGCCCTGCATGTGCATAGACTGACTGAGGAGGAGCTACGGGGTGAGGAGGATCAAGAGGACCCGGACGGGTCTAAAGATTACCCTCAGCCAAGAGCACACCGCCACTGATGAACTGTAAATAGAATATGTAAATAGTTACCCGTGTGGGTACAAAAACTGCTGCTACCAAAGTGTAGTCCCCGTCGGGACCAGCAAGTGAATACCCGTGTGTCCCTATCCCCTAACAGGCTGAGGACTGTGAACAGCCATTCCTTTTCCCCACTGGCCGAGGACTGAGAGCGGCCATATTCCCCTTTTGTACATAGTTGCGCTTTCTAAGGCGCCCCCTACTGGTTTTGTAAGGAACTGTGTTTTTCCAGAAGAGACTGTTGCACTTACCCGGTCACAAGTTGCACCGTGGCCGGAGGAACAAGAAGGTTTATATGAAAAGTTTATGCTGCTGATAATGTTTATATGTTTGATATGTTTATGTTATGAAAAAAATTGTATGTTTTTGGATGTTTTTATTCTTTTACAGCCCGAGGACGTGCTGTGATTTACCAGGGGGGAATGTAGCACCCTGAGGATTCGGCTGCTACAGGGGTATTACACCTCAAGCCAGAGGTGTGGTATTCCACTCCCGGGTAAGGATGGAGTATGGAACTGAGCTAGTAGGCTGCATGCACTACATACATCCCATTTCCGGGGGACAGAACAACGGTACTCCCACCAGTATATGTGCAGGTACGACAGCGTCTGTCCCTGGCTGGAGTGGGAGGGGGGTGGAACATCCCAGTAGTGTAGGGGCAGATAGGGGGAGTAGTCTGGGTAAATGTAGGAGCTCATTGGGTGCTGGTCACCTGAGCTCACACATAGAGGGAGTATATAAGGTGGGCACCATCTTAGGACAGAGTCAGTCAGTCAGTCTGTGAGTCAGCAGTAACTCCAGGAGAGGAGAAGGAAGAGGGACCCAGAGGCGCAGGACGAGAGGGGACCCCAAGAGCCCGTATGAGAACTGATAAGGGTGAAGGGTCGGCAAAAGGGTACCGGATCCCAAGCTGGCGGAGGCCAAAGCAAACCTTAGCCAGGAACCGGAGGTCGTGGGCAAGATTTGCCACGACCCTCACCAAATCCACCAGAATGGCACACCGAGCATAGGGTCAGGGAAGCCAGAGAAGGTTCAACCACCAAGAGACCCGAGGGAGCCGGACACAGGTGGATCCCTGGTGGGAACAGCCAGAGAGAGAGAGAAGAAGGGAGCTCAGGACCATACTCAGGAATTGCCCGGGAGTTGACCGAGTCCCGCACCTGGTGGACGCAGCACGGCTTGGGTGGTCACTGCTGTACAGAGTGACCCGAGCAACACCAGTGAGTAAAAACCCTGAACTGCATTTCATGCCTCTGAGTCTCCTTGCTGCACCTTCACAACCACCATCCTCTACGTCTGACCCCCTGAGGCTATACCCCTCCCGTTGGGGGTTATACTACCACAGCTGCACACACACCACCAGCCTCAGCGGACCATCCTGCAGCGGCGGCCTTTTGACCGCAAATCAACGGGTGGCGTAGTCGACACTAAGAACATCTGCAAGGACTGCCGCACACTGAGTTTGACACCCTGGGCACGGACCGGGTCACAGCCACTCGGAGACTACAACCCCCATCTGATCCGGCTCCGGGTATCCCTAACAACATGGCCCAGGGGGCGCGTCAGCAACACCCGGGAAGCCTTTGCAGACTGCGCTGGAAGCCGGAAGAGGAGGTGAGTATCGCCGATCACCTCCCCTTGCCCCCGCAATGCCGCGATCGACTTCGATCGACTTCGCTCCCTGCACATAGTACCGGGTGTCAGCTGTGACAATCAGCTGACACCCGGCGGCGATCGCGCCCGCACAGCCTGTGTGCGCGCGCGATCGCGATGACGTACTAATACGGGTCTGGCTCTTAAGTCCCAGGGCACAGACGCGTATTAGTACGTCAGATGTTATTAAGGGGTTAAACCAGTTAGTCATGCTGTACAAATAATTAATAAATACCATTTCCCATATGTCTACTTTACATTTGCATCATTTTTCAAACATCATTCTATTTTGTTAGGATGTTAGAGGGGTTAAAAGTTTAGCAGCAATTTCTCATTTTTTCAACAAATTTATAAAACCTGATTCTTTAGGGTCCTATTCTGATTTAAATGGACTTTGAGGGGCCTATATATTGGAAACTCCCCAAAGTGATAACATTTTAAAAACCGCACCCCTCAGATACTTCAAAACAGTTAGGAAAATTTTTAATCCTTCACATGCTACACAGGAATTAATGCAAAGTAGAATGAAAAAATAAATAAATTTAAATTTTACCACTAAAATGTTGCTTTAGCCCCAGTTTTTCACTTTTGCAAAAGGTAAAACCAAAAAGTGGACCCCCACAGTTTGTTACGCACTTTCTTTCGAGCGTAGTGAAACCCCACATGTAGTCATAAAATTCTGTTTGGACAAACAGCATGACTCGGAACAGAAGGAGCAATATTTGAATTAGCTTAGACCGCGGAGATTTTCAGACTCTGGGGGGAGCTATTACCTTATTCCTGATTGCCATTTCAAAATTGCGATTAAGGTACAAGGCCTCTTAGTAGTGGTTGTTTTTTTGCGTATTGGCAGTTGTTAAGGGGTTAAAACAAAGCTGCCTGTAAAATTACATCAATATAAACAGGTATTGTCTGTATTTATTAATGTAATGTATCAAGATAACCTGAAGGGGATGGGTGGGTGATTAGAAAAGAGTAAGGGTGGCAGGCAGGAAACTAATGGGTGAGACAGAAGTTAAAGGGAACCTGTCACCAGAAATAATGTTATTAACCTGCAGATATGCGGACCCCTGACAGACACTCCCTTTGCATTGGGGCTCAGCTGTCAGTCAGTGCCGGGGACGCAGTTACTGCCGCTACTCTGTATTCTCAGAGCGGTGACTGAACCAGCGCCGCCCCCGCCCCCATGGCTGAAACCGAATGCTGACGGGGAGAATAAAGTTAATTTTCTCCACGCTGCATATCTTCAGGTTAATAGCGTTATTTCATTTTTGTTTTTTGCTCCCCTTGTTCCGAGAGTCATAGCGTTTTTATTTTTTGGTCAATATGGCCGTGTGAGGGCTTATTTTTTGTGGGACAAGTTGTACTTTTCAAAGCCATTACTAGATTTACCATATCATGTATGGGAAAATGGGAAAAAAATTCCAAGTGTGGTGAAATTGCAAAAAAAGTGCAATACCACAGATGTTTTTTTTTTTTAATTTTTACCACATTCACTGAATGCTAAAACTGACCTGCCATTATTATTCTCCAGGTCATTACGAGTTCGCAGACACCAAACATGCATAGGTTCTTTTTTATTTAAGTGGTGAAAAAAAAATTCCAAAGTTTGCTATAAAAAAAAAAAATGGAGCCATTTTCCAAGACCCGTAGCGTCTCCATTTTTTGGGATCTGGGGCCGGGTGAGGGCTTATTTTTTGTGCGCTGAGCTGAAGCTGAAGATACCATTTTGGGGTAGATCCGATGTTTTGATCGCCCGTTATTGCATTTTATTGCAATGTTGCGGCGACCAAAAAACGTAATTCTGGCGTTTAGAATTTTTTTCTTGTTACGCCGTTTACCAATCGGATTAATTCTTTTTTTATATTGATAGATCGGGCTATTCTGAATGCGGCAATACCAAATATGTGTATGTGTTTTTTTATTATTATTATTATTTTATTTTGAATGGGGCGAAAGAGGGGTGATTTAAACTTTTATATTTTTTTAATATTTTTAAAAACATTTTTTTTTTTCACATTTTGCTTGCTTTTATAGTCTCCATAGGAGACTAGAAGCAGCACTTGTCTGATCGCCTATTTTTTCTATAAAATTGTTTTGTGTAAAAGTGCCAAAACATAAAAAAAAAATATATGGTAAGTGTAATATCGCTGTAAACGTACTGACCCGAAGAATAACGCTGCCTTACCACTTTTACCACACGCAGAACGGCATAAAAAAAACCTCAAAAAACAATTCCTGAATTGTTGTTTTTTGTTCATTTTACCTCCAAAAAAACAGAATAGAAAGCGATCAAAAAATGTCACGTACCAATAAAAACGTCAACTCGTCCCGCAAAAAACAAGCCCTCGCATGACTCTGTCGGCCGAAATATGGAAAAATTATAGCTCTCAAAATATGGTGATGCAAAAACTAGATTTTGCAAAAAAAAGCGTCTTTTAGTGTGACAGCTGTCAATCATAAAACCCCGATATAATTCCCTGTAATGAGAAATTGCACAACAAATTTCGTGGTGCAATTTCTCCTGTTACCCTTATGATAATGCAAAATTAGGGGATGAAAAACATTTTTTGTGGGAAAAATGTGAAAATTGTATTTTTCCGGCTCAATATTACAAACTACTGTGAAGTACCTGGGGGTGCAAGGTGCTCACCACACATCTAGATAAGTTCCCTAAGGGGTCTAGTTTCCAAAATGGTGTCACTTGTGGGGGGTTTCCACTGTTTAGGCACATCAGGGGCTCCCCAAATGCGACATGGCGTCCGCTAATTATTCAAACAAATTTTACATTCAAAAAGTGAAATAGCGCTCCTTCCCTTCCGAACCGTGCAGTGCGCCCAAACAGTGGTTTTCCCCCACATATGGGGTATCGGCATACTCAGGAGAAATTGCACAGCAAATTTCACGGTGCAATTTCTCCTGTTACCCTTATGATAATGCAAAATTAGGGGATGAAAAACATTTTTGTGGGAAAAATGTGAAAATTTTATTTTTACGCCTCAATATTACTAACTTCTGTGAAGCACCTGGGGCTTCAAGGTGCTCACCACACATCTAGATAAGTTCCCTAAGGTTCTAGTTTCCAAAATGGTGTCACTTGTGGGGGGTTTCCACTGTTTAGGCACATCAGGAGCTCTCCAAACGCAACATGGCGTCCGCTAATTATTCAAACTAATTTTACATTAAAAAAGTCTAATGGCGCTCCTTCCCTTCCGAACCCTGCAGTGCGCCCAAACAGTGGTTTTCCCTCACATATGGAGTATCAGCGTGCTCAGGAGAAATTGCACTACAAATTGGGTAGTCCATTTTTTCCTGTTACCCTTGTGAAAATAAAAAAATTGTGTCTAAAGTAACATTTTTGTAAAAAAAAAGTTAAATGTTCATTGTTTTCTTCCACATTCTAAAAATTCCCGTGAAGCACGTGAAGGGTTAATAAACTTCTTGAATGTGGTTTTGAGAACCTTGAGGGGTGCAGTTTTTAGAATGGTGTCACTTTTGTGTATTTTCTGTCATAAAGGCCCTCAAAGTCACTTCAAATAAGATGTGGTCCCTAGAAAAATGTTTTTGCAAATTTTGTTGGAAAAATGAGAAATCGCTGGTCAACTTTTAACCCTTAGAACTTCCTAACAAAAAAAAATGTTGGTTCCAAAATTGTGCTGATGTAAAGTAGACATGTGGGAAATGTTATTTATTAACTATTTTGTGTGACATATCTCTCTGATTTAAGGGCATGAAAATTCAAAGTTTGAAAATTGCAAAATTTTCAAAATTTTCACCAAATTTCTGATTTTTTCACAAATAAACACAAGTGATATCGAATAAATTTTACCACTATCATGAAGAAAAATATGTCACGAAAAAACATTCTCAGAATCAGGGGAATCCGTTGAAGCGTTCCAGAGTAATTACTTCATAAAGTGACAGTGGTCAGAATTGAAAAAAATTGGCCTGGTCACGAAGGCGAAAACAGGCTCTGGCGCGAAGTGGTTAAGTGTCTCTGCATTATTTTACTGCACATTTATGTGAAATAATTTTTGGTGTCTTTTGGCAAAAAAGGAAGAATGATCCATGTTTGATCTCCATTTAGAGAACATATTTTCCAAATCAGTGAGGAAACTCTGGACCAGAAAGGGATGTATAATGCCCCACATTTGTAGAAATATTCTAGGGTCTCGTATGCAGATCTAGCAAGTATTTCTAACGTTTCATGATGGGGAGTCTAGATTGAGAGAGACTCCTCCGGGCTATAATGTTATATTTTTCTTGTGTCTTCCTGACACAATGAGACAGAGCATACGATTAGGAGCACATTTGGAAAAATTTATTCTCATTAAAGGTAGTATCTAATTCCTTCTATGAGGGAGATTGGTTGACTGGAGATAGATATAGACCTTGGATAACTTTTTAATATCCATTTAAGGCCTGGTTCACATGAGTGTATGTCATAGTCCGTATGTGGACTGCAATACCTGAACTTAGATGAAGGAATTGAGGGTAAACTGATTAAATTTGCTGATGACACAAAGCTAGGGATAGCTAATACTAGAAAAGAGAGAGAGAGGATTCAAAAAGATCTAAACAAACTGGAACTGTGGGCAGCAACTAACAGAATGGTTTTTAACAAGGAGAAATGCAAAGTCCTACATCTGGGCAAGAAAAATGAAAAAAACATATACAGAATGGGAGGAATAGGGCTAAGCAACAGCACATGTGAAAAAGACTTGGGTATAGTAATAGGTCACACACTGCACGAGTCAACAGTGTGATGCAGCAGCAAAAAGGCAAACACAATTCTGGGTTGCATTAACTGACGCATACAGTCTAGATCACGTAAAGTAATTATCCCCCTCTACTCCTCTTTGGTCAGACCTCATCTGGAATACTGTGTCCAGTTCTGGGCACCACATCTTAAAAAAGACATGAAGAAACAGGAGCAAGTTCAGAGAAGAGCGACCAAAATGGTGACCGGTCTGCAAACAATGTCCTATGAAGAACGGCTACAGGATTTGGGAATGTTTAGCTTGCAAAAGAGAAGACTGAGAGGAGACTTAATAGCTGCCTACAAATATCTCAAGGGCTGTAACACTGTAGAGGGATCAGCTTTATTCTCTTTTGCACAAAGAAAGACTAAAAGCAAAGGGATGAAACTGAATGGGAGAAGATACAGATTAGATATTAGAAAGAACTTTTTGACAGTGAGGCTGATTAACAAGTGGAACAGGCGGCCACGAGAGGTGGTGAGTTCTCCGTCAATGGAAGTCTTCAAACAGAGGCTGGACAGACATCTGTCTGAGATGGTTTAGTGAATCCTGCATTGAGCAGGGGGTTGGACCAGATGACCCTGGAGGTCCCCTCCAACTCTAACATTCTATGATTCTATGGACTGACGACGAGTCTCCGCTCCTGAATTTACAGCCTCACATGACTATTAGGCTGTAATCTAGGGTAGGGAGACCCGCCGTGAGTCCAGGTGTTGGGGTCTGTAAACGCACCGTGAAATACGCTAGTGTGAACCCACCTTACATACATGATGATCTTCTAAGTACTAATTGATTGAGGTTTTGTAATTGAAGTGTCAGTTATGTAAATACTAAGAGTATGTGGACCCAGTGTTTTTATAGGTGAACAAAATCAATGAGTTTTCAATTGGAAACCGCTTTGGGATAAGCTCCTTTTTTGTAGAGTTTTTGGAGGAGTTTTTCATTTCCTGCAGACATTTTGAAGAGTTTTTGAAGCCTTTTTGGAAAAGTTTATTTTGTAGAATTTTTTGCAGCCTTCTGATTGGACAGTGCCTAGTTTGGAGCATCAGGAGCCTTTTTAAAGTAGTCGCATGCATTTTCTTTTGTTCTCCACCAAGAATTCTTCAAAACCTCATGCAGAAAACAATGTATAAAAGACTGAACATATGAATAGCAAAGTACCATGCTTAAGACCTTCTGGTCGAAATGCGTTGGTTTTGCTGACTGAGCTGTCCTGTCTATATTTATGTTTCTGAAATAAATTTGAAGATCTTAGTCCACTCACGGAATGCCGGATATCTTTTCACCGTTAATATCTGACAAGGTCATGTGCCTGTGCACCTGTAGGAGGATTATACCGCAAGACTGGTGAGCTGGAATCCCCATTCCCTGCATATGAATAGAAAAGTTTTTTCACAATATAAATTAATAGAAAGAGTCTGTAAAGTGTTTTTTTGTAACAATTTTCCAGGCATTTTTTGAGCGAATAACTGTAAAAATGTTTATAGGGAACATGTACAAGTTGCATCATATTTTTTCTCTCCTGGTTCTCAGAAGAAGTGCAATACATTTCAGCTAAATAGATTATGTGCATATGACATCAGCTATCATGACTCAGTATTGGAACATATGTCTGTATGTCTGAAGTTCCAAATTAAATAACCTTGTTGTTTCTCTGTCTAAAGGGAATGGTCTAGTGACGCACAAAACAGCGAATTATTATGCGATTACAAACATGTCTTGATTGTTCACTAGTCACTTTTACAAATTAGTTTCATAGAAGTTACAGGAAACGACAGGCATTGGGGGAATTGATACAATCATGGTTCTTTATTAGCTTCTTTGTTGTTATTAAGGAACATTTACTTTATTAGTGTCATAACTAATCTATAGCATTACAACAGAGATTTCCAAAAATCTTTACGTATAGAAACAATATATATGTAATATAAACAGTGGTTATTAGGATGAGACTATATCTATTACAGTGTGCTAGACAGTCCAATTGATGCCACAGCATATGGAACAAGGATAAAAACAGAATGATAAAAAGTGTAGTCTTAATAAAAAATAAGAATCTGAACTTGATCTTTGCATATCTAAACTATGTAAGCATTTCAGATTATTGTTGGAAATATTAAAAGCTCCACTTGGATCCTTTCCAATAAAATAGATCTCCAAGAGTATCAATCTAAAGGTTGAATACCTAGAATATGAGGATAGAGGGATAGATAGAGAGATAGATAGATAGATAGATAGATAGATAGATAGATAGATAGATAGATAGATAGATGGATAGATATATGGATAGATAGATAGATAGATAGATAGATAGATAGATAGATAGATAGATAGATAGATTAAAAATATAGATGCAGCACCAGCACCTACAATAAATAAATAGGGTGCAAAGCCTCCTAGGTACAACCAATATTCCAATATATCCAAAAAATTGAGGCAGCAGACCAATATGAAAAATAAAAATTATTTAATGGCCCTTAGTAGCAACATTTCGGTCAATATATGGACTTTTCTCAAAGAAAAGAGAAAGGTCCTCATATGAACCAAAATGTTGCTACTAAGGGCCATTAAATAATTTTCTTTTTCATATTGGTCTGCTGCCTCCATTTTTTGGATAGATAGATAGACAGATAGTGTGACAAAGTCCCTGGCAAAGTACTGGAGGAGAGATATGATTCACTGAGGCTATTAGCTTTAGTGATTTGAAATCCAAATGTTTGCTCCAGCACACAAAGTGCTGAGAGGGTTAATCGGCCATTTTAAACTGTGCAGAACCAGTTGTATCCTGAGCGGGCAGATCCCTGCAGGCCTATGGACTGTGCTATACATTTTCTTTTTTTTTTTCCCGTTATGCCAAAAAGGCCATGTTTGTTTTGAAATTTTGGAGAGACTATGTCGGTCAGCGCACAAAGGGTTCACCACTGGGCGTATTGTGGTGACAAACCCCCTCGATCCTAGAGCTGGAGATGTCACGATCCTGGACACAAAGCCGCCCATTGTCCTATGACCTCTGAGCAGATGGAGTGCAGCCTAGGGAGGTGCTGCTCATAGTATGCCTATCCCGCCTGAAGTGTGGACTGTCTGTCCGGTGAGGGGTCACAGGTATGTCCCGTAATAATAAATGGGGTACTGGTGTCGGGACTCTTGGACTCAGGGAGTTTGGTGACCCTGGTGAGGGCTACACTTTTCCCCCCCAGTTGATCCCTGGAAAACACGTGGGTATCCGCTGTATTCATGGGGACGCCAATGACTACCCTGTTGCCAGAGTGACTATAAAAATGAACTGTGGGGCTGAGTCCCATGAGGACGGAGTGGTTAAGGACCTGTTACACCTGGTAATAATAGGGTGGGACTTTAGCTTGTTCTGGGTGGAAGTGCCAAGTGACTCAGACAAGAGCCGGTTCAACCATGATGAATCCCCATCGCAGTCGGAGGCGGATGAGTTCCCCCCCTGTATGTCCTTGCTGGTGATGAGCATGAGACGGTGACCAATGAGGCCGAGATCCCGGAGTTGGGGAATTCTCTGAGAAACTTTGGAAGTGCTGAAATGCGGGATCTGACTTTAAAAGGGACATTGGAAAGTGTGACTGTGATAAATGGGATTGCTCAAGATCTGGGAGCCGACACCAGTTTTCCACATTTCGCTTTAAATGAGAAGCTGATACATGGGGTCACTAGATTGAGAGGGGAAGTGATAGAGCACTTGTTAGTAACAGGTGTCATGGGTGTATCAAGTGTGACAGACAGTAGCTCTGGATCCGGCTGTAGAAGGTCACTGCGCTTGACATTGCAGACACCTTCTTGATCCTCTCATCTTTGTAGTGTAGTGATATTCTTCTTCCTTTAGGACCCAGCAGCGACCTCCACCTTGACACATCCTTGCTTGGTAGTTAAAAACTCTCAGTGTCTCCAGAGAGTCATCGGTGATAGTTCTATGTTCCTCTGTCCTTGCCTGGAGTAGTAGTAGTCTAGTTTCTTCTTGGACTTCCCTTGGAGGACAGTTGGTGTTATCTTTCTGGTGTGTTCTCATGCTAAGTGTATCTCCCTTGTTAGTTTACCTTGTTGTCTTTAGTTACAGTAGTGTTCACCCCATCCCCTCCCTACCTAGGGCCTAGCTCTAGGGACATTCAGGGATTAGGTTTCCTGCTTGGCGATAGGTGCGGAACCTATATAGGGATGATGGGGTAGTCAGGGTGATATTAGATCTCCACTACTTCTTTCTCTAGTTGTTGGGCTCCTTTCCCCCTCTTCCCATCATTGTACACTTGTTCCTTCCCTCACCTTGCGTGACACCAGGTCCCTATAGGAGCAGGATACTAGACCTGGCCCATTCGCATTTCTTGGGTGGGCATCTGGGAGTAGACAAAACTCAAGAGCGAGTCCTTCAGAGGTTCTACGGGCCTGGATGTCACTGAGAGATTGTTAATTTCTGCCAGTCCTGCCCTACCTGTAAGCTAACTGCTCCCGTATCCCACTTCCGAAGTCCCCTAGTGCCATTGTCCATTATAGAGGTCCCATTGACCGAATTGCCATGGACCTTGTCAGGCCCCTAGTTAAGTCCGCCGGGAGGGCAGCAATACATCCTGGTGGTGATGGACCGTGCACGGTACCCGGAGGCGGTACCACTGACAAACTCCTCCACCAGGAGTATGGCCCAATAGCTAGTCCATATTTTCTCCTGGATGAGTTTGACAAAGGAGATCCTGACAGACCAAGGAACTCCTTTTATGTCCAAAGTGATGAGGGAGTTGTGTAAAGCTCTACAGATTACACAACTCAGGAAGTAAGTATACCATCTGCTGATGGATGACCTGGTGGAGAGGTTCAACAAAACCCTAAAGTTCATGCTGAAGAAAGTCGTGGAAAAGGATGGCTGAAACTGGGATTGCCTACTCCTGTACTTGTTCTTTATTAGAGAAGTTTCACAGGCTTCACAGGGTTCTCACCGTTCGAGCTGCTGTATGGATGGCACCCTCGGGGACTTCTGGATAATGCGAAGGAGACCTGGGAAGCAGAGGTAACACCCCACCAGAGCATCATCGAGCATGTGGCCCAGATGCAGGACAGGATCGCGAAGGTGATGCCGATTGTGAAGGAGAGCCTCCTGCAAGCACAAGAGGCCCAGGCAAGGGTCTAAAATCGGTCGGAACTGGTGGAAGCTACGTGCCTGGGGGCAAGTCCTAAAGCTAAGGTCGAGGATGTCACAGTAGCAGAAACACTGTCACCGGCCCAGAATCAACAGTGATAAGAACTGCTTCAGCGGAACCGAGACCTGTTTTTGGAGTTGCCAGGATGTATGCAGGTGGTGGAGCATGAAATCCTGACGGAACCACATGTGCGGGTGAACCAAAAGCCGCATCGGATTCCCAAAGCCCGTCACAAGGTGATCTCAAAAGAGGTGAAGAGAATGTTGAGCCTGGGCATCATCGAGGAATCAAAGAGTGGCTGGTCCAGCCCCATTGTCCCCGAATATCCGATGCCCCGCATTGATGAACTCATTGAGAGGCTAGGGTCAGCCAGATACATCACCACCCTGGACCTAGGGTACTCGCAAATCCTTCTGTCCCCACATGCCAAAGAGAAGACGGCCTTCTCAAAACCTGACGGGTGCTTTCAGTATATCAGGATGCCGTTCAGGCTACAAGGAGCCCCAGTTACCTTCCAGAGGGCCATTGACCGGATCCTAGCTCCTCACAAAAAGTACGCAGCAGCTTACCTGGACGATATTGTGATCTTTTGCCCAGATTGGGGAAGTCATCTACAGAACGTCCAGGCGGTACTAGATGCGCTGAGGAAAGCAGGGTTTACCATAAACCCAAATAAGTGCACCATGGGGAGAGAAGAGGCAAAATACTTGGGCTACATCGTCAGAAGGGGCAAAATAAAGCCGCAAGTAAATAAGATGGAGGCAGTCCAAAATTGGCCACAACCGGTCTCCAAGAAACAGGTTCAGCAGTTTCTGGGAAATGTGGGATATTATCGGCGATTTATCCGATTGTCATTATGATAGCCGCACCCCTGACCGACGTTCTTAAGGGCACCAAGACGTCAATGGCCAAGCGATCTTCTGAAGCAGAGATGGTGTTTCAAGAGTTGAAGCTCGCTCTGTGTAAGCAGCCGGTCTTGATCGCACCTGACTTCAGTAAGGAATTCGTGGTCTAGACAGACACCTCAGAGGTCGGTTGGGAGCCATAATGTCTCAAGAAATAAATGGGGACGAACATCCCATTCTGTATCTAAGCAGAAAACTCTCTGCCTGTGAAAAAAACGACGCCATTGTGGAAAAAGAGTGCTTGACCATCAAATGGGCAATTGACACCCTGAGGTACTACCTTTTAGGCCGGAAGTTCAGGTTAGTGTCAGATCATGCACCCCTGAGATGGATGAGGGAAAGGAAGGGAAAGAATGCCCGGGTGACTAGCTGGTTTCTAGTGCTACAGGACTTTAGTTTTCATGTGGAGCACAGGCCCTGGAAACTACACGTAATTCAGATGCCCTGTCTAGACTTCCCTGTTTGGTGGCTGAAGGTGCCAAAACCCCTGGCTTTGGGCAGGGGAGGGATATGTGACAAAGTCACTGGCAAAGTACTGGAGGGGAGATATGTTTCACTGAGTCTATTAGCTTCAGTGATTTGAAATCTGGAAGTTTGCTCTAGCACACTAAGTGCTGAGAGGGGTTAATCGGCCATTTTAAAGGCTAGATTTTATGTGAACAACCAAAGAGCAGGTGGGAGGTTGTTCACTATATCACCACCCCAGGGTGTGGTCTGGGATATAAATAGCCAACCTTTTGAGTCATTAAGGGTTCAGTGTGTCTGGAGGTGGCAGCTCCAGAGAAGTGTTCTTTTAAACTGTGCTGAACCGATTGTATCCTGAGCGGGCAGATCCCCGCAGGTCTATGGACTGTGCTATACATTTTCTTTTACTTTCCCGTTATGCCAGAAAGGCCGTGTTTGTTTTGATGAACTTTACACTGGTTTATGCCGTACTTTAATAAATCATCAGAAGATTCAAATAAGAAAATGTTCCTTTGTCTAACTCTGTGAGCCGATCTACCACAATAGATAGATAGATAGATAGATAGATAGATAGATAAATAGCTGCAAGATTGGAACAGCACCATATACTTTAGATCTGGGTGCAAGGTCCCCACACAAATATCCATTTGTAGTAGTAATATAGGCAAAAAAGGCAGGCAGCACTCCAAAACACATTTTGTGAAAAAATGTGGACTTTATTAGCCCATATGATGTAGCAATGTTTCGGTTGTGACCGACCTTTGTCAAGCCTTGACAAAGGTTGGTCACAACTGAAACGTTGCCACACCATATGGGCTAATAAAGTCCACATTTTTTCACAAAAATTATTTTGGAGTGCTGCCTGCTTTTTTTGCCTAGATAGAGATAGATAGAGTGTGTTATAAATATGAAAGCTGGATCCTAAATACTAGTACATTTTAACAGTGTGGACAAAATGTGTCACTTTGATGTCCATTATTTACGTGAAACAAGAAATCGCCTGCATAATATTGCTGTCTGACACAAGTGATATTTGTCATCATATCCTTCTCATTTGACTTTTTAACACCATAATTAATTGGATGATGAATATAATTGTGATGCTAGTCACTGCTCACAGACATGCCGCGAGGCTGGGTAGTCAAGAGGACAGAGGTCAAAAGCCAGGAGAGTATGTCATAGGCAGAGAGGTGAGACAAAGGTGTAGTCAGGTCACAGTCTGTGGTCAGAATTCCAAGAAGGTAACGGATCATGACAAAAGGTCTAGACAAACGCAAAGTCAAAGGAAAATCCAAAGTCGAGCAACAAAGATCAGAATACAAGACTAGGAGCACAGAGCACAGACACCTCTTAAGCAAAGCTACAATTGCCAGTAATCTAAGGCAAAGAGCTGGCTAAATAACCATATAACTACTCCGAACAGGAAACACATGGATGAAGCCCCTTCCCAACCTGGCCCTGAGTGGACGGCTAAACTGTCACTCAAGACACAGACAGCTCAGCACGGAACAGCATCCAATGGGACAGCTGAGCTGTCCATCACCGTACTGACCTCTCAGCACGCCCCTGTCCTAGATTGGACAGCAGAACAGTCATTCAGTGCATGCAGACACACTGATAGGAGGAATCGTGACAATGATAAAGTAAAACAGACTTATGTACATTGACAACTTTTTTCAACTGATAACATTTTAAAATCCCTGTGTCGATAATTGTTCCTGAATCCCCCTCTTTTTCCCCTCTAGTCTCTAATAAAGTTTTGAAAATAAGTTTTAGAACCAAGGCAACACCTTTAAAGTGTCCCTGTCATGTAGACACTATTTCAAGACGTATAGAGGATGCACACAGTAATCAGTTGAAAATAGCAGATGTCACAATTTACACCTGTCTTTTTTATTATATCACATTCATCATACAATTGATTTTAGTGTTAAAAAGATAAATGAGATAAGTACGATGACAGATATCACTTGTGTCAGCAAAACTATGCAGGCGATTTCTTCTTCCATAAAAATGAGGGTCATCAGTGTGACACATCTCCTGAACACTAAATCTTATTAAAATGTACTAGGATTTATGATCCATCTTTCATAATTATAAAACAATCACTGGTGTAACACATTCTATCTATCTATCTATCTATCTATCTATCTATCTATCTATCTATCTATTTATCTTTCTGTCCTCAAATTCTAGTTATTCACCCATTAGGTAGATATGTTTGAATTACTGTATTTTTCAGATTATGAAACGCACTTTTTTCCTCCAAATTTGGGAGGAAAAAGGCAGTGCGTCTTATAATCTGAAGATATCTTAAAAGGAAGATGGGAAGTAGTGAGGCCGTGAGCTCTCATAAGAATTCGGCGCAGGTGAGAGGAATCCCCTTTCCCAATGATTTCCCGCCGTGCCCCCATGGTAAGCTACTGTTCAAACGGACTATAAGGCACATCACCAATTTATTTAAAAAAATGTTTTCCTATTTTCCCCCCAAGGTTTGGGGTGCGTCTTATGCCCCAGTGCATCTTATAGTCCTCAAAATACAGTTCTAAAATCTATGTATAGATGAGAGTCCCTGAATCTCCTGAAAAAATACCCCTAAAAATTTATAAATGATTATTAGATAGACTCATTAAATATACTCAAATAACACCACCAAACTATGCATATAAATAGGAGGAACAAGAGGAAGGTAGGAAGGGGAAAGATCATCTACAGTATCCTCCCTGTAAGACCCTAATACTTAATTGCCCCTACCTTAACCGCGGAGGTTGGCATTCTAAAAATACGTAATGTTGCCCCACTCAACTCAGGCTAAGCCCTCTTATTCCCTAATAAGGCACTTAAAAGCAGCACACGGGATATAATCATAGAGTAAACTTCTGCAATGTAAAAAGGATTACATTTTACAAAACAATGTTACCACCTGGACACGTTTTCCCTGTGAGACATCTGGTTCATAACTAGGACCCGAGGTAAGTCTTCAGTCTTATATAGGACAATGCAGAGTGACAAATTAGGCAGGGAATTCAGATTAGAGGAGTATGGTAAGTTGGGGAAGAGTTTTCTTATATTTAACCCCTTAACAATTTGTCATTGTGGATCACTCTTTTATATGTGGCAGATGCTCCAATCAGTGCTGTTAACCAGGCTCAGGAGCAGAGTCTGTTTCAAATGCAGCAGCAGCTCCGATTGTGGCAGTTAACCATTTAGCTGCTGTAAATCACTGACAGCTGCAAATGGCGTAATTGCTGTTTCTCAAGCCCTCCCATTAACCCCTCGCTACGAGATGTGAAAGCCCTTATGGTTGCCACTTGATCCCTCAAGTGAAGCTCAGACACAGATTGCGCTTCATAGGAGAAACGCAATTACACTACATAATGCAATACACAAGTATTGCAGCACATAGTACAGGTGATCAAACAATGGTAAGTTGAAGTCTCATAGACGAATGAAAAAAATAAACATATTTGATATTATTGTGTCAAAAAAGGCTGATCCATCAAAATATGAAGTTATTGAACCATATGTTAAATGCGAAAAAAGAAAACAAAATCGAAACGCAAGAATTGCGGGGTTTTTTTTTCGAATATACCCCAAAATGGGATCAATAAAAACTACAACTCAACAGTCCAAAAAAGTCAATAAATCATATGGCACACACAATTCGGCCAGATGGACCTTATGGTGCTCTACTTTGCAATAATTGTAACAGTCTCAATTTCAAACAAATAAAGAAGTGGCACTCAGATCTGTAAAAAAAATCATAGTTTATTTAAATACTCTTTAAAAATTAGCTTAAATAGAATAATATTTTTACGGACGGTGAGTGCCACTTACTTCTTTGTTTAAAAACTGCAGCTCTGTACATAAAAAACAAGCCCTCAGACAGCTCCATGGACAGAAAATTAAAACAGTGACGAGTCTCAAAAAAAGGTGAGACAAAATTTTTTTTTTTAAAAGGGTTCTGATTTTTTTTAACCACTAAAATATTTAAAAAAGAACCTTATAAGTTTGGTATCGCCGTAACTGACCTAGAGAATCCTATTGCTATGTAATTTTTACTGTACAATGAACGTAGTAAAAACAAAAACAAAAAATCAATAGCAGAATTGCATTTTTTCACCATTTCACCTAGCTTGAAATTTTTTTCTGCTTTTCTGCACACTATATGGCAAATGATTGGTGTCATTCAAAACTACAATTTATGCTGCAAAAAGCAAACCCTCAAATGGCAATGTCAACAGAAAAATAAAAAAGTTATGGTTCTTGGAACAAGTAAAGGAAAAAACAAAAGCTCAAAAACTAAAAATGCCTGGGTCCTTAAAACGTTAATGGGATATCTCAGCGAAAAAGGACCCATTAAATTAAGTTTTTATGTTAAATGGGATTTTTAAAAAATGTTCATAGTTTTTGTACTAGCCGCTAAACCTAATACTAGATACTTCCTATTCTTCTCCTAAATTTATTCGAATGGGATCAACAATGTAGTAGAAAACTACAACTCAACAGCTTATTTAACTCTGAAGGGCAGTTGGTTTTCATTAAAAGCATAGAGCTGAAGTAAAGAGTCTTAAAGGAAATGATGTATGTGAAAAAAGAATGAAAATTAGTTTTCCATCAGAAGGAAACCTCTCGTGCTATTGAATTGGAAGTCAGTCAATGTCCGATACTTTAACAAGCCTTACAATATGACTAGGAATCAGGGCCGGGACGAGGGGTAGGCAGGGTAAGCACCTCCCTAGGGCGCTATATCCTGCCTACCTGAGGGGGGCTCATTTCGGAGAAAAAAAACCCTGACATCGCTGAATGCCGAGTGCAGCCTGTCCCCTTCCTACAGCCACAGGCATTCAGCACAGTGATGGCCCGGGAAAGGAGCAGAGAAGTTATTATCAGCTCCTTGCTCTGCTGGGAACTCTGGCGCACGCAGAGGATGTCGGATGTCACGATCATGCCGTCCAGTGCCCGCTGTTGCAACAGATGAAAGAGGAGACAGAGCTGCACTGGAGAGGAAGCCTGGATTAGGTGAGTATAAGCTTTTTTATTTTTATTCTATTATTTTCCTAATGAATGGAGGCTATTATACCTAGGGCATGTGTAGATAACACAAGAGGCTGGCTATGAGGACATAAGGGGCTGGCTATGGGGAAATTCCAAGAGGGGCTGGCTATGGGGGCATAAGGAGTTGGCTATGGAGACATTCCAAGAGGGGCTGGCTTTGGGGACATAATGAGTTGGCTATGGGGACATAAGGGGCTGTCTATGGGAACATAAGGAGCTGGCTATGGGGACATTACAAGAGAGGGTGGCTATGGGGACATTACAAGAGGGGCTGGCTATGTGGACATTATAAGTGGGGCTGTGGGGACATAACAAGAGGGTTACCATGCTGTATTGGGTGCTGTTGAGGACCTTATAAAGGGGGCTGTGGTGACCATACTATATAGGGGGCTGTGTGGGACATTATACTGTATTTTGGGGGCTGTGGTGGATATCATACTTTTTTGGGTTGCTGTGGGGGACATTATACTGTAAATAATGAGCGGTGGGGCCATTATACTGTATAGGTGACTGGGGGGCCATAATACTGTATAGCGTGCTGTGGGGGCCTTCATACTATATAATGGGGGGCTGTGGTGGATATCATACTGCATGGGTGCTGTAATGGACATCATAGAGTATATTGGGGGCTGCTGTGGATATTATGCTGCATGGGGTGCTGTGGGGGACATTATACTGTATAGCGTGTTGTGGGGGCCATCATACTACATAATGGGGTGCTGGGGTGGACATCATAATGTATGGGGGGCTGTGATGGATATCATAGTGTATATTGGAGGCTGCTGTGGATATTATACTGTATGAGCGGAGGTTGTGACCATCATACTGTGTAGGATGACAATGTGAGGAGGGGGTACAGTTTGGAGAGGACAACATGGTGGGCAGGATGAGGACATATTGTGAAAAAGCGGCACAGTATGAATATGGCAAGATGGCAACGTGAAATGGGGGAACAGTATGGAGAGAGGTTAGCATGGCGGAGGGACAGTGTGGAGATATAGAGAGTGTAAGGGAAAACAATGGAGAGGGGGCAGTCATGGTATAGGCCGTGGTTCATATAGGCAGATGGTGTGGCGGTTATAGCTGATAATGGCAGACTGTTGGGCGGTTGTAGCTGATAATTTCAGACAGTGGGGCGGTTATACCTCATTAAGGCGGACAGTGTGGAGGGTGTAGCTCATAAGGGCAGAAAGTGCAGAGGCCATATACCATGGGAGCCTTATTTGGGTCATAATATGGCCAGATATTTTTATGCAGAGGGCATTTAAATAACACTCTTATTTTTAAGGGCCCTGTGTCGGGATGTGCTGCAGAAGTCTGGAAAAGAGAGAAGTCTGCAGAGAAGAGCTATGAATGTGAAAAGTCACCATGGCATCTGGACAAGATGGAGACAAAATGAAAGAACAACTCCAATCGGAGAAAATTGGACCTATAAGGTACCTGGATATAAATGTTTGTTGTTGATACTGACTTTGTCTGATCAGTACTGTGGTTTCTGTATGATCCACAGTCTGATAATGACTGATAACACCAACTCCCAGCATCTCCTTACTATTGTTAAGGACATACTGGGAGTTGTAGGTTCATTAGATACAAATGTATATGGGCCTGACTTGACATTAAAATTGATTGCTGTATTAAGCTTGGTGATGTATTTATGTATTGATGGTGATTCTGGGGATGTATTCATGTACTGATGGTGGTTCTTGTGACATATTCATGTAATGATGATGGTGTCTGTGTTGTATTTATTTACTGACAGTGGTTCATGTGATGTATTCTGGTTCTGGTGATGCATTAATATACTGATTGTGGTTCTGGTGATGCATCTATCTACTGATGGTGGTTCTAGTGACCTATTAATTTACTGATGATGTTCTGGTGCCGTTTTTATGTACTGTTGATGGCTCAGGTGATGTATTCATGTACTAATGATTTTTGTTTTGTATTCATTTACTGGTGATGGTTCTGGGATGAATACAGCGCCAGAACCCTCATAACTATTCAAATACATCACCAGTGCCATCAATAGTACATGAATACAGCACCAGAACAACCATCACTACATGAAGCTGTCACCACACCCACCATCAGTACAGGAATACGAGACCAGAACCACCATCAGTACATGAATATGTCACGAGAACCACTATCCATACAATAATATGGCACCAGAACCATGACTAGTCTTGTTGAAAACTGTATCTGTTGCATGAAAGATATAAAAGCCATCATATATATCTCTTTATAATGAGGTCTGTTTAGGTATCCACTGGGGTATCCGCCAAATGCTGCACACCTTAATTGAAACCAAACAGCCCCCATTATAGTTAAGTAATATTAGTTTCCATGACTATCCTTGGGTTTGACATTTAAAATATAGGAAGTCAGGGATGGATATCGCTATTTTTCTCTGGCATCATGTAAATGGTCTGCAAGTAATGAATGGCTCCTTATGCAATTATTAAAGCACACTACCTTGTTGCGTCTCACCTCTAAAGTACACCACTTTTTTATTTTTGCTGGTATTTTTTTGTGAAACAGGTAACAATTCTGGTGGAAGTGGTCGTCTGAGCTTGCTACCTGACCCATCGGAGTGGGGGGGATGGTGCATTAGGGGTCCTGCTGCCTTAATTTCTGACCCATTCCTTTATGTGGAGGCTGAGGGTTCATGGGGGAGGGGGGACTCCATCGGCTTCATCAGACTAGGGCACAGAAATATCTTGTCCTCCCCTGCTAGGAATATTAATGGATTCTTTTGCAGGAGCTAGTTAATTTGATGTATAAGCTCTATAGCTTTGTGTTAACTACTAAGTGACCTATGTGCAAGTTACTAACCTATATGACTGCTTATACACTATATATTACTTTGGGGTACAATGCATGACAAAGAACTATGTTCTTTGCTTTTAGTAAATGTTGTTCATACATGAAATATCAGTGAAATGTCTTCATAATCAGGACATATGGCTGCATCAACTGTAAAGGAACAACTTAATGGCAAGACGTAGTAAAAATGATCAGTGAAGTTGCATTAGGTGTGTAAGTTATCATAAAACCACGGGTTATTGTTCCCGTTTGGAGAAATCTTCCAAAGTTTGAAATCTACATGTACAATTAATGTTAACTAATTTATGTCTTAAAGCAATAACAATTTCGTAATAACACTACCCAACGCAAAAGTTGATCATCCATCGTCTTTCATCGCCAGCGCCAACACATTCCACTATACCTCCTTCTACCACTTTAATGTCTATTAGGGCCGTACATCTTCTTTCTTCTTGTTTGTTCAGGTGTTTCTGATGCAATCAGTTTCAAGAAAAATCAATCACCTTCAGTTCACCTGTCAATTAATATTTTATACCTTTGGAGAACATACTTGATGTCCATGTCATAGATAACAATTACCCTATTCATCATGCCATTTAAACTATACAGCATTATTCATTTTCCCTTTTGCTGTAATTTTCAATTTGCATGTTAATGTATTTTCCCATCATCACAATTTATTATTATTACATGTACATAATTTAGTAACCGTTAATAATCTCCTACTAATCATACCTTGTCTGGCTTTTCAAGAAATAGCCAATTAGCATTTAGGATATCTTAAAAAATGCAAACTGAGGGAAAATACAAAACTTATATATAGAGAGAGAGAGAGCTATACTTGATTTGAACGTGTGTATATATATGTATATATATATACATATATATACTTATATATACTTATCTAAAACAAGCATAACTCCATTTTACGATATTATTGATGTTGAAGGGTACAATGTTCTCTTTCAACCATATTCTAAATAACATGATTGCCATGATGTGAGCAGAAAGTGCAGCCATTTTCTAAATTACATCCATTATATATAATGCATCTTTTTGTAATGACCCTGACCTATCAAAAAAGAAAACACAAAAACACATACTCACTAGGTACATTATAAAGATGTACCTAAACATTGCTTATTTATAAACCTAATAGATTAATTAATGCAATCCTAAAGAATCCAAATATCATGCATAGAAGCATAATAAGCACTCCATAGTATATCTAGTATAATATCATTTTATTATATAACTAAGCATTGTATGTTGTAAATCTGAATTTTATAAATGTAAGCACAATAGAGTTAGGGAATAGACGATTATACCAAGTCTGGCGTTTCAGTCTTAAACAAAAAATCCTCTAGTGTAAAATCCACCAAATTTGTCTCATCTTGGGGCTGCATCGTAGCAAAAAAAATGAAATGGGCTTCAAGCTACCATAGATTTCAGATGTAATTTATTATGGTAAATGTGTTGGCAGCTGACCACAACCCATTTTTGCTAAGGCTCAACCACTACTTTTTTTCTTTAAGAAAAGTGACAGTCAGTGCAATCAGCAAAAAAAAACAACACTTTTTTTTCCACAAATATGCATTGTGCAAAATTTTACAACTTTTTAATGCCAGAGAATTGGTGTAGAGGGAATCAACTCCCCTTCCCCAATGTGCTCAAAAGAAAATAAACAAAATAAATAAAAAGTAGATGCTCACTCTTCTGACCGAAATTAAATGCCCCTTGAGAAGGTCAGAATTGGGTCAGCGTGATCACACAAGACTTTATCTGTCTCACGTGACAGTGGTGACAGTTCTGCCATCCTCAGTCCTCAGCTGCTCCCACAACGCTTCTCACTCAGCTTCTCCAACTCTGTGATGCTGATGTCACGAATGTGCCCCATCCTGCTGAGACCTCTGGGGTATCTGGATTCAGAAGGTCGCAGCAGTTGTCAGATCGCAGGTCCTCTTTGGAGTTCGCTTGGCGTTTAACGTGAGTGGTGTACATTGATTTTCACTTGGTATGGAAGGGGTTAAGAGTTCCTTTTTGATCCTGCTGGGATTCCATATGGCTCTAATCTCTGCTGCATTTTGCTGCCACTTCCTTCCATTATTTAAACCCACTCCCAGCTCTCTCCTATGCTGGTTATAGGTTTCCTATGCTGACCTCCCTGGAGAAGTTGCTCCAGTCCCTGGAGAAGTTCTTCCAGTTTAAGCGGTGGAGTTCCATTTCTTGTTTGATTTCTCCCTGTGTTTCCTTTTCCCTCCCTGTGTTTCCTTACCTTAATAGTGAGACTATTGTCTTTCTGCCCTACTCACTAGTTAGGGTTAGCTCAGGGCCAGCCAGGGCTTAGATACGTGATCATGCATGGGGGGGAAGGACCCATCTAGGGACGATAGGGAGAACAGGGTGCAGTCTCAGGTGAGTGTTTAGGGGTCTCCCCTCTTCCTATCGTCGGGGCACCCTTTACCTTCTTTCCGTTGTTTGAGCCGCTTGCCGGGCTTATCCTTGCTCCAGCGTGACAGCTGCTCTCCATCTCCTCCCCTTTACTAACAGGAAGTGACAGGAAGGAAACGTTGTCAGTGTTGTCACCAAGAGGTGCTGTCAGTGTGGTCACGCACTCATTGGAGCAGTGCAGGAAGCGGTTACAGAGAATCCTCACTACAGTGAGCGAGCTGTGATCACTCCCCGACACTTTGATTGACAGCCTGCTCTGCACACACACACACACAAACACGCTGCACACATATGCTGCAGGAGAGGCTGTCAATCAATAACCAAAAAACACTGACTCAACTGCCAGAAACTAAAATGCATTGTATGTAGTGCATTTTATTTCACTATAGCCTCTCATGTAACATTTGGCATCAGTCTTTATAACCCTAAAAAAGCCTTTCAAAAGCAAATGGCTGATGACAAACGTAGAGTGTTCTCAAAAACGCTGTGTGTGAAACCAGCTTAAAAACAAATAGACTGCAAATTAGTTTTTTCATCCAACATAAAATTAATGACTACAGAAAAAGTACTCAAAAACCAAACGTTCCTCAGAGCCCTGAATTGGACGCCAGGGACATACATACATTTTTTATACTGGAGTTTTGCATGAGTGGCTTATCTATAAATAAAAGCTGAAATGTTTCTACAGATTGCAATAAAATGAAATTACCATTTTAAACTAATTCAGTCTGCTACGAATTCTTGACATGTTGATGACATGTTCATCCAAATATATTGCAACACCTTTATCAAGCAGGTGGCACGCATCTGGAAGAAAAGCGAGCACTCACCAATGTTCTGAGTTCTACAATTCTTCATCAAGAGTTCAATACGGCTTGATTTAAAGACTCATACAAGAGAGTTCTGCATCCGTTATAAAACTTGGGAAACAAGAAGAAAACAATAAAATAAAGGTAAAAAAGCTGCAAGGAATGCTATTATTTATTTCATTTTAAGAGTTTATATTTTTTTTCATTGGGGGCCTTCCCACCACAATTTTGGTCAGAAACCTCTTTAATCATTGAAGCACTTTCAAAACTATGGTGGAAAAAATCAGCGGCCATATGAAAGGCAATGAAGATTTCCTATTGCAAACAGCTGCAAATTTTGGTGCAGGATTTGAGTGGAGAAAAAAAACTCCATTTCAACATACCCTTCATATCAGTCATATAATAAATATATCCCCTGATTGAGCTATGCTGATCACTAAGGCTACGTTCCCACAATGAGTTTTTGATGTTGCAGATTTTCTACACCTATTATTTAAATTAGGTTACTTGAGTTTTTTCATTGCGTTTTTTACTGCATTTTTTTACATACGTTTTTATCTCATTTTTGTCTTTTATTGGTTTGTCATGCTTTAAATAAGATGCTTTGTTTTTTTATTTTTCCTGGTATTTGACTTTGACAAAACTTTTTTGATATAGTCATGTGATGATTACATGTGTTTGTGTGCTTTTCCGCTGTAGAAACGCACTAAAAACGCATGTGCGTTTTTTTCTGAGAATTTTCCACATCTAATGCAAGTCTATGGGGAAAATTCGCCCAAAAAAATTCAGCGTACACGCAAGAGAGATTGACATTTTGTGGATTAGAAACACGCACTGCAGGTCAGTTTGTGCTGAGTAAAAAAAACATGAGATTTCTATAAATCCCATCCACTTTGCCCAAACTGTAAGATGCTGTGGTTTAGATGCAGCAAAAATAAGCAGTGTCAAAAACTCATCTTGGGCGCACAGCCTAAGGATCACTACAAAATATTACAGCCATAATTTTACTTCCAAGTTTTATGTATTATTAATGTGAATTTTTCTTCACCCACAATGATTTTAACAACTGATGATGTTCTGAGATCATATGAACTATTAGACACAATACAGTTAGGATAGATCGGTCTACAAGTCTGAACTACAGCTGTGAGAACATTGGTGAATACTTTGTCTTTCCAGAAATTCAGTTGTGAATTGTAATGGAAAAGATAAAAACATAGTATATAAGCAGCATTTCCCCAACAAAACCCACATAATTTGGAGCAGAATTTTCATAATTGAAACTCGACAGCATATTGGTTGTAACCTAGGAAAAAATAATTGTAGTCTTCTTCACTTCTTCTTCATCGTTATTACGGCAGTGCTAACACACTGCAACATTGAAGAATTACTTTGGTGCCCATGTGCTATGCCCATAGTTTTCTAGATATCTAACAAATGTGTACAATTCATTGGCAAATGTCCTAAATAGTAATAAAATATCAAATAGTAGTTCTGTTATTGCATCATAGACAAATGAATGCCTTCACACCTGAGGATTTATGTGCACAACATTATTATGGCTACATATCTGTAACACTATACCCATAGAAGTCTGTAGGGTCCACTGTACTTTCACATGCCGTGATTTCATACTGAGGCATAAGTAAAGTTTTTACCAGATTTGAAATAAATTGTGCCTTTTTCTTTAGGATTCCACATTACTGAGATATTTTCCCTATTAATCTGTTGTGTGCATTTGTCCTTGGACTCAGAACACTAAACAGGCGTCTGCTTTTTTGAGAACTAATTTGCAAAGCAAGATGTTTAAAAGATGCAGAGTTAAGATTTTTTCTTATTTTGATTTTAGAAACACGAAGAACAATGCTCTGAGCATAATTAACTCAATGTAAGCCCAGCTCTCCTAATATCACAGAGGCTAGTATCAGAAATGTGTAGGCGAAAGGCAGTGACCGAGATCATACAAAACACCACAGTGCATGATACATAGGACGACATTGTCCCACTCATATTAATAGTAGGGTGGGAGGTTTCATTCATAGTTACTAGGGTGGAATGGAGGCATTCACAGTCACCAGGGTGGGAGAGTCACATTGACAGTTACTAAGGTGGAAGGGTATCATTTATAGTTACTAGGGTGGGATGGTGGCATTCATAATTACTAGGGTGGAATGGTGGCATTCACAGTCACCAGAGTAGGAGAGATGCATTCACAGTTCCTTAGGTGGAAGGGTATCATTTATAGTTACTAGGGTGGGAGGCATACCTCTCTACCCTCCCAGATCCAGTATGATACTATTGAATTGGGAGGGATGTCCTGCTGTCCCAGGAGGTCATGGATATGCCCCAACTTTAACTCTGCAGCACAGTGACATCTCCTCCCAGCAGGATCACCTGCTTCTGCGATTGTTCAGTTCCTCCTCCAACTCAGGACTTTGGGGAGGTGCGGCATTTGTGTGCTGTTCTCTCAATTGTGGTCCTCCCTGGGATTCGATGTCACTATTTGAAGGGTGGGAGGAGGAGATTCATAGTTACTAGGATAGGAGGGTGGAATTACTAGGGTGGGAAGGTCGCATTAATAGTTACTAGGGTGGAAGGGTGGCATACAGCGTTGCTAAGGTGAGAGTGTGGGATTCATAGTTACTAGTGTGTGAGGGTGACATTCATAGTTGCTAGTGTGGGAGTGTGCTGCTATTCACAGTTACTAGGTTGGGAGGGTCGCATTCATTGTTACTATACTTGGAGGGTTGTAATAGTTACCAGATTGGAAGGGTCACATTCAAAGTTACCAGGTTGGAAGAGTCACATTCAAAGTTACCAGGTTGGAAGGGTCACATTCAAAGTTACTAGGTTGGGAGCTTGGCATTCATAGTTACTAGAGTGGAAGGATTGTATTTTCAGTTACTAGTGTCAGGGACACATTCACAGTTACCAAGGTGGAATGGTATCACTTATATTTATTAGGGTAAGAGGGTAGCATTTTCATTTACTAAGGTGTGATGGTGGCATTCATGGTTTCATGGTTGTTGAGTTGGGAAGGTTGCATTCATAGTTACTAGACTGGAGGTTTATAATAATAATAGTTACCAGAGTGAATGGGGTCACACTCAAAGTTACTAGTGTGGAAGGGTTGCACTCGCATGTTACTAGTGTGGAAGGGTCACATTCACAGATGTTAAGGTTTGGATAGTGGCATTCATAGTTACTATGTTCGGAGGGTCGCATTCAAAGTTACAAGGGTGGGAGGGCAGCATTCATAGTTACTGAGGTGGAAAATTAGCATTCATAGTAACTAGGGTGGGAACATCACATTCATAGTTACTAGACTGGGAGGGTAGCATTAATAGTTACCTTTGTGGAAGGATCACACTCAAAATTACTAGGGTGGAAGGCTGGCATTCAAAGTTACTAGGGTGGGAGGGTCGCATACAAAGTTATTAAAACCTAACTATGTTGGCATACATAGTCACTAGGTTGGGAGGGTCGCATTCAAAGTTACAATAGTGGAAAGGTTGCATTCACAGTTAATAGGGTGAGAGGCTCACATTCATAGTTACTAGACTGGGAGGGTAGCATTAATAGTTACCTTGGTGGAAGGGTCGCACTCAAAGTTACTAGAGTGGGATGGTAGCATTCACAGTTAATAGGTTGGGAGGGTCGCATTCAGAGTAACTAAGGTGGAAGAGTGGCATTTATAATTACTAGGATGGCATTCAAAGTTTTGAGTGTTGGAGGGTCACTTTTATAGTTAATATGTTGGAAAGATCGCATTCATAGTCACTAGCATGGGAAGGTCACAATCATAGTTACTTTTGCTATTCATGCTCGCATAGTTAATAAAACACTTATGGGGCAGAAATAATCTGAAAACTAAGAAGATTTATAAGGAACTAAACTGCTTGCTTATGCAATTTGCCAACTAGCCCCCTTTGTGAAATGAAATGAATATTCATCTTTACCAGATGTTTTTGTGAAATATTCATGAGAGAATGAAATTAGACCCATAATATAGTTTTTAAAAATTTACATACGAAGTGACATTTAGAAATATTGAAAAAGGGGTCTCTATCTTTTACAAATTAATTGCTTCTCAATGACGTAATAATGTTTTGTTACCACAACCGTTTTGCTCCATTCAGTAAAATACAGTCCTGGTGCTGTCATTGTAATTAGATAAAATAGAATATGAAAATATAGGATGACAAGTATAACATTTAGAAATGAAGCATAGTCAGAATTTACGCCTTATAATAAAAAATATTTCTATTTTAAGATGCAGTAAAAAGTAAATGCAACACTTTATCAATAGTGCTCATTAACCTAATCTCTAATCCTTATTTCCAGGATATTTTGCTCTACTACAGTGCAACCCTCCATTAGAGTTTGTGTTTCCTATTCAGTATAGTAGACTGTGACCTTGTGATTTATGAGAACTTTTATGGGTTGAAACTATCAAATTTGTAATCAAGCACATATTTATTGGAAGCGCAAGAGGCAGCAGTTTCTGGAAGAAACCTGAAATTTGAGCTTATTGATGCAGTCCTTTTGCAACTTTTACTGCTATGTGAATTTGAGAGAGTCACAAAAAACGTACCCGGACATTAATATTTTTATATACCTTCATCTACCTACGTACAGTAATGGCCGAAATTATTGGCACCCTTGAAATTGTTCCAGAAAATGAAGTATTTCTCCCAGAAAATTATTGCAATTACACATGTTTTGTTATACACGTTTATTTCCTTTGTGTGTATTGGAGCAACACAAAAAAAACAGACAAAAAAAAAGTTAATTGGACATCATTTCACACAAAACCTCAAAAATGGGTGGGACAAAATTGTTGGCACCTTTCCAAAGATGTGGGTAAACAACTGTGTTTCAAGCATCTGATGCTCATTTAAACTCACCCGTTGCAAGTAACAGGTGTGGGAAATATGAAAATCACACCTGAAACTAGAGAAAAAGGGGAGAAGTTGACTCAATCTTTGTGTAACGGGTCTGGTAGGCGGAACCTCTGAGCTACTATACAAGGGGGCGGTCCTTGTAAGGGAGCGGGTGGCGACCAGTGAAGACGGGTAGGCAGTCACAGCAGGTGACCGGGACAGTCTCTGGGTGAACGGGCAGGAGGTCACAGCAAGTGACCGGGACAGTCTCTGGGTAAACGGGCAGGAGGTCACAGCAAGTGACTGGGGCAGTCTCTGGGTGAACGGGCAGGAGGTCACAGCAAGTGACCGGGGCAGTCTCTGGGTAAACGGGCAGGAGGTCACAGCAAGTGACCGGGGCAGTCTCTGGGTGAACAGGCAGGAGGTCACAGCAAGTGACCGGGACAGTCTCTGAGTATAGGGTAGGTACGACCTGTGACGGCTGAGCCTCCAGGTAGGCTAGCAGGCGGATGACAGATGAGTGCTCCCAGGTGAGCAGGCGAGAGTCTCTGGAAGAGCACGTGGTCACAGCACGTGACGGCAGAGCCTCCAGGTAGGCAGGCAGGCAGGTAGCGGAGGAGCGCTCCCAGGTGAGCGGGCAAGAGTCTCAGGAATAGCAGGTGGTCACAGCACGTGACGGCGGAGCCTCCAGGCAGGCTAGCAGGCAGGTAGCAGATGAGCGCTCCCAGGTGAGCGGGCGAGAGTCTCTGGAATAGCAGGTGGTCACAGCACGTGACGGCGGAGCCTCCAGGTAGGCAAGCAGGCAGGTAGCGGAGGAGCGCTCCCAGGTGAGCGGGCAAGAGTCTCTGGAATAGCAGGTGGTCACAGCATGTGACGGCGGAGCCTCCAGGCAGGCTAGCAGGCAGGTAGCAGAGGAGCGCTCCCAAGTGAGCGGGCAAGCTGGTCCATAGACAGACTGACAGGAGTAGGAAGGCAGACCGTCGGACCTCAGGCTAGCAAGCAGGTAGCAGGAATATCAGGCAGGAAACAGACAGCAAACTGGCAGGACTCTGGCAGGAATCAGGCAGGTAACTGGCTGGTAACTGGCAACGGGACCTGAGGGCTGAAGCAGAGTAGTGAACAGTGCAACAACATTGCTCGGGCACCTCCATTTTGGAGGAGGTGCCTTATATATGGTGAAGTCCTCCGGCCATTGGCCGGGGACTCCTTAGGACGGCACGTGCGGCCCCTTTAAGAGGGAGGGAGCGCGCGCGCCCTAAGCACAGTGGCCGGGAAGGAGCGCGCGCTGCCAGCAGAGCGGGAGGGGGACGCCGGGCTCGGAGCAGAGAGGTGAGGGGAACAGTGTCCCTGCCTAGCAGAGGGCAGGGACGCCGACGCTACAGTACCCCCCCCCTTTAGGCCCCCCCTTTTTTAGGCCAGACAGAAATTTAGCAAGGATGAGAGGGGCATGGATGTTCTCCCGGGGCTCCCACGTTCTCTCCTCAGGACCAAACCCCTTCCAATCTACCAGAAAAAAGGTTTTTCCTCTTACCCTTTTGGTGGCCAGAATGTTCTCTACCTCAAACTCGTTTTCAGCGGAAACCGGAGCAGGAGGCGTACCTGTAGACTTGGAAAAAGAGTTAAGTACCACGGGTTTGAGGAGAGATACATGGAAGGAGTTAGGGATCCGTAAGTTGGCCGGGAGTTTCAATTTATAGGCCACCGGGTTGATCTGACTGATGACCTCCAGAGGACCGATGAACCGAGGCCCTAACTTATAGGAAGGAATCTTGAGCCGGACATACTTGGACGAGAGCCAGACCTTATCCCCTGGACGGAATTGAGGAGGATCCAGACTTTTTTGTCAGCATGTGTTTTCATACGCTCGGATGACAGAAGGAGTGCGGACCGGGTACTCTCCCATGTGGAGGAAAATTTGTTAACAAGAGATTCCGCAGCCGGATTGTCCACCGAGGTGGAGACGGGAAACGGGATCCAAGGATGCTGACCGAAGACTACAAAAAACGGGGATTTGGAGGAAGATTCGCTCTCGTGATTGTTGTACGAGAATTCGGCCCATGGCAGGAGATCCACCCAGTCAGAATGGTGGGCATTAATGAAGTGCCGGAGGTAACTGGTCAGGATCTGATTGATCCGCTCCACTTGACCATTAGACTGTGGGTGGTAAGCGGAGGAGAAGTCCAGGGTGACGTCTAGCAATTTACAAGTGGCTCTCCAGAAACGAGAAGTGAACTGTACCCCACGATCCGACACGATGTGACGGGGCAGGCCATGAAGACGGAAGATGTGGCGGATAAAGTCTTTAGCCAGCTCGGGTGCAGACGGGAGGCCTGGCAGGGGAATGAAGTGAGCCATCTTGGAAAAGCGGTCAGCGACCACCCAAATGACCGTACAACCGGCAGAGACGGGAAGATCAGTTATGAAGTCCATCGCTATATGCTGCCAGGGGGCAGCAGGTACTGGCAGAGGAAGGAGGCGACCGGCTGGCAGGTGTCTCGGAACTTTGTTGCGGGCACAGGACACACAGGCAGAAACAAAGTCTATTACATCCTTGCGCAGGTTAGGCCACCAGTAGTGCCGGGAAATAAGCTGGAGGGTCTTTTTCTGACCGGCATGGCCAGCTAGTTTAGACGAATGACCCCAGTGTAGGATCTTCTCCCGATCAGGTACCGATACGAACGTCTTACCGGGAGGGAGACGATTTAGACTCACGGGAGCCACCTGCATTACTCTGGCGGGATCGATGATATGTTTAGGTTCTTCCTCGAGATCAGATACCAGAAAGGATCGGGACAAGGCGTCTGCTTTGATGTTTTTGTCAGCCGGGCGAAAATGTAGAACAAAATCAAAGCGAGCAAAAAACAAGGACCACCGGGCTTGGCGCGGATTAAGTCTCTGGGCATGCTGGAGATAAGCCAAGTTCTTGTGGTCAGTGTAAATTATTACCGGATGAAGAGCCCCCTCGAGTAGGTAACGCCACTCCTCCAATGCCAGCTTGATGGCCAATAACTCTCGGTCTCCTATGGAGTAATTGCGTTCAGAAGAGGAGAAGAGTTTGGAGAAGAAGCCGCAAGTTACCATCCTCCCGGAAGAAGATTTTTGAGTAAGTACAGCTCCGGCTCCAGAGGAGGAGGCGTCAACCTCCAGAAAGAACTGCTTGTTGCCGTCCGGACGATGCAGCACCGGGGCGGAAGAGAAGGCCTATTTTAAGGAAAGAAAAGCCTCCTCTGCTTCGGGCGGCCACTCTTTGGGATTAGTACCCTTACGGGTGAGCGCGGAAATTGGGGCAGTCCGGGAAGAGAAGTGCGGTATGAAGAGGCGGTAGTAGTTGGCGAAGCCCAGGAATCGCTGAATGGCCTTCAACCCCTCCGGTCGGGGCCATTTCTCGATGGCAGACAGTTTCTCTGGATCCATTCGTAGGCCGGTCTGAGAAATAATGTAGCCCAAAAACGGAAGCGAGGTCTGCTCAAAGAGGCACTTCTCATATTTAGCGAAGAGGTGGTTCTGCCTGAGCCTGAGCAGGACCTGACGAACGTCCCTCCGGTGAGTCTGGAGATCCGGAGAGAAGACCAAGATGTCGTCCAGGTACACCACAACGCAGGAGTAGAGAAGGTCCCAGAAGATGTCATTGACCAACTCTTGAAAGACGGCAGGAGCGTTACAGAGACCAAAGGGCATTACCAGATATTCATAGTGGCCGTCCCGGGTGTTGAATGCAGTCTTCCATTCATCCCCTTGACGGATACGGACCAGGTTGTACGCCCCACGGAGGTCCAGTTTGGTGAAGACTCTAGCCCCCCTCAGGCGATCAAATAATTCTGGAATGAGCGGAAGGGGGTACTTATTCTTCACCGTGATCTGGTTAAGGCCTCTATAGTCTATACAGGGACGGAGAGAGCCGTCCTTCTTTTTTACGAAGAAGAAGCCTGCTCCCGCCGGGGAGGTAGATTTCCGGATGAATCCCCTGGCCAAATTCTCCTCAATATATTCGGACATCGACCAGGTCTCAGCAGCGGACAACGGGTAAATACGCCCACGGGGAGGAGTAGTACCGGGTAACAGGTCGATAGGACAGTCGTATGGTCTATGAGGGGGTAATGTCTCTGCCTCCTTTTTATTAAAGACATCAGCAAATGACCAATAGGGAATCGGAAGTCCAGGTAGATTAGTTGGGGTAGGAGAAGGACGGACGGGATGAACAGGAACCAAACAAGTCTTATGACAGTCCTGTCCCCAGCGAAGGACTTCTCCGGTCTGCCAGTCAAGCACGGGTGCATGTCTCTGGAGCCAAGGTAGACCTAATAAGAGGGCTTGAGAGAGTCCAGGCAGAACATGAAAAGAGATGCTCTCAGAATACAGCATTCCCACCTGCAGAGTTACGGATTCGGTGATGAGTTGGATGGGACGTGGTAAGAGGCCCCCATCCACAGCAGCGACAGATAATGGTACAGCCAGAGGTTTGGTGGGAATGCAGTATTTTTCTACCAGGGACTGTGAGATAAGATTCCCGGCCGCTCCAGAGTCAAGTTGGGCTAGTTCGAAATAACGATTCTCCCCGCAGATAATAGAGACTGACAGTAGCAGAGATGGAGAGGATTTATTCTTGTCTAGGTTGACCTCTCTGAGCGAACCTAGACACAGGCGTTTCCCGACCTCTCCGGGCAGGTACGGATCTGGTGCTCCTTACTGCCACAGTAGAAGCAGCTCCTTTCGGCACGGCGTAAGTCCTGACGGGTTTTGACCATCTTGGTCTGGTCGACCTGCATAGGCTCAGGAGAGTGTACCTGGGGAGCGACGGATCTCTGAAAAGTAGGAGCTAGACGTGGAAACCTTCTCTCACGGGTGACCTCTTTGGCACGCTCCTGGAACCGTAGGTCAATCCGGGTGGCAAGAGTTATTAGGTCATCGAGAGTGGTAGGAATGTCCCGACCGGCAAGTTCATCTTTAATACGGCTGGACAGACCCTCCCAGAAGACGGATACCAGAGCGTCGTTATCCCAGGCCAGCTCCGAGGCAAGGGTACGGAACCGTATGGCATATTGGCCCACGGTGAGACTTCCCTGACGGAGGCGTAGCAGAGATGATGCGGATGAGGTCTTCCGTCCGGGTTCGTCGAAGACTTTCCGGAAAGGCATGAGAAAGGCAGGCAAGTCGGACACCAGGGGGTCTCCTCTCTCCCATAGAGGATTTAGCCAGGCCAGGGCCTCCCCGGTGAGATGGGACATGATGAAGGCAATTTTGGCCCGGTCGGAGTTAAACTGGTGGGACAGGAGTTCAAAGTGCAGGGTGCACTGATTTATGAAGCCCCGAGCCTGGGCGGAGTCGCCTCCGAAGCGAGGAGGTGCAGAAAGCCGGGGTCCGGGGTAGGATACTATGGTATTGGTGGGCAGCGGAGCTGCCGGGTTGCGAGTCATGGCACTGGCGGTGGTTGCTGGTGGAGCAGTCAGAATGTCCAGGCGAGAATTGACATTCCGCAGGTGACCCAGGATGGACTCCTGTTGGGACCTCTGACGGGACAGTTCATGACAGAGGTCCGAGAGCGAGGGAGCTTGGGTGCCACCGGGTTCCATGGCCCGAGCAAACTGTAACGGGTCTGGTAGGTGGAACCTCTGAGCTACTATACAAGGGGGCGGTCCTTGTAAGGGAGCGGGTGGCGACCAGGAAAGACGGGTAGGCAGTCACAGCAGGTGACTGGGACAGTCTCTGGGTGAACGGGCAGGAGGTCACGGCAAGTGACCGGGACAGTCTCTGGGTAAACGGGCAGGAGGTCACAGCAAGTGACTGGGGCAGTCTCTGGGTGAACGGGCAGGAGGTCACAGCAAGTGACCGGGGCAGTCTCTGGGTAAACGGGCAGGAGGTCACAGCAAGTGACCGGGGCAGTCTCTGGGTGAACGGGCAGGAGGTCACAGCAAGTGACCGGGACAGTCTCTGAGTATAGGGTAGGTACGACCTGTGACGGCTGAGCCTCCAGGTAGGCTAGCAGGCGGATGACAGATGAGTGCTCCCAGGTGAGCAGGCGAGAGTCTCTGGAAGAGCACGTGGTCACAGCACGTGACGGCAGAGCCTCCAGGTAGGCAGGCAGGCAGGTAGCGGAGGAGCGCTCCCAGGTGAGCGGGCAAGAGTCTCAGGAATAGCAGGTGGTCACAGCACGTGACGGCGGAGCCTCCAGGCAGGCTAGCAGGCAGGTAGCAGATGAGCGCTCCCAGGTGAGCGGGCGAGAGTCTCTGGAATAGCAGGTGGTCACAGCACGTGACGGCGGAGCCTCCAGGTAGGCAAGCAGGCAGGTAGCGGAGGAGCGCTCCCAGGCGAGCGGGCAAGCTGGTCCATAGACAGACTGACAGGAGTAGGAAGGCAGACCGTCGGACCTCAGGCTAGCAAGCAGGTAGCAGGAATATCAGGCAGGAAACAGACAGCAAACTGGCAGGACTCTGGCAGGAATCAGGCAGGTAACTGGCTGGTAACTGGCAACGGGACCTGAGGGCTGAAGCAGAGTAGTGAACAGTGCAACAACATTGCTCGGGCACCTCCATTTTGGAGGAGGTGCCTTATATATGGTGAAGTCCTCCGGCCATTGGCCGGGGACTCCTTAGGACGGCGCGCACGGCCCCTTTAAGAGGGAGGGAGCGCGCGCGCGCGCGCCCTAAGCACAGCGGCCGGGAAGGAGCGCGCGCTGCCAGCAGAGCGGGAGGGGGACGCCGGGCTCAGAGCAGAGAGGTGAGGGGAACAGCGTCCCTGCCACACTAAGCATGGAGAACAGAAGGAGAAGAGAACTGTCTCAGGACTTGAGAATCAAAATTGTTGAAAAATATCAACAATCTCAAGGTTACAAGTCCATCTCCAGAGATCTTGATGGTTCTCTGTCCACGGTGCGCAACATAATCAAGAAGTTTACAACCCATGGCACTGTAGCTAGCTAATCTCCCTGGACCTGGACGGTAGAGAAAATTTGAGGAAAGATTTCAACACAGGATAGTCCGGATGGTGGATAAACAGCCCCAATCAGTTTCCAAAGAAATTCAAGCTGTCCTGCAGGCTCAGGGTACATCAGTGTCAGCATCAGTGTAAACTATCCGTACACATTTGAATAAAATGAAATGCTATGACAGGAGACCCAGGAGGACCCCACTGCTGACACAGAGACATAAAAAAGCTAGACTGCAGTTTGCCAAAATGCATGTGAGTAAGCCAAAATCCTTCTGGGAAAGCGTTTTGTGGACAGATGAGACCAAGATAGAGTTTGTTGGTAAAGCACAACATTCTCCTGTTTACCGAAAATGGAACAAGGCCTACAAAGAAAAGAACACTGTACTTACAGTCAAATATGTTGAAAGTTCAAAGATATTTTTGGGTTGTTTTGCTGCCTCTGGAACTGGTTGCCATGACTGTGTGCAAGGCATCATGAAATCTGTAGAGTACCAAATGATTTTGGGTCACAGCATAGTGCCCAGTGTCAGAAAGCTAGGTTTGCGACCTAGGTCATGGGTCTTCCAGCAGGACAATGACCCCAAACAAACTTCAAAAAGCATCCAGAAATTGATGGAAAAGAAAGCGCTGGAGAGATCTGAAGTGGCCAGCAATGAGTACGGATCTAAATCCCATTGAACACCTGTGGAGTGATCTTAAAATTGCTGGTGGAAGAAGGCACCCTTCAAATATGAGAGACCTGGAGCAGATTGCAAAAAAAGAGTTTTCCAATATTCCAGTTGAGAGGTGTAAGAAGTAGTGATGAGCGAGCATGCTCGCTACTGCTCGGTACTCACCCGAGCATCTCACTGCTCGAGATGCTCGGCGCTCGCCGAGTATTTCCGGGTTGCTTGGGCGGGAACTTGGGTCCCCTCCCTGCATGTTTGGCACTCTTTAGAGAGCCAATGAACATGCAGGGATTGCCTGTCATGCACTGTAATGTTGTAGCCATGTTGGTTGTGGGCATTACAGTGATTGGCTGGCCGCACATCGTCATCAGGTCTATATCAGACCTGGTGCCGCCATGCCCGTCACAGTCACTCTGGATCAGACAGTGTAGGGAGAGCTGCTGCTGTGTCAGGGAGAGATTTGATCGTGTATTAGGTAGTGTAGGGAGAAAAACCGTACATTACACATATCCATCTTAACAAACAGTCCTTCAGAGGACTAATCCATCTGCAGAGATATCAGGCAGGCAGGGTGTATAGGCAGGCGGTGTATATAGCAGACTGCAGTGCATATAGCACAAGAGGCTCCATTCCAATTCTGCCTTCTGCTGCAGTTAGATATTTCTATACAAAGGCCCAGGTCTCAGGAGCCAGGAATACTTTTCTTTGGATCTTAATCCTCATTATTTGCTTTAAAAGCAATCCAGAGAACACTGTTTTTCTGTGCCATTTGCTTGTTTTTGGAGAGGTGCTGCTGCATCAGGGACAGATTTGCTTGTGTATTAGGTAGTGTAGGAAGAAAAACCATACATTACACATATCCATCTTAACAAACAGTCCTTTTGAGGACTAACTAATCCATCTGCAGAGATATCAGGCAGGCAGTGTATATAGGCAGGCAGGGAATATAGCAGACTGCAGTGCATATAGCACAAGAGGCTCCATTCCAATTCTGCCTTCTGCTGCTGTTAGATATTTCTATACAAAGGCCCAGGTCTCAGGGGCCAGGAATACTTTTCTTTGGATCTTAATGCTCATTATTTGCTTAAAAAGCAATCCAGAGAACACCATTTTTTCTGCGCCATTTGCTTGTTGGCACTGCAGAATACAGCCAGGTCCTTTCCATATTAGAGCGCTAGAAATCCAGCTATTTAAAACTGTGTTTTCTCCGTCAAATGGATCACATATACGTTGTCAGAAAATACTGCCATTTCTGGCCTCCATTAAAAATTTTCTTTAGTGTGTCATTGAAGCAATTCAACACAGTTTGCTGTTCAAACTACTTACCTACAGGCCAGGTATTTAAAACTCTGTTTTCTCTATCACACGGATCACATATAAGTTCGCTCCAAACTCAGTAATTTGTAGTAAGCATGGAAGATACTGTCCTCCATTTAAAATGGGCAAGGCACGTGGCAAGGGACGGGGAACTGGATGTGATGGTAATGGTGCATTCAGAGGCCGAGGACAAGGCCGTGGGCAAGCCGAAATTGTGCCACAACAAACACCCACATCTTCTCGCCTGACCTTCCTGTCACAATTTCTAGGGGACCGCAGCACACTACTATTGAACCCAGAGCAGTGTCAAAAGGTTGTTGGTTGGATAGCGGATAATGCTTCCAGTCACTTAGCCACCACCACCACCCTGTCTTCCACACGGTCAAGTCTCAGTAGCCGTGAGTCTGGACCGCATATTCCTCACCCTGATCCTCCTTCCTCCCACCATGCCGAGTACCCAGAGACTACTGATCCCACACTTGGACACTCTGAAGAGCTGTTCACTTTTCCATTTATAGATTCGGGCCTCTCGCCCGGTCCACTTGAAGCGGGGCAAGAGGAGATCGCGTGTAGCGATGCTCAAATATTTGAGCAGCCACGGTCACACAAAGGCGACGGTGGGAAAGTGTCACAAGAGGTGGACGATGATGAGACACAATTGCCAGAAAGTCAGGAGGAGGACCAGGGTGCGGAAGTGGAAGACGAGGTGGTGGATGATATAGTAACTGACCCAACCTGGCAGGAGGACATGCAGGGTGAGGACAGCAGCACACAGGGGGAGGGAGGCAGAGCACCCCAACAGGCAGGAAGAAGCAGTGTGGTGGCCGCAGACAGAAGGCAGGCAACCGTTCCCCGTAACACCAACACGAAGGAAGTTGCCAGTACAACTGTTAGGTCTTCCCGAGTCTGGTTGTTTTTTAAAGACTTTGCCGATAACCCCAAAAAGGCCATTTGCACCACCTGCCAGACCAGCATCAGCAGGGGTGGAAAAACGACCAGCCTGACCACCACCAGCATGATCAGGCACATGGCAGCAAAGCACCCGACTTTGTGGGCCGAACCCCAGGGTCCAGGAACAGTGTCTGCGGGTGGCACCATTGCTTCTTCCGCTGTTGTGCATGCAAGCCAATCCCCTGTCCATGGTGCATGCGAAGACGCCTCCAGCCCTGCACCTGTCATTGCACACTCTCAAGTAGCAGCATCAGGAAACACGTCCATGTCCTTTTCCCAGCGCAGCGTTCAGTTGTCCATACCCCAGTCCTTGGAACGCAAGCGCAAAAATGCAGCCAACGCCCCACAGGCCACACTACTAAATTCCCACATTTCACGACTGCTTGTGCTCGAAATGTTGCCTTTTAGGCTCGTGGAGACGGAAGTATTCCGCAACCTGATGGCGGCGGCCGTCCCTCGGTACTCGGTCCCCAAGCCGCCACTATTTCTCCCGGTGTGCAATCCCCGCATTACACAAGCACATGTCCCAAAACATTAGCCGTGCTCTCAACAACGCAGTTACCGGTAAAGTCCACCTAACCACAGACACGTGGATAAGTGCTTGAGGGCAGGGATGGTACATCTCGCTGACAGCACACTGGGTTAACATAGTGGAAGCCGGGACCCAGTCGAACCTTTGGACGGAACAAGTCTTCCCGACGCCAAGGATTGCGGGCCCTAGGTCAATCAGGGTTGCCCCCACGGTCTACAGCTCCTGCACCTCATCCTCCTCAGCCTCCCCCTCCTCTTCAGCCTCTATCTCCGAAATGACACATCAGTCACAAGCTGGAAGCACTGCAGCACTGCCTCGGCCAAGCAGCAACAGGCTGTGATGAAGCTAATATGAAAAAAATGCACAATGCTGAAGAGTTGTGGACAGCTCTGAAAGAGCAGGCAGATCTGTGGCTCACACCGCTGAACCTACAGCCAGGCATGGTCGTGTGTGACAATGGCCGGAACCTGGTGGCGGCTCTGAGGCGAGGCGAGCTCACACACGTACCATGCCTGGCCCATGTGCTTAACCTCGTGGTTCAGCGGTTTCTGAAATCCTACCCGGAGCTGCCGGATCTGCTTGCTAAAGTACGCCGCCTGTGTGCCCATTTAAGAAAGTTAACTACAGCTTCCGCCGCCCTTCCAGTGTTTCAGCAGCATTTGCAGCTTCCGGCTCACAGACTGGTGTGTGATGTCCCCACTCATTGGAACTCTACACTGCAGATGTTGAGAAGGATTTGTGAGCAGAAGAGGGCAGTTGTTGAGTACCAGCATCAATAAGGCCATCGGTATTCAGTTCAGACTCCACACATAAGACCTCAGGAGTGGACATGGATGTCAGACATATGTACCATCCTCCAAAACTTTGAGGACTCCACCAAGATGGTGAGCGGCGATGATGCCATAATTAGCGTCACCATCCCGCTTCTCTGTCTTCTGAAACGCTCTCTGCTCACAATTAAAGAGGATGCATTGCGGGTGGAGCACGATGAGATGGAGCAAGGAACCATACAGGGTGATTACACACAGCCAAGCCTCATCTCATCCCAATGTGGATTTGGTGACATTGAGGAAGAGGAGGAGGAGGAGGAGGAAGGACAGGAGCTAGTTTCATGCAGTATAGACAGTACTACCTGCACAGCTGTCATACCGTCTGTTAAGCGTGGATGGCCAGAGGACAGAGAGGAGGAGGAGGAGAGCATGGTCAGTCATCCTCTTGGTGAGGACACGGAAGTCTTGCCTGTTAGTAGTCTGGCACGCATGGCTGAGTTTATGTTACGCTGCCTTTCCCATGACCCTCGCATTCTCAAAATTTTGGGTGACAGTCATTACTGGTTGGTGACACTTCTAGACCCACACTACATGGAGAACTTTATATCTCTTATTCCTGAGGCGGACAGGTTTACAAAAATGGGGCAGTACCAGAAGGCCCTTGTTGCGGAACTATTAAAAAAATTCCCATCTGAAAACGCTGGTGGCAGAGGGAACAGGGCACACTTCGTTGGACAACCAAGGAGTACAGGCGAGAGAGACACAACTTCAATCCAGCAGAGGCAGGGAAACACTGTCAAAGTTCTGGGACAGTTTTTTCAGACCCTCCCATCACACAAGCCCTAAGGCGCGGGGTACACTCACAAGGAGTGCAAAGTTTGGGAAGATGCTGAGGGAGTACCTTGCCGACCGTACCAACATCCTCTGTGATTCCTCTGTGCCTTATAATTATTGGGTATCCAAGCTGGATATGTGGAATGAACTGGCTCTCTATGCCTTGGAGGTCCTGGCCTGCCCTGCCGCCAGCGTTTTATCAGAGCGGCTTTTTAGTGCCGCTGGTGGAATTATAACTGATAAGCGCATCCGCCTGTCAACTGAAAATGCTGACAGGCTGACTCTTATAAAAATGAACAAGGGCTGGATTGGGCCAGACTTCTCAACACCACCGAATGACAGCAGCGTAACATAAACTCAAATCCAGTGTCTTTTCTTGGGAGGTGTATTCCCATGCACCTTTTCACACCCAGACATGGGTATACGCTTCCTGATTTTGTCTATTTGCTCTTCTCCTCCTCTTTCTCCTCATCCTCCGCCACCATATCACCAGGGTGACCGTGGTCCGTGATGCAACACCCACATAATTTTTTTATGATGCCCGTGAAAAATTTTTCTTATACAGTATGTTCATGTATACCCCCAAGGGGTAAATGTTTGTCAGCCCATACACTTAGTGCATGGGCATTACAAGTATGGGAGGCCTGCTCCTTTCTAATGGGAACATTTTTTTTATGAGGCCCTCCTCCACGTCTCTTCCAAGGGGCATTGAAGTGCCTCCAAATTTTTGGCAGCCCTTGCATTCACTGCATAGGCCAACACTATGGGAGACTCTCCTTTCTAATGGGAATTTGTCATTACTGTGGCCCTGCTCTGTGTGTCTTTAAATTCTTAGTGGGGTTTTTCCTAAAATTGGTCAGCCATTGGACTCACTGTATACCCTATAACTGTATAGCAGACCCTCTCCTTTCTAATGGGAACATGTCATACCTTGTTACTGTGGCCCTGCTCTATGTGTATTTAAATTCTTAGTGGGGTTTTTCCTAAAATTGGTCAGCTGTTGGACTCACTGCATACCCTATAACTGTATAGCAGACCCTCTCCTTTCTAATGGGAACATGTTGTACCTTGTTACTGTGGCCCTGCTCTATGTGTCTTTAAATTCTTAGTGGGGTTTTTCCTAAAATTGGTCAGCTGTTGGACTCACTGCATACCCTATAACTGTATAGCAGACCCTCTCCTTTCTAATGGGAACATGTCGTACCTTGTTACTGTGGCCATGCTCTATGTGTCTTTAAATTCTTAGTGGGGTTTTCCCCAAATTTTGGCAGCCCTTGCAATCACAGCATGGGCATTACCACTATAGGAGACCCGCTCCTTTATAATGGGAACATTTTTTTACTGAGACCCTCCTCTATGTCTTTTCAAAGAGGTATTGGGTTGCGTCCAAATCTTTGGCAGCCCTTGCAGTCATTGGATACACAATAACAGTATAGGAGACCCACTTGTTAATAATGGCAACAACAAAGCATAGCCGGCTGATGGCTCTCTAACAATAGCTACGGCCGACTGCTGGCCTTTTAAGAATAGTAAAGGCCGTCTGATGTCCCTGTAAAAATAGTCTTTATGACTTTCAGGGTCCCTCCATCATAAATAAAAAAGGATGTGTCTGATGATGTGTCACACACCACATTGCCAGATAAGGTTGTAAAATGTTAAAATGACATTTCCCGGTGAATGCATTTGTCTTAAAAAATAACATAAAAAAACCAAAACAATAGGATCTTTCTTTAGTATAAAAAACAGCGTCACCAATTTAACCTCAATGTAATCACATTGTTCAGCTCATGCACCTCCTCCTCCATCTCCGAAATGATCACATCAGTCACAAGCAGACAGCACTGCTGCACTGCCTTGGCCAAGCGACAACAGGCTGTGCTGAAGATAACATGCTTAATTGACAAACCGCCCAGCGTTGCAGAGTTGTTGAAAGCTGTAACACAGCAGCCTGATCTATGGCTCTCACTGTGGCTCTCATTCTGAACATACAGCCAGGCATGGTCGTGTGTGACAATGGGCGGAACCTGGTGATGGAGAAATGACAGCCGGGGTAGATACGGTTTCCCTCTATGCCAGTCCTTTCACCGAGCTAAAAAATATGGCTGTGGTGAAATACAACTCCCACTGAGAAGCTGTTTCAGATTTAAAAACATTGTGCCCACCAGAGGATTTGATTCTGAGGGCTAACCTTTCTCACCCGCTCAAGAGCCCCATAGCAGCTGCAAAGTTAGCGCTATCATGAACTCTCCTGAGGTAGAAGCCAAGGCACACCAGAGGATTCTCTAGTGGGACCGTCCAACCCTGCTGAGAAGCAGTCCTGGCTAAGAAAAGTGTGTGGGAAGGTTCCCGGACACTCTAAGGCAGCTTTTTTACTGAGGCGGAAACACATGCAAACATGGGGAGAACATACAAAGTCCTTGCAGATGTTGTCCTTGCTGGGATTTGAACCCAGGATCCCAGCACTGCAAGGCTTCAGTGCTAACCACTGATCCAATGTGCTGCCGTTCACCCTCTAATATCTAACAGGCTGGAGACACTTGCACCTACTGCCACTCTATCTTCAGCTCCTTTGTGAGAAAATGTATTTGAGCAGCGACTCAGTCTACCAAATAAAATTCCTGAGAAGGAAATTGGGGATGGCTTCGCTACTGTTACTGGGGGCAGTGCTAATACCATGGTGTCGTACCATAGTTTGCTGGAAATATTCCAGGCTGGTAGGAGGCAAGCAAATTCCCACAGAAAAGTACCAGCAGTAATGTTCAAGCCACATTTCAAGTGCAGGCAGCTTTAGAGGACTTCCTGGGAGAAATGACATGCAGGGTAGATACGGTTTCCCTCTATGCCAGTCCTTTCACTGAGCTAAATACAACTCTCAGCAAAAAAAAGTTGTGGACTGGCTCCGTACCATCCCTGGCCACATTCACCTGTCCACGTGTTTGTGGTTAGGCGGTCCTTCCCAGTAAGTGCACTGGGGAGGGCACGGGTAATGTTGTGGGACCCGTGCTTATGGAAGGCGGAGGCGATACCGGGAAATATAGTGGCAGCTGGGGACCGAGTATGGACACTCGGCCGCCGCCGGCATGAGATTGTGAAAAGCTTCCGCCTCCACGAGCCTAAAACGCCACATTTCAAGTGCAAGCAGCTGTCAAAAATTTGGCAGTAGAGTATTGCAGCCTGTGAGTGGGTGGGTGGCTGCCTGCATACTTGTGCTTGCATTCCAAGGAATGGGGTAGGGACAACTGAACGCTGCAGTGGGACAAGGATGTGGACAGTGATTGTTGCATGTCTGCAATGACAGGTGCATGGCGGGAGGCATCTTCGCATGCGCCAAGGATCACTTATGATGGGCACACTTTTAGGCAGTGACCTGGGAATCAGAGATGCTTCCAGAGGTCTTCCCATGTCTTTTTAGCACTGTATGCATGTGTCTGATGATGTGTCACGCACCACATGACCAGATAAGGTTGTAAAATGTTAAAATGACATTTCCTGGTGAATGCATTTGTCTTGGTTGAAAGCAATTCAAAAGTGCAAAAACGCATCAAAAACGCTACGTGTGAACATAGCCCAAGTTGTGGAGGAGTATTTTTGCTTTTGGTTATTTATTTTGCCTTACAAGTCATTACCCTGGAAAGGATGTTCCTTAACATATTTCCCAGGAAAATCCATTTTGGTTTCGTTTTTGTATGTTTTATTGTGAGTCCGTAAAAGTGGTGTAATACTCTGACCACATTGCTGACAGCAGTGATCTGGGAGTCAGAGATGCTTCCAGGGGTCTTCCCCATGTCATTTGAGCAGTGTTCCCATCGATTTGGGCAATTTTTAGGCCCTCTGCTGACCGCCGGGGGGAGCCGCCTGAAAAATGCTCGAGTTTCCCATAGACTTACATTGGGCTCGTTGCTCGGGTCGAGCACCCAAGTATTCCAATTTACTCGACCCGAGCAACGAGTACCCGAGCATTTTAGTGCTCGCTCATCACTAGTAAGAAGCTTGTTGATGGTTATAGGAAGTGATTGCAGTTATTTATTCCAAAGGGTGTACAACCAGATATTAAGTTGAAGGTGCCAACAATTTTGTCCGGCTCATTTTTTTGTGTGAAATTATGTCCAATTTACCTTTTTTCTGTTTTTTTTGTATTGTTCCAATACACACAAAGGAAATAAATATGTGTACAACAAAACGTGTAATTGAAATAATTTTCTGGGAGAAATACTTCATTTTCTGGAACAATTTCAAGGGTGCCAACACTTTAGGCAATGACTGTATATGGGTGTTATGTATGTTTAAAGAGAACCTGTCAGCAGAATTTTGCTAAGTAAAGTGCAGAAATGTCAATATTGGCGCTGTTACACTGATTAAAATGATACCTGCGGTGAAGATATCTTTTTTTATGTTTTTTGTGTAATCAGTGTTTGAAGTTTTCCTGTAATCACATATTCAAGCATCGGGGCAGGACAGTGGGGTTGGTCTTTTCTTGGTGGCCCCTCCGTCATCCTTCTGTGTTTGAATGACAGTGACCTGCCTCCTATTTTAAATATTGCGCTGGTGGAATAATTTCTGTGGTCTCCGAAAAAACATTAGGTCTCCACCAAAATGACGACTAAAGCAGCGCATGTGGGGTTACATCTGTTCCGATGTTGTCTTCACTGGCAAGATATCCTGAGCAGCTGCAATATAAAGTATGTCTACTCTTCTGCACGTTACCGCGCTGTTCCTCTGTACACAGTGGGTGACAATTTAATCAGCTGTCTTGTGCCTTTAACAGCAAAGGGTGGATCAGAGCACCACCCACAGCTGTTAACCAATTAAATTACTCTGTGAATCTCTGGGGGACGCTGATTGGTTGTCATGAAAGCTGGGGGTCTGCATAAGGCCCCTGTGTCTGTCATTACAATCCTCCTGTTAATGCAGGTTGAAACACTGCTATGTATAGCACAGGTACTCAGACAATCACAGCTTCAAGTCTTCTAATGGGATTATTAAATAAAGTAAAAGAAAAGGTTTTAAAAAATGTAAAAAAAACACAAAAGTTTAAATCACCCCCCTTATGCCCCATTGAATATAAAACAATTTTTACAAATATGCACATATTTGGTATCACTGGTTTCAGAAATATCAAGATATAAATTAAATTAATTAGATTGCTATACGGCGTAACGAGAAAAAAAATGCCAGAATTTTTTTTGGCCGCCGCAACAGTGCAATAAAAGGCGATAAAAACATTGTATCTACCCCAAAATGTTATCAATAAAAATGTCAGATCAGGGCGCAAAAAATAAGCAATCACACAGCCCCAGATCTCAAAAAATGAAAATGCTACGGGTCTTGAAAAATGGCGACAAATGCAAAAACTGATTTTTACAGAACCCTCGATGGAAGATTCCCTATAATGAGGCAGATGGAGTCACCTTGGACGTTATATGGCCTATGATCCCGCAGTGTCCGTCTTTTTAGGCGTCCATAAAAGTGTCATCATCCACAGTTTTGTGCACCCCTGAAAAGAAGGACACCACTGAACAGAGGACAGAAGGAGTTCACTCTGCTGCCTCATTATAGTGAATGGATCCCTCAGGGGTTTCATCTGAATCATGTCATTCGGAGATTTAGATGAAAACCTATGATGTAAGTGCTCAGCGTAGAGCGCCGGATAAATGTGATCCCAAACGTTATATAAAATTTTCCCAATAAAAGCTTCAATCCACAAAAAAGCAAGTCCCCACTCAGGTCTGTCATCTGCTAACGGAAAATATAGGGGGCTTTCATGATACTGGTAGTACAAAGGCTCTAGAAAAGCATTATGGCTCCTCGCCCCCCCAAAAGAAATCCAGTGAATTCTGCTCTCCCAAATAAAATTGCCCCCCACCCTTCTGAGTCTCACAGTGTGCCTAAACCACATTTAGCATGTACATGTTTGGCATCTCTGTAGCGATGAGAGCCCGTCTAATTTACGGGTGCCTGTCTCCAGAAGCACGAGCTGGGTATAATGTATTGGACACTACAACGTTCTGGGCGCTACAATGTAATGAGCACTACAATACCAGATTTCCAATTTTCGCCCAGCAACATCCACTGCTGCTTGATTCTGGAAAACACCCATGGAGTCAAATCATCACTACACCTGTAGATAAATTCCCAATGGGGTATAATTTCCAAAATGGGGTCACTTGAGGGGGGTATTCTGCTTTTCTAGCACATAGGGGCTTTGTATATGGAGTTTGCAAACTAGGAAAATCTGCGCTCCAGGAGGCAAATAGTGCTCCGTCCCTCCCGAGTCTCGCTGTGTGGCTAAACAGTACTGTACAGCCATATATGGGGTATTCCAAGTTCAGCAGAAAGTGTGTGACACATTTTGGTGCATTTTTACCCATTTTCCCTTGTGAAAATGTAAAATCTGGGGCTAAAACAAAGTATTTGTGGTAAAAATGTAATTATTTTTTCTTCACTGCCCAATGGTTAAAATTCTGTGACACACCTGTGGTGTCAATATGATCACTACACTCTTAGATGAATTCATTGAGAGGTATAGTGTGTAAAATGGGGTCACTTATGGGGAGTTCTGCTGTTCTGGCACCTCAGGGGCTCTCCTAGCTGGTCATGGCACCCGCAAACCAGAACAGTAAAATCTGCACTTAATTATATCACTCCTTTCCTTCTGAGTTTTGCACTGTGACTCAAAAGTAGTTCTTGATTACATATAGGGAATTGGCATACTCATGAGATATTGCACAACAAACTGAGGTCCATTTTTTCCTATTAGCCCTTATAAAAATTAAAAGTTTGGTGCTAAATCAACATTTTAGTTGAAAAATGTAATAATTCTTTCTTCACCACCCAATGGTATAAATTTCTGCGAGGCACATGTGGTGTCAACATGCTCACTAATCCCCTAGATGAATTCAGTAGGGAGTTTAGTTTGTAAAATGACAACTTATGGGGGGTTTCTGATGTTCTGACACCTCAGGGGCTCTGCCAATGTAACAGGCACCCTCAAACCATTCCATCAAAATCTGAATCTCCAATATGGGGGTTCTTCCCTTTTGCACTTTGCACTGTGCCTCGAAAGTAGTTTTTGACCACATATGGGATATCACTGTACCCAGGAGAAATTGCTTAACAAATTGTGTGGTCTATTCTGCTCCTGTTACCCTTGTGAAAATGAAATATTTGGGCAAAACCAACATTTTTGCTGGAAAAAAAATATTTTTTCATTTTCACAGTTCAACGTTATAAACTTCTGTGAAGCACCAGGGGGTTCAAAGAGCTCATCAAACATCTAGATAAATTCCTTGAGGGGTCTAGTTTCCACAATGGGGTCATTTGTTTTGGGTTTCTACTGTTTAGGCACATCAGGGGCTCTCCAATTGCGACATGGCGTCCGCTAATGATTCCAGCAAATTTTGCGTTCAAAAAGTCAAATGGTGCTCATTCCCTTCCGAGCCCTGCCGTGCACCAAAACAGTAGTTTTCCTCCACATATGGGGTATCTGCATACTCAGGAAAAATTGCACAATAAATTTTGCAGTCCATTTTCTCCTATTACCCTTGTGAAAATAAAAAAAATTGAGGCTAAAGTAACATTTCTGTGAAAAAAAGTAAAATTCATTTTTACCTTCCACATTTCATTAATTCCTGTGAAGCAGCACCTGAAGGGTTAATAAACTTCTTGAATGTGGTTTTGAGGACATTGAGCGGTGCAGTTTTTAGAATAATGTCACTTTTGGAAAAATGAGAAATTGCTGATCAACTGTTAACCTTTCTAACAAACAAATTATGTTTAAAAAATGATGCAGATGTAATGCAGACATGTGGGAAATGTTATTTATTAATGATTTTGTGTGCTATAACTCTCAGGTTTAAGGGCATAGGAATTAAAAGTTTGAAAATTGCAAAATTTTCAAAATTTTCGCCAAATTTCCGATGTTTCCACAAATAAACGCAAGCCATTTGGCCTGGTCATGAAAGTGAAAACTGGCTTGGGGATGAATGAGTTAATTATATAATATATTTGCTAAAGCATAATCCACACACACAGTTTGAGTCATATTACTGATAACCTCATGAATAAATGAATTCAATGACAAAAAATTTTGCACAAACTTAGTAGTTCCCACTTTCATGGAAGACGTGCTAACGTCAGGCTATAAATAACTGGTGACCTATATTTTATAGGACAAGCACTATCTATAGCTCACAATTGGCAGAGCTGGTACACAATAACATGACAAAGCATACTGTGACATTTTACAGTGGAGTACATTGTATTTGGAGACTGGTATGTGGTCTTAAAATAACACATTCAATTCCCTGCATAATATTAAAGTGGAAGCTATTTCTATATTTTTAGTTTTTCTAAAGACTTCATTGAAAAGTTTGTCTCTTGCTACATGCAAAAGTGTTCATTCATCAGTCGTGTGTGCATTACCGGGTGGTGGCTAATGCTGATCATACTGAGCATCAAGAAATACCCAATATCTTTTGTAGATTAAAAAAATATGTACTACAGCTGTTATACTGACTTATGTGTTTCCAAGGCTGCAAGATAAAACCCTGTACATAGTAAGAATGTTGACTGCAAAATCAAACTACTTGCCTCTGCTCCTACTGTCAGTAGACTGGCAAGAAGAAGGTGCGCAATGATCCCTTGGAAACCATCACTGACCATGTGAATTGTTAAGAGGTATCATATTGTATATGAACTAAACTTGGACACTACATGTATATCAGATTAACCCAAAGAAACCCTTCTTTTAAGAGTTATATCTTTCTTACTTTTTCTCATGGGAGTTGACATAGCCATATGAGGGCTTGTTTTATGCAAAGTTATTGTAGCATTGTATCATAGAAATATGCAAAAAAAAATTGAATAGGACTTGTGATCGGCTCACTCGGCTGCACATAGAGGTAGACACAGGAACACTGTCCCTTTAAATCTTCCATGGTTTATTAAGAGCACTGCATTAACCATGGCAACGTTAGCAAAACAAACATGGCCTTCGTGGCCTAACAGAAAAAAAAAAAACATAACGTATGGCACAGTCCTTGTTGTTACGGGTAACCGCTCGCTTCTGGAACAAACAACCCAAGGTTTAGCTTTTCTTCACATGACAATACCGCTCCAGTGCTTGTGCCTCCAGACCCACCCCACACCAAATGCTCTGGGGAATTTATCCTCCTCCCTCTCTACAGGTGTTTAATCATCCAAACACTAAACATGTTTAACCCCTCTCTACACTTTGTGTGCTGGAACATTTTTTCTATGTTTATATTACTGGAGCTAACTATCTCAGTGCTGCATATCTCCCTTCCAGTACTTTGCCAGTGACTTTGCCACAGACTATTATTTTGGCACAGTCTGGTTCAATTGCTGAGGAATCTCTATAGCTATGCGCACACTATGATGTCATACGTTGCCCATAGCAGACATGCTGAAGACAGCAGTAGAAATGGGGAAATATATACCAGTAAGGAACTCAGGATGGGCACATATATACAAGGATGGGGACATATATAAGAGGAAGGAACCCGGGATGGTTCCAAATATATTAAGAAGGGGCCCAAGATGAGGGACATATATATGAGAAAGGGGCCCAGGATGGGGGACATATATAAAAGGAAGAAACCCAGGATGGGAGGCATATGTAAAAGGAAGGAACACAGAAATGCCAAAAGTGTTGGCATCCTTGAAATTGTTCCAAAAAATGAAGTATTTCTCCCAGAAAATTATTGCAATTACACATGTTTTGTTATACACATGTTTATTTCCTTTGTGTGTATTGGAACAACACTGAAAAACAGAGAAAAAAAAAAGGTAATTGGACATAATTTCACACAAAACACCAAAATTGGGCAGGACAAAATTGTTGGCACCTTTCCAAAAATGTGGGTAAACAACTTTGTTTCAAGCATGTGATGCTCGTTCAAATTCACCTGTGGCAAGTAACAGGTATGGGAAATATGAAAATCACACCTGAAACCAGATAAACAGGGAAGAAGTTGACTCAATGTTTGCATTGAGTGTCTGTGTGTGCCACACTAAGCATGGAGAACAGAACGAGGAGAAGGGAACTGTCTGATTGCTTGAACCAAAATTGTTAAAATATGAATATTGCAATAATTTTCTGGGAGAAATATTTTACTTTCTTGAACAATTTAAAGGGTGCCAACACTTTTGGCCATGACTATATATACCAGGATATCAGGAAGGGGACTAGGATGGGTGACATATATAAAAAAAAAGGAACACAGGATGGGCAAAATATATACCGAGATGGGGCCCATGATGGGGGACATATATACCTGGAATGTGCCCAGAATGGGGGACATATATACCAGGATGGGGATATGTATACCAGTAAGGGGCCCAGGATAGCGGAGATATATACCTGGAAGGGGCCCAGGATGGGGGACATATACAGTATACCTGGAAGGGGCTAAGGATGGGGGACATTAGTACATAAGGGGGGTGGGGGAACATGTATGTCTTTATAGGATTAAGAACACTACAAGGCCCATACATCTGAGCAACATGCGGGGGTGAGTGGGCCCAGGTCCAAAGTTTGTATCGGGGCCCATCTGACTCTAGTTACGCCACTGCTGACTGGAGAGATTGTAACTCATTTATCTTTTTTTGAACTTCTGGAAGCTCATTTATGACCACATGAAAGTTCAGCTAATAGCTAAAACTTAATAGCAAAATATGTCCCACTGGTGTCGAAATCCTTTAATTCTTTGAATGATAATGGACATTGTGTCCATACAGATGTCACATATATTCAGTAGTAAATAGGATTATTGACAAAATGGTGGTTCAGTGGTTAGCAGTGGCGCTGGGGTCCTGGGTTTAAATCCCACTTAGTACAACATCTACAAGAAGTTTGCATGTTCTCCCCTTGTTTGCGTGGGTTTCCTCCGGGTTCTCTGGTTTTATCCTACACTCCAAAAACATACTGACAGGGAATTTAAATTGTGAGCCCCAATGAGGACAGTGATAATAAAGTCTGTAAGGCGCTGTGGAATTAATGGCGCCATACAAGCAATGCATAATAAATTTCGTAGCAGCATCTTGATACTATCTCAAGATAATACCCAAAACACAACCTCTTCTCTCCTGTTTATTTTTTATATATCTGTTCGCAAAACAGTTAGGGAGTATGAAGTTTAGGATCACAGTGCAGAGACATTTTGTTGGTGACTGCAAAGTGTTTCTGAGATGTGGAAGTGCCACTGAAAATGGCTGGCAGCAGTGATTCTGTTAGTAGACGCAGCACTGTTCACACATGATAGGATTAGATACATGGACTGTATCGCAAATATTAACATTAGATGCATGGCTCGGTAGACTGCGTTACACATGATAGGATTAGAAATATGGCTCAGCAAACGGTATCACACATGATAGGATTAGATACAATGCCTGTATCACACACAATGAGCTTAAATACATGGCTCAGTGGCTGCATTGTGCGTTTAGATACAGTACGTGGCTCAGCAGACTGCATCACACATGATAGGCTTAGATACACAATGTGGTGGACTGCGTCACACGCTGAGCTTAGAGACACAGCGCAGACTGCTTTGTAGATACAGCAGTAAAGCCTCATTCAGACGTCCGTGCATTAGAAACCTCTGAATGAGGCTTTAGAGCACATTCATCCTGATGATTTCTCTGCTGGTCTCTGTGGTGGCGGCGGCGGTGAGTCCAGGTTGAGGAGCCTGACATTGTACTACTAATACCAGGCTACGGAGCTGTTCTCACCTCTGGAATAAGTAACTTCTGTATCCTTTCTGTGAGCAGTTAGAGCAGTGCTGCAGCATCTTTTCCAGTGGTGAGAACAGCTTGGTAGCCTGGAATTAGTAGTACAATGTCAGGCTGCCTGTCCTGCTCTCACCTGCTGCCTTGGAGCTCTTCTCACCGCTTGCCAACCTGATGCTCCGCTCACTGCCCACCACCCCGTCATCACTTAACACTGTCTGAATGATGACAGGGTTAAATTGTAACTCAAAGTACAGCTCTGGGCTACAAAAAATGCCACCTGGCTCCACACCAGTGCTGGTAGCTGGATAGCCCCATTTCACAGCTGAGGCAGCCACAGTACAGGAGATGCAGTCAGACACAGACCACAGTCTCCTATGTCCTGTGGCTGCCGATTTTGTGGTGTCATGCTCAGACACTTACATACCAGCAAATAAAAATGGCAGCCCCCGTAGCTGCAGAAACAAAAAAATGTTTAAACATGACAATTTATATTGTTTTTAGAATAAATGATGACATAATTATTATTATAAAAATAAAAATTACGACACATTCCCTCTATGCACCCCCCCTTTCCTGAATTGTCTAACCACTAGCCTTCCAACACTCGCCAACTTTGAAAGCATTTAAACACAACCTAAAAACTAAACTCCTCAGATAAAGACACAACAATCTGCCATACCATTCATATAATTCTATATACGTAATTCCTATAACGTTTGAGTAGACAGGGCTCATTCTAAGGGTCTTTGTACATGGGCAGATTTTCTGTCTAAAATGAGAAGCAAACAACAATATAAATTGTCAATTGGGGCTCACTTAGCTTTATTTACATGGGAAAATCATCTGCACCATATGCAATCAATTGTTAGTGTGATCACCCATTTGTATAGAATTTCATTACTATGGCCAGCACAACCCTGTGCATACTACGTAACGTGCTGCCAAAAAAAACAATAATGTTTAAAGTCTGCATAAAAGCACAATCAAATAATAGCTGAGCATTTGTTCATTTATAGTTTGATTGATAGATATTATTTACAAGATCCATTGGTCTGTAACAAACATTGATCTGCTCAATCTTTGGCTACTGTAAAAGGGTCTAAACAAACATCATCTCATGCTCAGGCAGGTCCAGCTCATCCATATATAGCAAGGTCGGCCATTAGAGTTGAGCGAAAAGATTTATAGGACACAGGTCCAGTACCCATGTCTTTAGCCTGTGGCTGCCCGGCCAGAGCCCTCAGAACCTCCTCTCACCTGTCTGCATCCCCGACAACTCTTCTGATCAGTAGGCTTAACATGACATCATTGTTGAGGAATGATGCACACATAGTTTCATAATTTTAAGGTTGAAGGTAGACTTAAGTCCATCAAGTTCAACCTATAGCCTAACATGAGGATCCAGAGGAAGGCAAAAACCCCATGGGGCATACACTGATAGCTCCATATTAGGGAAGAATTTCTTCCCGACTCCATACTGCAATCAGACTAGTTCCCTGGATCAACATGATGTCTCACTTGATGTCTCACCAGGACTACAAATTAGCAGAGAGCCGTGGATGCTGGCAGGTAGGAGGAGGTTTGCAAGGTTAGGTTCAGCAGTCATAGACTCCAGATGTGGCCCCTTGTAGGCTCTTGCAAATCTTTTTGCTCAACCTTATCTGCCATTGACTTGCTAGCTTCAGCTTGCTTTGATCACGGTTGAGTACCAGCAGTTTCCAGGGCTCGGAAGGGAAGGAGCGCCATTTGACTTTTTGATTGTAAAATTTGCTTGAATAATTAGCGGACGCCATGTTGTGTTTGGAGAGCCCCTGTGTGCCCAAACATTGGAGCTCCCCCACAAGTGACCCCATTTTTGAAACTAGACCCCCCAAGGCACCTATATAGATGCATAGTGAGCACTTGGAACCCCCAGGTGCTTCACAAATTGATTCGTAAAAATGAAAAAGTGTTTTTTTTTTCACTTTTTCATTTTTACGAATCAATTTGTGAAGCACCTAGGGGTTCCAAGTGCTCACTATGCATCTAGATAGGTGCCTTGGGGGTTCTAGTTTCCAAAATGGGATCACTTGTGGGGGAGCTCCAATGTTTGGGCACACAGGGACTCTCCAAATGCAACATGGTATCCGCTAACAAATTGAATGGAAAATCGGCTCAAATTGTTAGCGGACACCATGTTGCGTTTGGAGAGCCCCTGTGTGCCCAAACATTGGAGCTCCCCCACAAGTGACCCCATTTTGGAAACTAGACCCCCCAAGTCACCTATCTAGATGCATAGTGAGCACTTGGAACCCCCAGGTGCTTCACAAATTGATTCGTAAAAATGAAAATGTGTTTTTTTTTTTACGAATCAATTTGCGAAGCACCTAGAGGTTCCAAGTGCTCACTATGCATCTAGATAGGTGCCTTGGGGGGTCTAGTTTCCAAAATGGGGTCACTTGTGGGGGAGCTCCAATGTTTGGGCACACAGGGACTCTCCAAATGCAACATGGTATCCGCTAACAAACTGAATATAAAATCGGCTCAAATTGTTAGCGGACACTATGTTGCGTTTGGAGAGCCCCTGTGTGCCCAAACATTGGAGCTCCCCCACAAGTGACCCCATTTTGGAAACTAGACCCCCCAAGGCACCTATCTAGATGCATAGTGAGCACTTGGAACCCCCAGGTGCTTCACAAATTGATTCGTAAAAATGAAAAAGTGAAAAAAAAAAATAATAATTTTTATGAATCAATTTGTGAAGCACCTGGGGGTTCCAAGTGCTCACTATGCATCTAGATAGGTGCCTTGGGGGGTCTAGTTTCCAAAATGGGGTCACTTGTGGGGGAGCTCCAATGTTTGGGCACGCAGGGGCTCTCCAAACGCAACATGGCGTCCGCTAACAATTTGAGCCGATTTTCCATTCAATTTGTTAGCGGACACCATGTCGCTTTTGGAGAGCCCGTGATGTGCCTAAACAGTGGAGCTCCCCCACAAGTGACCCCATTTTGGAAACTATACCCCTCAAGGATTATATTAAGGTGTATAGTGAACATTTTGAACCCAGAGGTACGACACAGAATTTGTTTAAATTAGGTCATCATATTGAATAAGTTGTCATTAGTCTTGAGCGCAAGTGCTCACTACTTGAGTTTGCATCGGGTACTCAGGTATGCACCATGTACAGCGTGTGCTCGAGTGACATGCTCGAGTCCCTGCTCCGCATGTTTCACGGTTATTAGACACCCAAAAAAAACATGCGGGGATCGCTCGTGCATGGCAGGCAATCCCTGTAAAGTTTTTTTGGCTGCGAAGTCTATGGGGCAGAGACTCGAGCATGTCACTCAAATACCCACGATACTCAATGCATACCAGAGCACCCGATGCAAACTCAAGTAGCGAGCACTTGCGCTCAACACTAGTCGCCATATCGTCATCTTTTTTTCTTTTGAAAAAAATCACAACCCCATCACAACCCTAACCCCAACCCTAACCCCAACCCCAGCCCTAACCGTAGCACAACCCTAACCGTAGCACAACCCTAACCCCAAACCCAGCCCTAACCCTAGCCCAATCCTCACCCAAGAGTTTATTTTTGACGCCGTTCCTCGTGCGGTACAAGTGATTAGACGACTTTATTCTTCGGGTCGATGAGATTACAGCAGTACCAGAATCAAAGGGGGTTTTTATGACTGACAGCTGTCACACACTAAAAGACGCATTTTTTGTAAAATCTAGTTTTTGCATCGCCATATTTTGAGAGCTATAATTTTTCCAGATTTTGGCAGACAGTCATGTGTCGGCTTGTTTTTTGCGGGATGAGTTGACGTTGTTATTGGTGCCATTTTCAGGCACGTCACATTTTTTGATTGCTTTCTATTCCGATTTTTGGGAGGCAGAATAAACAAAAACCAACAATTCAGGAATTGTGTTTTTTTGTTTTTTTTTATTCTGTTCCACGTGTGGTAAAATTGATAAGGTAGCTTTATTCTTTGGGTCAGTACATTTACAGCGGTACCACATTTATATCGGTTTTCTATGTTTTGCACTTTTACATAATAAAAGCAATTTTATAGAAAAAAATATTTTTTAGCATAGCTTTATTCTGAGAGCTATAACTTTTTTATTTTTCGGCTGATGGAGCTGTATATTGGCTTGTTTTTTGCGGGACGAGATGACGTTTTCAGCGGTACCATTTTTATTTATATTTGTCTTTTTGATCGCGTGTTATTCCATTTTTTGTTTGGCAGTATGGTGATAAAGCATTGTTTTTTGCTTCGTTTTTTTTTATTTTTTTTACCGTGTTCACTGAAGGGGTTAACTAGTGGGACAGTTTTATAGGTCAGGTTGTTCCGGACGCGGCGATACCAAATATGTGTACTTTTATTGTTTTTTTTTATAATAATATTTATTAATGGGTACATTATATTTTTATTTTTGGTGGATTATTTATTTATTTTATTTTTTTTTCACTTTCTGGGTGTTTTTACACTTTTTTACTCTGTCCCACTCTGGGACTTTCATTTTTTCTTCTCTGATCGCCTGCATGGCACAGGAATGCAGCACCATCCCTGTGTCATGCAGGCTGTCAGCGCTGGACGGGGAGAAGATTGTTTGGAGATGCACTGCGCATGTCCAAACAATCTTCCTGCTGTCTGGTGACCCAGATGTTGTCATGACGACATCGGGTCATCATGGCAACACCCGGGAAGCCTTTGCAGACAGCGCTGGAAGCCGGAAGAGGAGGTGAGTATCTGCGATCACCTCCCCTTGCCCCCGCAATGCTGCGATCGACTTCGATCGACTTCGATCGCAGCATCGCGGGGGTTAATGTGCTGGGAGCGGTGCAGGGCTGCTCCCTGCACATAGTATCGGGTGTCAGCTGTGACAATCAGCTGACACCCGGCGGCGATCGCGCCCGCACAGCCTGTGTGCGCGCGCGATCGCCATGACGTACTAATACGGGTCTGGCTCTTAAGTCCCAGGGCACAGACGCGTATTAGTACGTCAGATGTTGTTAAGGGGTTAATATTGAAAAGGTCCTAAAAGAAATGGATTGAACCAAAAATGGATTTAGGGTTAATCTACAGATAAATAGCATTAGACCACGTGCACACGATCAGTATTTGGTCAGTATTTTACCTCAGTATTTGTAAGGCAAAACAAGAAGTGGAACAACCAGAGGAAAAGTATAATAGAAACATGTCACCACTTCTGTATTTATCACCCACTCCTGGTTTTGGCTTACAAATACTGAGATAAAAAACTCACCAAATGCTGAACGTGTGCACGTGGCCTTACAATGCTATCCAGCCGCCTGATTGAAAGTTAACAGGAGAAAATGAACTTATTTCTTTCAGTCATAGGGGCGTGCATAAAGCGGCTTCAGTACTGCTCACTATACTGCGAGCAGCGACCATAGGCACACACCGTCACTTTAATTGACAGCTCTGTCTGGACAGATGCGCTGAACTTGCGAGCTGTCAATTATAGTGCTGGGGTGTGCTTACACCTGCCGCTCACAGTGAGTGGTGCTGTGACAGATGACTGAAGCGCTTCTGTGCGCGCCCATGTAATGACCAGAGGTCCGAGAGAGATCCAGTGAGTCACAAACTGAGACAGAGACAGAAATAAACAACACTTTCTTTACTAAAACAGGGGTTAGACTAAAATTCAGTATTGCATGAATCAGTCTCAGGTTCCACCTGGGACACTGTCTCTAATAACTACACACAATCAGCAAAAGCTGAAATCAATGTGCCAATCTCAAGGTTCCCAGTTTATGTTAATTATACTAAAAATCTGGAACAATTTTACCTAACCACTGTGTCAATCTAGTGGGGTAGTTCTATTGGGACCCCTGAAATGCTCACTGTGTACAATCCTACCACTACTAACAATAACAATGCATGAAACTACACCAATTGCTCTTATACCCCTAGTATAGGGATACCCGGGTATCTTAAAGTTACGGTACCGTTAACCTCCAATGTGGTCTATCACAGTCCTGTGAATCGGGGTGGATGCAGCTAGTCCCGGAAAACTTTGGCGCCAAATAAAAAGCAACATTTACAAAAACAGCAAAGGTTCCTTGTCTTGTAGGCCGATGCCGAGCCCACACGACGGGGACTTTAGTCCTGTAGCCTCAGGTTAAGATCAAGAAGAACTCTTCACCAGGCTTGTCAGTATCCTCTCAATGTGAATGGCACCAGAAACCATCTCTCCTCTCGCAGTCACTCACTGTTTTCCAGATCACCGACCACATGCTCCATCACAGAGATGATATCCTCAGTCTCTTTCCCTCTCACTCAACACTTGGCTCGTCCAGCATAAAGTCTCTAGTCCACTCAGCATGGACTTCCACAAAACTCCAAAGAGCCACACAGCTTTCCCCAGCTCAGCACTCATTCTTAAGCAGGGACACAGCTTCACCAGGGCCAGGGGTTAACAACCCCCATAGGAGAGCTTGTAGAGAGAGAGTCTTGTTGAAGTTTAGTCCTCGCAGTTCTCCTCAGACTCTTCTTCCAGTGTCTCACACAGCAGACACCCTCAGAACACACAGGGTCTCCTGCTCTGCCCCTGCTCTGAGCTCAGCCAGGCAAAACCCACAGGATCCTAATGCTCTCCTGCTGCTATAACAGTTCACATTCTCACACCCCCATGACTGAAGTCAATGGCTCCCAGGAGGAAATAGGTTTCTTTTCTCCTGGTAGTGGCACCTTCAGCATTGTAATGCTATTTACCTCCAAGTTAACCCTATATTTGCAGGTAAATAGGATTTTCTGAATTGACAGGTTCTCTTTAAATAGTTAACCCTAATAAACATAGGCAAATGCTTGATTTTGTAATTCAATATTAAGACATTAACTCCCACTACAGTTTCGCTTTGGAAAAGAATATGTTGTATTTAATATTTAATCATCCTTTTAGCGGTTAACGGTTTTTCATTTGGAAAATGAAACGAGAGCAAAGCAGCTCTTCATTCTAAGCTGTATCATTTATTAAGGCTGAACAAAAAGCCTACCCAGCTGTGACAAATGAATATGAGCTTTTTTACATCCAATTTGCACTGATATAATATTGGGGATGATAGCGCCTCTCTACAATAAGGGAGGATCTGAGTGGGGTTTATTATACCCATTGAGTCTATCGAAAGCTACAGGAGATCTCTACCAAATATATTTTTAACAAATATACCTAATGCAAGGCTTTCCCTGTTGCTGGTATAACGACTCATTGTACCCAATGAATAGAAAATCATTACCGTTATTTGCCTTGTTAATACAGACTTTCCTTCACAATTAGTGTAATGTGCACTAGTTAGATAACCCATGGTTCTCTGCAAAGTTCTGCCACCTAGTGAGAAGAGACCAGTATATCTCATCAGCAACATCATTCAATGCATCTTTTATAGAGAACACTGGCTACGGGTTAATGTAACATTTTTAGGAGAGGAGACCATAACTATCTATTTTTCATTATATTCAATGTTTTTATAAGTATTTGCATAGAAGACGGAAATGCAGCTTAGTGTTACCTTCAGAATACTGTTTACCTAGACTGTATGCTGCACATCATCAACTGACTATGGTACAAAAAAAAAGTATTGTGGCTTGTTCATCAAAGCTTTTATGGCAGAAAAGCTTTGAAAAGTTGCACAATTTTTGCGCAGCGTGAAGTTTTTTGCTAGCTTGACTCACCTTCACCAAAATTGGGAAAGTTGGGGTGGAGCCTCTATGGGGCAGCACCATGCCCACCCATCAGGTTCATAAAAAATGCCAGCACTTTATAAACCAGAAATGCTACTCCAATTTTTTTTTTCTACCAGCCACTGCCCACTAATTTAAGTATTCTCAATTTAATACTAGCTTATTTGGCTATAATACTTGTAATAGCATAGCACCAGTAGTTGTCAGGCTGAAATTTTTGTGATGTCAAAGAGGCTCATGTGACTTAAGGGGCTTTTCCAAAACTGAGAAAATCCAGCGAATCTGAGAACACACATGCACAACGTTGCGAACAGGGTTCTGCACAGCCCCCTCTTGAATGGAATGGAGCGAATGTGAGCATGTTCGTCCTCCGCTACATTCATTGTCAATATGACAGCTGTAAGTAGCTTAGCCTTGCACTCAGCTTTCTCAGGCAGCCCCATAACTTGCGATTTTGTAAAAACTCTTTTAAACTATTGGAGATGTCACAGCAGCTATTCTGATTAAACTCATTAGTTGTGTGACAAAAACTTATCGGACTGAAATATGTACAGTACAGACGAAAAGTTTGGACACACCTCATTTAAAGATTTTTCTGTATTGTCATGACTATGAAAATTGTACATTCACACTGAAGACATCAAAACTATGAATTAACACATGTGAAATTATATACTTAACAAAAAAGTGTAAAACAACTGAAAATATGTCTTATATTCTAGGTTCTTCAAAGTAGCCACCTTTTGCTTTGATGACTGTGTGACACCCCAGGGGTCTGGTTGCCACAGTAATAGAGATATTATGTCTGAGAGCAAGTGGGAGGTTTCTCTGGTCAGGATCCCTAAACATGCAACACGGTCTGCCCAGACCTGGGAGGGGAGGAATCTGCCCTTATAAACTGGGTCTGGGGCGGGATTAGAGTAGTCAGAGCCTGGAGTTCAGTTCCAGACACAGGGAAAGCAAGAACAGGAGCTCTGTAGGAGCAGTAGCAGAAGTCCAGGGGCTGGAGCTGAGCAGAGCTCGCCCTGGACGAAGACACTAAAACCGGACACAGGAGTCCGAGGCTGTGGGGACTGTTATACACCCAGCAGCAGAAACCAGCCGGCAGGGGATTCCAGGTCCTCTGGCCATAGAAGCCCGGAGGCTCAGTCACAGAGAAGGGACCAGCGCCGCCATCCAGGAGCGGAGGCTAACAGAAGGCTCCAAGTCACCAGCCATACGGGTGAGCACCACACGATATACTCAGGGACGTGGGCTACTTGTAACCGCTGACAGCAAGGTAGCCAGGAAGAGTGCAGATTAACGGGGAGGCCTACAACTCCACCTGGCCAGGGGAACTCCTGCTTGCTCGCAGACTGACCAGGCCCCTTATACTAGCCAGTACTCCCGGGAGGGTCTGCCTTGTACCATCAGTAAAGACCCTGAACTGCACCTCACGTCTCTGTGATTCCTTGCCGCTCCTGCACCATTAGCACTGGGACCCTCACACCATCACTCCCATCATCTTCCACATTAGCTGCCCTGAGGCAATACTTCTCCCGTGGGGAGTCATCCCATACTCGGCTGCGCAAACAACATCAGCCTCAGCGGTCTGCAGCGCAGCGGCGGTCCCCACTGACCGCAATCCACGGGTGGCGTAGTCGGACACTTATTACAACATTTAGACTGCCACTGGTTTGACCACCCTGGGCACGGACCGGGTCACCGCCACGGAGAACTACAACCCCCAGCGATCCGGCTCCGGGTATTCCCCCTGCACAGCAGCAGCAGCACAGGCCCAGGGGGCGCATCAACTGCTTTGCACACTCTTGGCATTCTCTTGATGAGCTTCAAGTCTTAGTTATCGGAAATGTTTTTCACAGAATGGCACATTAGCTTTCCTGACATTTGTAATATCAAATCAGTTGTTTTACAAAAACACAGCCATGATCTCAGTTGTGATGCCACAGCAGCTCGCCAAGCTGCTTATGATGTAAAAAAATGTATCAGTCCAAGACTATTATGCCGCCGATGTACATAAGTGAGATGTGTCTGAGGGATGTGAGCACAGATCTCTGTACAAGCAATGGCAGATAGTGTTACTCGCTATTCTTTCCTCCTATGCTCGACCAGCTGCACGTGGTAAATCTGGGAAGGACGATGCAGTGATGGACTTTAACATATTTTATTCACAGTACCTTGGTGAGATGAGGTAAGATGTCAGGGAAGTTGAAGGGATGAAGATGAGGTAGAATATGGAGGGTGGAGGATAGAGGTAACAGGATAATCCTCTCTTCAGTCCTTTTGCAAGTGCTGCCAAGATGGCACTGACCAGAAAGAAAGGATGTGAGGAAAATGATAGGAGGAGTTACAGAGAGAGAGGCATTGTATGAATTACGGCTTCAGAACATGCTCCGTGACATGCTTAACATGTCCGCAAGGAGAAATGCTACCCCTTAGATATCGGCTTCAGAACATGAAAGCATTTAATAACAAAGGCCAGTAGATGGCAGGAAAGGACAAAACACTGTAAAATCATATCTATATATGATAAATGAATGAATTAGGACATATAACAGTCACATGTCCCTGAAATGGCTGAAAGCCTCTGCAGACGATTAGCGAACAGCACAAAGACATTACATTACAGAACAGCAGCTGTGATGTTACAGACTGAAATTAAATTGTGAAGGCACAGTAATTTACTTAACTGAAACATGTGTAATGTCACAATAGCTTATCTGGCCTAAAAACATTTTCATGTCGCAGTAGTTTTTCTAAATAAAACATATTTTTGATATCACAGCAGCTGACCTGAATGAATGGCACAGCTAGAATTAGTGGTGAGCGAATATAGCGAAATTCGAATTTGGTAGTTCGCTCCAATTTGGCCAAAAAATGTGATGCGTATTGAAGTTACTCGCTGCGAATCAGGTGTTTCTTATTCTGCCCTGGGGTCTCCAGATCCCAGAGCATAAAAAATGTAGGGTGAAAAAAATATTGTGCATCTCATTGTCCTGCCGTCAAAGCCCCCTTATGTCTGGTCCTCTGTGCAGTTACCTGTGGCAACTTTGGCTTTACTGGCACTTTTTTAACTGCGCCTCAGATTATGTTTTTCCATGGAGTTTGCTCTGCTCACCTGCGTTCAGAATACACAAACTCTGCTTTGTTTAAAATGTATGCTAGCTGCAGCATCTGCCTGCCAGACTCTATGGCGTATCTGATCATGTGGAGATAGATGCAAAGTAGTGCGTATGCCCACCCCATACCTCATCCCCCTTCCTTAAATGGCAGTAAAATCAGAAAAAAGAATTTCCAAAATCATCATAGATATAAACTATGTATTACACATCACTGGATACATGAGGAACATGCACTTCTCACATTCTGGACACATGCCACCATTATGCGCTAGAAACACATGAATGTGCACCACTGTCAAGCTGTTGCGATTCTGCTGATGTGCTGGATGCATGCGTCACATGTCACATATGCTGGACTCATGCACTACTTACACCAGGGGTCCTCAAACTACGGCCCGCGGGCCACATGCGGCCCGCGGAGGATTTTTATCCGGCCCGCCGGGCTGTGAGCAGCTCCCGCCCTTCCCCCCGCTCGCTCAGGGCCCCGGCAGCCGGATACTTACCTCTCCCCGTGCCTCCGCAGATCCGCTGTCTTCCTGGTGCGCACTCTCTGTGAAGTGTCAGGTCAGAGGGTGCGGTGACGTCTTTACACCGCGCCCTCCCCTGAGCCATCACAAGCAGCGCAGAGCGGGACGACGCTGGAGTACAGACCTGAGCAGCAGCAGCAGGTGAGGAGGAGGGAGGTGAGTATTGCATTTTTTTTTTTTTAATGTATGGAGGCATGGGACATAATATTAGGCGTGACATCCTGCATTGGGCATTATATGGGGGGGGGGTGACATGCTGTATGGGGCATTATATGGGGGGTGACATGCTGCATGGGGCATTATAACGACAGGGGAGTGATATCCTGCATGGGGCATTATATAAGGGGGGGTGACATGCTGCATGGGGCATTATATGGGGGCGTGACATCCTGAATGGGGCATTATAACGACAGGGGAGTGATATCCTGCATGGGGCATTATATGAGGGGGTGACATGCTGCATGGGGCATTATATGGGGGGGTGACATCCTGCATGGGGCATTATATGGGGGAGTGACATGCTGCATGGGGTATTATATGGGGGGGTGACATCCTGAAAAGGGCATTATAACGACAGGGGAGTGATATCCTGCGTGGCGCATTATATGGGGGGGTGACATCCTGAATGGGGCATTATAACGACAGGGGAGTGATATCTTGCATGGGGCTTTATATGGTGGGAGAAAGGGACATCCTGCATGGGTCATTATATGGGGGGTAACATCCTGCATGGGGCATTAAAAGGGGGGAACAGCCTGCATGGGGCATTATAAGAGGGAAATAGCCTGCCTATTGAGGACCTATGCTGCCTATTGGGGACATTTACCTCCCCATTGAGGACCTATGCTGCCTATTGGGGACATTTACCTGCCTATTGGGGACATTTACCTGCCTATTGGGGATATTTACCTGCCTATTGGGGACATTTAACTGCCTATTGGGGATATTTACCTGCCTATTGGGGACATTTACCTGCCTATTGGGGACCTATGCTGCCTATTGGGGACATTTACCTGCCTATTGGGGACATTTACCTGCCTATTGGGGATATTTACCTGCCTATTGGGGACATTTACCTGCCTATTGGGGATATTTACCTGCCTATTGGGGACATTTACCTGCCTATTGGGGACCTATGCTGCCTTTTGGGGACATTTACCTGCCTATTGAAATACCGGTTTATCTAACTTTACTTGTTCTTCATTTTAAATATTGTATTTGTTCCTGTATTGTTTTTTTTACGTCAAAATAAGATATGTGCAGTGTGCATAGGAATTTGTTCATAGTTTTTAAAAAAAAAACTATATTCCAGCCCTCGAATGGTCTGAGGGACAGTGAACTGGCCCCGTGTTTAAAAGTTTGAGGACCCCTGACTTACACACTAGAACAATGAAGCATGTTTGCCAACTAGACCAATGATGCAGGGTGTATGTGTATGAGGGGCATGCATTATGAGACACAAGTCAGGCATCACTCACACTCAAATCATACATGCCAGACAGCGCACATGATGTGCAAGGATCATTTATGCACTTGCTTGCTAGTATTATTATGGCATAGGCAGAGGTGCCAAACTCGTTATGTTAAGTGGCCCGCAAGGTCAGAACATAGAAGGACCAGCTGTCCACTTTCCCCATATGGAGAGCTAGTCGGAGCAGTGTGGAAGTTTGCGCCGAAGCACAAAATTGAAGATGGCACTCGCCCTCTGTGCTGGCGCCACCCCTCTACTAAGTACTCGCTGTGCTCTATGTCGACCTAGCTAATACTTAGCAGAAGGAGCGGGGCCATCACAGCGAGATGGTGCTATCTTGGTATCTGAGCGGACGCAGCTAGCACTTAAAACAGGAGGCGGTGCCAGCACAAGGAGCGGGTGCCATTTTTGTGAGTGCGCAAGGAAATGCAGTCAGCCAGCACAAACAGGGAACTCAGTCAGCCAGCACAAAAAGCAAAAGCAGTCAATACAGACAGCCCACACAAAAAGTTAACACAGTCACCCAGCACAAAAAGTGAACGCAGTCAGCCAGCACAAAAATTGAACGCAAGGAATGCAGTCAACCAGCACAAAAGGTAAATGCAATCAGCCAGCAGAAAAAAAGTGAACGCAGTCAGCCAGCACAAAAGTGAATGCAGTCAGCCAGCATAGAAAGTGGACACAGTGAATGCAGTCAGCCAGCACAAAGAGTGAATTCATTCAGCCAGCACAAAAAGTGAATGTATGGAGGCATGGGGCATTATATAGGCCCATTTATATAGGGAGCATTTATATGGTCCCCATTATGTAGGGAGCATTTATATGGGGCCATCCTGCATGGAACATTTATATGGGGCCCATCCTGCATGGAACATTTATATGGGGCCATCCTGCATGGAACATTTATATGGGGCCCATACAGCATGCAACATTTATATGGGGCCCATACTGCATGGAACATTTATATGGGGCCCATACAGCATATAGCATTATATGGGGTCCATTATTCTGCATGGAGCATTATATGGGGTCCATTATTCTGCATGGAGCATTATATGGCGTCCATTATTCTGTATGAAGGACTATGTGATGCCCATAATACTGTATAAAGGACTATGTGGTGTCCATAATACTGTAAGGAGGACTATGTGGTGCCAATAATACTGTATGGAGGACTTTGTGGTGCCCATAATACTGTATGGAGGTCTATGTGGTGCCCATAATACTGTATGGAGGGGTATGTGGTGCCCATAATACTGTATGGAGCACTATGTGGTGTCCATAATACTGTATGGAGGGCTATACTGTCCGGTCTGCACTGTGCGCTGCGAGGATTCGCCGGTTTCTGAGCTATTGTAGAATTTACAATAGATATCACTCATATAATGTAAGAAGTCAGTGAAATCTTTGACATTGTGCTATATATATATATATTTCACTGCTGTATCTTTGCATCATGAATTGTGGTATGTGTTAAAGGGGCCCACTGAGAATCTTTCGCACGGGGCCCACGAAAACCTGGAGCCGGCCCTGCAGTGAATGCAGTCAGCCAGCACAAAAAGTGAATGCAGTCAGTCAGCACAAAGAGTGAATGCAGTCAGCCAGCACAAAGAGTAAATGCAGTGAATGCATTCAGGCAGCATAAAAAGTGAACACAGTGAACTCTGTCAGCCAGCACAAAAAAGTGAACGCAGTTAGTCAGCACAAAAAGTGAATGCAGTCAGGCAGCACAAAGAGTAAATGCAGTGAATGCATTCAGGCAGCATAAAAAGTGAACGCAGTGAGCCAGCACAAAAAAGTGAATGCAGTCAGCCAGCACAAAGAGTAAACGCAGTGAATGCCTTCAGGCAGCATAAAAGTGAACACAGTCACCCAGCACAAAGAGTGAATGCAGTCAGCCCGCACAAAAAAAGTAAACGCAGTGAATGCATTCAGGCAGCATAAAAAGTGAATCCAGTGAACGCAGTCAGCCAGCACAACAAGTGAATGCACTCAGCCAGCACAAAGAGTGAACTCAGTGAATGCAGTCAGCCAGCACAAAAAGTGAACTCAGTCAGTCAGCACAAAAAGTGAACTCAGTCAGTCAGCACAAAGAGTGAATGCAGTCAGCCAGAGCAAAAAGTAAACGCAGTGAATGCATTCAGGCAGCATAAAAAGTGAACGCAGTCAGCTAGCACAAAAAAGTGAACGCAGTCAGTCAGCACAAAAAGTGAATGCAGTCAGCCAGCACAAAGAGTGAATGCAGTTAGCCAGCACAAAGAGTAAATGCAGTGAATGCATTCAAGCAGCATAAAAAGTGAACACAGTCAGCCAGCACAAAAAAGTGAACGCAGTCAGTCAGCACAAAAAGTGAATGCACTCAGCTAGCACAAAGAGTGAATTCATTCAGCCAACACAAAAAGTGAACTCATTGAATGCACTCAGCCAGCACAAAAAGTGAACTCAGTCAGTCAGCACAAAAAGTGAATGCAGTCAGCCAGAACAAAAAGTAAACACACTGAATGCATTCAGGCAGCATAAAAAGTGAACGCAGTCAGCCAGCACAAAAAGGTGAATGCAGTCAGCCAGCACAAAAAGGGAACCCAGTGAATGCAGTCAGCCAGCACAAAAAGTGAATGCACTCAGCCAGCACAAAGAGTGAATTCATTCAGCCAGCACAAAAAGTGAACGCAGTGAATGCAGCCAGCACAAAAAGTGAATCCAGTGAACACAGTCAGCCAGCACAAAAAGTGAACTCAGTCAGCACAAAAAGTGAATGCAGTCAGCCAGCACAAAGAGTGAATGCAGTCAGCCAGCACAAAGAGTAAATGCAGTGAGTGCATTCAAGCAGCATAAAAAGTGAACACAGTCAGCCAGCACAAAAAGTGAACACAGTCAGTCAACACAAAAAGTGAATGCAGTCAGCCAGCACAAAGAGTAAACGCAGTGAATGCATTCAGGCAGCATAAAAGTGAACACAGTCACCCAGCACAAAGAGTGAATGCAGTCAGCCAGAACAAAAAGTGAACACAGTGAATGCAGTCAGCCAGCACAAAAAGTGAACTCAGTCAGTCAGCACAAAGAGTGAATGCAGTCAGCCAGAACAAAAAGTAAACGCAGTGAATGCATTCAGGCAGCATAAAAAGTGAGCGCAGTCAGCCAGCACAAAAAAAGTGAATGCAGTCAGCCAGAACAAAAAGGGAACCCAGTGAATGCAGTAAGCCAGCACAAAAAGTGAATCCAGTGAACACAGTCAGCCAGAACAAAAAGTGAACTCAGTCAGTCAGCACAAAAAGTGAATGCAGTCAGCCAGCACAAAGAGTGAATGCAGTCAGCCAGCACAAAGAGTAAATGCAGTGAATGCATTCAAGCAGCATAAAAAGTGAACACAGTCAGCCAGCACAAAAAAGTGAACGCAGTCAGACAGCACAAAAAGTAAACGCAGTGTATGCATTCAGGCAGCATAAAAAGTGAACAAAGTGAATGCAGTCAGCCAGCACAAAAAGTGAATCCAGTGAACACAGTCAACCAGCACAAAAAATGAACTCAGTCAGCCAGCACAAACAGTGAATGCAGTCAGCCAGTACAAAGAGTGAACGCAGTCAGCCAGCACAAAGCGTGAATGCAGTCAGCCAGCACAAAGAGTGAATGCAGTCAGCCAGCACAAAAAGTGAATGCAGTGAATCTAGGCCGCCAGCACAAAAAGTGAATGCAGTGAATGCATTCAGCTAGCACAAAAAGTGAATGCAGTGAATGCATTCAGGCAGCACAAAAATTGAACACTGTGAATGCAGTCAGCCAGCACAAAGAGTGAATGCAGTCAGCCAGCACAAAGAGTGAATGCAATCAGCCAGCACAAAAAGTGAATGCATTCAGCCAGCACAAAAAGTGAGTGCAGTGAATGCATTCAGCCAGCAAAAAAAGTGAATGCAGTGAATGTAGTCAACCAGCACAAAAAGTGAATGGTCAACCAGTTCAAAAAGTTAACGTAGTCAGTCAGCACAAAAAGTGAACGCAGACAGTCAGCACAAAGAGTTAATGCAGTCAGCCAGCACAAAAAGTTAATTCATTCAGCCAGCACAAAAAGTGAATGCAGTGAATGCATTCAGCCAGCACAAAAAGTGAATGCAGTGAATGCAGTCAGCCAGCACAAAAAGTGAACGCAGTGAATTCAGTCAACCAGTTCAAAAAGTTAACACAGTCAGTCAGCACAAAAAGTGAATGTAGTCAGCCAGCACAAAAAGTAAATGAAGTGAATGCATTCAGGCAGCACAAAAAGTGAACTCAGTGAACACAGTCAGCAAGTACAAAAAGTGAACGCAGTTAAGCCAGCACAAACAGTGAATACAGTCAGCCAGCACAAAAACTGAAAGCAATGAATTCAGTCAGCCAGCACAAAAAGTGAATGCAGTCAGCTAGCACAGAAAGTGGACACAATGAATGCAGTCAGCACAAAGAGTGAATGCAGTCAGCCAACACAAAGAGTGAACGCAGTCAGCCAGCACAAAGAGTGAAAGCAGTCAGCCAGCACAAAAAGTGAACGCAGTCAGCTAGCACAAAAAGTGAACGCAGTCAGCTAGCACAAAAAGTGAACGCAGTCAGCTAGCACAAAAAGTAAATGCAGTGTATGCATTCAGGCAGCACAAAAAGTGAACTCAGTAAATGCAGTCATCCTGCACAAAAAGTGAACGCAGTTAAGCCAGCACACACAGTGAACACAGTCAGCCAGCACAAAAAATGAATGCAGTCAGCCCACACAAAAAATGATCACAGTGAACATAGCCAGCCAGTACTTTTGTGTGGTTCCATCTTTGAATCAGAATAGACTCATTCTGTACTTATCATAGGGAGCCGTCCATCTTGGACTATGAGGTTTAATACAGCCATCTTAGCCCTACTACCCAGGGACATCTCTCTTAGCCCACTACCCATTGACATCTCTCTTAGTCCTACTACCCAGGGACAGCTCTCTTAGGCCTACTACCCAGGTACAGCTCTCTTAGGCCTACTACCCAGGAACAGATCTCTTAGCCCTGCTACCCAGAAATAGTTCTCTTAGCCATACTATCCAGGGACAGTGTTCTTATCACTACTACCCAGGGATAGCTTTCTTAGCCCTATACTCCAGGGACTGCTCTCTTAGCCCTACTACCCAGGAACAGCTGTCTTAACCATACTACCAAGGGGCATCTCTCTTAGCCCTATTAACAAGGAACACCTCTCTTAGTCCTATTGCCCAAAAGAGCTCTCTTGCCCCTACTACCCAGGGATTGCTGTCTTATAGCCCTACCACCCAGGGACAGCATTCTTAGCACTACTACCCAGGGATTGCCTTCTTAACCCTACTACCCAGGGACAGCTGTCTCATAGCCCTACTAGCCATGAATGGCTCTCTTAGCCCTACTACCCAGGGACAGCTGTCTTAGCCCTATAATACAGGGACAGTTCTCTTAGCCCTACTACCCAAAACAGCTCTCTTAGCCCTATTACCCAGGGACAGCACTCAACCCTATTACCCAGGCACAGCTCTCTTAGCCCTACTTCCCAGGGACAACTCTCTTAGCCATATTATCCAGTAACAGCTCTCTTAGCTCTATTACCCAGGAACAGCTCTCTTAGAGCTACTATCCAGAGACAGTAGTCATATAGCTCTACTGCCAAGGGATAGTGCTTTTAGCCCTACTACTCAAGGACAGCTGTCTTATAGTCCTACTACTTAGGGACAGCTCCCTTAGCCCAATTACCCAGGGACAGTGCTCTTAGCCCTACTAACCAGGGACAGCTCTCTTAGCACTATTACCCAGGAACAGCTATTTTAGCCCTACTACCCAGGGACATTTGTCTTATAGTCCTACAATCCATGGACAGCTCTCTTAGCTCTAGGACCCAGGGAGAGCACTCTTAGCCCTACAACCCAGGAACAGCTCTCTTAGCCCTACTACCCAGGGACAGCTCTCTTAGCCCTACTACCCAGGAACAGCTCTGTTAGCCCTATTACTCAGGGACAGCTTTCTTAACTCTACTACCCAGGAACAGCTCTTAGCTCTACTACCCAGTAACAGCTCTCCTAGCCCTACTACACAGGAATAGCTCTCTAAGCTCTACTACCCAGCAATAGCTCTTTTAGCCCTACTACCCAGGGACAGCTATCTCAGACCGACTACCCAGGGACAGTTATCTTCGCCCTACTACCTAGGGACAGCTGTCTTACAGTCCTCGGCTAGTCTGTGAATTGCAGTCCGTGCTCGTATTGTGTTGCACGGACGTCTGCACGAGTCCTTAGAATTACAAGCGGTTCTTTGAAGACGATGTGGATGTGGCCCTCAGTGAAAATGAGTTTGACATCCCTGGCATGGAGGGACATCCCATCCCCACCCTTTGGGGCGCCGAATAAGTATGTCTGCAACTGGCTGTGTACATTTCAGTACATAAAAATGTGGGTATGAAAAAATAATGGTGTCTCCAGAAAAAAAAGTTTTCAGTTTTGTTTACTTAATACATTTACTTTAGATATTTTATTGCCCTGCATGTTGGATAGAAGTCTACCTTATGGGAACAGATTGTTAAAAAAAAGATTTTGCTGATTTTAGAAACAGTTGTGGTTCTAATGTTCATCTGCCTCACGATTACCTGCTTTGACGGGGGCAGATTGACAGTTCATGGTCTGATCTAAATGGTGTGTTCTCCCAGGCTGCTAGCAAAAGCAGCATTACCTCTGCAGCACAAGGTGAGCACAGGTGGACTAAATCTGATAGGACAGTAATCTGGCCACCCTCAGAGCAGCACGAGCCGTTCTAAAGCATACAGCCATCTAGCGGCACGTACTCATCATCTAAGTAACCGGCCATTCTGAGACTGGAGAGTGACCGGTAACCTAGGCAACAAGCTATACACTATAAAATTAAAAATCCCTCCGTTCTGAAGAATATTTTTGATAGGAGGCAAAATACAAAGTTTCTTGTTTTTACAAGCACTTTGCAATTTTACCCATTTATGAACTTGACGTAGACTTCATAGGCTAAATGAAACATAGGCTTCATGGAAGTGAATTTCATGGAGTTATATGATTACCACATAGAACACTTGTTTTATAGATACATCCTATGAAATGATGAACAGAATGAACATACAGAAATAAGTCACTAAGAGGCGGATACACATTAGGTGGCATGTCAGAATAACTCAGCTATAAATAACTGCTAAATGTCAGGGATGCTGTTGCCTTGCTGAATTTATTTATACCGGGCATAGAGCCAGTGATGTCTAATACTGCAGACATGGCAAATTAGAGCATTCCGCAAAGCACAGCAAACACATAACCTGTCTCCTCCCATTAGATCACAATTATGTGGGGCACGGTTGTAATCATGGATGAGAAGTTAACTAAATGATCAAGGGATAAAACCTGCTATGCACAATTGCTTACATTTTCACTGTGTCTTATTTCATGAGTTGTAGGATTGTGTGCGTTCCTCTCTTGGCCTTATATAATCCAACCCATTCATGTTTTGAAGAGGAAAACTAATGTAATACATATGGCTGTTGGCATCACTTGTTTTCACGGGTTTTTGTGGGAGTGATAAAAATGCAGTAAAAAATACATTCATTCAAACTCCAACCTGGAAAGAAGGAGATTTATCAAAACAAGTGCAAGGCAAAAGTGGAGGTGTAGTTGATAGCAATCAATTAGGTAGCTGCATCCATTTTCAAAAGAGTGAAAAATGGAGTAAGAGTCGAGTACTTGGGGAGGATTATGTTGAGCTGTTTGTAGACTTTGGCCCCGATTCATCATTTGTAGGAGTTTCCAGTCCCTCTTCTATTTTTTTGTCTTGTGGAATTTGTTGCAATTGTTTGCACCACATTCTAGAAAATGGTGTACGTGATTCATGAATTTAGCAAAAAGTCACACGTTCCACAAAATGGCATAAGGATTTGTAATATGTGGCATACATAAAATCACTCCAGAGGGGAGGTGACTAGAGTACATTGCAGCCAAATTCTGTGACTTTTTAAAAAGTTGCAATTGATAAATCAGCCAAAAACAACTGGAAGCCACAAATCCCTCCCACAATGACAAACATAAAAAAAAAAACAGTTGAACACATAAAACAGACTTTTCAAAAAAGGCTCAAAATGAAAGACAAATTAGGTACAAATGAAAAACAGGCAAAAACACCAAAATATAAATAGGTGCAATTGAAATATTGTTTTTTTTTCTAGAAATGAGACTACTCTTGTACTGTGGAACTAGATAACATTATTAATTCCCAAATCGAAATGATCTGCATTTATAGACTTCCCACTTAGGGCATTTTAACTATTCGTCCAAATTTTCTGTTGGGAGGATTTCCAAGCAAAAACCTTGGACACCTCGAAAATCCTATTTAAAAAAACATTGGCCTACATCAGGTAAAAAGGGGACTAAAAATCCATTAACTACACGTGCACAAAGCTTTTGGATAATTTACCGGAGGTAAAGTTAGAAAATCAATTTCCCACATCTTCCTGCCTGGCTCCATCAACACTAAACTCTCTGAATGGAGTAAGGAGAAGGGTTGTCAATTTTACTCATAAAGAACCATTACTGATTTTACAAAATCCATGAAAACAACACTAAATGGGCCTTTTTATTTAGTGCTAATTTTTATTACAGGGGCGTTGTTAACAGGATTCTGGGGGATATTTTTAGGCTGCTCTGCATTATTACCCTATGAGCACCACCTAGGTAAAGACAATAAAAATTAGTACCTAATAAGAGGGCTGAATCTTTGGGACAAAAAACTGAATACTCAAGGAGCAGCGAGAATAAAATAAGAGGAAAACTGACCATTTTTGACCTGCTCTAGTCATGAGAGGACCGCGGAAATTCAGGTTCGTCGGGTTCAGCTGAACTTTAGTCCAAAGTTCAGTTCAGGTACCAAAACTTGACCCAAACTTGATCCAGAACCCCATATAAGTCAATGGGGACCCGAACTTTGGTGCTGTAAACTGGCTATAAAATGGTTGTAGTAAATGTTAGGGGACTGTAAAAGGAAGGAAAATGGGGGTAAGAGTAAGACAATTTCCCTGCAAACAAATGTGGATAGGGAAATTACCTAAAACTTCATAGCATAAAATATTATAAAACATAATAATCTTGAACCAGGAGGCGGAGGTCCAAGTGGAGGAGTGGAGCAGTGCCTTGTGCATGTAGTTTACTGTACTTATTAATAAATAAATAAATGGGGAAAAAAAACTACGTGGGTCCCCCTTATTTTTAATAACCAGCCAAGAGAACAGACAGCTGGGGGCTGGTCTTATTATGCTGGGAAAGGGCCAATATCCATGGACCTTCCTAGCATATTAATATTAGCTGCCAGCTAACCTAACTGCTTTGCCTTTGCTGGTTATTAAAAATGGGGAGACCCACGAAAAAATCATATGGGGTCCCCCCTATTTTTAATACCCAGCTAAGGCAAGGCAGACGGTTGGGGGCTGATATTAGGAGGCTAGGAAAGTCCATAGATATTGGCACCTTCCGAGCCTAATAGGACCAGCCCTCAGGCACCACAAAAATGGCGCATCCATTAGATGGCGCTTAGACTCAGCTCTTCCCAATTGCTCTGGTGCAGTAGCAATCAGGGTAATAGTTTTGGGGGTTGATGTCAGCTGTGAAATGTCAGCTGGCATCATGCCCAGGGGTTAGTAATGGAGAGGTGTCTATCAGACACCCCCATTACTAGCTTCGTATTTAAAAATAAAAAGACACACACAGGAAAAAAAAGTTTATTTGAATAAAGACTCCCCTCACACTTTTCCGGGTTTACCCATTTATTATTAAAAAATAATCCCAGCAGCTCCGACGTAATCCATTGTGGTTCCCACGATGTCCAGCGATTCTCTCCTGCAACCTATGGAGCATCGTTTTCATCCTTAGTCCTCTCTAAAGGGTTTTAAATTTATAATGTTAGCCATTTACTTGCTGTTAAAAAAATGATCAGTTAATCTGAAAGTCCTTACATCATTATTATTATTATTTATTTATATTGCGCCATTGATTCCATAAAGAGGGATAACATACCAAATACAGATATCACTTGCAATAAACAAACTAACAATGATAGACTGGTACAGAGGAAAGAGGACCCTGCCCTTGTGGCTTACATTCTACAACAACGGGGAAGGAGACAGGAAGCAAGGTCATGGCAGGCTGTAAGCTTGTTTGAAGAGATGTGTTTTCAGGTTCAGTTTGAAGGATCCAAGTGTGGCAGATAATTGGACGTGTTGATGCACAGAATTCCATAGGACGGGGGATATTCGGGAGAAATCTTGGAGGTGATTGCGTCAGGAACGAATAAGTGTGGAGGAGAAAAGGAGGTCTTGGGAGGACCGGAGATTACGTGAGGGAATATATCGGGAGATTAGTTCAGAGATGTACTTAGGAGAGAGGTTATGGATGGCTTTGTAGGTCAGTGTTAGTAGTTTGAACTGAATACGATGGACAATTGGGAGCCAGTGAAGGAATTTGCAAATGGGGATAGCAGAGGAGTATCAAGGCGAGAGGTGGACCAGTTGCGCAGCAGAGTTAAGGATGGACTAGAGGGGTGTGAGAGTGCTAGCAGGTAGGCCACATAGGAGAATGTTGCAGTAGTTGAGGCGGGAGATGATGAGGAGATGATGCACTTTGAATACAGTGAAGGCATCTTGAGAATGTGTTTTCTTCCAACGACGCTCCGCAACCATGGACGCTTGTCAAAGCTGTTTAGTGAGGTTGTTGTGCCAGGGTTGCCTGTTGACTCGTCGCACTCTGCCATGCATAAGAGGGGCGACCTAGTCAATAGCTGATGCGAGAGTGGCATTGTAGAAAGCAGTGGCGCTCTCTGTGTCATGAAGTGAAGATATGGATGTCAGTGGTAGAATAGTGGGTGTTTAGATGTGCAAGGTTTCTGCGGGGGTGTGCTAGTTGCTGGACATGGGTGACAGGTGAGGAGAACAGGGATGAGAAAGTGAGTAGATGGTGGTCAGATAGGGGTAGGGGGGAGGTTGTGAGGTTAGATAGGAAGCAGAGTCGGGTGAAGATGAGGTCTAGTGTGTGTCCGTCTGTGTGGGTGGCTGAGGAGGACCACTGAGTAAGTCCAAAGGATGAAGTAAGCGACAGGAGTTTGGATGCTGCGGACTGGCGAGTGTCAGTGGGGATGTTGAAATCGCCCATGATGATTGTGGGAATGTCAGCAGAGAGAAAGTAAAGAAGCCAGGTGGAGAATTGGTCAATAAAGGCAGTGACCGAGCCTGGAGGTCGGTATATGACAGCCACTTGGAGGTTAGAGGGAGAGTAGATGCGGACAGAGTGGACTTCAAAAGAAGGGAGAATTAGAGAAGAAGAGTAGGGCTAAAGGTGCAGTTGTTAGAAAGGAGAAGACTCACTCCTCCACCATGTCTGTTACCAGGGCGAGGAGTGTGGGTGAAGTGCAAGCCACCATAACACAGCACAGCAGCCATGTCTCTGTGATGCCCAGGAAGGAGAGATGACGAGAGGTAAAGAGGTCATGGACAAAATGGAGCTTGATGCAGACAGAGCGGGCATTCCAGAGTGCTCCAGAGAGAGGGAGCAGGGGGGTGGGCATCAGGGGGACCGGTTTTACGTAAGAGAGGTTGCGGTAGTTTGCAGTTAGTTTGATGCAATAGGTGGGGGAATTGGTGGAAGGTACAAGCTGTGGGGGTTCAGGATTAGGAGATATGTCACCAGCAGTGGGGAAAAGCAGAGAGAGGGAGAGCAGGTGGGAGAAGGAGAGTGTCCGGCCTGTGTTATGTTTTGGTAGGATAGATCTGAGGTTGAGTAGCTGGTCTGTAGATGAAGTCAGGTGGGGAGGTAAGAGGGAAGGAGAGATGATGATTTGGTTAGGGGGTGCTGGGGTTTGGGGATAGCGAAGGAGAGTGAGGATTAGTGGAGAAAAAAACAGTAAGGGCATATGTAAGCATAATGAAAGCATCATACTGCATTCAGATTAAATAGCAAAAATCTGCTGACAGATACTTTTTAGTAGGACTTTTTCATGCACATATATAAATAATAATAGCAATGGTAATTTTATTTCTATAGCAGCAACATATTCCATGGCACTTATACGACAATATAAGACATTACAGTGTAACATATAATTCAAGAAATAACAAGAGGAGTGAGGGTCCAGCTCGCAAGTTTACAATTTAAAAAGAGCACAAATGCACCAATTCTGCATTTATCACCCACTCCTGGTTTTGGCTCCCACTCCTGAGAAAAATACTGACCGATTACTGACCAAATACTGATAGTGGGGCCGTTGCCGTAGGGTGGTAGACATGTATGTGGGACATGTATGGTGGTGCAGAACTGTGGAGAGCATTGTGGGTGAGTGATAAGTTTATATTGTACTTTATAGTAGATGGGAAACCGATTCAATAACTGGCACAGGGTGGAGGCATCAGAGTAGTGGCTGGACAGAATTATAACCCCGGCTGTTGCATTCAGGTTAGATTGGGGAGGGGAGAGTTTTGTAAGAGAGAGACTAATTAGTAGTGTTGAGCCACCGCCCGTAGTGTTCGAGTTCGGTTCGGTTCGTCGAACACCCGTATGTTCGCCGAACTGTTCGTCGAACTGTTCGTCGAACACCTTCGAACACCGTTAAAACCAATGGCAGGCAAACAAAAACACATAGAAACACATAGAAAACACCTTCAAAGGTGTCCAAAAGCTGACAAACTGCTCAGAAGACACAACTAACACATGGAAAAGTGACAAGTACATATAGTCATGCGAAAAGAAAAGAGGTGGAGGAGTAAAAGGAGGGGGAGACACAGATATAGGCATGTCATGCCCTTCTAAAACCAAAAAAGTGCGAAGCTGACACGGCCAGTCCGTTCCTGCCCGTGCGACCTCCGTGTCGCCGGGTTTGTGCCAGAGCCGCGGTGGACCCTGACGGCCAGCCCCCCTCTCCCAATACTGGTGCCTGTCCGCTGGTGGGTCGAGCGAGCCCCCCTGCTGTGGAGGCAGGTCTAATCTTTTTAATTTAAATTGTCTCTCTAATTTGAATGAGTACACTTTAAATCCTTTTACAAGGATCTATTGGAGGGCAAGTCTCATGCCAGCAGCCGCGTAATTCCAGCTCCAGTAGCATCCACTAAAGCTGCTGCAGTTAAAAAGCTTTTATAAGGATCGAGCTTGGGGGTCCACCGCAAGGCGTCCTACTGCCAGTCCCAGCCCCTGTGCCTTGGGGTGCCTCCCCGATGCTCTTCACTGAGTGTCCCGGGGGCCCGAACCATTTCCTTTGAAAAAATTAAGTGTCCAAACTACAGGTGGTGTAGCTTGCTTAACAGCTGGGATAATCCGCTGACTAGCAGACACTGCTACTAGGCACAAAGTATTTCCTGGGCTAGATGCAGTTAAAAATTTGTAATTAGATACTCTCGTTGGATGCTGAGAATGCATTCCATAGAGTCTTCTGGCACGCCATATATTATTCTCTTAAAAAGCTTGGGGTAGGGGTCTAGGGGACCCTTTTATAGGCAAAATTACGGCCCTGTATCGCAATACGTCACCTAGGCTGAAGATAAATGGAACATTTTCATCACCTTTCATAATCACCAATGGGACAAGGCAGGGATGTCCTCTGTCCCCTTTCTTATACATCCTAGTGACGGAGCACCTGCTCTCATCAATTCGCCATAACCCCAATATTAGGTGGATTGAGGTGGGAGGCACCGAGTACAAGTGCTCTGCATTTGCTGATGATGTCCTAGTATATATCACTCAATCACATATATCCATCCCTGCTGTTATGGCTGAAATAGATCACTTTGTTACATGGTCAAATTTTAAAATCAATGCAGCGAAGTCTGAGGCCCTCGATGTCTCTCTCCCCAAATCCATACAGGATTCCATCCAGTCCAACTTTCCCTTTGCCTGGCCCTCACAGGGTATCAAATACTTAGGAATTCATATTCATAGAGACCTCTCCCGCCTATGTTATCTTAATTTTGGGCCCTTTATTGAACAACTCCATACAGACCACGGTTGGCAAGTTAGAACTGTAAGATTCACTACGTGAACCACTGGTGTTTTGTGGAAAAGCACATGTACACTGTGTTCCAAATTATTATGCAAAAAGTGTTTAGGAGGGATAAGGTAAGAATTTTTTTGTTTGTCAGTTAAACTAATGGATGGTGATGTGTGTCAGGGCTCTTTATATCACTGTAAGCAATTGCAGACACCTGTGCTAATTAGTTTGGCAGGTGTATCCAATGAAAGGCAAGACTACTTAAGAAGGCTGTCCCACATTATTAAGCAGCCTACATTTTCTGCCAAAATAGGAAAGAAAAAGGATGTGTCGGCTGCTGAGAAGCAACAAATTGTGGAGTGTTTAGGTCAAGGCATGACTACAATCAACATTGCCAAGACACTTCATCCTGATCATCGCACAATCAAGAAGTATGTAGCTGATTCACAGTACACACATGTGCGTGCTGATAAGGGAAAATTGAGGACTCTTTCCTACAGGCAATTACGTCAGGTTAAAAGAGCAGCGGCAAAAAAGCCTTGTCATAGCAGCAGACAAGTATTTGAAGCAGCTGGTGCCTCTAACGTCCCCCGAACAACAAGGGTCCTTCAGAGGTTTGCAGCTGTGCGTAACCCATCCTGTCGACCTCCTCTATCCACTGTACACAAGCAGAAGCGGCTCCAGTGGGCCAAACAATACATGAAGACTGACTTCAAAACTGTTTTGTTCACCGATGAGTGCCGTGCAATGCTCGATGGTCCAGATGGATGGAGTGGAGGATGGCTGGTTAATGGACACCCCATGCAAACACGGCTATGGTGCCAACAAGGAGGAGGTGGAGTAATGTTTTGGGCTGGAATCATGGGGAGAGAGATTGTCGACCCCTTTAGGATCCCTGAAGGGGTAAACATGAACTCCATAATGTATGTGGAGTTTCTCAAACAGCATTTCCTGCCATGGTTCAAGTAGAAGAACCGTGTTCTCCGCAGCAAGATCATTTTCATGCATGATAATGCACCGTCTCATGCTGCACATAACACATCTGCATCTCTGGCTGATATGGGCATAAAAGGGGACAAACTTATGGTGTGACCCCCATGCTCCCCTGACCTCAACAACAAGGGGTCCTATGTGCAAATGTAACATCACCTAGAATAAAGTTTTGAGTTGAAAACTGTTTGATTTCAGTTTCTAATAACCTGCTAATGCTTATAATTTCAAAAATGACCATTTTTTTGTTCTTTATTAAAATGAAAAGGTTGATCGAAAAGTGTGGGGGATCTAAGAGTGTGGCAACCCAGTAGTCAGGATTATTTCGAATTCTGACAATCTGAGGGTCATGTTGCAGGTAGTGCAGCAAGAAGGCACTCATGTGTCTTGCGCATCTAGGAGCCCCAAAATTATTTTCCGGGCTAGATGCAGCTAAAAATTATTATTAATTTGAAAGCTGGTGGAGCTTAGTATAGATGGCCTAATAGAATCAGTACTGCAAACTGCTACAAGGCCCAAATTATTTTCCAGCCAAGATACAGATAAACATGATTAGTAATTTTAAATCTGGTGGAGTTTAGTATAGATGGCCTAATAGAATCAGTACTGCACACTGCCACAAGACCCAAATTATTTTCCAGCCAAGATACAGATAAACATGATTAGTAATTTTAAATCTGGTGGAGTTTAGTATAGATGGCCTAATAGAATCAGTACTGCACACTGATACAAGGCCCAAATTATTTTCCAGCCAAGATACAGATAAACATGATTAGTAATTTGAAAGCTTAAAACGGTTGGTGAGGTGATTTTAACAAATCATCAAGCTTTTACTCTCCCCAGGATGACACAGGGGTAGAAAAGTCGTTTCGGATCCATGATTTGTTCATCTTTATGAACGTGAGTCTGTCTACATTATCAGTGGAGAGCCGTGTGCGCTTATCTGTCAGCACACCACCAGCAGCGCTGAACACACGTTCAGACAGAACGCTGGCTGCAGGGCATGACAAGATCTCCAAGGCGTAAGTGGCGAGCTCCGGCCATTTATCCAGATTGGAAGCCCAAAAAGAGCAAGGGTCCAGTGATACAGTCATGGCTTCAATGTTTACTTGGAGATACTCCTGTACCATCGTCTCTAGGCGTTGACTATGTGTCAGACTTCCTGTCTCCTGTGGCCTTGCAAAGGATGGGCTAAAACAGTGGTGAAATGATTCCGCAAAATTGATGTTACCAGCAGATACTGTGTTTCTGTTACGTTTTGAGTGCTGAACACTCGACGGTCCCACGGTTGGCAAGTTGGAACTGTGAGATTCACTACATGCACCACTAGTGTTTTGTGGAAAAGCACATGTAAGATTCTGCAACAGTCTCTGCTGATGCAGTCTCCTGCATGCGTGCATCTCTTTCTATGGCAGGAATAATTTCTGCAAATTTACTTTTGTACTGGGGATCTAAGAGTGTGGCAACCCAGTTGTCAGGATTATTTCTAATTCTCACAATTCGAGGGTCATGTTGCAGGTAGTGCAGCAAGAAGGCACTCATGTGTCTTGCGCATCCAGGAGCACCAAGTCCCTGTTGTGTTGGTGGCGAGGTAACAATCATGCTTCCTTCCTCTGCCCTCACCCCCCAACCTCGCACAACAGAAATGTGATCAAGGTCTCCCTCATCTGATGAGTCTTCCATCAGTTTGTCCTCCACTTCTTCCTGGGCTCCTGCACCTTCCTCACTAGTTTGCCTGCCGTCTTGGTGCTACCGACCGTCTGGACCTTGCAGATGTTAGCCCTTCCGCATACAACTCCTCCTCCTCTACTTCCTCCACCTCCTCTTGTGCCACTACCTGACTCCGAATTCTGTTTAGCATGTGCTCCAGCATGTAAATCACCGGAATAGTCATGCTGATAATGGCATCGTCAGCACTAAACATCTTCGTCGCCATTTCAAAACTGTGCAGAAGGGTGCATAGGTCCCTGATCTGAGACCACTCCTCCAGCGTGATTTGCCCCACCTCTGGATCTCGTTGGCCCAGGCTATACGTCAGAACGTATTGCACCAGGGCTTGTCGGTGCTGCCACAGTCGCTGCAACATGTGCAGAGTTGAATTCCACCGGGTAGGCACATCGCATTTTAGCCGGTGAAGTGGCGGGCCCAACGACTTCTGTAGAGATGTAAGTCGCTGAGCTGCGGGATGCAAACGGCGGAAGTGAGCACACAGCGACCGTGCCCTCTGCAGAAGGCCATCTAGTCCGGGATAGTGGGCTAAAAATTGCTGGACAACCAGGTTCAACACGTGAGCCATACAAGGCACGTGTGTGACATTGCCCCGGCGAAGGGCCGCACCCAGGTTTGCAGCATTGTCGCACACGGCCTTCCCTGGTTTCAGGTCCAGTGGAGACAACCATTCATGAAACTGGGTCTCCAGAGCTGACCACAACTCCTCAGCTGTGTGACTCACATTTCCCAGACATTTCAAAGTAAAAACCGCCTGATGACGTTGAGCCCTGCTGCCAGCATAGTAAGGAGGTGTGCAGGATCCCTTCTGCGCAGTTAGAAAGCTTGTGGCATGACCAGACAGGCTTTGGGTGCAGGTGGAGGACCGAGAGGAGGTTGAGGAGGCAGAAGCAGTGGAGGAACTTCGAGATAAAGAGGATTGACGCACAACTCGTGGGGACGGCAAGACTTGGACAGCAGCCCCTTGTCCTGCTGTCACCATAGTTACCCACTGCCCAGTCAGCGACATGTAACGCCCCTGTCCATGCCTACTCGTCCAAGTGTCTGTGGTGAAATGCACCCTGTCACACACAGAGTTTCTCAAAGAAGCGGTGATGTTGTGTGCGACATGCTGGTGGAGCGCAGGCACACCTTTCTTTGAGAAGTAGTGCTGACTGGGCATCTGGTACTGGGGCACTGCGACGGACATAAGGTCTCAAAAATCCTCTGTGTCCACCAGGCGGAAAGGCAGCATTTCTGTAGCCAAGAGCTTGCAGATGGTGAAATTCAACCTCTTAGCTTTCTCATGGCTAGGAGGAAATGGTCTTTTACTTGTCCACATCTGAGGGACCGAGGGCTGGCTGTTGTGCTTAGACGGGGTTGAGAAGGGTGTCCCCGGCAAACTGCCGGTCTGTGAGGAAGATGCAGGCGGACATGTTAGGTTGCCTTGATCCAAAGGTGGTGCTATCGATGTTGGACAGCGCTGAACACCAGCTGGTGTTTCCACCTCCAAAGAAAATGATGACCTGCCAATCACGCTGGCTGTTGCGGGTAAAGAGGTGGCAGGTCTGCGTCTCAAAACAGGTGTGACTGCTGTCCCCCCAGTCACAGAGGATGAAGAGGCCGCGGATGCACAAGATGTGGCAGACGGTGGTTGGCCCGGCCGGCTAGGCCGCATTGTAGCACAGTGAGCTTCCCACTGCAACTTATGCTTCATATCCATGTGCCGGTTCATGCATGAAGTACTCAAACTATGTATTTTTTGGCCTCTACTTAGCTTTTGCTGACAAATGTTACAGATAACACGAGTTGAGTCATCCTTATCGATCTGAAAAAATGCCAAGACTATGCAAGGCTTAGCACCCATGCGACCTGAAGAGCCACCACGACTTGTGGTCAGAGGCAGAGTTGTGTTTGAGGATGCAGTTGTTGACGTGTTTCCAGTACTACGTCTCTGTCCAGGAAGGCGCAACCTGACCTCGTCGTCACTAGCATCCTCCTCCACCTCCTCTGCTGACCTCATCGACTGGCTGACTGTGGGTTGACAGTAAGTGGGATCTCCAACCTCGTCATCATCACCCTGTGTGTTATCACACCCGTCGTCCTCAGAGCCAACCTCTTCCTGCCCTGACAAAAAACTCAAGTTGTCGCTCAGGTATTTGAGTCTCATCATCGTCTTCCTCAGTGTCTCCACCAACATGAGTTACAGTTTGGGAACGAGGGTCTACATTATGGTCAGAACCTTCTGCGTCTGGTCCTGGATCCGACTCATAAAGATTCTGGGCATCAGTGCAGATTATTTCCTCGTCTGGATTCACAGAAGCTCTGCAGCCGACCTCTGATTCCCAGGCTATAGTATGAGTAAACAGCTCTGCAGACTCAACCATCTGTTCTACCCCATACTCAGACGGGCAGCTGGGGACTTGGGAGCTGTGAGGAAGCAAGTGCGATTGGGGTGACACCTCTGAGGACTGGAGTATTTGTGATGTTGAAGTTGAGGTGGAGGAGAGCCCACTTAAAGGAGCACTTGATATCCGTTGAAGCACCTGCTGTTTTTGTGCCTCATCTGGAATTTGTAGCGATTGGCGTGGCCGTAAGAAAGTGATCTTATCACATTGTCCGCTAAAAGAAGTAGACATCTTAGTTTGGCTGGAAGATGGTCTTTCTTCTGCAGATGTTACTGTTGCTTTAACACCTACCCCACGGACACAACCTTTTTTTCCCTTCCCAACACGCCTATTCCCCTTTCCAACAGCAGCAGTCCTTTTTTCACTCATTTTGGTGGTTAACTAATTGACAACTCTGGAGTTGTTCGCACAAAAAGCAATGGATGGGAACCGAGCAGAGCTGAGTGGCCAAACTGTGGTATTAGCCTAAAAGTATTGGCTGGGTTAGATGCAGATAAAAATTATATTGAATTTGCAACCTGGTGGAGGTTAGTATAGATGGACTAATAGAACAAGTCCCACACACTGCTACAAGCCGAAATATTTTTTCAGAGCTAGATGCAGATAAAAATTATATTGAATTTGCAACCTGGTGGAGGTTAGTATAGATGGACTAATAGAACAAGTCCCACACACTGCTACAAGCCGAAATATTTTTTCAGAGCTAGATGCAGAAAAAAATTATATTGAATTTGCAACCTGGTAGAGGTTAGTATAGATGGACTAATAGAACAAGTCCCACACACTGCTACAAGCCGAAATATTTTTTCAGAGCTAGATGCAGAAAAAAATTATATTGAATTTGCAACCTGGTGGAGGTTAGTATAGATGGACTAATAGAACAAGTCCCACACACTGCTACAAGCCGAAATATTTTTTCAGAGCTAGATGCAGATAAAAATTATATTGAATTTGCAACCTGGTGGAGGTTAGTATAGATGGACTAATAGAACAAGTCCCACACACTGCTACAAGCCGAAATATTTTTTCAGAGCTAGATGCAGAAAAAAATTATATTGAATTTGCAACCTGGTGGAGGTTAGTATAGATGGACTAATAGAACAAGTCCCACACACTGCTACAAGCCGAAATATTTTTTCAGAGCTAGATGCAGATAAAAATTATATTGAATTTGCAACCTGGTGGAGGTTAGTATAGATGGACTAATAGAACAAGTCCCACACACTGCTACAAGCCGAAATATTTTTTCAGAGCTAGATGCAGATAAAAATTATATTGAATTTGCAACCTGGTGGAGGTTAGTATAGATGGACTAATAGAACAAGTCCCACACACTGCTACAAGCCGAAATATTTTTTCAGAGCTAGATGCAGATAAAAATTATATTGCATTTGCAGCCTGATGGAGGTCAGTATAGATGGACTAATAGAATGATGCTATGCCCAAAAGGTTTTACTTCACTAAGTGCAGTAAAAAAAATTTGTATTCTATACACAGGTGGTGTAGCTTGCAACACAGATAGGCTACTCCACTGACTAACACACACTGCAAGAGGCCAAAAAGGATTTGCTTTGCTAGATTTAGCCAAATGCTGTGAAAAAAACTTGCACAGCACTAAAACAGACCTGCCTGGCAAAAAGTGATAGGAACTGATGTAACTTAGCCCTGAAAAGGACTGCAATTACAATTAGTCTTTACTCCTAACCTATCTATTTAAGAGCACAGACCTGCCTGATAAAAGTCGTAGGAAATGCTGTAACCTAGTCCTTAAAAGGACTGCAATCACAACTATTCCCTACTCCCAAGCTATCTGTAGATTTGTGCGAAAACTGGCTTGAAATTAACAAGGTATAGCGCACACAGCAACAGCGGTGCCGTCTAACACGCAGCTGCAGCAGTGAGAAAACAGCCGAATTTTTCTCAAATCGTTCGTGTTCGCCGAACGGCTTGAACACCGCCCAAAACAGCTCGAATTTGAGATTGGCGAACAGTTCGAGTCGAACAACGCTCATCTCTACTAATTAGTATAGAGTTGCAGTAGTCCAGATGAGAAAGAATCAAAGCAACAGTAAGAGTTTTTACAGTTTCAAAGATAAGAAAAGGTTGGATATAATGCCACCTAATTGTCAAAGAGTCCATCTAGTAAGCTATTGGTCACACACGCTCAGTAACTCTTCTCCACAGCCAGTTCCTAGCATAGTGAGCCACTGTGCACTTCAGGGCAGTCAATAGAAATGGTAAGCAGTGCAACAGGCTATTTCAATTGGCTGCTCGGCAGTGACAGACCGCGGCATTCAGTTTATTAGATGGATCTGCACATACCTCTTACACTTTCAAATTTAGGCCGGGGTCCCACTAGCGTATAGCATCGGATGCGATATGCTAATGACATTCGGCTCCTGCTCTGCTGCGAGCGGGAGCCGAGTGTCAGTGCTCTGTGCTCCGATCCTGTCGCACAGAGAGGATCGCAGCACAGCTGCAGAGGGGACGGAGAAATCAATTTCTCCATCTCCTTTGATGCTGGCATCGGCTGGAATCACACAGCACTCGGGTGATATCCGAGTGCAGTGCGATGTTTCACACGCACCCATAGGCTTATATGGGTACGTGCGATCCGATTTGAGGATTGTTTTCGCATGCCGAATCGGCATGAGAAAATAGTCGCAGATGTGCGCTGTCCCGCAGGGTAACATTGGGGCGAGTGCAATCCGATTTTTTTATCGGATTGCACTCGTCCGATTGCATCACAAGTGAGAGCGATCCCTTACAGACACAACCCCAATGTTAGAACATGTCATAACTTTTTACTTGTTTGTTTTTCAAATAGATTGTTAATTGCAAATTGTATTCAGTTTTTCCAACTCATACACTGGATGTGATATGCGATGAAGGGCTAACCCCTTTAAGAAATATACAGTCCTCACACCGGTTGTATTTCAGCGTGATAGCAACAATAGCTTTCTGACTTTTTTTTGAAGAGTTCAGTTGATGTACCTAGCGAGACAAATATGTAATTGACAATGTTTCCTTCATGCATTCTACTGAAGAGGACAGGTGGCTTTCACTGCTGTCCATTTTTCAGGCAAACAAATACATAGCTAACTTTCCTTCACGTTAAATGGTTAAGATGAGTTTGCTTACATAATTCTCAAAAAAATGTTACCCTATTGGATTGCTATATTTATTGACAATTTATCTACTCACAGATTTTTATAGCATTATTCGCTACACTTGGGTTGAGCTATCACAGTTGCAATATAAAAAGAAGAAGAATTGATGAAATTGAGTTTCTGCGCACTCTGGTTTTAATGTGCAGTAAAATCCTATGAGTCATAGCCCAGTTTCAGGATCCGATGATACACCAACTGTGCAGGGAATGAAACCGATTTTAGATAACAAACTACAGTGTAAATAGGGAGCGTGATCATCTGACAGAACAACTCATCTTAATAAGATTACTTCACAATTTTAGGCCTCATTCATTTTTTTATCCATTTCTGGTCCATGTGTCCATTTTTACAATCAGCATGGGCATCTGGGTTTTTTTGTTAAAAATAATTTTCAAACTTACTCTTTTAAAAATAAAAGATGACACGTGGTTGGCATCAGAGTGCTAATCTTTTTTATTTTTTACAAACCTATTTACTTGGATGGGTAAGTTTAATCCAGAAATTAGGACAAAAAAGTAAATGTTGGTATTTTTATATTTGCGGACAACTGGTGAACCTGTGAACATGGCCATAGACTTTAATGGGTACACCCAGGGTCGGACTGGGGTGCCTAGGGCCCACCAGGAGAATTGACTCTAGGGTCCCACACTACAGCATCCATAAACGGTTGTATTACTCGTTCATTTTTCGGCCTCTCCCACTAAAACGTGTGCCTTTTAGCAAACTATACAGTGTGTAAAAGAGAACTGTATTGTGTAGTGCACTATATCAAAGTGTTTCTTGTTAACCAATTTATTTATTGTAGTTAACAGAATCTGTAATTTACAATCAGTAGCGGTTTTTCTTACACATGGCAATTCCTTGTCCTAGGTAAACCACCCAGTCCCTCAGCCAACTTAAACAATTTCAAAGTGAAGAAAAAGTCATAATCACACAGCCTCACTGCGCATGCGCTATAGCACGCTATGTTCCCAGCGCATGCGCAGTGAATCTGGTAATCACAGAGCCTCCCTGCGCAGGCGGCCGGACATCTACAAGTACGCCTGCTTCCCACAATATCAGCGCTGGCCGGGAGCAGGATTCAAATACATGGGCGGCACCAGCAGTGAGTGAATGCTGCGCCCGCCCATGACTGAATATGACAAGCATGCCCCTATGACTGAAAAGGCAGGTAGGATCTAAGTATATTAAAAGTTATAAATTCATTATAGCTGCACCGATTTTCATGAAAACAGCTTGTTAGTGATGCACATTGCGTCACTAACAACGCTATGGGGGCAGTGTAGAGGGCTGCTAGGACGTGACAGGTTCTCTTTAAAGTGTGAATGACTTGATGCTGTGGGTTCAAATGCAATACCTGTCCCCGCATCATCACTGCTGTAACAAACCTACAACTCCCAGCAGGCCCTGAAGGATTAAATCTGACAGTGCATGCTGGGAGTGGTACGTATCAGAGGGTAAACCACTCAAATTATTATTATTTTACATCTTATTTCATTATACAGTATATACATATACACTGTGTTCAGGAATATAGAGTGGAGCAGTGTATATAATATATAATGTATAGATATGGCAGTGAATAGAATGTGGATTCCACACCATATACGCAGCACCATACTATCTAACCATCTCTACACTATATACTGCATATAGTAGTGTGTCACCCCAGGCCTGGATGCCACAAATATTAAAGGCTGTGTCTGAGAGCAGGAGGGAGGTTCCCTGGTCAGGGACCATTAGCATGCAGCACCTCCTGTCCCAGGCCAGTAGGGGGAGCAGGCTGCCCCTATAAAAGCTGGAACTGAGGGCAGGGTTAGAGAGACCAGGACCGACTTCTGAAGCATCCAGAAGGGTTCCCAGAGGAAAGGGACAGGTCAGCAGCAGCTGAGGAGTCCGGGAGGCAGAGGAGGAACAGCAAGCCAGGGACAGAGGCGACGAGAGACGGTCCTGGCTGAGAGAGAACTACATACCGGACACTGGGGTCCGAGGCTGTCAGGGTTGCAAGCCCGGCAGCAGATAACCAACCCGCAAGGGATTTCAGGTTCCTTGGCCTAAGAAGCCTGGAGGCTCCGCCACACAGAGGGACCGGTACAGCACGGAGAAGCAACAGGTACCTAAGGCCCGAGTCGCAAGCCATACAGGCAGAGTACACGGCCAGCTCAGGGACGTGGGCTATCACACCACGAAAGGGGGGATAGTCAGCAAGGGCAGAGAGAGAACGGTAGGCCTACCAACTCACCCTGACCAGTGGGACTCGCCCGAATGCTCTCAGACACCCAGGCCCATTCCTACCCTGTACTCCTGTTGGGTCATTAGTACTAACTACAATAAAGACCCTGGACTGTTTGAAGCAGACTCTGAACCCTTATTATTGCGGCTTGCACCATCACCCCCAGCATCCTATTACACTGCCCTGAGGTTACACTCTTCCCGTGGGGAGTTATCCTATCCCTGTGCTGCACACTAACACCAGCCTCAGCGGTCTGCCTTGCAGCGGCGGTCATCCCTGACCGCGATCCACGGGTGGCGTAGTCGGACATTCAAAACCCTACAAATAGACTGCCACAGCATTTGGTCTGACCACCCTGAGCCACGGGATCGGGTTGCCACTACTACCCCCATCATCGCACTAAAGCCCGGTTCCGGGTGCCCCACGGCCCAGGGGGCGAGTCAGTAGCATATATAGACCCTTGTAGCATCTGTGTACACACCCTCGATGCACTTAATAGCCTTCTGTGTCTGTACTTGTGCACACACTGGCTGGTGACCGGTTCATGCAGTGTTATGTGCAGACTGTATTTAGTTTATAATGATTGTATCATACAATATAAGCACATTTTATCATTTACCTTTCGTGTCTCCCTATTTCCTCATAGATTGTAGTTTGCGAGCAGGGCCCTCACTCCTCTTGGTATCTGAGTTATGTGTATTCTGTAATGTCTTTATTGTCTGTATAAGTCCCCTCTGTAATGTAAAGTGCTTTTTTAATAAATTTGCAAAAATTTCTACATTTCTGTTTTTTTTTTCAGTCAAGATGGGGTGCAGAGTGTACTTTAATGAGAAAAATAATGAACTTTTTAGAATTTACCAAATGGCTGCAATGAAATATAGGAGGCCAAATGCATTGTATATGTCATATAAGAGGCAGAGAGTGCGGTCTGTTTGTCATATATGAGGTAGAAAGTGCGATCTATACATCATATAGGAGGTATGAAAAAGACAGCACTCACCAATGGATGCCAAAAAAGATCCTTTTATTTCAGATCCAGCATACAGACGTTGCGGCTGGTTTTGGGGTGCAGGAGTGAACTATACTGGACCCGTGGTGGCGCTGCTTGTGCGCGAAACGGCCGTCATCCTCTTTTCACCCCCGCACCCCTGAACCAGCTGAAACGTCTCTATGCTGGATCTGAAATAAAAGAATCTTTTTTTGGGATCCATTGGTGAGTGCTGTCTTTTTCATACTTCCTTGGACATTTGATTAACACTGCTTATTTAGACTTTGCACCTCCTGATGTGGATAGCCAAGGGCTAAAAAACCCATCATAGAGGTTTTTTGACTAAACAGGCAAGATTTGGGAACTGGTGGCGGCATACTTCACTTCTATGTGGTATACATCATATTGGCCCCACACATGACATATATCGCACTCTCGGCCTCCTATATGACGTACAGACCGCACTTTCGGTCTCCTATAATATATACTTTATATATGAGACTAAGTGTGTTGTATACTTCATATAGACCCTCACTCTCAGCCTCCTATATGACATATGCACTGTATAATTCATAAGAGTCCAAGAGTGTGATCTATATTTCATATAGGAAGTAGAGAGTGTGATTATGTCATATAGGCCCCATATATAACGTATACCGCACTCTTGGTCTCCTATGTGACATACAGACTCTCGGCCTCCTATATGGCATAGGGCTCTTTCACACATCCGGATATTTCCGGTACTGGAAAAAACGGTATCGGAGATATCCGTGTCTGTGTGGCATACGTGTGCTCCATCAGGATCACACATACCGTACCAGCGCCTGGGAATCAGCGGTACAGTTTGTACTGTTCCCAAGCACCGGGTGCTGAAGGAATCGCTCATCACTGTCCCCTGCCGGAACTGCAATCAGTGTTAGCAAGGGACAATGGAGAGACAATGTTGAGAGTAGTATTCACGTCCAAATGTCTCCAAAACCTGTAAAAATAATACTAAAATAAAAAAAAAACAATATACTCACCTGGCTTGAAGTGACCACACACGCTGAGGAGCGGAGGAGAATGACTTGCTGCAGTGAGCGGTCCCCCGACCTATGCTGAGCTCAGTGAGCGTAGGGGCCTGCTCGCTGCAGGGAGTCAATCTCCTCAGTGTGTGTGGTCGCCTCAAGCCAGGTGAATATGTTTTTTTTTTATTTTCTTATACTTACAGGTTTTGGCGACATCAGGAGGTGAACCTACTGCTCTCAACATTGTCCCATGCTAGCGCTGATCGCTGATTCCTTAAGCACCTGGGACCAGCATGAACTGTACCGCTGATTCCCAGGCGCCGATATGTGTCACACCGACGACACACGCACGTCATCTGTGTGCACGTGTGCAGGACGTTTTTCGGCCCGTGCAGTATATAAAAAAACTGACATGTCAGCGTGTTTTGCCCACGGACACACAGTCCGTGGAAACAGTATATACTTTATATAGGAGGCTGAGTGCGTTGTACATCATGTAGGCCTGCACTCTAGACCTCATATAAAACGTATACCGCACTCTCAGCCTCCTATAGTCTATACTTTATATAGGAGGCCGAGTGCGTTGTACATCATGTAGGCCCACACTCTAGGCCTCATATAAAACGTATACCGCACTCTCAGCCTCCTATAGTCTATACTTTATATAAGAGGCCGAGTGCGTTGTACATCATGTAGGCCCGCACTCTAGGCCTCATATAAAATGTATACCGCACTCTCAGCCTCCTATATGGCATATACACTGTCTGTATATGTCATACAGGAGGCCAAGAGTATGATCTACATGTCATATAGGAGGCCTAGAGTGCAATGCATAATGTATAAAATAAATTATATTATTGTTGGCCAATGCTGGGAACACTCACCCATAAAAACCTTATTGAATATTTGGCACGGTGCTCTTGACATAAAATTAAAGCAGTGAGAGCTGTAGGCCTGCAGCCTTGTTTCCAATTCCAGGCCAGGTTGGAGAGTTGAACTGTAGAGGACGGTCACCGTCCACATATCCAGCCCCGGAACTGGTAGAAAAAAGCCCAGAGTCAGAGCAGGAGAGAAGGGGGCGGTGCGCCGGTGCCGCTGCCACCACCCGGTCCGGAGCCAGTATTACTACAGGGGAGTAGGCCAGAGCAGGTAAGGAGCTGGGATGGGACCGTATCAGAAGCCCGGGAGCAGGGAGAGCAGAGCGAGAAGTCGGGTTCGTTGGCGCCGGCGTATCATAGGAGGACGGCCCCGGAGCTGAGAGAGAGCACTGCAGAGCGCGGCCAGAAGAGAGCGGCGTCAGCGTCAGTGTCACCTGACACCACACCACAGTCTGCCAGCCAGCGGGAAAGCAGAGCACAGTGCGTGTCACCACCCAGAAAGAGTCCATCCTCAGGGACTACTCACGTGGTAAGTATGCTGCATGCACGTCACTGCAGGCCCGCTGTCACCAATGAATGTTCAGTGCGCGCGACGCTACATTTCCTTCAGCCGCGCTTTTTTTAAGGGCCCACACTTTTAAAGGGCCCCCGCCACCAATTTTCTCACTCTCATATCGGGGCCCACCAGGAAATTTCCCGATTTCCCGCCAAGCCAGACCGACCCTGGGTACACCACTATCATGGAAAACAGCCGGGGAAGTCGCACAGAACTCACCGCTGTCACCAGTTTGTCAGGGGACGCAACTCCACTGCCTACAATCATTAGGACAATTACACAATTGACTCCTTCCACTACTAGGCCAGTTGTTGGGGAACTTACAGTGAGCGTATGGTATATACACCTCCAATTCCAGCTCATGGAATATATATAAATACCCCGATACGATCACCGCCAACTCCACAATAACAAAAGAATTACTAGCTGCCACCACCACCACCAATCTTTTATACAGACTAATTGGACACCCGGTACAGGTAGCATATGCCTTCAGAGGTACGGTTTACAGAACAAGAGGAACAGAGCTATTACAGTGTTTATAAAAAAAAAATATAGAAGATGATACAAAATGAGAACAAAAAAATACGGTATATACAATTGCATAAAATAAAAAGGAATAACGTAAGAACATTGCTAAACCTGATGTTGCAGGAATGGCTCTTATCTTTATGGAGGGAAGCGCTCCAATTAGGAAAGTGTAATACTTTCACAGCGAACTATGTCTTTCAGAATGAACAAATGACCAAACCCAAATTCTGCTTTTTTTAGATCAAGGTTAAGCCCACATACCTCCCCTTGGTGAGCTCATGTGGGGGCTGGTTGTGAGATGTGCTAGGTCTTTTAGAATTTGAGATCCCTAACTTTCAGGATTTCTTCGCCCCTGGAGGTCCAAGTGGTAGATATTGTCATCATGCTTCTTATCGCAATTTTACCTGTCTATAGAGATGGAACATGGCATGGATACCACCATTCATCGGATCAATATTAAGTTGGAGGGGTTCTGCCAGCCTTACAGTGATGTGAGTAAATGCATTATGTACTTTCCTTTGCTGTGACGCCGAACATCTATCTCCCATATATATCAGATAGATGCAAACCCCAATATCTATCACTGACCACTGGCTCTACAACATCTCGGAATCATGCTTTGATCAGAGGAAGCTCTACCCTGGGAAGGGTACTTCCCCGCCTCTGAGTAAACAGATCTCAGATTTGTCTTTTTCACAGAACAAATCTCCTGTTGTCAATACCTGTTCAGTGCAGGAGGCCTTGCTTCAATGGAGGTTGAAGTTTCCGTTTACTCCCACTTCCCCAGTTATAATTAGTTTTTCTCTTCCCCAGCAGTAATTAATCCCATATGTTCAATGTGAGGGTGATTTCTTCCCTCTCCTGAGATGTCTTATGGATTTTAATTTTTCTCTATGACAAACACATACGTGAAAAAGTGATTTGTGAATCTGGTGTTAAAGAGCTTCTTCAGGTATTAAAATTCACTTTCCAATCCAGGCCCATGCTATGTTCCATATTGTTAGTTATAATATTTACCGTACTTTTTCCCATTTTTCTATCCTTGGCAGTTTACAGTACTGGTGAAACAACTTAGGTTTAAAGGGCTATTACAGCCAAATGTTTCACTCTGCTATCTTCTTAACCCCTTCAGGACCCAGCCTATTTTGACCCTAAAGACCTTGGCATTTTTGTCAATTCTGACCAGTGTCCCTTTACGAAGTAAAAACTCTGGAACACTTCAACGGATCCTAGCGATTCTGAGATTGTTTTTTCGTGACATATTGGGCTTCATGTTAGTATTAAATTTAGGTCGATAATATTTGCGTTTATTTGTGAAAAAATCCAAAATATGGGAAAAATTTTGAAAATTTTGCAATTTTCAAATTTTGAATTTTTATTCTGCTAAACTAGAGAGTGATGTGACACAAAATAGTTAATAAATAACATTTCCCACATGTCTACTTTACATCAGCACAATTTTGGAAAAAAAAAAAATTTTTGGTAGGAAGTTAGAAGGGTTCAAAGTTCATCTGCAAATTTTCTTTTTTCCAGCAAAATTTGCAAAGCCATTTTTTTTAGTGACCACATCACATTTGAAGTCCCTTTGAGGGGTGTACATGACAGAAAACACCCAAAAGTGACACCATTCCAAAAACTGCACCCCTCAAGCTACTCAAAACTACATTCAAGAAGATTATTAACCCTTCAGGTGCATCACAGGAACTAAAGCCACATGGAAGAAAAAAATGAACATTTTTATTTTTCTAACAAAAATTTTCTTTTAGCCTAAATTTTTTAATTTTCACATGGGTAACAGGATAAAATGCATCCTAAAATTTGTTGGTCAATTTCTCCTGAGTACACTGATACCTCATATGTGGTCATAAACCACTGTTTGGGCACACGGCAGGGCTCAGAAGGGAAGGAGCGCCATTTTACTTTTTGAATGGAAAATTAGCTCCAAAAGTCAAATTGCGCTCCTTCTCTTCTGAGCCCTGCCATGCGCCCAAACAGTGGTTTATGACCACATATGAGGTATCAGTGTACTCAGGAGAAATTGACCAACACATTTTAGGATTCATTTTATCCTGTTACCCATGTGAAAATTAAAAAATTTAGGCTAAAAGAAAATTTTTGTGAAAAAAAAAGTACTTTTTTGTTTTCACAGATCATTTTGTGAAGCACCTGGGGGTTCCAAGTGCTCACTATGCATCTAGATAGGTGCCTTGGGGGGTCTAGTTTCCAAAATGGGGTCACTTGTGGGGGAGCTCCAATGTTTGGGCACACAGCGGCTCAAATTGTTAGAAGACACCATGTTGCGTTTGGAGAGCCGCTGTGTGCCCAAACATTGGAGCTCCCCCACAAGTGACCCCATTTTGGAAACTAGACCCCCCAAGGCACTTACCTAGATGCATAGTGAGCACTTGAAACCCCCAGGTCCTTCACAAATTGTTCCGTAAAAATAAAAAAGTGTTTTTTTTTCCACTTTTTCATTTTTATGAATCAATTTGTGAAGCACCTGGGGGTTCCAAGTGCTCACTATGCATCTAGATAGGTGCCTTGGGGGGTCTAGTTTCCAAAATGGGGTCACTTGTGGGGGAGCTCCAATGTTTGGGCACACAGCGGCTCTCCAAATGCAACATGGTGTCCGCTAACAAATTGTCGGCTCAAATTGTTAGAAGACACCATGTTGCGTTTGGAGAGCCGCTGTGTGCCCAAACATTGGAGCTCCCCCACAAGTGACCCCATTTTGGAAACTAGACCCCCCAAGGCACCTATCTAGATGCATAGTGAGCACTTGGGACCCCCAGGTCCTTAGGAAATTAATCCGTAAAAATAAAAAAGTGTTTTTTTTTTCACTTTTTCATTTTTATCAATCAATTTGTGAAGCACCTGGGGGTTCCAAGTGCTCACTATGCATCTATATAGGTGCCTTGGGGGGTCTAGTTTCCAAAATGGGGTCACTTGTTGGTGAGCTCCAATGTTTGGGCACACAGGGACTCTCCAAACGCAAAGGGTTCCAATTTGTTAGCGGACACCATTGTGTAGTGCATGTCAGGTTGGTGTGCGGTGTGGTATATTGTAGTGCATACACCACACACACAACACACACACACACAATCTCATACACTACAACACACACACACCAACCTGACATAGCCTCCTCAGCTGAGTACGCCCTAGACTGGGATGATCGGGACGGGCGGGACATTTTGTGTTCTTTGTGCGTGTGTAAAAAAAAAAAAAAAAAAATCAAAACTTTATTATAGTGTGAGTGTACGTGTGTGTGCTTGGTGTAACCTTCTGCAGTCACGTGTGGGGGCGGTCAGGCGTAGGGGCCGGTCAGGCGTAGGGGGCGGTCAGGCGTAGGGGGCGGTCAGGAGTAGGGGGCGGTCAGGCGTAGGGGGCGGTCAGGCGTAGGGGGCGGTCAGGAGTAGGGGGCGGTCAGGCGTAGGGGGGGTCAGGCGTAGGGGCGGTCAGGCGTAGGGGGCGGTCAGGCGTAGGGGGCGGTCAGACGTAGGGGGCGGTCAGACGTATGGGGCGGTCAGACGTAGGAGGGGGCTGAGGAGATGGAGGAGCCAGAAGCAGCAGCAAGGGGGGTGATCACTGGGGCAGGAGCCGGCAGCAGCAAGGGGGGGTAGGAGGCCGGCAGCATCGGGGGGTGATTACTGGGGCAGAAAGGGGAGCAGGAGCTGGCAGGAGCAGGGGGCTGATTACTGGGTTTTCGGGGGGGGGTGATCACTGGGAACAGGGGGGGTGAACACTGGGAACAGGGGGGGGTGAACACTGGGAACAGGGGGGGTGAACACTGGGGGAGGGGGTGATTATTGGGAGGTGGGGGGTGATATCACTGGGACTGGGGGATGGTGGGTTTGATCACAGGAGCAGGGCATTTACACTGAGCCTGCTGCTGCTGTGATCACAGTCCACCGGCTGTCAGAAGGAGAGCAGCAGCCGGTGGATGAAGACGTGGGAGAGGGAGTGGAGGTCGGGGTGCAGGTATGAAAGTGGAGGGGGGGTGGAGAGGGGGGCGGGGGGGGGTGTGGAGGGGGGGGTCGGGGGGAGTGGCGGCAATACTTACCGCTGATCAGCGGTGGCGGCGGCAGACGCGATCCACAGGGTCCACAGCAGGGGGTCCGCAGCAGGGGGTCCGCAGCAGGGGGTCCACAGCAGGGGTCCACAGCAGGGGGTCCACAGCAGGGGGTCCACAGCAGACGATCTAGGGTTGGGGAGGTGCTGGGAGGTTTCAGCCATCCCTCCATATCTGATTGGGGCTAGTATCCATGTGACGCTAGCCCCCCAATCAGATCTGGGGGGAGGGGGGGAACAGAGGTGACACTCCCCCCAGCCAATGGCTGATGCTGTAAGCATCAGGCAATGCCCAGATTTAAATATTACACCAATTTTCATTGGTGAAATATTTAATTCATACCGATTGGCAGTTTCACTAAAAGTGAAAATGAAACAGCCAATCGGAGGGGTCCCAGGCACGGGGGGGTTAATCCACCCCCCGGGGGGTCGACTTCAGGATGTCCAGTTGCAGTAGCAACTGTGACACCTGAGCGACCCCGCTCGCAGGCGCTGCAGGGGCTCTTTCCCTCCATGTCACAGACGCTGTGACATGGGTCGGGAACGAACTGTTTTCCATGTCACAAACGGTGTGACACGGGTCGGGAAGGGGTTAAGTAACAAAGTCTTTGAAATGACTGGCAGAGCACATGTGCGATTGGATGCCATTACCAATAATGGTAATTGCTTTTCTAGGGATCCTCTATGACAGAACCACAGCACTACATAAGCCCAGACCCTAATTAGGGCCAAAGAACGCAGAGAGGTTATAAAGTCCCTTCCCACCCACATTTAGCAGTGTTTTAACTAGAAACTACTTACATATATAATGATTAATCATTTATTTATACTAGGACAATATGAAAGGCTAGGAATGAAGGAAATGTGAAGTGTGTTATCATGGATGAATCCTAAAAAAAAGAATAACTAGTAAAAAATAATTCTGTGGCATCCTCTATGAAAGCACCAGAGGAGTATGTGAAATACCAAATTCTAAAAGGGTTATCTGGGACTTTGTTTATTTTTCCCTATGGGACAAAAAACTTATGGGCAGGTAGTTGCTAACTAAGTGCCGGTTCTGCACTGCACAGATCTCGGCCGGCTCGGAGCATTTGGGGACCTCTCCTGCTTCTGCTGCTTGATTTGATCTCGCGTCAACAAAGCATCTCTTCCTCTTTCACCCTGTTCTGTTGACGGAGCATCACTGCCAATGTCATGCTGATTGACAGCTTACTCCCCGCAGTTAGGCAGCGGCGAGCCGGCTGTCAATCAACTTGACATTGGCAGTGACGCCCCATAAACATACATTTTTCCATTTAATTTGAAAAAAATTAAATCATTTAGAAAATGATGGCTGCATCACATCTCACAAAAGATGGGACAGAGTTAACAAAAGGTTGGAAAAGTAAGTGGAACTAATGAAAATAACTAGAGGGTAAATTTTCAACTAAGTAACATGACTGTATATAAAAAAAGCATGTTAGAGAGGCAGAGCCTCTCAGAAGCAAAGATGGTCAGAGGTTCACCAATCTGTGAACCCTAGCATCTAAAAATTGTGAAACAATTTCAGAAAAATGTTCCTCAATGTAAAATTGCCAAGTCTTTGAATATCCTACCATCCGCTGTACATAATTTAATAAAAAGATTTAGAGATTTGTACAAGCGACAAGGCTGATGGTCAATATTGAATGCTCGTGATATAAATGGGAAGAGGGTCATGTGACACAAACTTATTGAGAATTTCATAAGAAAAACAATGGTGTGCTTGGTTTTGACTTAACTTTATTCTTTCATGAGTTATTACAAGTTTATGACCACTTATAAAATGTGTTCAAAGTGCTGCCCATTGTGTTCGATTGTCAATGCAACCCTCTTCTCCCACTCTTGACACACTGATAGCAACACCGCAGAAGAAATGCTAGCACAGGCTTCCAGTATCCGTTGTTTCTGATGCTGCACATCTCGTATCTTCACAGCATAGACAATTGCCTTCAGATAACCCCAAAGATAAAAGTCTAAAGGGGTCAGATCGGGAGACCTTGGTGGCCATTCAACTGGCCCACAACGACCAATCCACTTTCCAGGAAACTGTTCATGTAGGAATGCTCGGACCTAACACCCATAATGTGGTGGTGCACCATCTTGTTAGAAAAACTCTGGGAACGTGCCATCTTCAGTGCAAAAAGAGGGCAACACATCATCATGTAGCAATTTTAGATATCCAGTGGCACTGAGGTTTCCATTGATGAAGAATGGCCCCACTATCTTTGTACCCCATATACCACACCATATCATCATTTTTTGTGTTCCAACAGTCTTGGAGGGATCTATCCACTGTGGGTTAGTGTCAGACCAATAGCGGTGGTTTTGTTTGTTAACTTCACCATCCACAAAAACGTTTGCCTCATCACTGAACATAATGTTCTGTGTAAACTGAGGGTACTGTTCCAATTTTTGTTTTGCCCATTCTGCAAATTCAGTGCGCCGATCTGGGTCATCCTCGTTGAGATGCTGCAGCAGCTGGATTTTGTAACGGTGCCATTTGTGAGTAGCTAATATCCACCGAAGGGATGTTCGACTGATGCCACTCTCCAGTGACATGCGGCGAGTGCTACGCTGTGGGCTCTTCCTGAATGAAGCTAGGACAGCCACTGATGTTTCTTCATTAGTGACAGTTTTCTTGCGTCCACATTTTGGAATATCCAATACTGAACCTATTTCACGAAATGTGGCAAGCAGTTTGCTAACTGTAGCATGGGAGATGGGTGGTCTCGTAGGGTGTCTTGCATTCAAATCTGCTGCAATGACCCGGGTACTGCGTTCACCAAACATCAACACAATTTCTATCCGCTCCTCCCGTGTTAACCTCTGCGATATGTCAATGGCTGTAAACAAAGAGAAACTTGTAAGTAACTCATGAAAGAATAAAGTTACGCTAAAACCAAGCACACCATTGTTTTTCTTATGAAATTCTCAGTAAGTTTGATGTGTCACACGACCCTCTTCCCATTGAAAAAAATAAAGTTGGATCCAAAATGGCCGACTTCAAAATGGCCGCCATGATCACCCATCTGGAAAAGTTTTCCCCCTCCCATATACTAATGTGCCACAAACAGGAAGTTGATATCACCAGCCATTCTCATTTTATTTAGGTGTATCCATATACATGGCCCACCCTGATATATATATATATATATATATATATACATATATATATATATATATATATATATATATATATATATATATATATATATACACACACGGTGGCATGTAAAAAATATATATATATATACATTTTAAAAATAAAAAAAGGGAAAATGGGCCGATGCAAAAGTTTGGGCATCCTGCATGGTTAGCACCTACTAGTAGAACCCCCTTTTCCAAGTATCCCAACTTGTAAATGTTTTTCATAGCTAGCCGAGGGTCTTTTAATTCTTGTTTGAGGGATTTTCATCCATTTTTCCTTGGAAAACTCTTTCCGTTCTGTGAGATTCCTGGGTCAACTTGCACGCACTGCAATTTTGAGGTTGAGCCACAGATTTTTAATGATGTTTAGATCAGGGGACTGTGAGGGCCATTGTAAAACCTTCAGCTTGCACCTTTTGAGGTAGTCTATTGTGGATTTTTACATGTGTTTAGGATCATTATCCATTTGTAGAAGCCATCCTCTTTTCAATTTCAGCTTTTTTACAGATGGCGTTGTGTTTGCATCAAGAATTTGTTGAAATTTCATTGAAGACATTCTGCCCTCTCCCTGTGAAATGTTCTCCGTGCCATTGGCTGCACCACAACCCAAAAGCATGATTGATCCACCACCATGCTTAATGCTTGGCGATATGTTCTTTTCCTGAAATTCTGTGCCCTTTTATCTTCACACATACCTTTGATCATTGTGGCCCAAGACTTCTATTTTAACCTCATTGGTCCCCAAGACTTGTTTCCAAAAGGCATCAGGCTTGTTTAGATGTTCTTTTGCATACTTCTGATGCTGAATTTATGGTGAGGATGCAGTAGAAGTTTTCTTCTGATGACTCTTCCATGAAGGCCATATTTGGGCAGGTGTCTCTAAGCAGTAGAACAATTTACCACAACTCCAGAGTCTGCTAAATCTTTCTGCAGGTCTTTTGTAGTCAAGCGGGGTTTCTGATTTACTTCTCTAGAAATCCTACGAGCAGCTCTCACTGAAATTTTGCCAGACCTTATCTTGACCACCACTGTTCCTGTTAACTTCCATTTCTTAATTACATTTCGAACTGAGGGAAGGGCAACTTGAAAATGCTTTTCTATCTTCTTACAGCCTTCTTCTGCTTTGGTGGCCTCCACCATTTTCATTTTCAGAGTGCTAGGCAGCTGCTTACAAGAACCAATGGCTGCTGTTTTTTGACACAAAGTTAGAGGAGGCTGGGCTTTTACAAAGCGTCGAAATTTGCAGCACCTGGCCTTTCCTATCTATGATAGTGAACAAGTCATAACACTAAAAGGCCAATTAAGGTCTGAAACCTTAGTCAAAGTTATCTGAGCACACAAATCTACAAGGGTGTCCAAACTTTTGCATCGGCCCATTTTCCTTTTTGTAGTTTTTAAAATGTTAAAGATGAATAAATATATATATACATATTTTTGCCTAAAATACAAAGGAAATGTGTCTAACTTTAGTCATTTTAGAGATAATTTCATCTTCAACTTGCTTAACTGTTCACAATAATAGTAATTTTTACCAGGGGTGCCCAAACTTTTACATGCCACTGTATATATATAAATATATATACTGTAGATTGTGACAGAGTCACTGGTGATATATGTGAGGGGTGATATGTTTCATTGCGGCTACTAGCTTCAGTGAACTGAACCTACAAGATTTCTCCAGCATGTTATGTGTTGGAGATTTTGTGAATGACCATTGTGAAGGGTGGGAGGTCAATCACCATATCTCCACCTCAAGGCTGTGACTGGGGAAGTTAAATGCTCAGTCACTGTTTTTTTTTCTCTGTTGTGAGTTTGGAGAAGGAAGTCTCCAGACTTTGTGGAACTTCAGCTCAGGAGGCGGGCGAATTCTGCATGCATATGGAATGTGCTATCATTTATATTTTGTTTTACCATTATGCCGGCAAGGCCGTGTTTACTTTGTGGAACCTGCAGTGCTTTATTCCTTTTTAAATACACCTGCAGATGAAAATATATAATATACAACATATACTCATAGTCGCCAGCTTGGGTATCAATATACAGTATATGTATATTTAGTCAGTAGAATATAAACTGTAGACTTTTGGTGTGTACTAAATATTCTTTTTTAGTACATGGTTTTGTCTCAGTTAGCCGTTGTTCTTACATACGAACAGAAAGTGGTAAGGTGCTATTTAATAAGATATTAATTATTAATAGTCAAGGCTGTCATTAATAATTAATATCGGACCTCAATATAGGTGTAGTTTCGTCCATTACAATTTTGTTGGGATACAGTCCTTTAACAAACACAGGGAAAAAAAGGAGTAAAGAAACGTGTAAAACCAACCAAAATATGTGTCAAACCTGTAAGGCCGCTACCGGACATATAGTTGATGAGAGGTATGTATCACAGAGATGGTTGTCATCTGTGATGTAATCATGGAGTATTGCTTTAGTGCACATAGCACTAAGAGGAGTGTTTGGTGCATCTGGGCCAGGTTTTATGGGAAGCCTGAGAGATGGGTGGGTCTGGCTGCCCACATACCTCACCTCTGGGTGTGGTTAAGAAGTTAAAAATGGAGTTGCCTGTGTATGGAGAGAGAAGGCCTCCTGTGTGGTTTATCCAGACTAAGCCAGGGTACTGGATGCTATCCAGCCTGTGTGACCATGATTTTTTTTGTAGCCAGCCAAGGATTTTCAATTCTTGTTTGAGGGATTTTCATCCATTCTTACTTGGAAAATTCTTCCAGTTTATTTATTTATTTTACTCACTTATATAGCGCCATTAATTCCACAGTGCTTTACAGACAATATTGGCACTGTTCCCATTGGGGCTCACAATCTACATTCCCTATCAGTATGTCTTTGGAGTGTGGGAGGAAACCAGAGAACCCGGAGGAAACCCACGAAAACACGGAGAGAACATACAAACTCCTTGCAGATATTGTCCTTGGTGGGAACCCAGGACCCCAGTGCTGCAAGGCTGCAGTGCTAACCACTGAGCCACAGTGCTGCCCAGTTCTGTGAGATTCCTAGGTCGTCTTGCATGCAATGCTATTTTGAGGTCGAGCCACAGATTTTCAATGATGTACAGATCAGGGTACTGTGAGGGCCATTGTAAAACCTTCAGCTTGCGCCTTTTGAGGTAGTCTAATGTGGATTTTGACATGTGTTTAGGATCATTATCCATTTGGAGAAGCCATCCTCTTTTCAACTTCAGCTTTTTTACAGATGGCGTTGTGTTTGCATCAAGAATTGTTTGAAATTTAATTGAAGACATTCTTTCCTCTAGCCATGAAATGTTCACCATGCCATTGGCTGCAACACAACCCCAAGGCATGATTGATTCACCAACATGCTTAATGCTTTGCGAGATGTTCTTTTACTGAAATTCTGTGCTCTTTTTTCTTCACACATACCTTTGATCATTGTAGCCAAAAACTTTTTTAACCTCAGTGGTCCACTAGAATTGCTTCCAAAATGCATCAGACTTGTTTAGATGTTATTTTGCATACTTCTGACGCTGAATTTTATGGTGAGGACGTAGGAGAGGTTTTGTCTCATGTTAGTCGTTGTTCTTACATATATAGCATAAGAAACAGAAAGCGGTAAGGTGTTATTTAATAAGATATTAATTATTAATATTCAAGGCTGTCATTAATATCAGACCTCAATATAGGTGTAGTCTCGTCCCGTTAACATTTTGCTGGGATACAGTCCTTTAACAAACACATGGGAAAAAAAGGAGTAAAGAAACGTGTGAAACCAACCAAAATATGTGTCAAACCTATAAGGCCGCTACCGGACATATAGTTGATGGGAGGTATGTATCACAGAGATGGTTGTCATCTGTGATGTAATCCTGGAGTATTTCTCTAGTGCACATAGCAGTAAGACGATTGTTTGGTGCATCATGGCTAAGTTTTACGGGCAGCGTGAGAGATGGGCGGGTCTGGCTGCCCACATACCTCACTTCTGGGTGTGGTTAAGAGGTTAAAAATGGAGTTCATTGTTTGACACATGGTCTGCGTATGGAGAGAGAAGGCTTCCTGTGTGGTTTATCCAGACTAAGCCAGGGTACTGGATGCTATTCAGCCTGTGTAGCCACAGGAATGGCTAACCAGAGACTTTGTCTAAAGGACTGTTTTCTTTGTTTTGCCTGCACTGAAGGCTGTTTATTTTCCTTTTGCTTGTGAACGGTTAATGAAGCAATAAACCGACATGGACATTTAAATGTAAATGCTTCCTGTTTTGCCTCCCAACACAACCAAGTGAGTAGCATTCCCTACAAACTAAAGACTCCTCAAAGTCCCCACCTTTAGTTTGATGACCGCTTTCCACACGCTTGGCATTCTCTTAAGCAGGTTCATCAGGTAGTCACCTGGAATCGCTTTCCAATAGTCTTGAAGGAGTTCCCAGAGGAGCTGAGCACTTGTTGGTTGCTTTGCTTTCACTCCAACTCATCGCAATTGTGTTGAGATCAGGTGACTCTGGAGGCCATACCATCTGATGCAGCACTCCATCCCTCTCCTCTCTGGTCACATAGCCCTTAAATATGGTAGTGTGATTGGGGCCATTGTCCTGTTGCAACATAAATGATGGTCCCACAAGCGTAAACCAGATGGACTGGTAGGTTGTTGCAGATTGCTGTGGTAGCAAGTTAATAACACAATTTGGATATACAGATCCATTTAACAATTCAAAGGGAGTACCCAAAACTGAATCAAAACCATTAATGTACCCCCATAATTAAATAGAGAAATATGAACCTGACATGGTTGATCCGTTACAGTAATAGAATTCTTTATTAATCACAGCAAACAGACAAATATATTAAAAATTACGCCCCTAAAAAAAACCTTTAAAAACCTAAAGGGCAGTGCGGTACAAAGATGGTAGTATAACAGCACATATTTATATAAGACAAAATACAATCAATTACATATGACTACCATTAATCACTATTACATATAATTACATAGTATACAGCTTATCACTGAATAAATTTACACAGTTCTAGAACCATATAGAACTGTGACTATGGCAGTTAATTAACCCATGTTATACAGTTTAAAACCAACCATGTGCCATGTTTTCGGCACCATGCTGCCCAGTACCGAAACGCGCGTTTTGCTTCATCGGAGGGGAGCAATGCTGGGTAAGTGTGCCTTGAATTTGGAATAAAACAACAGTGTTGTCAGGGAAGCACCCCCACATAGACATCCAGTACAAAAATTGCTTTTATTTTTGATTTTTTTTTTTGTATATATATTTTTACAAATCTTAATAATTTTTATTACATTTCTATTTAGCCTAACTACGGGGCTTGAATATTTTACATGTTGATTGCTGCTATTATACATGGGTGCGCCGATGGGCGCGTGGAATGACTCGCTCCCTGCCAGCATGTTAAATACTGCTGTCAGAGATTGACAGCAGCATTTAACAGGTTAACAGCCACAGGGGAAGCTCCTGTTAACCTTTTAAAGGCACATGATGGCTGATTAAATCAGTCCTCATCAGGACCCCCCATCCGAGCCCTCCTGTTCTGCTCACCTGATGCAATTCAGTTGAAATCTATTGCCAAGCGGGAAGGTTCCCGCACGGCAATATTTAACATCCACCAGCCAATCACAGGCTGGCAGCTGATGTCAGAGCACATGTCGATGGCGTATGACATCACTGTCATGCACCCGCGACCGTGTCTTGGATGATGGGAGAGCTGGGCGCTGCTGGACAGTTTAAAGGTAAGGAGAAACCTTTTTTTTTTCCTTTTTTTGCAAAGCCACACTATGGGGGCAGAATGGAGAGACATGGGGCAGAATGGAGTGACATTGGGGCAAGATGGAGACATTGGGGGCAGGATGGAAACATTGGGGGCAGAATGGAGAGATGTGGGGGCAGATGGAAACATGGGGGCAGGATGGAGACATGGGGGCAGAATGGAGAGACATGGGGCAGGATGGAGACATGGGGATCAGGATGGAGAGACATGGGGGCAGGATGGAGAGACATGGGGGCAGGATGGAGAGACATGGGGGCAGGAGGGAGAGATATGGGGGCAGAATGGAGAGACATGGGGGCAAAATGGAGACAAATGGGGGCAGGATGGAGACATTGGGGCAGGATGGAGACAAATGGGGGCAGGATGGAGACAAATGGGGGCAGAACGGAGACAAATGGGGACAGGATGGAGACAAACGGCAGGATGGAGACAATTTTGCCAGTATAGGGCCCCGAAATTGACGGTGGCAGCCCTGTGACCAGACCTGACACTAGCCTCCTGCAATAGAAAAGTATATTTCCAATATTAGGTGTTTTACAATTGGAAAAACAACCTTATTGGACAGATCTGGCCACATGCTCCTCCACCAGCAGACATTTTATAGACAGGAGAGCTGTGCAGTCTGTGAATGCTAACAAGACAAAAGAGAACCTGTAATACTTATATATTCTTAAGTGCCACAAAACCCCAACCCACCAGTTAAAATAAAGATAAAGTGGCCAGCCCCTTTAACCCCTTCACCCGCCTGTTTTCACCTTCATTACCAGGTCAAATTTTACAATTCTGACCAGTGTCACTTTATGAGGTAATTACTCTGGAACGCTTCAACGGATCCCAGTGATTCTGAGACCATTTTTTCATGACATATTGTACTTCATGATAGTGGTAACATTTGTTCGATATCACTTTCGTTTATTTGTAAAAATATTGCAAATTTGGCAAAAATGTTGAAAATTTCGCAATTTTCAAACTTCATACCATTGGTCGGTGAAGAAAGAATAATTACATTTTCACCACAAAATTTTGTTTTAGCTCCAGATTTTACAATTTCACACGGGGAAATGGGTAAAAATGGCACCAAAATTTGTCACACAATTCTGCTGAATGCGGAAATACATAGATAGGATGTTCATCACTCTGATATAAAAATACGGTGCCAGGATAGGATACCACTCCATATACTCAGTGAAGAAAGAATCCAACACTCATCAAGTTGCAGAAAAATAATAGCAGATTTATTAGTAAAGCAATCCAAAAACAGTGACGTTTCGGTCAAAAGAACCTTCTTAAGACAGGTTGCATATGGTACACTGCATGTAACAGCGCTGTGGGGAATAGGGGTTCAGTGCCCATACGATTTGTGCTAATCAAGACAAGTAATTGCATCCTACAGGATTATGTTTAGAAATGTGAAAATCAAGTTATTTCTTAAGGGCCTGGTTCACACAGGACAGTTTTCTAATAATAATTCTTATTTATATAGTGCCAACATATTCCGCAGCACTTAATTAAGTAGGGACATGTACAGACAATAAAAACAATACAATGTATCACATTTCAACAGTTACATGAGGAGTGAGGGCCCTGCTCGCAAGTTTACAATCTACATGGAAATGGGGGGACACAATAGGTAGAACATGGTCATCAGCCAGTAACAGTGTGCTATTGGATGCATGGAGGATGTGGACACATTTAGGAGGGAACAGGGGAGAGTTAGGTGAGTTGAGGTGATAGGCTTGTCTAAACAGATGTGTTATTAAAGCACGTTTGAAGACATGGGGGCTAGATATTAGCAGGATCGTTTGGGGTAGTGCATTCCAGAAAACTGGTGCGGCACGAGATAAGTCTTGGAGATGGACGTGTGAGGTTCGGATTAAGGAGGGTTTTAGTCTTAGATCAGTTGCAGAACGGAGGGCACAGGAAGAGTGATAGACAGAAATGAGAGATGAGATATAGCGCGGTGCAGAACTGTGGAGAGCTTTGTGGGTGAGAGAGATGAGTTTGTATTGTATTCTGTGGTGAATGGGTAACCAGTGCAATGACTGGCACAGGGTAGAGGCATCGGTGAAGCGGCCTGAAAGAAATCCGACCCTGGCTGCTGCATTCAGAATGGATTGATGAGGAGAGAGTTTGTATAGAGGGAGACCGATTAGAAGAGAGTTGCAGTAGTCCAGACGAGAGTGAATAAGAGCGACAATAAGAGTTTTTGCAGAATCAAAGGTGAGAAAAGGTCGGATTCTGGAAATGTTTTTAAGGCGCAGGTGACATGAGCGAGTGATTGTATATGGGGAATAAAGGAAAGTTGTGTGTCAAATATGACTCCAAGATAGCAAGCTTGCTATTTGGGAGTTATTGTGGCACCACCCAAGGAAATTGAAAAGTCAGGTATAGGTAGGTTAGTAGAGGGAGGAAAAACAAGGAGTTCAGTTTTGGAGAGATTCAGTTTCAGATAGAGGGAGGACGATCACTGGTATTTTGTATTAGAGTGGGGGTGATGTCAGGTGAAGAGGTGTATAGTTGGGTGTCATTAGCATAGAGATGGTACTGGAAACCAAATCTGCTGATGGTATGTCCAATAGGGGCAGTATACAAAGAGAAGAGGAGGGGACCTAGGACTGATCCTTGATGAACCCCGATAGTAAGGGGAAGATTAGAGGAAGAAGAGCAGGCAAAAGATACCATGAAGGAGCGGTCAGAGAGATAGGAGGAAAACCAGGAGAGAACAGTGTCCTTGAGGCCTATAGAGCGGAGCATAGTGAGGAGGAGCTGGTGATCCACAGTGTCAAAAGCGGCAGAGAGATTCAGGAGAAACAGCAGGGAGTAGTGACCATTAGATTTAGCTGTCACTAGATCATTAGAGACTTTAGTGAGGGCAGTTTCAGTAGAGCGTGAGGAGTGGAAACCGGATTGTAAAGCGTTGAGAAGAGAGTTATCTGATAGCGGATTAGACGGGAGCAGACCAAGTGTTCCAGGAGTTTAGAGATGAAGGGAAGATTAGAGACCAGTCTGTAGTTAGCAGTACAGTTCTGGTCCAGGGATGGCTTTTTAAGTAAAGGTGTTATGATGGCATGTTTGAATGAAGAGGGAAAGATACCCGAAGAAAGAGAGGTTAAATATTTTAGTTAGGTGGGTAGTGACAGCTGGGGAAAGAGATTGAAGGAGATGTGAGGGAATAGGGTCACTGTTGCAGGTTGTAGGGTGAGAAGAAGCGAGGAGTCTGGTCTCTCCTTCTTCTGTGACAGTCTCGAAGATGGAAAGTGAACTTGAGGTGCGGGAGGGAAGGGGATTCAGACTCTGAGGGGATTGTGCAAAAATGTCTTGGCGGATATGATGTATTTTTTGTAGCAAATAAGTGGCCAGATCATCAGCGCTTAGGTTGGTGACAGTGTCTGTACTTTAGGGCTCAGGAGGGAGTGGAAGGTTTCAAAGTGTCGTTTAGGATTGTTGGCTAGAGATGTGATGAGAGTGGTAAAGTAGACTTGTTTAGCCAGATGGAGAGCAGAGTTATAAGTTTTGAGCATAAACTCATGAAATAGTGGATGAAGTCTTCTGCCGAAAGTGATTTTCTCCACAGACGCTGAAGAAAATGTGTTTGCATCGTGTGCCAGGGCTGCCGTCTATGCTGCGTCATTCTGGGTGTAACAGGTGCTGCTTCATCCAGGGCACTCTGCAATGTGTTGTTATAGTGTGACAATGCTGAGTCTGGACAGAAGAGGGAGAGGATGGGTGCTAAAGATGACTGTAGATTGTTCATAAGATGCTGGGTATTAATGGCACGTAGATTTCTGTGTGTATGGTTTTGTATACACATACATGACTACTTGGCAATTAAGCCCTGAACATAACCATGACCACTCTAATTTTACCAGAGGGTACACTTGAGTGTAAATAACCATCTTGCTGACTGAAGTAAATGATCCTTTTGCAAGAAGAGTAAAATGTGTAAAGAAGATTAGGTATTTTAGAAAGCCGCAAAGTATGAAACTGAGAAACTGCCATATTATTCAGCACACGTAATGTGTTTCTTATTATGGCTTGAATTACAAAGACAAGAGCATCCTATTAAGGCTGGAGTGTTTGGGAAGATCTACAGGACACTTATTGCTGATAAATTTTAAATGAAAATGTTTTTAAACTCTTGGAAACACTATATGTATTCATTTCATTATATTGATTTTTATCTGAGGCAGCCAACCTAGAAACAAATATTTCAGCAGGAACAGACTCAAGTGAATTCATTACTACTACAATGAAAACTAGCATTGATCTGTGAGCAGTATGTGGTAGAGAAAAGAGTATATATCACAGCCCCCTAAAGCACTCAGCTCTGCCGTCATTCTGGTTTGTGTCTTAAAACTGCAGCACAAAATAATGAGGTTCAAAAAATATTTTCTTTTAACTTTCCAATGGAGAAAAATTGTATTATTTGCTCCCCAAATTATCCCTAATTTTAAAAGTCCCGGTCTTTATGTGCTATTCACACAAAAGGTGTTCAGTCCAATTTGGTTCTATCCAGGGTATAGTTATTTAAAAAAATAAAATTATGCATAACGATAGTTTGTTTTCCATAAGTCTATCAAGACAGCATCGATGTGATTGACCCACTAACCCAATAGGAACAGGAGAAACAAATGTGAAAGGGAATCTGTTAATCTTCTAAACTGTTAATATCGGCATGTAGATCACAGAAAGTGGAATAAAATGATACCTTGATATCTGTGATGCGAGGTCTTATTCCAGATAAAACTCCATTTTTCTTATTATGTAAATGAGCTGTTAAGATCTATGGTCAGGACATAGATCTCCCTGAGAATCTACATCCAGAGCTTATTTTAAATGGAACGGGACGTTACAAGTGTGAGACATGTAATGGCTGACAGTTTAAAATAAGCGCTGGAGGCAGATTCTCAGGGAGATCTATGTCCCGACCATAGATCTTAACAGCTCATTTACATATTAAAAACTTGGATATCTCTGGAATAACACATCAGACTCCACCGCTAGTTCCTCCATCAACCACGTGCATTTCTATTCCACATGCACCTACTCGGGGTCTCAGACCAATGTAGCCAGTGACACTGCGTCCTTTCTCCTCATCCTATCCTCCAATACCCGCCAGCAGTCTATTACTGATGGTCAGATAGACCGAAACGTTTATTTTTGTCTTTGGACTGCATTAAAATTTTTCTTATGTAAATTATTGAGTGCCGAGGTTATTCTACTTTGCAGTATGGGTTCGGACCCTACTCGAACACCTAAACTGTCCAGTTGTGCAGCGGTTAGTATTCTATATACTATTAGATTAGTAATGACAAAATAGAACAACTTTATTTGATAAAATTAGACATAGAATCAACAATACAGAATCCAACAAGTGGTATACAGAAGGTGGGGTAATAGGATAGTAGTAAAATATCATAATGAGTACATATAAATTGATACATGATTGGTCATATATAACGTTATATGGAGTGCCCATAGACATAAATATTAATATTTACATGGTAGGTAAGAGATAAACATATAATGTATGTTCATCAGTATATTAAAGAAGATAGTATCAGGAGCTCAAAAATAATGATTAACAATATCAAAGTATATAGGAAAAAAGGCAATTCTATATGATATAATCCACAGGGTGATGGAGTAATATAGCATGGACTGCAGTTATTTCACATGGTAGTGAAAAAACTTATTTTACATAAAGTGACCGTGCATTAAAGGTGCAAATGTGCAAAAATTATTAAATAAAGAATGGAAAATTCATGAGATTTTTGAGCAGCCACTGGCAAAATTAAGACAAAATTGTCACCACATGATTAGGAAGGAACCAATGTGATTAGATGAACATGCTTACCACCAGAGTGCTGGTACCACACACCGCATTTCCCGACGCACGTTTCGACACTGCGGGCTTTGCACCTTTAATGCCCTTATCCATATGTATGTCACTTGACAAATGGTAAGCTTTTAATATTAGAGTTAGGACTGTCCCATAAGGGAAACAGTGACATGGTGGGATGGCTTTTACATTATTTTGATCAAAATTGTTAACTAAATACCCTTTATTATTTATCATTATTTTTTGTACTGTGCGATTTACCCATTTACTTCCAGATATTTGGGTATTTTTCTTGTCTTTGGTTTTTCTCTGCCTCAGTCATTGTGGCCAAGATACTCTCCTCTGCCATTTTAATACGTACGAGGGTCAGTCAATAAGTAATGCCTCCTATTTTTTTTTTCTCCTTTTAATTGGCAAGAAATTCAAATGCAATTACATAGGTTGAAAACCACAACATTAACGATTAATTTCTCACTTTTCAATATAATCTCCATCCATTTCCACAGTCTTGGTCCACCGTTTAACAAGGGCATGTATTCCAGCATGGTAAAAAGCATTCTTGGGACCCACCGTGCACAAACTTTTCTGTATACCAGTTGTCCAATAATTTTCAGCACACTGCCTTTACTGAGGCAGATAATGCCACACAATTCATCTGCAGTCACCCGGCGGTCACCACGAATGAGGTCATCGACTCGATGAATGTTGCTTAGAGTCACTGCGGTTACTGGCCTGCCACTCCGCATTGTGTCAGCCAACGGTGACGGCCCTTCAGCTGTGTTACAGCGACGAACCCATTGTCTAAATAGTACTGACATCCACTGTTGCCTCACCGTACACATTTTTCAGTCTCTCATGAATTCGAATTGGCGCTTCACCTTCTGCATGCAAGAATTCAATCACAGAACGTTGTCTAATACGAACATCGATGGCAGCCATTTTGTAAATGGATACAGTCCTGCCACCTGTTGGTGCAGGAAGTTGCAATTGCTGTGGATTGGAGAAGAAGGTTTGAGGAATTGTACCAAATTCAAATATTTAACATAACTACCTTATTTAAGGAGAAAAAAAAAATAGGCATTACTTATTGACTGACCCTTGTAGTTGGCCTTTCAACAGATCCAGCCATACAAGTTTCTGAAATGGCTAGATTAAAAGAACCGACAGAATTCCCAAGCTCCCGCCTCCCTATTAAGGGGGCTTTTTAGAGCTCACATTGTCAAAGGGTAACATCGCCCATCTTGATGTTTTTGAAATGGCCACATCAATTTTAGGAGCGTTGTCGCCTATAACCGAGTGTTTCTCCTCATGGGAATATTTGCGCCATGAGGGTAAGAAACCCTTCCTTTCAGTTTTAACTCCCTTTTGATGAGGGGGGGGGGGGGGGAGAACTTTATCATTTACATCTAAATGAAGTCATGGCAGGTCCTTTTAGTCTACCGCGAGCTGCAGGCAAGCCAGGACAAGGACACTGGGGGCCATCAGGAGGTAAGTATAATGTATATTTTTTATTTTATTCTTTTTTTACAGGTACTATGGTACCCGAGTCTGGAAGAGTCTCTTCTTCTCCAAACCCAGGTACCATCCGCACATTGAACCGCATGTTATCCGCATGTACAGATGCAGTGATGAGGATGACATGCGGTCCAATGCAAGTCAATGGTGGCGAAAATGACGCGATTCCACAAAATAATTGGTAGTGCTGCCAATTTTTCCGCAATGATAATCCGCATGTGCTATGCACATGCCGCGGAAATTTCCGCTGCGGATCATTGGGGAACATGGCAGACCTTCTACCAAGCGATTCTGCAGCAGAACTGCCGCTGCGGAAACGCTTAAACGCAAAGTGGGTACACAGCCTAAGACTGACATAACCCCTCCTTGCATCAAGAGAACCAGAGATTCCCAGCCATACCCCCAGGCTAGTTACTCACCATTCCTCAAACTACGTAGCAGCTACAATCCAACAAGGGCCAGCTCATTCAGTTTAGAATGGCTATTGACCGCCAGAATTTGGTAAACCTGCACAGTGATCCTTCCCTGAACTTGGGTTGTCACACATTTACTAGATTTTCCCTCAACAAGGAAAATGACAAACCCCAATTACAAGGTTAACATTCACAAAGGTCACTTACCACTCAGGAGCAGTTTAGGTATCAGATTATGAGGAGGAATAGTCTTTCTAGGCTGCAGACTTGTCCATCCTGTTGGCACATTCCAACTTTCCTGGTGCTGCTGCTAAGGAGGGTCATTACAGATGGTCACCTAGCTGCTCCTTCACCGAGCTGACCACAGCTTTCATCCAGCAGTCAATGCCCCACTAACACAGCGCTGCCATTCAAGTTTAGCGCCTACCCCAGAAATGGATCCATCACTTCAGGCACTCCTGACATCACCAGCATGCTAGTCATCAGGGCACGCTTTTACAGACGTGCGCATGTGCAGGCCCAAGACAATGTGGTGGCTGGCAGACAATGAGTTTCCATGCTGCTGCCATCCAGCATCTGCTCCAGCTGATTGCACCTGACATCACCAGTACTCTCATCAGCGCAAGCTCTCAGACCTGTGCATGCGCAGAACTGGGAAGTGCTGTAGTCAGCCGACCTCAGGGAATGGTGCTGCTACTCACACCAGTCAAGTCCTCCTGAACCAATTGCAGTGCTTCCAGGACCCCTGCTCCAACCACAGCAGAGACCGAACTGCTGCCTGAGTAGACTGACCAAGCCTGGGTAAGTCTTCTACGACGATCATTCCCCTGGACGTCTCCAGGATGTAGGTTCCCTCTCCAAGGACCGAAAACCAACTGATGCTTTAAAGCTGGGCACATTAAACTCCCCATAGTAGCTTTTCTATAGATCAGGGTTCCCTAACTCCAGTCCTCAAGGCCCACCAACAGGTAATGTTTTCAGGATTTCCTTACTATTACACAGGTGATGGAATTATTGCCTGTGTAGGTGATGGAATTGTCACCTGTGCAATACTAAAGAAATCCTGAAAACATGACTTGTTGGTGGGCCTTGAGGACTGGAGTTGGGTGTGGTGATCTATAGCAGGGTTCCCCATCTCCTAACAGGAGACCTCAGATTAGACTTGTTCTGGCATACAATCGAAACCCAGATCCACTTCAAGCTGCTGCTAAGCAAAACACTTATTCTAATTGATAACCAAAAGCAGTTTCAGAAAGGTCTGGGACCCAAGACAAGTTTGTGACAATATAGTGGGTCTGGTTCCTGCTTGCACAAATTCACCATCACTTGAACCTGCCAAGACACTCCCTGCTTAGAGCCTGGGACCCAGGAGAACAAAGTTGTGTCACTCAACTGATAGCATAGAGCACCACTCATGTGGAAAGGAAAGCAATACACCCCTGCTCTAGGGCAGTGTCTGGCTAACTTTGAAAAGATTCAGCTGCTGGTCACCAGACCTAGGTAACAGAGCTCCCCTCTGCTCCGTCCTGATAGGCATAGGACAAACAATGACATGGTGGATGAAGGGAATAGGGGCTTTAATCTGTTTTTCCTGGCATTATTAGGTCAGTGATGCAATCTTTAATGGAGTGCTGTTATGTAAACCACATTTTCATATCCGAGTGTTCAATACAATTGGCATTATGTATATTAGTTAACAATATCCTACAAGTACTCATTAGCTAAGGGCTTTTTTCTTATATATACACCAACTGTACCAAGATCATGATTGTAAAGATTTTTAAAACTTTATTAGCACAAGAAAAATTACATAAACCACTGCCAAAAATCTAAAATACTCAAATAAAAAAAACATTAGGGCAGTGTAGACATATTATAAGGTGCAGCAATAGAATAATAATCATATCACAGTAAATATAACAATCACTGGACTAGAAAAAAAATACTAACCTATACAAATCATAATAAAGCAATTAATAATGCATATTACCATGCTGCACATCCAGCAATAAAAATAGCCCCTATACCAATGCAATCTGTGTAGGCTACAAGTCCTAAATACATTAAACTGGAGTTTGGGTGAATCAATTCACCGAACCGGATCCATCAGCCAGCTCTGTAATTAGTGGCCTGCCTCCTACATGACAGCATCCACGAGTTTAGGGATTAGCTGACCTGTTGAGACATCACGTCAGGCTGGCTAATCAAAAGAGGAATCATAGATGCTGGGACATGGTCACGATGGAACTTCTAAAGCAATCGATTTTCAGCAACTCAATGCAATTGCCGTCACACGCTATTGAAATAAGCCATATGACAAGTGATTCATTGACATGGCAGAGCAGGTCTTTCATTTATTGCCTTTAGGATAAGACTGCCTACACAAAATGCACTGATATAAGGGCGGTTTTTATTTTTGTATATATGGCATTATAATATTCCTCATCTCAAAAGTAATTGTGGAAGAGTGTATATTTTGGGGTACTCTATTGGTATGATATTGAGGAAAGTTTATAGTGGGTCTTGTGTTTTAATATGGCTTACCAAGTATTAACCTACAGGTGGGACCAAATGCTCAAAAGGAGCTGACCAGTGGCAGAAAAACCTTAAGAATTTATGATAAAACTTCATGTACTGACCAATCTTTAAAGATAAGGATGGACAGACTTTAAAAAAAAAAGTAAAATTTAAAGATAGTTGAAGGAGTTATCCAGGCTTCGGATAGTTCATCAATACCTAGGGTTCAGACAGCTGCCATACAGACTGATCAGCGGTTTCCAGCTTCAGAAATGGCCAGATGTAAAGAGTGAGGGGAGCTGAACGGCACTGCTCCATTCATTATGTAGTGGCCGTTCTCGGGTACTGCAGCTCAGTTCCTATTCAAGTCAGTAGAAGCTGAGCTACAATACCAAGGAACAGAGCTGTTCTGCTCAGCTGAAAGCTGATTTGTAAGTGCCATGTCTAAGGTTATATCAGATGTAGATCAATCATGAAAATAGGTCATCTGTATAGTGAGCCTGGGCAAACCCTTTAAATCAGCTTTTAGTCTAGGTCACATTTTCTCATGTTCAGAAACATTTAACACCTGTGTATGCGTAGAGTATGAAGGCATTTACTAGCAATGAAAAAAACAAGCTTTTGGAGCCATCATGGAAACTACAGAACAGTGTGCAGATTAGAAGACAAGCAATTACCGATCGAAGACTTTATTAACTTAATACCATATCAGTGTCAGTACACATTAAAATAAGGAAATTATAGTACACAAAGCACCTAGCAGTTACATTAAGTTTACTATATCCACTCCCCATATTAGTATGTGTCATGATTCCATTCAAAATATTGATCTCCTCATAGGTGTAAACAAATTATAAAATAACGGAATTTAGACATTTACATATGAACCAACACATGATTTGGTTATGAACTGCTTTGTCTATGGATCCGTAGTTTTCAGTTATTGTGAAGGAAGTGCTAAAAATGAGTGAACACCGTGCACAAAGCTTAGAGTAACAGTAAAATCTGCAGAAAATGCAAGGTGCACTGTACAAGGGAAATGCAATTATATAAGATTTTTTACACACCGATAAATACTACAAACCTAAGCGATATACATCAAGCACAAATGAAAAATGGCATTTTTTCAGCTGATGACATCACCATGAGCTTTTCAGTTGCTGACTTCACATTTCAAGGTTGGATCCCATCCTGACTATTTAGAAGAACTCTCCAACATCTGCTCTCTTGTCACGCAGTTTGCTTCTAGCCTTTGTACGAGCCTTGAATGCCGCAGAGTTGTTCATGTGCTTAAATGAAAAAAGTAACTTTAGAAAGAAATTTCACAATACACTTCTTACCCAAGAGGCCCATAAATGCAGAGGAGTATCTTCTGCTCATATGCAAAGGAATCCTAACTTTAGTGATAATTATTCAAAGGGTTAATGTAATCTTTCATCTTCTGAAGGCCATAGACCCCTAATCTGCAGAAGTTCTGATAAGTGGGATGTTGACACCCAAGGTCAAATGAACCTTTGATCTGGTCTAATAGGTCTCACACCGCCTTAATGTGGTTCTGTGTACACACTGGTAATGTGGCTCCTATAGAATATAGGCCTATATTACACCTGTGCACCTCTGAATTGAAGACAAACCTCAATTAAATGACATTAACATTTCATCGCACTATGTAAATATACTGCATCTTGAATATAGGTCTTAAACCACAAGTGTAAATGTGAAAACATGTGATCTTTATTCTTGGAAGGGATTTAGGTGAAACAGGCCAATCTTACAGCCCAATTGCTCTTCTGTAACTCAACACCCTAATAATCTGCTGTCTACATAGTCCGTACACATTCCTAATCATGCCCTAGACACCTTATGACAGAGTGAATGTTGGAGAGAAATCTAGGAACATGGGCCCCAATTATAAGCTTTTAAGCCAGAAAACTGGGGTAAAAATGTTGCAACTTTTGGCATTTTCACCCCATATTTGTCCAGCTCTAAAAAAAAAAGTGTGTGGAGCAAAAGCAGGACGGGGCATGGCAACCAACGCTCGTCAAATTCCTTACGCCACTATTACTACTCCTTTCTATGACTGGAGTAAGCTTTAGATAGAGGCGCACAGCATTTAATGCCTTACCTGATTCATTAAGAGGCCACTTAATAAATCAGGTGCCTTAAACGCCTCTACCTCCTCATCAAGAACAGTGAAAAACATGGTGAATCGGAGCCATAGTTTTATGTAAAACTACAATTGGTGAAAGTTGGGAAAAAAATTTGCCAGAGACAATGACTTTGACAACTTACCCTTTCATCACGGGAAACCTTCATTGCTTTAAGAGTAGCTGCGTCCAAGAGCAAAGGGGGACCAAGCTCAAAAATACTACGAAGAAATCCGTTTGTCTAGGTGAGGTGGGGATGGAAGGGAAACAAAAAAAAAAAACAAACAAAACAGCAGCTTAGAGACCATAATTACACCAGTAATTTAAGAAAAAACGTTTGCATTATGGATGCCTTTAAGAAGTAGTATCCTACAACTAAATTTCTGGAGGGCGGGGATTACTTGAAAAGAAACAGTTCCGGTCTTCAGTAACATCTGAGACTTGACATCAGATTTCAATCAATGCCAAGTGAGACTTCACATCAGTAAGGGGCAATGAGCACTTACAATGCAGTGAACCCAGTGATCATACCCATTTATATAGGAAGATCTTAAAAGGGATCGCCCAGGTTTGGGGTTCAAGTCTGCAGTCACTGATTGCAGACTTGTAAATCCTCACAGAGCACACCATCAGGATTCTCCGGTGTCAGGTGGTCATGTTACTGCAAATATGCGATCTGCATATTTACAGACATATTGCAACTAGACGTATCGGGCTTCTCGCCATTCACTTATATTGAGTGAGGCCGTGCAAGTTTAATAAGCCTACTTGCGGTCATGCATCTGCCCATTCCTAAGAATCCTGACAGTGCACTGAGGATTCACACGTCTGTAGTCATACTTTTTTGACAACTTCCCAAAAATATTTTAAAATAATATTTGCGGTGTTAATTCCCTTTTCCCTGCATGTAAGATAAGATCGGTGTTCAGAAGCCTCAAACAGGTGGGAGTTTCCTTAAAAGGTACTATGATCTAAAACTGCTCATCTCTTAAACTCACCATAAGATGAAACTGCATCCCAGAGCCAAAAAGTTCCTTGAAGACCCCATATGTGAGCCTCTTCACCCAGCAGTCAATGTGCATGCGTTCTCTCCCAAACCGAATCATCTCAGACGGGAATTCTCCATCCTATGCACAGTAAGAGAACAGAACTGCTGACAATGGAACAGAGGTGGGAAGTCTGTGCTACGTTGATCACTATTACATACCTCTACAGCTCTAAGGACATCTCGAAAAACTGATCGCTGTTTCCTCCTATCTACTTTGGCTCTGTGTTTGTTGCAGTCAGTGGCCAAAGATTTCAATGTTTCAGTTAAAGGTTCAAGATCTTCATAATAAAAGTCCTAAGGCAAAAAGCAAAAGTGAAATACCATTTATTTTTAAATATTGAATTCTACAACTTTAAGAATATGTACACTTTTGCAATCTTGTTGGCATCTAATATAAATGATAAGCATTTTCACAAAGTATACATATTTTCAATAAAAAAAATAATCCAGCTTATCTAGATTGTATTAGCCAGCAATCCTCAGCACGGATGAAAACTACCGCTGCTTAACATGGTAAGAAACGGCACAGGAGAAATCCAGCTGTTTTCCAGATAAAAATATGCAAAAAGCTAGTCCTTACTCATGGATTATTCAGCATTGAATAATCCATACATTTTAGTCAGAACCGAACAGGATTTATTCTAGATATTTTAGTAGAGGGTTTGTCCATTTTAATTTATTTTGGAATAAAGCTTTTAGCATATTTTTATTTGAGTGCACCTATGTAATGGAGACCCTTGTTACTAGCAACCATGTTTTTTCAAAAGTGCTACAGCCATTCAGTGACACCTGTGTAAAAAAGAAAGCTGCACACAGGGCAAATGTCTGCTCAACGCTCGGCTCCCCTTTAGCTTCTCCCCTCCCTGCTCAGCAGGACCCTTCCTATACCAAAGTGTGGCGGAGGTAGCCGTCCAGGGGACTCTGCTCACTGTCAGACTAGCCAAAACACCAGTGTTAGAGTGAAACAAAGGTGCTTGTAAATAAAAAGACTGTCCATTGCTTGTCATGGAGCAAGATTTTTTTTAATGTGTTTTCATTTCATTAACCCCTTCACAACATATGAGGTACATCATGTCCCTGACTTTAACCCCTTTACCCCCGAGGGTGGTTTGCACATTAATGACCAGGTCACATTTTACAATTCTGACCACTGTCACTTTATGAGGTAATTACTCTGGAACACTTCAATGGATTCCCCTGATTCTGAGAATATTTTTTTGTGACATATTGTACTTCATGATGGTGGTAAAATTTCTTCGATATCACTTGCATTTGTGAAAAAAAAACAAAAACAGAAATTTGGCGAAAATTTTGCAATTTTCAAACTTTGAATTTTTATGCCCTTAAATCAGAGAGATATATCACACAAAAGAGTTAATAAATAACATTTCCCACATGTCTACTTTACATCAGCACAATTTTGGAAACATTTTTTTTTTTTAGTAGGGAGCTATAAGGGTTAAAAGTTGACCAGCGATTTCTCATTTTAACAAAATTTACAAAACAATTTTTTCTTTTTTCTTTTTTTTTTTTTTATAGAGACCACATCACATTTGACGTGACTTTGAGGGGCCTTTATTACAGAAATACCCAAAAGTGACACCATTCTAAAAACTGCACCCCTCAAGGTGCTCAAAACCACATTCAAGAACTTTATTAACCCTTCAAGTGCTTCACAGGAATTTTTGGAATGTGGAAGAAAAAAAAATGAACATTTAACTTTTTCCATAAAAATGTTACTTTAGACCCTAATTTTTTTATTTTTGCAGGGGTAACAGGAAAAAATGGACCCCAAAATTTGTTGTGCAATTTCCCCTGAGCACACAAATACCCCATTTGTGAGGAAAAACTACTGTTTGGGCGCACTGCAGGGTTCGGAAGGGAAGGAGCGCCATTTGACATTTTGAATGTAAAATTTGCTTGAATAATTAGCAGACGCCATGTCGCGTTTGGAGAGCCCCTGATGTGCCTAAACAGTGGAAACCCCCCACAAGTGACACCATTTTGGAAACTAGACCCCTCAGGGAACTTATCTAGATGTGTGGTGAGCACCTTGAACCCCCAGGTGCTTCACAGAAGTTTATAACATTGAGCCGTAAAAATAAAATTCACATTTTTCCAACAAAAATGTTTTTTTCAGCCCCCCAATTTTGCATTTTCACAAGGGTAACAGGTTGTGTTTGGGGAGTCCCTGATGTGCCTAAATAGTGGAAACCACCTCAGCCTCCCCCCCAGTGACTCCATTTTGGAAACTATACCCCTCCAGGATTTTATCAAGGGGTATAGTGAACATTTTGAACCCAGAGGTACGACACAGAATTTGATAACATTAGGTCATCATATTGAATAAGTTGTCATTAGTCTTGAGTGCAAGTGCTCGCTACTTGAGTTTGCATCAGGTACTAGGGTTATGCACCAAGTATCGCGGGTGCTCAAGTGACATGCTCGAGTCCCCGCCCCGCATGTTTTTTTTATTAGACACCCAAAAAAAAAAACATGCGGGGATCGCTCGTGCATGGCAGGCAATCGCCGCAAGGTTTTTTTTGGCTGTATAACAGCTGCAAAACATGGTATAAGGGATTAGACCACGTTATTCTTCGGGTCGGTGCGATTACAGCAGTGCCAGATCGGGTTTTTATGACTGACAGCTGTCACACTCTAAAAGACGCATTTTTTTTTTTTTTTTTTTTTTTTTTTTTTACAAAGACTAGTTTTTGCATCGCCATATTTTGAGAGCTATAATTTTTCCATATTTCAGCCGACAGTCATGTGACAGCTTGTTTTTTGCGGGACAAGTTGACGTTTTTAATCGGTATCATTTTCGGGCACGTGACAAATTTTGATCGCATTCTATTTCGATTTTTGGGAGGCAGAATAAATAAAAGCCAACAATTCAGGAATTGTTTTTTTGCCGTTCTGCGTGTGGCAAAATTGATAAGGTAGCTTTATTCTTCGGGTCAGTATGTTTACAGCAGAACCGCATTTTTTTTATTATATTTTGGCGCTTTTGCACAATAAAAATTATTTTATAGAAAAAAAGAATTGTTTTTGCATCGCTTTATTCTGAGAGCTATAACTTATTTTTCTGTTGTTGGAGCTGTATTGCAGCTTGTTTTTTGCGGGACAAGATGACGTTTTCAGTGGTACCCTTTTTATTCACATTAGTCTTTTTGATCGCGTTTTATTCCATTTTTTGTTTGGCGGTATGATAAAACAGTTTTAGTTTGTTTTTGTTTTTTTTACTGTGTTCACTAAAGGGGTTAACTAGTGGGACAGTTTTATAGGTCAGGTCGTTCCGGACGTGGCGATACCAAATATGTGTACTTTTATTGGTTTATTTATTTATTTTTTTTCATAAGATTTATTTATGGGTACAATATATATATTTTTATTTTTTTTTTCATGTATTTTTAAATATTTTTACAATTTTTTTTCACTTTGACATTTTTATTACTTGTTCACATTGTCCCACTAAGGGACTTTCACTTTTTGCAGCCTGATCGGCTGTATAACAGAGCAGCAGCTCCCTATGCCATGCAGCCTGTCAGCTCTGCACAGGGAGAAGTTACTTTGGTCATGCACTGCGCATGACCAAAGCAACTTCCTGCCTCTTGGTGACCCGGATGTTGTCATGATGACATCGGGTCACCATGGCAACATCCGGGACTGGATTCAGACGCCGCTGGATGCCGGCAAAGAAGGTAAGTATTGCGCTCACCTCCTCTTGCCACCGGAATGCTGCGATAGATTTCGATCGCAGCATTTCGGGGGTTAATGTGCCAGGAGCAGTGCGGGACGGCTCCCTGCACATAGCACAGGGTGTCAGCTGTGACAATCAGCTGACACCCGGCGGCGATCTCGCCCGCACCGCTTGTGTGCGGGCGAAATCGCCAGGGCGTATTAATACGCATCAGGCCCATAAGGCCCAGGGCACAGATACGTACTAATATGCCCTGGGTCAGAAAGGGGTTAATGAGGGCTCACACTGAGCCCACACCTTTGCCGACACACGACAGTTGATTAAGATCAGTCATCATAAGTCTAAAAGCCGATGCTCAGCCTGCGGCTGTTAACCCTCAACTGGTGAGGTGGGGTTTTTGTCACTTAACTAGTGATGTGGGATTTCCTATACTCCAGTGTTTAGAAATCTCTTATTTTTACAGAAAATGCAAAGATCACGTTTGTTTTAATAGTTTTCTTATTGGCAATTGATTACACATGAGTATAACAAATTTTTGACACCCACAAATGGATGGAAGCTAGTGAGACACGTATCCTCATACCAGCATTTTTCAATGAATGGCAGCCGAATAAAAGTTCCCTGGGGTGTGGCAAACCCCACCTCACCAGTTGAGGGTTAATCTGTTAAGATCCCACTGTCAATCTCAGACAGTGGCATTTAACACACACCGACAGGGGCACGCTTCATTCTATGCCCCCATCGGCATGCCCATGACATACGTGTCATTACGATCCTCCTGTGAATGCAGACCTGTAGATCGACATTTCTGCTATACATAGTGCTTAAGTGACAAAAGCAAAAAAAAAACAAAAAAAAAAACCACACGTTTGGCATCAGCATAATCTTACTGACCTGGAGAATCATATTGCCAGGTCAGTTTTACTATATAGTGAACATAGTAAATAAACTGAAAATTGTGGAATTGCTCTCTTTGCAATAACACCACACTTGGAATTTCTTTCCCCATTTTCCAGTACACTGGTAAAATATATGGTGTCATTCAAAAAGTACAACTTTTTCAGCAAACAACAAACAGAAAATAAAAGTTATGGCTCTTGGAAGACTGGGGGGGGGGGGGGGGGGGGGGACAAAAAAAAAAACATGGAAAATGTCACAGAGTGTGAAGGGGTAAACAAACCAGTTAATATAATGTATGCACACTGATCGCATTCCAATAGTGATGAGTGCACCATGTGCTATGCCACCAGATAAATACACTGTGATCCAGTGGTTATCCCACCGGTGTTGTCCAGATTGGTTAATGCTGATGGCATTCCTCACAGAGCCAATTCAGGGCTACAAAGAACAAAATCTATGAACATTAAGGCAATTTTTATATGGAAACAAGTCACTGTGCATAAAACTAAGAATCTTGGATGGCAAGATTCTCCTATAATGCAAAATATAACATCTCACCAACAGAACTCCGGAGAAGAGTACACTACTGATCATTAAAAGCCGTTCCATTTCTTCCATCAGGCTTAGTCATTTATCTACTAGAGTCCTCAGTTATGTAGAGGCATGATCAGCGTAAAGGGGGAGTAGAAATAGGAGACCATTTATGCACTTACCGCATTGGCTTCTCGTGCAAATTCAAACAAGAGAGCGAGCGTCTCCCCTGCTGCAATCCTCATGTTCACATCATCACATGACAACAGGCGTGGAAGCTTAGACAGATGTCTGGAAACAGGGAAAAAAATATATGAAGGATCTTGTATACCGAAATTACACGTCTCAAGACATTATGAACTACTGTTTATATCTGTGCAAATCAAATGGCAGGAGTAGCAGCTGCACAATGGACTGCCCAACAAGCCCCTCTAACTAGGGTGGGTCTGGTGCCAGTAATAACCACTGTCCAGTCCAGTGGGCAGAGCTGAGCTTGCTTCAATTACAAGGAGATCCTCTGCAATACTTAAGTTTACAGTTCTGTAGGGGAATCTAACAAAATTGTCTAGTGGTATATCTGAGGAAGGAAGAACAGGGTAATAGATGCATTGCCAGACTTGTTCATCAGTCCACACTTCTGTCCTGGCGGACAGCAGGAACTGACGGTTATATTATAGCAAATCCTGGTTGGCTGCTCACGCAACTTATTAGTGTAAAACAAAGATAAGGGCAGAACTAAAGTGATTGCAATATGAGTTACCCAAAAGGGCCAAAATTCGGACAATTGAGTCACTTCTTGACCACTTTAAATTATTGCCATAAGCAGCTAAAAGACATGGATAAGCATCAGGGGATGTTGTACATCGCTTACTTACATGTCAATTTTCTTCTTTACCTCACTGCTATGACATATGGTCAGCAGGAGAGCCCACGATAGCAGCGCCTGGATGTGAAGTGCTGAGGCATTGTCAGACCCCCCTTCTGAGTGGTACTGCTTGGTGAACAGATTCTCCATACACTCCATTGTAAGGTACAGATCCTGAAAGATTATTTTTATTAATTACAACTTAAGAGTTTGGGGCCTACATATCGTACATAGAAACTGCAGGATTCAGTCTTACCTCAATGTCATCCGTGGCAATGAAGCAGCACAGGCCCAAATAACCAGCACACTAAAATAACAAAAATGTACATTTACCAACAAGACAAACATTTTGCCTTGACCTACTAATTTTCTCACTTACAAATCTCACCCACAGCCTGTAACCTTTATGCAAACCCTTGCAGACGGCTGCTTAAGTGCCAACATTAGACACTATCAGGTGTGAACTCGACCGGAAGCCATTAGGGTATGAGTACATGTTATGTATTTGGTGCAGAAATTTCAGTGAAAGTTCAGTGAAAAAAACATCATTCTATTTCATCAGGTTTAGGTACAAAATGCTGAAAAAACTGACACCTGCGGTTTTTTGGTGTTTCCCCCCCCCCCCCCCCCCCAACACCCAATGCTGAAAAAAAGTTGAAAGAAGTGACATGCTCCATTCTGCAAAAAACACACAAAGCACAAAATACTGACGACAGACCAAGATGTGTGCATGAGATTTCTGGAATCTTAAACTTTGTTGGTACTGTAAAACGCAGCTGAAAATTTGCATTAAAAAAATGCATAAAAAAACCCTGAAAACACGCAATGTGTGAGGATAGCCAAAGCGTTGACATGCTGCAGATTTAAAACAGCACCAAATCTACAAGTCACAAATAAGCAACATGTGAATGAGAATTCAGGATTCTCTCACTTTGCTCGCATCGGAAAACCCTTCAGGTTTTCTAATAAACCTGCACAAAAAAAACTGCAAAAATGCAAGTGTGCACACAGCCTTACAGGAACAGTCACACTAGCAGTAAATCTATGATCTGCTATCAAAGCTGTTACAGAATCATGTCTCAGGATCAGAGTTCTAGACAGGGATAGGGTCAATGTCCTCTGTGCTCCTCTCACCATGTCTGCCATTGAAGGCACATTTCATCCACTCAGCACCTTATATGCCACGTCTGTACTGACAGCCAGACCACCACTACATGTGGAAAACTTTTTGACCTTAAACAGCACTTGTTTGTTATCATTTACCTGCCTAATAGAAACATTTGTGACAAGGTTGTCATTTGAGTCCCTTCAGTTCATTCATTTACATGTCCATCTATCAATCACTTGCCGCAGCAGTGACTCAGCCTTGCACTGACGTATACATGTCTATGTGAAGCAGCTGACCAATGCCATACTTACAGCCTGGCGAGCTGGCATGCTGGCACTCCTGTCACAGATGATGTTTTTGAAGACAGGAGCTAAGGTTTTGAAGACTTCTTCGCTTTCCACTCCGGAGCCAAGCTGGCAGCACAGGAGGCAGGCGAGGGCTGCAGCCACACGCTGCTCTTCACCTTTACCTAGAGAAATGTTTGCACTAATTTACGGACTGAAAACCACCGTCTCTTGGGAAATCACTCAGTCTAAGCCTTACTTACCCTTTTTCAAGCAACGTTCAATACTATCTGTGAGCGTGATTCTTCTTTCTAGGATGAAATCGTAGAGTATCTTAGAGGACAGCCCACTTTTCAGTCCTTCAAGGGCAGCTTGTCTTGTCTTAGCACTGCAGGCCAGAGAAAACGGCAATATGGTTACAGAAGTTAAAGGGGTTTTTTTTAATGAAAAAGTTTATCAAAAATCCAACATGGGAAAGAAATTAAAAGGGTGGTCTGACAAAGAAAACCCCTCTGGTCTAACCTTTTAGAGTACATTGGCTTCATAGATGGGGCCTTTCCTCAGTCTTTCCCTTAAAGGTTTTATTTGCATGTATTTTGTGTTACAAATCCTTTTTACAGTTGGGATTCATTAAACATTGCAGTTTGGCTTTTACAGGCTCTTTATTTCTCTGCATATTCTGCTTTAGTGCTGTCTGTCTATAAAACAGCCGAGAGGAGCTCAGAAAAATACGTAAGAATTAGGCTATGAGCCCACGATGCAGAAATGCTGCATATTTTTTCCGCTTCTCCTTGGCAGGAAAAACGAATGTGGATTTTACATGCTTTTTCCCACCAGGTAGAAGCGTTTGTCAAGAGTCTTTGCATGCATTTCTGCATGCGGGTTGACAAGGGCTTTTCCAAGCGATTTTAGCATCATTTAGCATCACTTGGAAAGTGCTTGACAACTTGTTCACACTATATAAATCCATGCAGCCGGCATGGATTTATAGTAGTGTGACCAAGTTAGTTTAAAAAAAATAAATAAATAAAATGGTAAAAAACACCAAGGTTACTTACCGGTAGCCGGTTTTTCCTGAGCCCATGACAGCACACCTTGAGAGAGAGGATCCGCCCCAAGGACAGGAAACAGTCTGAAATAAAAGAGCGGTACCTCTCCCTCGCTTCAGTTGTTTACAGAGCATTGAGAGGACCTCCCTAAACAGGTTAGGCACATAACACCACAATATACATATACACACCACCCCAAACAGTGCACACCAGGGTGTGAGAAACATAGAAAAAATAAGGGGGGGAAACTACGGGTGCTGTCATGGGCTCAGGAAAAACCAGCTACCGGTAAGTAACCTTGGTGTTTTCCCCTCCCCCATGACAGCACACCTTGAGAGAATTTTGGAGAATTTATAAGCACCCTAGGGAGGGACCACCGCCTGAAGTACCCTTCTCCCAAAGGTGAGATCAGAAGAGGATAGATCCAACAGATAGTGCTTAAAGAAGGTGGATGGTGTAGACCAAGTAGCAGCCCTACATATCTGCTCGATCGAGACGTCTGCTCTCTCTGCCCAGGAGGTTGCAACGGCTCTGGTGGAATGAGCCCTCACATTGTCCGGGGCTGGAACCCCTGTGGACGTATAGGCTAAGCAAATGGCCTCCCTGAGCCACCTAGAGATGGTACCCTTGGACACCCCGTGACCTTTCCTACACCCTTGAAAGGCCAGGAACAGAGAACAGTCTTTCCTCCACAGACTAGTCATGTGAATGTACTGTAGCAGGGACCTCCTAACATCTAGGCTATGGAACCTGACTTCCCCTGGGTTCTTGGGATTGCTGCAGAACGAGGGTAGCACAATCTCCTGACTACGGTGAAATCTAGATACCACCTTGGGAAGGTATGCTGGATCTGGCCGCAAGGTGACCCTATCCTCAAAGATTTGTGTGTAAGGAGGATTAACCGAAAGGGCCTGCAGATCACCCACCCTACGGGCTGACGTTAAGGCCACTAGGAGGATGGTCTTAAGGGTGAGAATTTTTGGAGAAACCTTGTGTAGCGGTTCAAATGGTTCACTAGTAAGAGCGTTCAAGACTAAGTTCAGGTCCCAAGGAGGAATACCCAAGGATCTAACCGGTCCTGCTCTGGCACAGGACTTGATAAACCTCGAGATCCACCTATTCCCAGCCAGATTACAATTGTAGAGTGCTCCCAAAGCTGAAACTTGAACCTTAAGGGTCCCTGTAGCTAGACCCAGGTCCCTCCCCTTTTGCAGAAATTCCAGGATCCCTCTGATCGGAGGTTTGCTCGATAGCGGGATATCTATAAACTCTAGGAATTTACCCCAAACCCTGCTATAAATCTTAGTTGTAATTGGTTTTCTGCTCCCCAATAAAGTAGAAACTAAGCCTGGTGAAAACCCCTTGCTACTCAATAGCGACCTCTCAAATTCCATGCCGAAAGATGGAACCCCCTGGCCTGGGCATGGAATACTGGTCCCTGCATGAGAAGGTCCGGCCTCTCTGGTAGAATCCAGGGATCTGACACTGACATTAGCCGAAGCAGAGAGAACCAAGGCCTCTTGGGCCAAAAAGGGGCTATCAAAATCACCCTGGCGCCTTCCTCCCGGATCTTCCTCACCACTACTGGAATCATCACTAATGGCGGAAAGGCATAGGCCTTCCTGAACCCCCAAGGAATCTGGAGGGCATCTACGGCATGGGGATTTTCTGCCGGATTTAGGGAGCAAAATCTCTGCACCTTTCTGTTTGCCCTTGTGGCGAACAGGTCTATGTCTGGCTGCCCCCATAACTGGACAATCTGATGGAAGACCTCCGGGTTCAACCCCCACTCCCCCTGTCTTAGGGTATGGCGGCTTAGAAAATCTGCTTTCACGTTTTCTATCCCCTTTATGTGAAGGGCGCTGAGGGATAGGAGGTTTCGCTCTGCTAGACCAAGGATCCTGTCTGCCACCACCATCAGAGGGCGTGACCTTGTCCCTCCTTGGTGATTCACATAGGCTACTACTGTCCGGTTGTCGGACCTGACCTGGACATGGTGATTTTGGATGTGAGGGAGGAAGCCCCTGAGGGGTCTTTCTACAGCCCAAAGCTCCTTTAAGTTTGAGGATGCTCCCCCCTCGTGGTAAGCCCAGTAACCCTGTATTGCGAGTTCTGCCAGATGACCCCCCCATCCGGAACTGAATGCGGTCGGTCGTAATTACCCGATCTACTGGTCTGGACCATTGAACGCCTGCGGTTAGATTTCCCCTGACTGTCCACCATGAAAGGGAATCTACTACTTGTGGGGAGAGAGAGAGCCTGCCTTCTAAATGCCCGTTGCAGGACCTCTGTGCTGACAGGACCTACCACTGAAGCCGCCTCATATGCCCCTGGGCCCACATTACTGCTGGGAGACAGGCAGTCATAGAACCCAGGAGGGACATTGCCTCTCTCAGAGACATCTCTGGAGCTTGAATGGCCTTCGAGACTAATGCAATCAACCTGCAGATTTTGTCCTCTGGGAGGAAGCAGGTTTGGCGACGAGAGTCTAGGATTAGACCCAGAAAGGTCTGAGTCCTGGAGGGGGTTAGTCTTGATTTTTGGAAATTTACTAACCACCCCAGCTGATGCAACACTTCCGTGACCACTAGGAGCTGACTGGAGCAGTGGGCTTCTGTTTTCCCTATTATCAAGAAGTCGTCTAAATATGGCACGATCACTACATTCTTGATCCGTAGGAAGGCTGTCACTTCTGCTATTAGTTTCGTAAATATTCTCGGGGCAATGGAGAGGCCAAAGGGTAGGGCAGCAAACTGAAAATGCCTCAGCTTCCCCTGAATAAACAGGGCTACTCTCAGATACTTCTGATACTCCGGATGGATTGGGACGTGATAATATGCGTCCTTCAAGTCTATTACAGCCATAAAGCAGTTGCGATGTAAGAGCTTCACTGCCGAGCTTACTGACTCCATCTTGAAAGTCTGGTTTTCTACTACTTGGTTCAGACTCCTGAGGTTGATGATGGTCCTTAAGGACCCGTTTGGTTTTTTTATCATGAATAGTGGGGAATAGAACCCCCTCCCTCTCTGTGTTGCTGGTACTTGAGAAGGACCTGCTTTCCTACTAACTCTAACACTTCTGTTTCCAGGGCTAATTGTTCTTCCTGGACCTTTCGTAGGGGGGTAACCACAAAGGTCCGCCAGGGGGTCTGGCTGAACCGGATCTTCAGGCCCCCACTGATAATTTTCAGAATCCAGGGGTTTGCTGTTATCGCATCCCAAGCTGGAAGAAAGTGGGAAAGCCTTCCACCCACTTCCAGCCTGGCGTCATTGGGAGGATCTCTTCGAACTCGAGGATGGTCCTCCAAACATGTAGCCCGATTCTTTTTTGGACTTGGCTTCCCATTTCTTTTTGTCTCCCGGAGGACGACCCCGGTTAAATTTTCTCCTCCGAAAACAATCTTCTTGGTTCCCCCGAAAATCCCGGGAACCCTTTGGTTTTATCGCCTGCTTTTTCCAACAGGTCTTCTAACTTTTGGCCAAACAGGAGTCTACCATCACATGGGAGGGAGCACAGTTTCTGTTTCGAAGGTAGGTCGCCTGGGCAACCTTTGAGCCACAAGGCCCGCCTGGCTGCGTTGGATAGTCCCGCTGCCCTAGCTGACAGTCTGACCGAGTCAGCTGAAGAGTCGGCCAGGAAGGCCGATGCTGTTTGTATTAGAGGTAGCTCTGCAAGTATTGCCTGTCTGGAGACCTTTTTATCTTTAAGCTGGTCTTCCAGCTGTTGGAGCCACACCATCAAGGCCCTCGCCACACAGGTGCTAGCCACCGCTGGTTTTAGGCCACCTGCCGCCGCCTCCCACGTGTGGCGCAGGAAGGAGTCCGCTCTTATCCAGGGCATCTTTTAGGACGCCAGAGTCCTCCAAGGGCAGGGAAGATCTTTTCGATGACCTTGCCACAGTCCCGTCCACCTTGGGGATCTTATCCCAAGGTTCCGCATCCTTCTCTTCGAAGGGGTACCTTCTTTTGGAGAAGGAGGGTAAAGCCCCTGATCTCTCAGGTCTCCTCCACTCCCGGTCAATGAGGCCCTGAATCTTACTGTTAACCGGAAATGAGCGTCTCTTCTTCTCTCCCAAGCCCGCAAACATGATGTCCTCCCGGGATTTAGATGCTCTCTCTTCCTCCAGACCCATGGTTGATCTTACTGCCCTAACCAGTCTGTCTGTATTCTCAATGGGGAAGCAGGGTCTACCGCCCCCCGATGAGGAAGAGGACGATGAATCCCACTGCTCCTCGGACTGGGAGGAATCAGAGACGGGGGAAACCTCTCTACGGGGCCTTTTCTTCCCTCTAAGGAACCCTTTCAGGGACCCCTGAACTTCTACATGCACTATGGACTTTAAATCTGCAGCAAAATCCCGGGAATTATCAGCTATGGTTTTGGTCACACAGCCCTGGCAAAGTGGTTTCTGCCACTCTACTGAGAGAGAAGCTTGGCAAAGGGCACACATTCTATGCTTTTGCTTGGCACTACTCTTCTTCGGCTCCTAAAAAAAGGAAGCACATAAGAGACTTCCCGTTATTAACCAGTGACATTCACGAAGCTCACTCACCCTCGGACGTCACAAACTGGTACCGGATTCGGAGGCTGTCGCGGAACCGATGATTCCATTCTGGATGGTCCCGAGGCACTGGAAGCCTTACTCCTGCGGCTGCCACTACGATTACTCAAGCGGCTGTCTGTATACGATGCATCCCTCTGCTTTTTCTGTTGCTGAGGTGGGGGGGTAAGCTGCTGCTGCTCCTGGCTATCTGGATCAGCCATGTCTCAGAAGCGCACCACGCTTCCAGGATAGCTCCTCCCCCTTAAATATAGGGCCATCCAGCCTCCTCCGGTCTGTGGGCCCTCCCCCTTCCTCAGGCCGGAGTTCCGTTGAAAAAAAAAAAAAAACGGCCTGGGACGCTCCGATGGGCGCCGCCATCTTGGATCGGTGCCGCCTCCTGACGTCACCCAGCGCGCTGCTCCCAGCGTGCCCTGCGCCGTGACGTCAGGCGCGTCACACCCGGAAGCGTTCCACACTGCAGGGGGAGGACGGCGCCGCGGTCTCCGAGAGGACAGAGCCTGCCTCACCGCGTGCGCCCCGCTCGGCGCAGAGACCCCAGGGGAAGCTGCGGACGGCACTTCTGGGATACTGAACCCGGTGCACAGGCCAGTGCCCGCTCTTCCACACCGGGACAGCCCCAGGTAAGTCTTCTTTCTTCCAGACAGGTTCCCCATCAAGGACAGGAAACCAACTGAAGCGAGGGAGAGGTACCGCCCTTTTATTTCAGACGGTTTCCTGTCCTTGGTGGGGCGGATCCTCTCTCTCAAGGTGTGCTGTCATGGGGGAGGGGAAAATAAAGTTTATACTCATCTTCCGGTGTCCTCCTGGTGTTTTCTCTGCCGCGTCCGGTGTGTTGGGCAGCTCACGGTGGTGTGAAGGACCTGCGGTGACGTCATTGAGCCATGTGATGGGTCACATGACTGACGTCATGGCAGGTCCTTCACAACAGCAGGAGCATTGCAATAGACCGGACAGAGCAGACAACACTGGGAGGACATCAGAAGGTGAGCATAAACTTTATTTTTTATTTTAAATTCTTTTTTTACAGTTTCTATGGTACCCAGGTCTGGATGAGAGTCTCCTCTCCTCCAGACTTGGGTACCATCCGCACATAGAAACGCATAATATCCGTGTGTACAAGTGTACTGACACGGATATTATGCGTTTCAATGCAAGTCAATGGCGGCAATTACGCTGCGTGTCCACAAAATTAATGGACATGCTGCGGCTTTTTGAGCGCAGCATAAACGCTGCGGAAAAATCCGCAACATGGGCATTGACATTGCGGCTTGTCATTGGGGGGCGGATTACCAAGAGTTTCCCAAGCGTTTCCGCTGCGGAAATTCCGCAGCATATACGCTTGTAAAACGCTACGTGGGCACAGACCCTTACAAACTCTCCTGGTAGGCTGTTAAATGAGTTCACTGACAGATTTTCAGGTATAGAGGTTAGCCACTTTCTCGTTATCGCCGCTTTCCTCACACTGATGAGCCTTTTTGCCCATATATTGGCCGCTGGTGGACGAGTATGTGGCCAGACCAGTGCAGCAACCTGTAATAGAAAAAAGCTCACAAGGGAAAAGTTGCAGGAACAATCTAAGCCCAGATGAGGCTGCCCCTTATGATAGCTGGTTGCTGGAGGTCAGTAAGAATACAATGAGGGGCATCAGACCCCATTTAAAGGAACCTTATCACAATGTAGCACTACTTTGTAGTTTAAAGCACCAACTCCAGTATTTTTTTTTTTGTAATTTCAACACTGGAGTGGTATCACTAATCCATGTTCCCTGCCCATAGCAATATACTTACCTGCCGCAGTCTTCAGCTGTTCCCAGCACCGCTCGAGTTCTACCATCTTGTGACCACAGGCTCCTTACCGACCAGAAGTCAGAGGTAACAGTCACAGGCTCAAAAGTAAATCTATGAAAGCCTTCAGCCTGGCTCTCAGACTCACATTGAGAAGTGACCTCCGAATCACTCAGCAAACCTTTGAGCCATCCAGCCATAACCTGCAGAAGATGCCGGAGCAGTACCAACAACAGGCGAAGAGTGGCTGATAAGTATAATACTAGGGGCAAGGAACATGCATTAGTGGCACCACTACAGCGATCAGAAAAAATAAAAGTGCTGGAGTGGGGCTTTAAATATAGAGGTGATCTACCTAAACCATACAAACAGCACATGTAGAGATTAGGAGCAGAGTAGTTGTGATCCCTTTGTTCCTTTGAGGGTTTTAACATAAAAAAAACAGAGCTGTGGAGTCGGTAAGCCAAACTTTAGGATTTCCCTGACTCACTACAGAGCATGTACATGCAGTGCAGCACAGATTCATCTCAACTAAAAGCAGAGATCCTTAGATCAGGAACAGAACAGACATTTATAGGACATTTCATAACTTTACCAAATTCTTATGAAATCATTTACAGCACATCCTGCATTGTACTACTGTACCCAATTTATTATATATTTTAGGAGTCAATTCAGTTTATACCGACTCCACTAAAATGGACCCTGGCCCCAGCTCCACTGCCCTGATAAACTCAGATGCAAAATACTGATCTGGATATGGACATGCCAATGAAGTCTTAGGATCTTCTCAAAAAACAACCTACCTTTATTGCTGAACTACAGTATTCAAAAACACAGCATGACATTTTAACCCTTTAGTGACCGGAGCAATATTTATTTATTTTTTTAGATCTGACATGTGTCACTTTATGAAGTAATTACTCTGGAATGCTTCATCATATCCCATTGATTTTGAGACTGTTTTTTCATTACATATTTAACTTTATGACTGTGGTAAATTTAGATTGATTGATTTTTATAAATAAATGCAAAACCTGAGATTTGACAACTTTTTTTAAAAAAATTGCAATTTTCAAACTTTGAATGACTATCCCTTTAATCCAGATAGTCATATCACACAAACATTAATAAACATTTCCATCATATCTGCTTTACATCAGCACCATTTGTAAAATGTTTTATTTTGTTAGCATTTTAGAATGTTTAAAAATGTAGCAGTAATTTCAGTTTTTCAAGGAAATTTACAAAACTTACTTTTATAGGGATCTGTTCAGTTTTTAAATGACTTTGGGGATCCTATATATTGGAAACCATGGAAAAGTGATACCATTTTAAAAACTGCACCCCTCAACATATTCAAAATTGCTTTCAGGTAGTTCATTAACCCTTCAGGTGCTTTAAAAAATAAATAAAATTGTGTCACCATCTTCGGAGACCTGAAATGTTCTCTTTCTCTTTCTGTGCATGAAGGGCTTATTTTTTGAGTGCTGATGTATTTTTAGTGATATTTTTTGCTTATGTATGACATGGATTGTTTTATTTTAATTTTTGAGAAAATGTTGCAACTGAAAAACAACAATTTTAGAGTTCCTTAGCATTTAACGCAAAGTTGAAATAATTTTTAAATATCGACACAATGCCAAAAAGGTTTATTTTAAAACTTTATTTTTGAAGAGTAAAAGAAGAGGGCGATTTAAACTCTTGATTCTGCCAGGGATTTTGAAGCTGCCATCCCTTTGATCACTTATACTAGAATATCACAGTGGTCTTGAGCTTCACAGATCTACAATGGCAGTTATGGGGGTCTTCAGCATGTCCCTCGCTGCTATGATAACCCATTAGTTTGCTACAATTGCTGCAGTCGATCTTTAAATGGTTTAATAACTATTTAAATGGTTAAACTGCAGGTATAGACAGATCTTGGCTGTATACCAGCAGGAATCTTCCTGGCATGAAGCAGGTTCAGCTACTGAGCCTGCGTCATACAGCCCCTAGCGACCTATGATGAAAATGTACATCACAGGTCATTTGGGGGTTAAAATGGCCATTGTGCACCTACCTCTTGTCCATTGTAAGCTCTATTAATCCCTTCAATTTGAATTCAAAGTCTTCTTGAGCAGCTTCTTCATCAACCTCAGCTCCTACGGGAAGAAGACACACTTATACTCTGTTATGAATAGAATACAGTGGAGATGGCCAAGACAAACACTTACCATCCTCAGCAAAGCTGGCAACATCACTATAGCTACTACAGTGACTCATTGTTTCAACTGAGGAATCGTCATCACTAAACGGCTGGATGTTTTTCTGACGGCCACCTAAAAGATATAGAAATCATAAGTAAAACTTCTCTTCAAACACATTAAAATAAGACATTTGCATTTAAATTTAATGCTCCGCACATTTAATATAACGCTCCGGTCTCATAACATGAGTACCAGATTAATGACATCTACAGATACCTAATGCTTTGTATGCACGACAGGTAGGCAGTACCGGACTGGAATGCCAAAGGCCCACCAGTAACACGGAGTCTGGTGGCCCACTGTACAGCTACATGCAAATGTCTATTTGCCCTCACTCACAAATTTGCCTTTATTTCTATATAAGGGTAGTTTGTCAAATTAATGTTGAGATTATGCCCTTGTCTGTACATAGTGAAACATGTATTGTGCCAACTACTTCTCATAAGTGGCGTGGAAAGCCCAACCCTGCATGAGGGCCCACCAAAGGATCCTCCTGTTCTCCTGTGGGCCAGTCCAAGCCTGTAGGTAGGTATGAAGCCCCTGTCCTATTCTAAAGAGCAATTCCTGAGTCACTCACTGTTGCATCAGGAGGAAAGTGTCGCCAAAAGGGCAAGCTTAAAAAAAAGTAATGCATTTTAATATCTTTTTAACCATTTTATTTTATAAATAAAGTCACATTTTCTTCACCACTTAAACACTATGCAAATAATGTTGCCATGTAGTTTTTACTGCGCACTGGACACCATAAAAATAACCAAAATATAATAGCAAAACTGCATTTTTCCCCCCTCTATTTTCCAGCACTCAAGAGTTATTTCCAATTCTCACTACATTATTTGGGAGCCGAAAGACAACACAAGTATAAGTAAGACTATGTGCCCACGATGCAGAAATGCTCAGGATTTTTTCCTGAGCGTTTCGGCATCTGCCTGGCAGAAAAAAAAAACACATGCTGATTGTACATGCGTTTTTCCTGCCAGGGACAAGTGTAATTGAAGCGTTCTTCACACGCATTTCCGAATGCGGGTTGACAAGCGCTTTCCAAGCGATTTTAGCATCACTTGGAAAGTGCTTGACAACTTGGTCACACTGTATAAATCCATGCAAACAGTATGGATTTATATAGTGTGACCTAAAGAATGGTAAAAAAGAAAAAATCTATACTTACCTTATGATGGCCCCCGGTGTCTTTATCCGATGCGTCCTGGCTTGCCGGCAGCTCGCGGTAGACTAAAGGACCTGCCGACGTCAGTGGTCGTGTGACACGTCACATGACTAAATGACGTCATGGCAGGTCCCTTTAAGGCCATCGCGAGCTGCCGGCAAGCCAGGACGCATCGCTAAGGACACCGGGGACCATCAGAAGGCAAGTATAATGTATATTTTTTATTTTATTCTTTAACAGGTACTATGGTACCCGGGTCTGGAGGAGAGCCTCCTCCAAACCCGTGTACCATCTGCACATTGGAACGCATGGATTCCACATGTACAGATCCAGTGATGTGGAATCCAAGCGTTCCAATGCAAGTCAATGGCGGCGAAAACGCCGTGATTACGCAAAATAGGTAGTGCTGCGTTTTTTTCCGCAATGATAATCCGCAGCGAAAATTTCCACAGCATGTGCACAGCACATGCAGATTATCATTGGCAGACCTTCTACCAATCTTTTTTAAGCATTTCTGCAGCGGAATTGCCGCTGCAGAAACGCTTAAAAAACGCATAGTGTGCACACAGCCTAAAGAAATTTTGATGCTATAGGAAAACGTGAAAAAGCCAGGGTGCTCCTTTATGTGTTAAATTCTAATTCTAGCAGGAGGAGACATTTTCTGCATCCAGAGCAAACAAGGGCTGGTTACAGAACAGCTGACCTTGCTCCTAAGCTTACTGGGACTGATAAGCATTTATCAGGTATTTACACAGCACATCAGAATGGAAAGCTAAATATCCACAGATGTGCAAGTCTCAGGTCATTGCAGAAAATGAGCATGGAACAGCTTTTAAAGGGGAGGTTCGAAATACAACCTCATTTTCATCCTAAAACCCAATACCATAATCCAGGGGTCTCAAACTCAGCTGGGCATATGGGACGCACACGGAAAAACATTTAATTTGGGGGGCCGCATTATTTGTATGACAAAGTGACATTTTTAGTGATACCATTTTATTTTCTATACACCTTTTGAACTGGCCCCCCATATCGCAGACACGGTGTCCCATCCAGGTCCCCCCATATCGCAGACACGGTGTCCCATCCAGGTCCCCCCATATCGCAGACACGGTGTCCCATCCAGGTCCCCCCATATTGCAGACACGGTGTCCCATCCAGGTCCCCCCATATTGCAGACACGGTGTCCCATCCAGGTCCCCCCATATTGTAGACACTGTGTCCCATCCAGGTCCCCCCATATTGTAGACACTGTGTCCCATCCAGGTCCCCCCATATTGCAGACACTGTGTCCCATCCAGGTCCCCCCATATGCAGACCACGGTGTCCCATCCAGGTCCCCCCATATTGCAGACACGGTGTCCCATCCAGGTCCCCCCATATTGCAGACACGGTGTCCCATCCAGGTCCCCCCATATTGCAGACACGGTGTCCCATCCAGGTCCCCCCATATTGCAGACACGGTGTCCCATCCAGGTCCCCCCATATTGCAGACACGGTGTCCCATCCAGGTCCCCCCATATCGCAGACACGGTGTCCCATCCAGGTCCCCCCATATCGCAGACACGGTGTCCCATCCAGGTCCCCCCATATCGCAGACACGGTGTCCCATCCAGGTCCCCCCATATCGCAGGACACGGTGTCCCATCCAGGTCCCCCCATATGCAGACACGGTGTCCCATCCAGGTCCCCCATATCGCAGACACGGTGTCCCATCCAGGTCCCCCCATATCGCAGACACGGTGTCCCATCCAGGTCCCCCCATATTTGCAGACACGGTGTCCCATCCAGGTCCCCCCATATTGCAGACACGGTGTCCCATCCAGGTCCCCCCATATTGCAGACACGGTGTCCCATCCAGGTCCCCCCATATTGCAGACACGGTGTCCCATCCAGGTCCCCCATATGCAGACACTGTGTCCCATCCAGGTCCCCCCATATTGCAGACACTGTGTCCCATCCAGGTCCCCCCATATTGCAGACACTGTGTCCCATCCAGGTCCCCCCATATTGCAGACACGGTGTCCCATCCAGGTCCCCCCATATTGCAGACACGGTGTCCCATCCAGGTCCCCCCATATTGCAGACACGGTGTCCCATCCAGGTCCCCCCATATTGCAGACACGGTGTCCCATCCAGGTCCCCCCATATTGCAGACACGGTGTCCCATCCAGGTCCCCCCATATTGCAGACACTGTGTCCCATCCAGGTCCCCCATATTGCAGACAACGGTGTCCCATCCAGGTCCCCCCATATTGCAGACACGGTGTCCCATCCAGGTCCCCCCATATTGCAGACACGGTGTCCCATCCAGGTCCCCCCATATTGCAGACACGGTGTCCCATCCAGGTCCCCCCATATGCAGACACGGTGTCCCATCCAGGTCCCCCCATATTGCAGACACGGTGTCCCATCCAGGTCCCCCCATATTGCAGACACGGTGTCCCATCCAGGTCCCCCCATATTGCAGACACGGTGTCCCATCCAGGTCCCCCCATATTGCAGACACGGTGTCCCATCCAGGTCCCCCCATATTGTAGACACGGTGTCCCATCCAGGTCCCCCCATATTGCAGACACTGTGTCCCATCCAGGTCCCCCCATATTGCAGACACGGTGTCCCATCCAGGTCCCCCCATATTGCAGACACGGTGTCCCATCCAGGTCCCCCCATATTGCAGACACGGTGTCCCATCCAGGTCCCCCCATATTGCAGACACGGTGTCCCATCCAGGTCCCCCCATATTGCAGACACAGTGTCCCATCCAGGTCCCCCCATATTGCAGACACGGTGTCCCATCCAGGTCCCCCCATATTGCAGACACGGTGTCCCATCCAGGTCCCCCCATATTGCAGACACGGTGTCCCATCCAGGTCCCCCCATATTGCAGACACGGTGTCCCATCCAGGTCCCCCCATATTGCAGACACGGTGTCCCATCCAGGTCCCCCCATATTGCAGACACGGTGTCCCATCCAGGTCCCCCATAATGAAGTGAAGAGGTAACAAAGTGCACCAAAATATGGAGAAAAGATCTCATCACAGAATGCAAATGAGAAGTGGGGGAGGGAAGGAAGAGCTGGATCCGGTATTGGGAACTCTGCTTCTGCTGCTTCAATCACAAATGAGTCACAGGAGACAGCCAGCAACAGGAGCTCAGCAGTTCTGTATACAGCAGGATCACAGCCACTGGCTCAAATTATTTGTCAGGTAGCAGAGGACCTATACAACCACTGTACAAGCCAATTTTGAGTGAAATATGGCATGCCGAGCGGGCACATTATTTCACAATAACCCTTTTGGCTCCAAATGGGCAGTCACTATTGATTGACTAATCAGAACCAAAAGAATTAACAGGTGACACCACGATCACCTCATCCATTTGTTTGCTTCTTATGATTGGTGCCGATGCGGGGGGCTGGCAAAGCTCTCCCAGACTACGTGTAGGGATGGTCTGCTGTCAGACAGCTGCCATCTTTACTCGCTCACCATGCATTTAAAGCACAGTGAATAACTCTTGCAGCACCATACATATGTGGTGGTTTGCAGGAACGCACTTCCCACTGCGTCACATGTGTACAGTTTGTCGGGAAGGGGTTAAAGCAATTTAAAAACACCCATTTATGGACCTCTGACAGAACCCAAACCCTTTCTGGTCAGAGGGCCAATGTCAGATTGAACTAATTCCATGTGTGACCGACTGCTGACAATCCTTCCTCCCGTGGCAACATGCATATTTGCCTGGCTTTGTGTAGTTAACTTTATTTGCTGCCGATATGAAGCCAAGATAGCCAAGGATATGTGCAGAAATTTACGTCTTTCTAGTAGTGTCCTGAAAAGGTAAATTTTTTCTTTTGTATTCCATTTTTGGCAAATCTATAATATAAGCAGGGATGTGCCCTTCTGTCCAAAGCCTCAATAGACTGCACAAGCGCCCTGCGCCTGCGCAGCCTGGCCCCAGACAGAATGACACATCCACATCCCAGACAGGAACGAGGAGTGTGATGCCAGAGATCGCGATCTCCAGCGCCATAAGCACATACCTGCCGGGATAGTGAGGCGCTGTTCAGGTTGAGGCAGGGGAAGGAGTGTGGCGTCAGAATCGGCGCCTGCGCATAGCATGATATCCAGCGCCATTTTAGCTAAGAGAAATTTGCAGAGCGTCTTCAACAAAATGGTGCTGGACAGTGCGGTATGCGCATGTGCGTACTCCGGCACCATTTTGTTTAATACATTTTGCACATTTGTCTACAATAAAATGGCACCAGATATCGCGCTATGCACAGGCACTGATACCGGAGCCATTTTAGTAAAATAACGCAGGCGACACGTTGCAGGGGAGTGATGGAAAGGTGTAGGAGTTTTGTTTTGTTTTTATTGATGGATGGATGAGTACATACCAATAAAAATGCTCACCCACCCGGGCGTAAAACAGGGTCAATAGCTAGTCTCTCAATAATGGTAGGCGAGCTGAAACCGGTGTAAAACCTTCCGAAGTGCCCAATTTACCCATGTGTCAAATTTGGTGCAGATCAGTTCACTGGTTTGGCTGTGCACAAAGAACAGACACCGGAAATTCATTTTTACATATAAACATATTGTGTATTTCACTTAATACAATGTTTTATCCTGGGACTCTAGCAGTCATTTTAGATCTATAAAACCACCCTCTTACCCTTCTCAGCCCACTAAATACAGGATGTAAGGAAGGGAGGGTACTTAGGCTCCACACTGTAAATAGACCAAGTATCACACCCTTCAATATACACTCCCTTTACAGAGCACATTCATGTAAAAATAACCAGAATCCATTACCTCATGTCCTCCGACAAATCATACAGCCGATATCCAACATTTGTACAAGGATCAGCTAGTGACTCCAGCGGCATTATGCCAACAACTTGCAAGTCACCCATCATCTGTTTATCTCGCACGCTTCTACAAGGAGAATGACTTCACAAATAGACTGCTGATTTGCAAAATTCAAGTGTACAATCACCTTCGGTGAACTCCAGCCATTATATCGGGGAAATGATAAGTGGAAATTCCCTAATACATACACCTCATACACGGTATTCCTTTTACTGGCGAAAGATGGCAACATTCATAGTTGCACGGTGTACAGTATAAACTGCTACATGCACAGGCACTCAATACAGTAATACAGTTTAAAGCAACACTTCAGCGGGTATTTTATTTTACCGCTGAAGTGGTGCTTCCAATCCAAGATCCCTGACCCTACTCATACGCACACCTGCCACCTTCACCTTTTATCACCACCGCTTCTGTCGATCTCCAGCAGTTTGTGACCTGCCAAACCGCTCAAGTGTTTCATGGAGTGAGCCAATACAAGTCTACACTCTCAGACAGGCATTGAGAACTCGTGACGCAACTTCTACACGCTCACAGACAGGCATTGAGAACTCGTGACGCAACTTCTACACGCTCACAGACAGGCATTGAGAACTCGTGACGCAACTTCTACACGCTCACAGACTGGCATTGAGAACTCGTGACGCAACTTCTACACGCTCACAGACTGGCATTGAGAACTCGTGACGCAACTTCTACACGCTCACAGACTGGCATTGAGAACTCGTGACGCAACTTCTACACGCTCACAGACTGGCATTGAGAACTCGTGACGCAACTTCTACACGCTCACAGACTGGCATTGAGAACTCGTGACGCAACTTCTACACGCTCACAGACTGGCATTGAGAACTCGTGACGCAACTTCTACACGCTCACAGACTGGCATTGAGAACTCGTGACGCAACTTCTACACGCTCACAGACTGGCATTGAGAACTCGTGATGCAACTTCTACACGCTCACAGACTGGCATTGAGAACTCGTGATGCAACTTCTACACGCTCACAGACTGGCATTGAGAACTCGTGATGCAACTTCTACACGCTCACAGACTGGCATTGAGAACTCGTGATGCAACTTCTACACGCTCACAGACTGGCATTGAGAACTCGTGATGCAGTACTCCATTCTATTTTGCCATCAAAAACGCTGAAAAAAAATGTACCTGTGTTTTCAGCATTTTCTCACAGTTTTCTCACCACCCATTGCTTCCTATGGGTGAAAAAAACGCAAAAACGTTGAAAGTGACATGCTCTCATTTCCAAGAACACAAACCAAGTCACAAGATACGCAGCAAAAAAACACAAGATGTGGGAACAGAGAATTCTGGTTTCTCATAGACTTTGCTGGTCCTGCAAAACACAGCTGAGAATTTGCATAAAATCTGCAGCAAAATACACTGAAAAACACAACGTGAGGGAACATAGCCTTATAAGTTCAAGACCAGGTTAATTACCGCTGTTCCTGAGCAGGCACATTTCGTTTGGTCATACATGTGGTTTAAGGAGCAGTCTTTTTTTCTGGTTCAGCTATTCAAATAACTTTCCATCTTTTTTGTGATGCATGAGGCCTAATTTTTATGTTATGTTTATATGTCTGAAAAAGTACATAAAATGCCAAGAACATATGCACTGCAATGTGAAAGACTTGTGCACATCTTCAGTCATGGAAGGCCATGAAGGAGCTGGAAATGGTCATTCTTCAACCACCCCAATAGTTTTCATGACACGCCTTCCGCTTCAAAGCCTCAGCGTATACACTGTGTGCATACCCTAAAAGAGAAACCGCAAACGTGGTGCAAATATTCAAAAGGGGGTCAAAAACTGAGCGTGAAGATTAGAGGGTGGTAAATTTAACCTCTACTCTGAGCAAAATCAAGGAGCATCAATAAAAAAAAAAAATCTTCATAACCCAACATTAAGAAGGTTCTATGAGGGATCGGTTCTGTCACACAAATCTGATCAGCTTCTATAAGTTCCAGACTGGACCATGATTATGCTGTGGATGTTCAAGTAGCGTTTGATATGGTGCCACAAAACGTTAATGGAGAGAACAATTTTATGGAGAAAAATGTGTAATTGGACCAGACTTTGGCTACTCCATGAGAGGTGCATAATGTAGATAGAGAGACCTAAATTCCAGCAATGTGTCATTAACTGGGCTGCTTGCTGCAGTTTTGATAAAATCAGTAGACCACCACTAGAGGACTATTAAACCTGCTGCCAGGTCCTCCATATTCATGCCCACCCCCACTACTGATTGTCAACTTTCTGCCTATGCTACATGTACACAAACCTGCAGATTAATGATGGAGTTATACAGAGCTTAGCATTCAGAAAACTATATATAAATTTCAGGGCTGTGGAATCAGTCGTGGAGTCAGTGTCCATTTTAGTGGAGTCGGTATAAAATGGACCAACTCCAAATCCTAAAATATATAATAAATTGGGTACAGTAGTTCAATGCAGTTTGTGGGGAATATTTTTTCATAAGAATTTGGGAAAGTTATGAAATGTTCTATAAATGTCTGTCCTATTCCTGATCTAAGGGTCTAGACTTTTAGCTGAGATGAATCTGTGCTACAGTAAATTTATCACTTAAACATAAGCCATGTATGAGGGAGTCAGTCGTGGAAATTGAGGAGTCGGAGGTTTGGCTTACTGACTCCACAGCCCTGTATAATTTTCATGTATTTTGAGAATGAAAAAAATAATCCTAAGTGTCAGGACTTGCCACAAACCTATAGGTTCTTCTGCAAACTCGTGTAAATCATCAGCAGGCATCTCATTTTCTTTCCCCATTAACATCAATAGGAACTGCGTGATTGGCTGGTGGCAGTCAGGTGGTTAGTGACATAATGAAAGGGCCTTATGCTTTCAAGAAACTTGCATTGGAATTTCATTCATCAACCGTGTTTCCCCAAATTAGAGTTATGGCTTTGCGGAAGTGTATTAATTCGCCTGACTGTTTCATTTGTGGTGAACATACAATGTTGAATCAACAGCTGAATATTACAAACTTTGTGAAAAACATACTTCAGACTAAAACTTGGAGATCAAGATAAAGTTTTTACAAGCGTAAATGTACCAAGAGGGGCCTCAGGCGAAGTGCCCACGAAGCAGAAATGTTCCAGATATTTTTTACGCTTCTCCCTGGCAGAAAAAACGCATGCGGATTGTACATGCGGATTGTACATGCGTTTTTCCCGCCAGGTAGAAGCGTTTGTCAAGCGTTCTTCACATGCATTTCTGTATGCGGATTATCAAGCGCTTTCCAGGCGATTTTAGCATCACTTGGAAAGTGCTTGACAACTTGGTCACACTATATAAATCCATGCAACCGGCATGGATTTATGTTGTGTGACCAAGTTACGATGCTGCAAATGCAACATCAATAGAAAAAAAAAAAAACGAACATGGTGAAAAATAAAAAAAAAAACATTATACTCACTTTCCGATGGAACCTGGTCTCCTTTTACAGTGTCTTCGACAGCTCGCAGTGGTGTAAAAGGACCTTCCATGACCACTGACGTCAGCAGTCGCGTGACCTATCACATGACTAAATTACATCATGGAAGGTCCTTTTACACCACTTAAGACACCGGGGGCCATCAGAAGGAGAGTAATATTTTTTTTTATTTTCATTCTTTTGTAACTGGGTACCATGGCACCTGGGTCTGGATGAGAGTCTCCTCTTCTCCAAACCCGGGTACCATCCGCGCATTGAATCGCTTAATATCTGCATGTGTACTTGTAGTCATGGGGATATTATGTGATTCAATGCAAGTTAATGGCGGCAATAACGCCGCGTTTCTGCAAAATTAATGGACGTGCTGCGGATTTTTCCGCAATGATTTCCGTAGCATGTGCACAGCAGATTATCATTGGGGACCATTGCAGACCTATTACCAAGCGGTTTTTAAGTGTTTCCGGGGCGGAATTGCCGCTGCAGAAATGCTTAAAAAATGCATAGTGGGCACGCAGCCTTACAGGCAAAAAAAAAAAGAAGATTTTAGTGTTCGTGAGCTCATTTCAGCTCAAAACTAATTTATGAAAAAATTCTAATAAATTTTAGAAGTCTATTTTCATTTATTTCACGGTATTGCCTTATTTAACAGTTACCTACATTGTCAGGAAAGGTGATGTCTTATGACAAAACGGAGGTCATTTTCGGATTCAGCGCACCAAAAAACAAAGATTAAGTGGAATAACCAAAATAGCATTTGAAATTTTATTTTTTGCATACCTGTGTAATATAAGGATGATAACAAAACTGCAGCAAGCAACCCAATAAGGGATACATCGCTGGAATTAGGGTCGCTGCCCCTGTATTATGCTGTTCTCAGATGTACAACAAAAACCTGATGACCGATTTCTTTTAACAACTGGTTCAGTAATAGGAAACAAAGTGTACGTCATAACGTTACACAATCCAATAGGGTTATAGGCAACAGTGGGGTACCACAGGGGTCAGTTTTGGGCCCTCTAATATATTCATTGGTTGACCGTAAAATTTCAAGATTTGCAGAAACTAAACTCTGCAAAGTAACAGAGGAGGATAATTTATTAGAGGGATTTATACAAGCTAGAGGCTTGTGCTGAGAAAATGGCAATTGAAGATTAATGTAGATAAATGTAAGGTCTGACACTTGGGCAGAAGAATTAAGATGTACATTTATGTACAAAATTGTAAAATACTGGGTAAAACTCACTGAAAAAAACACTTGGGTGTATGAATGGACAACAAACTCCACTTTAAGCCTCATTCACACGTCCTCGAATCACTTACGTGTTATAGCCATGAAAAAATCATCAGTCTACGCGGCTGTTCACTTTTTCTGCAGACAGTAGTCCGCAAAAAAAACAAAAAAACAATGGATCCAAGCCAAGGATCAAAATTACCCATGGAGTTTACGGGTTCATGAAAATCACAGACCGTACACAGATGGCATCTGTGTGCTTATCCCCTTAGTGACCAGGCCAAATTTTTCAAGTCTGACGTGTCAATAACTCTAGAATGTTTCAACATATCCCAGTGATTGAGACTTTATATTTTACGTTAGTAATACCAAACATGTATAGGTTCTTTTTTATTTAAGTGGTGAAAAGAAAATCCAAAGTCAGTAAAAATAAATAAATAAAAATATGGCGCCGTTTTCCGAGACCCGTAGAGTCTCCAATTTTCGGGATCTTGGGCCAGGTGAGGGCTTACTTTTAGCGCGCCTAGCTGACGTTATGGATAAAATTTTGGACACAATGTGTTGATCGCCCGTTCTTGCATTTTATTCCAAAAAACGCAATTCTGGCGGTGACTTTTTTCTCATTACGCAGTTTACCGATCTGATAAATTCTGTTTATATATTGATAGATCGGCAATTCTGAACGTGGCAATACCAAGTGTGTACTTTTCATTTTTTTTTTTTTATTTTGAATGGGGCGAAAGGGGGGCGATTTGAACTTTTAGATTTTTTTTTAATTTTAAAAAACGTTTTACTTTTACTTGCTTCCATATAGTCTTCTTAGGAGACTTAAAGCTGATATCATCTGATCGCTTGTGTTACACATAGCAAGGTTTCAGCCCTGCTATGTGTAGCAGAATTTATCATCTGCTATGAGCGCCGGCCATGGGGCATCGCTCATAGCAGATCGGCAATGACAACTACGGGGGTCTCCTGCAGACCCCAGGTTGTCATGCCAACCCATCGGCACCCCGCGATTTTGTGACGGGCACGCCGATGGGCGGGATTAGTGACGCACTTCCAGCGCGGTCATGTTAAATGCCGGTGTCAGAGATTGACAGCAGCATTTAACATGTTAGCAGCCGCGGGTGGATTGCTATTGCACCCATGGCTGTGAGGGGCACATGACAGCTGATCAGATCAGCTGTCATGTGCCTGAAAACATGCATGCTCAGCACCAGAGCCTGCATGGAATGCAGGGACACTACCTACGACGTACCTATTATATTGAAAATCCTCTGGCACAATTAAATGAAAAAAATTGCTGTATATGATGCAAAAATTCAAATTTTATTCCAAGTGACCATGTGATAATATTATCACATGGTAACTCACTTGGCACAAAATTAGAATTTTTGCATCATATACAGCGATTAGGTCATTTATTTGTGCCAGTGGCTTTTCAATATAATTGGACTTTTTCTTCCAAGCACATACTTTAAGCTGTGTGAACCTTTGATAGCTTTTTGACTAGGACGTACCTATACGTCATAGGTCGTGAAGGGGTTAAATTGCATGACAGGGTGTTAAAGACACGATAAGACAAAATGTGTAGTTTTTAGTTTTACATAAATTTACATTTGTGTATTATCCATTATTTTTTTCATTCTGTACCTTTTTTTATTGGCAATTTTTTTTCTTAACTTTACTTAGTCCCTATATGGGATTTTAACTTGTCTGATCACTGGCCTAATGCATAGCAATACTTAAGCTTTGCAATGCATGAGGCCTGTCATTTTCACAAAGTGAGAATGCTTGTTAGACCCTACTTATGGCAGGGTGTAACAGGCCACTATAGAATGCACACCCGGAGGTCATTATTTGACAACCATTGGCTGCCCCACAACTGTATCACAGGGGTGCCAATGGCGCAAGAGAGCCTTCTCCCACTAACAGTCTTAAGTCCCAGGGGGTGACAGATTCCCTTTAGCAGACCTCTAATATGGGCATACAGGTGATAGAAATGTAAATCTATACATACCTGTATGGCCCATATTAGGAGGTTGGCTTGCTTTGAAATATCTTCATAAAACCCGTTTTCCTATGCTTGGCGTACGGGGACGCGACGTGCAGTCTAGGTCTGCAGATCCCGCACATGCGCAATGTGCCTAGAAAGCAAGGCGTGTTTTTTTCTCAGGCTTTATTTTACACTGTTCTCTAGTGCACAGATGCCGGGGAGTCACCAACTTCAGCTCCAGTGACCTCCGGCGTGCGCAACAATAAGGTTTGATCCTCACTTCCTCCCGGTATCCTGATAGTTAGGAACTATATAGTCTACGTGTATACATATATACAATATGATTCCTAACCATCAGGATGCCAGGAGGAAGTGGGGATTAAACCTTATTGTTGCAGACGCCGGAGGTCACTGGAGCAGAAGTCGGTGACGCCCTGACGTCTGCGCACTAGAGCCCACCAGTGTAAAATAGGGCACAGAAAAAACCGCCCCTTTAGTTATAGGCGCATTGCACATGTTCTGCAGACCTAGACTGCACGTCACAGGGCCCAGTGACGTGCAGGGAGGGGGGGGGGGGGGTATTGAAATTAAGTAGGTAGGTGGGGGATTTCTTGGCATTTCACAGACGCCAAGCATAGGAAAATGGATTTTATAAAAAGATATTTCAAAGCAAGCAGACTTCTACTATGAGCCATACAGGTATGTATAGAAATTTCTAGCACCTGTAATCCCATATTCGAGATCTGATAGGTCCCAAGGGGTGACAAGATTCCCTTTAAATGGCACCAACACTACTGATTGCAGCATTTAGAGGGTTAAGCAGCTGGAGATAGTGCTGGCACCGGCCCTGACTGTCATAGCTTAAAGAAGTTGTCCACTACTATTACGTTGATGCCCTGGGCATCAATGTATGATCGGCTGTGGTCCTCCATGTATGATCGGCCGTGGTCCCGCACACAGTACCCCCACCGATCAGCTGTTATCGGTGACGGCGGCCGCAAGTGCTCACCTGTGGGGCTCCGCCGTCAAGTGGTAGTGGCCGCCGCGGTGTACTGCACATCCGCCTCCTATTCAGCTGATCATACATTGATGCCCTATCCGTAGTAGTGGAGAACCCCTTTAACTGATATCCAAGCTCCTGCTGAGAACTGGGCGCTTATTGTGCAGGCGCAAGCTCCTGTGCCTAAACAGTCAGCGCGATGTACCGGTGTGCGACCATTTGTGGGATCTACCTGCAAAATAAGATGTACTGGTATGTTTAATGTCGGGAAGGAGTTAAAAGGGCTTCTCCAGTGAAGATCGCAGATTGGTGCTAGTGACCAGACCCCACTAATCAGAAGAGGGCACTTAACCCCATGTAGAACAGAGAGCAGTGTGCTTGTCCAACCATCGCTCCACTCTGTCTCCATGGGGCAGCCATAAAAGGGTCCCGCGGGTCTACAGATTAGTTATCACCAGCCATGAGGGGAGGTGAGACCTTCCATTCGGATACAGGCAAGATAGCTAGCTGCCTAATACACAGGACAGCCTCTGACCATAAGGGGGATAAGCAATGCACAGGATACAAGCTGTGAGGACTGGAGCAGGGATAAGTACCTCCCTGCGGTATCTGTAGGCGCCATATAGAACATGAACACTAGGACATAACCGGCGAGGGCAGCACTGCGGCCTACGGTGTGTACACGTAACCTCTGACTACCACATGTCGGACGTTCTGACGTCACCACGCCATTCGGTCTTTGGCCGGACACCAGTGACGCACGCAGGCCATCAGGACACGTGACACTTCTCCTGCTGAGCCACCAGGCAGCACCCAGCAACCCGGTGAACGCCGGCTCCAGCATGCGCCTTGTAATCTGGGAATTGTAGTCCACGCCCTCTGACTATAGTGCGGAGGCCGGCTTCACGTACTACAACACCCGGCGTGCACTGCGCCCTTCACCGCCAGCACTAGGCCTGCCAGCCGCCCGGCTTACCCGCGGCCCGGTTGCTCCTCTTCTTAGATTTCGGCATGTCTGCGGCGCTGTCCCCGGTCCTCTTTAGCTCACCGCGTCCGGCTTACTTCTGGTGCCTCGGTGCGATGTGTGGGTTTCAGTAAAAATCAGCCGATGGAAGAGCACTTTTTACTAAAACGTCTCTCAGGAATAAGGTTCGAATCTTCTATCGGCAGATGTGAGAAATGCTTGTAAGAAGAACTGAATGAAACTCCGGTGAATGCCTGTGAATGAAGACGATACATTTTACCTCTGAACACCTCGGGATAAAGCTCTATGCGCCGCGGCTCGGCCTTTTATCAGTGCGGCTCTTGACGTCAGAGGGGCTGACCTTTACTACTGACCAATAGGACGGCAGGAGAGCGCTTGCCTTTACACGAGCTGCTGTCGCCATATTGAGTACTGGCAAAACGCCCTATAAGCTGCGCTGGTGTAACAGGCAGCCTGTGCGTGCGGACCTATGAGCTGCCATGTTTCACACTTGTTCATAAACCAAGTAGAGATCTATTAGAAATAGTGTAGAGGAAAAGGCGGCTATCTAGCCAATAAGGGCGCAGCTTTGATTTTCCAAAACTAGCTGGAAATAAAAGGAAGAATCTGAGTGGTTCTCATTTAAGTACTTTTGATGAAGTACCCCCATAATGTCTATAATCAGATATTGTACAATGCTGAGGGATTTACATTATCGGCATTACCACATTAGACAGAGTAGGGTAGATTATCAGACGGGGCTCTCTGACTTTTCTTAGCCTTAGCTCAAGAGATGGCGGTGAGCCACAGTCTATGCGACCAAATCTTCACAGCCCCGTGTGCGCATTTGAAGGTTACACTTCCTAGAGTGCCCCGTCTGAAGTAATCATACCCCGAAAGCAAACACCATCCAAAGTAATAATGGTCCAAGTGCCCCCCGTTGTAGTGCTTATGCCCTATATACTGTAAGAATGCCACGTGCCCCCATATAGAATAAGAATGTCCCGAGTGCCCGTATAACAAGTAATCATGCCCCTGTGTGTCCACCATATAAATTAATGATGGGAGTGTTCCTTATAAAGTAATATTATTATTTATTATTACAGTGACATTTATTCTGTGGCGCTTTACATGTGAAAAGGGGTCACCGACTGGTACAAGAGGAGAGAGGACCCTGCCCGCGAGGGCGCACAAACAATCTACAAGGGATGGGTGAGGGTACAGTAGGGCAGGGTACAGCTAGTCGTGTAGCGGTATGCTGGAGCGAGGCTTACCGCAGATTGTACGCTTGTCACAAGAAGTGGGTCTTCAGCTCACTTTTCAAGGTTTCCGCAGTAGGCGACAGTCTGATGTGTTGGGGTACAGCGTTATCACAGTAGGGGAGATGCACGGGAGAAATCTTGTATGCGACTGTGACAAGAAGAGATAAGAGGGATGTAGAGAAGATCTTGGAAGGATGGGAGGTTGCGTGCAGGTAACTACAGGGAGACTAGGTCACACATGTATGGAGGAGACAGGTTTTGGATGGCTTCGTACTTTGAGCTGGAGTCTCAGGGCAACAGGGAGCCAGCACAGGGATTAACAGAGGGGAGAAACCTGGGAATAGCGGGGGACAGGTGGATTAGTCGGCCAGCACAGTTTAGGATACAGTACAGACCAAAAGTTTGGACACACCTCATTTAAAGATTTTTCTACCTCTTGAAGCTCATCAAGAGAATGCCAAGAGTGTGCAAAGCAGTCATCAAAGCAAAAGGTGGGTACTTTGAAGAACCTGGAATATAAGACATATTTTCAGTTGTTTCACACTTTTTTGTTAAGTATATAATTCCACATGTGTTAATTCATAGTTTTGATGCCTTCAGTGTGAATGTACAATTTTTATAGTCATGAAAATACAGAAAAATCTTTAAATGAGAAGGTGTGTCCAAACTTTTGGTCTGTACTGTAGATTGGAGGGGTGCGAGAGTGGTAGAAGGGAGGCCACAGAGCAGGAGGTTGTAGTAGTCGAGGCGGGAGATGATGAGGGCGTGCACTGGTGTTTTTGTAGATTCATGGTTGAGGAATGTGCGGATACCGGAGATATTTTGGAGTTGGAGTCGGCAGCAAGAGGAAACGGCTTGGATCTGACGTTTGAAGGATAGATCAGAGTCAAGCTTGCGGGACTGGGGAGAGTGAGCTGCCATTAACCCCTTTCCGGCCCAAGGCGTTCTAATACGTATGTGTGCCCTGGGCCTTATAGGCCAGATACGTATTAGAACGCCTTGGTGATTTCGCCCGCACACAAGCAGTGTGGGCGAGATTGCCGCCGGGTGTCAGCTGATTGTCACAGCTGAAACCCGATGCTATGTGCAGGGAGCAGTCTTGCACCACTCCCTGCACATTAACCCCCGAAATGCTCAAAATCGATCGCAGCATTCCGGTGGCAAGAGGAGGTAAGCGCGATACTCATCTTCTCTGCCGGCGTACCGCGGCATCTGAGTCCGGTCCCGGATGTTGTCATGGTGACCTGATGTCATCATGACACCAGCTGGGTCACCAGGAGGCAGGAAGTTACTTTGGTCATGCGCAGTGCACGACCAAAGTAACTTCTCCCTGTGCAGCGCTGACAGGCTGCATGGCATAGGGATGGTTCTGCATTCCTGTGCAATACAGCCGATCAGGCTGCAAAAAGTGAAAGTTCCATAGCGGGACAATGTGTAAAAGTAATAAAAATGTCAGACAGTGAAAAAAAATAATAAATTGTAAAAATATTTAAAAAAATGAGAAAAATAATTAAAAAAAAGATATATATTGTACCCATAAATAAATATTCTTATGAAAAAAATAAAATAAACCAATAAAAGTACACATATTTGATATCGCCGCGTCCAGAACGACCTGACCTATAAAACTGTCCCACTAGTTAACCGCTTTAGTGAACACGGTAAAAAGAAAAAAAAAAAAAAAAAACGAAACTTAAAACAATGCTTTATCATCATATCCCCAAACAAAAAATGGAATAAAACGTGATCAAATAGACGAATGTAAATAAAAATGGTACCACTGAAAATGTCATCTTGACCTGCAAAAAACAAGCCGCCATACAGCTCCAACGGCCGAAAAATAAAAAAAATTATAGCTCCCTTATCAATTTTACCACATGCAGAACGGCATAAAAAAAGAACAAAGAAAAAAATTCTTGAATTGTTGGTTTTTGTTTATTCTGCCTCCCAAAAATCGGAATAGAAAGCGATCAAAAAATGTCACGTGCCCGAAAATGGTACCAATAAAAACTTCAACTTGTCCCACAAAAACAAGCCATCACATGACTCTGTCAGCCGAAATCTGGAAAAATTATAGCTCTCAAAATATGACGATGCAAAAACTAGTCTTTGCAAAAAAAAAAGGGTTTTTTAGTGTGTGACAGCTGTCAATCATAAAAACCCGATATGAATCTAGTATCTCTGTAGTTGCACCGACCCGAAGAATAAAGTCGTCTAATCACTTATACCGCACGAGGAACGCCGTAAAAAATAAACTCTAGGGTTAGGGTTGTCCTAGGGTTAGGGTTGTGCTAGAGTTAGCCTTGGACTAGGGTTAGGGTAGGGTTAGGGTTAGGCTATGGTTAGGGTTGGGCTAGGGTTAGGGTTGGGCTAGGGTTAGGGTTGAGCTAGGGTTAGGGTTGTGCTAAGGTTGGGCTTGGGTTAGGGTATGGTTAGGCTTGGGTTAGGGTTGGGCTAAGGTTAGGGTTGGGCTTGTGTTGGGGTTGGGATTTTTTCAGAAGTAAAGAAAAAAAAATGATGACAATATTGCGACTAATGTTGAGTGCAAGTGCTCGCTACTTGAGTTTGCATCGGGTGCTCGTGTATGCACCGAGTATAGCGGGTGCTCGAGTGACATGCTCAAGTCTCCGCCTCCCAAATGTTTTGCAGCTGTTATACAGCCAAAAAAACCTCGCGGGGATTGCCTGCCATGCATGAGCGATCCCTGCATGTTTTTTTTGGGTGGCTAATAACCGTGAAACATGCGGGCGGGGACTCGAGCATGTCACTTGAGCACCTGCGATACTTGGTGCATACCCGAGTACCCGATGCAAACTCAAGTAGCGAGCACTTGCACTCAAGACTAATGACAACTTATTCAATATGATGACCTAATGTTATCAAATTCTGTGTGGCACCTCTGGGTTCAAAATGTTCACTATACCCCTTGATAAAATCCTTGAGGGGTGTAGTTTCCAAAATGAAGTCACTTGGGGGGGGGTTCCACTGTTTAGGCACATCAGGGACTCCTCAAACGCAACATGGCGTCCGCTAATTATTCAAGTAAATTTTACATTCAAAAAGTCAAATGGCGCTCCTTCCCTTCCGAACCCTGCCATATGCCCAAGCAGTGGTTTCCCCCCACATATGGGGTATTGGCTTACTCAGGAGAAAACAGAGATGCTTTAATTAATTCAAACAAAAAGAATACGCAAGAGAAGAAGGTTATAAGATGTATTGGCACGTATGACGATATGGCAAGTGAGATCTACAGAATTATGTCAAAGTATTGGCCTATCCTCAGGGCAGACCCTGATGTGGGAAAGGTTGTTGGTATGTGTCCGGCTTTACCTATCGTAGAGGCAATAACCTCAGGGATCATTTAACACACAGCCATTTTACCGCACCGGGTTCTGCCCCCCAAAAAATGGATGGATACATGTCGGTCTTGTTCCCGCTCATGTGGGAATTGCTCTTTTTGTAAATATCTACCACAGAAGAGGGACTTCATTAATCCTATTGATGGGCACAAGTATCAGATTAGAGACCCAATTGACTGTAGTAAGACCAAGGGCATTATCTATTTCTGAGTGCTCATGCCCCAAGCTTTATGTGTGGAAAACGATCCAGGAATTCAGGAGGAGAATTTCTAAACATCTGAGCTCCTGTAGCGTCGGCGTCCCTGCCTCCTGCTAGGCAGGGACGCTGTTCCCCTCACCTCTCCGCTCCGTGCCCGGCGTCTTCCTCCCGCTCTGCTGGTAGCGCGCGCTGCTTCCCGGCCACTGTGCTTAGGGCGCGCGCGCGCTCCCCCTCTCTTAACGGGGCCGCGCGCGCGCGCTCCCCCTCTCTTAAAGGGGCCGCGCGCGCCGTCCTAAGGAGTCCCCGGCCAATGGCCGGAGGACCTCACCATATAAAAGGCACATCCTCCAAAATGGAGGTGCCCGAGCAATGTTGTTGCATAGCCTATCACTCTGCTTCAGCCCTCAGGTCCCGTTACCAGATACCTGCCAGTTACCTGCCAGATTCCTGCTTGATACCTGCCTGATACTTGTCTATCTGCTTACATTCCTGCGGTCCGACAGTCTGCCTACCAGCCCTGCCAGTCTGTCTATGGATCTGTTTGCCCGCTCACCTGGGAGCGTCCACCTGCTATCTGCCTGCTAGCCTACCTGGAGGCTTAGCCGTCACCTGCTGTGACCACCTGCCTGTCCAGAGACTCTTGCCCGCTCACCTGGGAGCGTCCACCTGCTACCTGCCTGCTAGTCTACCTGGAGGCTCAGCCGTCACTTGCTGTGACCACCTGCCTGTCAAGAGACTCTTACCCGCTCACCTGGGAGCGTCCATCTGCTACCTGCCTGCTAGCCTACCTGGAGGCTCTGCCGTCACGTGCTGTGACCATCTGCCTGTCCAGAGACTCTTGCCCGCTCACCTGGGAGCGTCCACCTGCTATCTGCCTGCTAGCCTACCTGGAGGCTTAGCCGTCACCTGCTGTGACCACCTGCATGTCCAGAGACTCTTGCCCGCTCACCTGGGAGCGTCCACCTGCTACCTGCCTGCTAGCCTATCTGGAGGCTTAGCCGTCACTTGCTGTGACCACCTGCCTGTCCAGAGACTCTTGCCCGCTCACCTGGGAGCGTCCACCTGCTACCTGCCTGCTAGCCTATCTGGAGGCTTAGCCGTCACCCGCCTGTCAAGAGACTGTCCCCGTCACTTGCCGTGACTACCTGCCCGCCTACCCTGGGAGCCACCCGCTTCCTTACAAGGACTGTCCCTTTGTATAGTTGCTCAGAGGTTCCACCTCCCAGACCCGTTACAGCTCCATTAACACCGAAACTGACACTCCACTTTCTCGGCATATGATGATGTGTCATACCCTGAATCCATTGGATCTGGAATTTTGGGGCATTAGGAGAGTCCTTTTGGGCCCAAGGAAAGGAAACCTGGATAAACTCCTACTACAAGAAAAATCCAGATGGATCTTCAGGCTTAGCTCTAGAAGCCAATGGGTTTAAATTAATGTTTTAGCTACAGTGCATTTCTCTCGATGTCCTTATAATAAATATATAGGTATTTAATTAGCATGGAAACCTGTAGAATATAGTTTGATATTGGTCATTTACGTTTATGACGGGTGGATCTATCTATGAGATTTATCTCCATATATATACAGAACTGGTGGTTACCGGTATATGTGATGATGCGCTCTGTGCTGAAACTAATCACTGTGATGATTGCCTATATGTTGGATGTCAACCAAATATGTACATCTTCTAAATGATTATAACAGTCATTATGGCAATGATGCCTTTATCATGTCATGGATGGAAATTTGAATCAACTGATATGCTTTGTATTCGTTTCGCATGCTTGTATGATGGTTATAAAAGAAACATGCATATGGATCTATTAATTATAGATGTAGAGGGGCCATGGCAATTATATCTGTAGTATATCAAGGACGGAGACTTATATTAATGTGATCTATTTTGTATGTCTATATGGTATATGTGAACCAGACTGGTAAAATGATTGTGAGTATTACCTTGGTTACCGCATTCATATAGGATTACGGAGGATATGTTTATGGATGGAGATTTACAGTGATATATCTTATATTGGAGCATTTTGCTGTCTTGTTTATATTGCGGATATAAATTGGATTTGCATACTGTCTAGTTGATTATTAATATCACCATAGTTACTGCACGTTGTAGGATCAGGGACTGGGCATGCGCCATGACCTAACGGAGGCACTGTGATTGGTGCGTATATTCATGAAACTGAACCATCTTGGGCCACTCATGGCGTGGATTACTTCTACATTCATATGGATGGCGAATAAGGGAATCTGATACATAGTGATTTCGTGCATGCGTGGTGCGAGAGGACCGATGATCTATGACTGGCTGACTGACATTAAGCACCCTACAGTGGCGTCTGACGTGTAGGTAACTGACTGGTTCCCGTGTATGACGTGGTTATTTATGTTTTAGATGACGGGCACGGTTTATGTGTTTACCCAATGAAAGAGTTTAAAGGATTAAATAGCTTTGCCCCATTGGTTGAGATCGGTACATAATGATTGGTTGGTTCTGTTGTCTTGCTCCATTGGTCCTTTACTGGGGCCAATGATTTCGAAACAGAGGCCTTAAGAAGTCTGGTCTACCCCTCTGAAATTTATTGTAGCCACAGCCCCCTGAGGAAGCCCGTGAGGGTGAAACTTGTTGGGGTGGCCACATCATGTTTTAACACAACATAGGTTAAGCTAGGTAGCAATAGTGAAGATCTCCTATAATCAAAAACGCAGGCTGCAGCTGCGACTAGGATATTCAGATATTTATAAGGAGAATTGCTACCAATGAAATGTACACCTAATGGTGCCCTAATAATAAGTGAGAGAGGCAACCTATGCTGATATTATTATAATTATATGTTTACCTTTATTTCATTATTCATTAAAAGGTCAAAGTTTTAATGTCCCTTAATAGTGGGGATTTATTTGCTCTTTGAGTAATTTGGTGTTAGTTTCCAAAATGGTGTCACTTGTGGGGGGTTTCCACTGTTTAGGCACATCAGGGGCTCCCCAAATGCAACATGGCGTCCGCTAATTATTCAAGCAAATTTTACATTCAAAAAGTCAAATGGCGCTCCTTCCCTTCCGAACCCTGCCGTGCGCCCAAACAGTGGTTTTCCCCCACATATGGGGTATCAGCGTACTCCGGAGGAATTGCACAACAAATTTTGTGTTTCATTTTTTAATGATACCCTTGTGAAAATAAAAAAATTTGGGTCTAAAGTAACATTTTTGTGAAAAAAAATAAATGTTCATTTTTTTTCTTCCACATTCCAAAAATTCATGTGAAAAACCTGAAGGGTTAATAAACTTCTTGAATTTGGTTTTGATCACCTTGAGGGGTGCAGTTTTTAGAATGGTGTCACTTTGGGGTATTTTCTGTCATAAAGGCCCCTCAAAGTGACTTCAAATGTGATGTGGTCCCTAAAAAATGGTTTGTAAATTTTGTTGTAAAAATGAGAAATCGCTGGTCAATTTTTAACCCTTATAGCTCCCTAAAAAACAAAAAAAATTGGTTCCAAAATTGTGCTGATGTAAAGTAGACATGTGGGAAATGTTATTTATTAACTATTTTGTGTGACATATCTCTCTGATTTAAGGGTATGGAAATTCAAAGTTTGAAAACTGCAAAATTTTCAAAATTTTTGCCAAATTTCCGTTTTTTCACAAATAAACGCAAGTGATGTCGAAGAAATTTTACCACTATCATGAAGTACAATATGGATCCGTTGAAGCGTTCCAGAGTGATTACCTCATAAAGTGGTCAGAATTGTAAAAATTGGCCTGGTCATTAAGGTGCAAACCACCCTCGGGGGTAAAGGGGTTAACTTTGATAGATAGGTCAGTTGAGGGGGATGAATGAGATGGGCAAAGATGATGCATTCGGTTTTATCCATGTTAAGTTTTACAAATCTAGCAGAGAAGAAAGATGAAATAGCGGACAGACATTGCGGGATTCTGGTTAATAAAGAGGTGATATCAGGTCCAGAGAGGTAGATCTGTGTGTCACCAGCATAGAGGAAATACTGAAAGCCGTGAGACTATGAGCCGTCCCAGGCCGAAGGTGTAGATGGAGAAGAGCCTGGGTCCTAGAACTCATAATGCCCAAAGTGTCACCTTATGTAGTGCTTATTCCTCCACATATAAAGTGATAATGTGACAAATACACCTGTATAAAGTAATGATGCCCTGATTGTCCCCTTATAAAGTGCTTAATAATAATAATCTTTTTTTATTTATATAGCGCCAACATATTCCGCAGCACTTTAAAATTAAGCGGAGACATGTACATACAATAAATTCAGTTTAAACAGTTACATTAGGAGTGAGGGCCCTGCTCGCAAGCTTACATTCTACAAGGAAATGGGTGGACACAATAGGTGAAGAGTGCTTGTTATTTCAGGTCTGGCAATTAGGGATTTTCTTATAAAGCTGCATGATCCGGTCATCGAGCTGTCATCCACATCATGTGAAAAAATCCCTACCGAAATCGCAGCATTGTAGGATTGACCGGATTGTTTCTAGTAGTGCCATGAGAGACATGAGACATAAAGAAATGGACATAAAATTCAGTCAAAGAGATTATCCACAATATATTTTGAAAGAACAAACTAAAGTTACCCAAAGTAGAAATAAATCCCCCCAAGTAGCATTAATAAATACGTATCACCCCTTCAGTAGAGCAATTTATCAATGTATTCAGCGTCATTGGCCATTATTAAAACAGTTATACCCTGCAGTACCGGAATTTTCTAACATACCCCTACTATGTTATAAGAGACCGAAAAATATACAAGACCACCTAGTTAGGGCCGATGTGGGCTTCACACGTACGGGACCTATCCAACGCACTCTAGCGACTCCACGCCAAGGCACATTCCCTTGCCTCGGATGTCTCCAATGTTCTAATATTATGAAGGGGGAATCTTTCACACACCCACATTTGGGGAAGCGTTATCCCATTAAGGGATATTTTTCTTGTGATTCAAGCTATGTCGTTTACCTTATTAAGTGTCCTTGCGGTCTCGGATATGTTGGAGAGACCACCCAGCATATCCGAGACCGCATCTCACAACATAAGTCCACCATTAGGTGTGGACTTACACTTTTACCAATTCCGGCCCATTTTTCTATTATGTCTCACTCGATATCACAACTTAGATATCAGGTAATTGATCATATACCTCAAAACAGGAGAGGAGGTGATCGTATCAAGAGATTAAAAGAACGCGAAGCGTTCTGGATACATACTCTTCAAACTCTGGCACCAAAGGGTTTAAATAGGGAGTATGAAGTACAGCATTAATTAGTTTTTCTCAAAAACTTGGGTGGGATTCTTTTCTTTTCTTTCTTTTCAATATTTTGCTAATTCATGAATATTATATCTGTATCTGCATATTACTAGATATTATTATATCATATTTTATGTAATACTTTCGCTGTTTGTTTTCTGTTTTTTTCTGTAGGTGACTAATTAAGTTTTTCACCAATAACCCATATGACATCTTGGGCCTTATATCAAATGTAGGCTATGGGAGCCATTTCTATTTGTGTTTTGTTCCATTTTTCTTTTATTTTTTCCTTCTTTCCACCCTCTCCCCCTTCTTCTTTCTTTTTTTCCCTTTTTCCTTTTTCCCCCTCTTCTTTCTTCCCCGTTCCCTCTCTATTTTCCTCACTCTATTTCTAACACAAGAACATCATTTACCATGCACTATGGATATTTCCTAATGCAACAACAGGAAGCAACCTGCGCTCCTTCTGCGTTTCACGTACTGCGCATGGCCGGAAGTTTCGACTTCCGGCGTGCGTTCCACATATTATATTGGCGTGCGTTCCACGCACTGCGCATGACCGGAAGTTTTCGTTACCGGCGTGCGCTTCACTTACTATCGCGCTCATTCCGGCGTGCGTTCCATACACTGCGCACACCTGGATGTTCCTCTAAGGGCGCATATGTTTTCAATCCATATGGGCTATGGCATATATAAAGAGGTGTTTATCCCACTGATTACCACATGACATGGCACATCGACGCATCCATATGGAAGGTATTTCCTAAACCTGCAGGTATGTCTCCCTGTGTGCATAATCTTTTGATCTTACATACATTGCAGTCGGTTCTTTAGTTTATTTTTCCGTTTTCTCTTCATCAGCCATTCACATCCAGCTCCCATAACTGTGAATTCACAAAATCCTTATATTCAGTAAGTCTTGAATATTCTTGTTTCCTCTTAGAGTTTCTTGTTATTATGTAGTGGTGACACTACTCTGTTATCATCTCTCTAATTATACTTATGATACGGGACTGTCAATTTTGTTTTTTCATTATTGCCTTATGTCAAAATCATATCCCTGACACAATATAATTTTATGACTACTAATTGGCAACAATACCTTACCACTATTTTTCCCATATATATGGGATAATTATTGTTATTTTGTTATTATTACTTCGTATATTGATTGTGCCCCTAATAGAATATTGTATAAACAATCATACTCTGTCATATCTGTGACATATTGTCTCTTATTTTACTATTTAGAAAATATCTTGAAAAAGACCAAACAGGTCGAATCGTTGATATTATTATCTCAAGGGATTTACTTTCTGCAATAAAATTACTTTGTATCAACATGATTGGAGTGCCGAAGTTCTTTTAGTATTTTATGATCCGGTCATCAGCCAGTATGTTTAAGTGCAATAATGAAGTATTGAGTGCAGTTATCGTGTGCATGGAGGGTGTGGCGACAGATGAATAGTAGGGTGCAGATTCTGAATAATATTTAGAAGGAGGGAACAGGGGAAAGTTAGTTTACTGAGTTGAAACGGTAGGCTTGTTTAAAGAAATAAGTTTTTAAAGCACGTTTGAAGTCATGGGGGCTAGGTATCAGTCAGATCGTCTGGGGTAGTGCATTCCAGAGAACTGGTGCAGCACGAGAGAAATCTTCTTGGAGGCAGAGGTGCGAGGTTCGGATTATGGGGGATGTTAGTCTTAGGTCATTTGTAGAACGGAGGGCACGTGTAGGGCGATAGACAGAGATAAAAGAGGAGATATAAGGCGGTGCAGAACTGTGGAGAGCTTTGTGGGTGAGAGTGATGAGTTTATATTGGACTCAGTAGAGAGCAGCATCGGTGAAGTGGCTGGACAGAAATACGACCCTGGCTGCCGCATTCAAGACAGATTGGAGAGGAGAAAGTTTGGTAAGAGGGAGACCGATCAGAAGAGAGTTGCAGTAGTTCAGACGAGAGTGAATAAGAGCTACAGTAAGAGTTTTAGCAGTTTCAAAGGTGAGAAAAGGTTTCCACATATAAAGTAATAATGTGACAAATACCCCTGTATAAAGTAATAATACCCTGATTGTCCCCTTATGTAGTGCTTATTCCTCCACATATAAAGTAATAATGTCCCATACACCCCTGTATAAAGTAATAATGCCTTTATTGTCCCCTTATAAAGTAATATTGCCCCAAGTGTCCCCTCTATAAAGTAATAATGCCTGGAGTGCTCCTTATAAAGTAGCATTGCCCCAAGTGTCCCCCTATAAAATAATAATGCCTAGAGTGCTCCTTATAAAGTAACATTGCCCCAAGTGTCCCCCTATAAAGTAATAATGCCTGGAGTGCTCCTTATAAAGTAACATTGCCCCAAGTGTCCCCCTATAAAGTAATAATGCCTGGAGTGACCCTTATAAGTAACATTGCCCCGAGTGTCCCCGTATAAAGTAATAATGCCTGAAGTGCTCCTTATAAAGTAATATTGCCCCAAGTATCCCCCTATAAAGTAATAATGCCTGAAGTGCTCCTTATAAAGTAATATTGCCCCAAGTATCCCCCTATAAAGTAATAATGCCTGGAGTGCCCCTTATAAAGTAACATTGACCCGGAGTGCCCTCCTAAACAAGTAATACTGCCCTGTGTGGATGCCAATACAGTTGAGAGTGGCCCTCTCCTGAGAAGACAGCAGTGAGCCACCCCTGTGGGGCCCGTGGGCCACTGATTGGGAATCCGTGCTTTAGTAGCCAATTAAGAGGCATTGAAGCACAAGATGAATATGCAGATTTCTCAGGTAGATTTGGCTCAGAGACTCCACATTTGGATAACGGTACCAGCCATGTGGACAGATCTTAAATATATGCCATCAACGCTGCAGAATAACTTACGGAACAGATTTTACAACCAATTCATGATTTTCTCAGGAGAAATTCACAATTCTGCTGCAAATCTTCTAGCAGATAGGCCTCAAAATTTGCAGTCAAGGGCATAGCAGATTTTTCCACCCCATGAGGACTTACAGTGCTGGCCAAAAGTATTGGTACTCCTGCAATTCTGTCAGATAATACTCAGTTTCTTCCTGAAAATGATTGCAATCACAAATTCTTTGGTATTATTCTCTTCATTTAATTTGCTTGCAAGGAAAAAACACAAAAGAGAATGAAGCAAAAATCAAATCATTGATCATTTCACACAAAACTCCAAAAAAGGGCCGGACAAAAGTATTGGCACCCTCAGCCTAATACTTGGTTGCACAACCTTTAGCCAAAATAACTGCGAACAACCGCTTCCGGTAACCTTCAGTGAGTTTCTTACAATGCTCTGCTGGAATTGTGGACCATTCTTCTTTGGCAAACTGCTCCAGGTCCCTGATATTTGAAGGGTGCCTTCTCCGAACTGCCATTTTGAGATCTCTCCACAGGTGTTTTATGGGATTCAGGTCTGGACTCATTGCTGGCCACCTTAGAAGTCTCCAGTGCTTTCTCTCAAACCATTTTATAGTGCTTTTGGAAGTGTGTTTTGGGTCATTGTCCTGCTGGAATACCCATGACCTCTGAGGGAGACCCAGGTTTCTCACACTGGGCCCTACATTATGCTGCAAAATTTGTTGGTAGTCTTCAGATTTCATAATGCCATGCACACAGTCAAGCAGTTCAGTGCCAGAGGCAGCAAAGCAACCCCAAAACATCAGGGAACCTCCGCCATGTTTGACTGTAGGGACCGTGTTCTTTTCTTGGAAAGCCTCTTTTTTTTCCTGTACACTCTATGTTTTCCCAAAAAGCTCTACTTTTGTCTCATCTGACCAGAGAACATTCTTCCAAAACATTTTGGGCTTTCTCAGGTAAGTTTTGGCAAACTCCAGCCTGGCTTTTTTATGTCTCGGGGTAAGAAGTGGGGTCTTCCTGGGTATCCTACCATACAGTCCCTTTTCATTCAGACGTCGACGGATAGTACGGGTTGATACTGTTGTACTCTCGGACTGCAGGGCAGCTTGAACTTGTTTGGATGTTAGTCGAGGTTCTTTATCCACCATCCGCACAATCTTGCGTTGAAATCTCTCGTCAATTTTTCTTTTCCGTCCACATCTAGGGAGGTTAGCCACAGTGCCATGGGCTTTAAACTTCTTGATGACACTGCGCACGGAAGACACAGGAACATTCAGGTCTTTGGAGATGGACTTGTAGCCTTGAGATTGCTCATGCTTCTTCTCAATTTGGTTTCTCAAGTCCTCAGACAGTTCTTTGGTCTTCTTTCTTTTCTCCATGCTCAATGTGGTACACATAAGGACACAGGACAGAGGTTGAGTCAACTTTAATCCATGTTAACTGGCTGCAAGTGTGATTTGGTTATTGCCAACACCTGTTAGTTGCCACAGGTAAGTTACAGGTGCTGTTAATTACACGAATTAGAGAAGCATCACATGATTTTTCAAAGGGTGCCAATACTTTTGTCCACCCCCTTTTTTAGGTTTGGTGTGGAATTATATCCAATTTGGCTTTAGGACAATTCTTTTTGTGTTTTTTTCATTGAAGACAAATTAAATGAAGAGAATAATACCAAAGAATTTGTGATTGCAATCATTTTCAGGAAGAAACTGAGTATTATCTGACAGAATTGCAGGGGTGCCAATACTTTTGGCCAGCACTGTACTTCACAAGTCAGTTTTATTTTGTTAGTCTAAGGTAAATTTTTATAGCCAGGTGCTCTGAGATGGTACAGCTCCTTAGTACAGAACCGCAGGCCTCAACGTTCAGCTGATGTGCAGAGATATCATCAGTACGCAGCTAATAAATCAGAAGGAATCAGAGACGTACACTAGAGGCCACATAGAGGTGTCTTATTACAGCTCCTGTCAAAATTGAGGGATAATTCACCTGTGTGTATAACCCCAAAGTAATCAGTAGCAGATGTCTTAGGTAAGGTCAAATGGAGAGATCACAATGTTTGCTAAATTCTTAACCCCTTCCTGACATGTGGCATACATACTGTATATTATAATAAACGCAGCATATTATGTTTGCAGTGGCTTCAGGTAAATACACCACATGCCAAGAAGAGGTTAAAGAGTTTGCTGGAAAAATCGCAGACGTCAGGTAGCCAATGATACACTAAACGAAATGCTGGGGCCACATGGCCAAAGATTACTATGTGTAGCTGTAACATTGAAAGCTTGCAAAGTAGCTCCATTCACTTGTAGTGTAGTGCGCTTCAATATAGTGATCTTTGGCCCCATAACCAGCATCACGGCCAATGTAGCCCCTTCCTAAGGCCAAACGGAGCCAGAGGGTCAAGTGATCACAGGTTCAAATCCCTGTAAGGATACTAAACAAAATTGTAAAGTGGACTTTAGAGACATTTCTTCTTTATATTAAATCATCCCTCCTTTCCCAGTAATTGCCGTGGTCATGTGTGCTGTCTACGTGACATTGCTACTTTAGCCTAGGCTGGAGGAGCGGCAGAGAGGCAGTCTCGAAGGGTTCTTTCACATTGCGTTCAGTTATATGCTCGGTGGCCCCAGCGGGGAATACGTCCAAACTCTCCCGCAAAACAGGATTCAGACGTATGCGATGTCAGAGCCATAGACTATAATGGTGCCAGCAGAGAGAACATGCGCTCTTCCATGCATCATTTTTGGACATATAGACCTAGTCAGTCTACTACATCTGAGTGTCTGCTTCTAGTAGGGGTACACACCTGAAAATGATGTTTTAAGCGTTGGGCGTTTGCTGGATTCTAAATGGATTCAGAACCATCAGTGGATTCTGTGATCTCCCATTCTGGTCCAGCCGGAGCTGATGCTGCTCAGCATCGTCGTCAGTCCCAACGCCTAGCTGGTGCACGAGATGTACAAGTTTTCTCTTGGGTTTTTGTTCCTAGCAACATGAAGCGTAGGTTGGGGAGGGAGACGGGGCTGCTACAGCCTAAGTCCAGGATTCACTGCACGGAGCATACTCGTGACATGGCGGACTGTGATTGGTGGTTTGGGAGTCAGCTGATCCAGTGACCTGGCACCGCCTGATTGGTCGCGGGTGACGTCACCAATAGTGCGACGGTGGGCAGGGCTTAATCTTTAAATAGCCCGCCCACAAACATGGCGGCGCGCTCTGATCATTGAGCTGTGATGGTGTTGTTGTGTGGACGTTTGGTCGTTTGGCCTCCACGTGTGCTTTAGCTTCTGTCAGGCAGGTTGAGCGGGGGATTGGCAGCCTTAGATGGAGGGAGGCAGGTAGCTTCGTCTGACAGTCTGGCTCCGACAAAGGGGTCGCCATACACCCCGAGCAGTCTGCAGACGCTGTATTCCCGGTACCGCCTGTAAGCCACGTGGAGAGATACCCCTCAGTCCGGTAGCACGCCGGCTGGGAGCACGTATACGCCGGCGTGTATCACACATGCATCCTAGCACCTGCTGCGTAGTCCCTGTGCTGTAAATAGGGCTACAGATACATTATTTATCGCACGTCTCTCGTGCAGTTAACGGAGATAGTGCGAATCCCTATTCCCGTTCCAGTGTGCAGTAATACGGAAGGGATTGTTATTTAAGTTGGTTGTTTTACCTTCTCACCCAGAAGGTGTTCGGCCGCAGTCCTCCACGATGCATCGCGGACCCCTGGTTCGGTTGCTTTCCATTATTTAATAAAGTTGTTTGCAACCGTCCCCTTAACATGATGCATGTCAGCACATGTTCGCTCTGCTGGCACCATTACAGTCTATGGCCCCATCGGCACATACATCCGAATCCTGTTTTGCGGGGGGTTTGGACATATGTCGCGACGGGACCACCGAGTGTATCTAAACGCACTGTGAAAGCTTCCTAAGTAATAGCTTGGTTTCTTATTTTATACATCCATATGTGACTTAAAATCAGACTAGCCGGATCACATTGGCTCATGTGTAAAGCAGAAGTTACTTTCACAATGTAAGTGTATGGAGCGTCCAAAGGCTTACTTTAGAAGAAGTAGCACCACACCACACAGCAAGCCCTGGGAAAGATAAGGGGCATTCGCCTGACTCAGAAGAGGACCTATATTTAGAAATGGATTGAGGATAACATTTTTGCTGGTAGTGCTTCTTTAACTTTTTTAGGACAACCCCTTTAAATATACTATACAGTCATGTTTCAGGTCACTAGGCCTTTATCCGCCCCTTATCTGGTAGAGTATTCACCATCTAGTCCCCAATGATAGTGGCCTACTCCCTGAGGTCCACAGACTTGTCTGTGCGTCTTGTTCCTTTGTTGCACAGGGGACTATCTGCGCCAAGCTACCAATTACGTTCATCAGCAATCACTGTTTACTTCTAGAGGAAAAGAGAAAATTTGCCATTTGGTTCTATAACTTTTTAGTAGGTGTTCGCCGTCTTCTAACGTGTGAAACCCCTTGTTATACTATTGTTTCAGAAATTACATGGCAGAAGATGCTATCTATACTACAAGCCTATCTGCTTGCTATTGTTTAAAATAACAAATTCTGACCCCAACCCAGGTTCTCAGTTTATCACTGGGCTCAGTTGCTCCTGCTGTCCACATCAACAGAGCTATTGAGCCCAGTGATTGTCTGCAGCTGTAGTGATAGCTGCGACCTGTAAGCAATCACCGGGAGCAGCGGTGGAGAGTCAGTGGTGGAGCAGGTTTGGGAAGTAAAGCTCTGTTATTATGAACAAGAGCAAACCCCTTTAACATAATGTAGAAAGAAAGTGTTAACCTACCCTAAACGTGCCTATATAGAGAGCCTTGAAAAAGTATTCATACCCTATGAACTTTTCCACAGATTTTCACATTACACCTACAAACATAAATGTATTTTATTGGGATTTTATGTAATATGCCAACACAAAGTAGAAAGTATTTGTGATAAAGAAATGATACATGGTTTTCTTTTTATTTATAAAATATAGCTCTGAAAATTGTGACGTGAACTTGTATTCAGTTGCCCTGAGATAATACTTTATAGGACCACCTTTTGCTGCAATTACTGCTGCAAGTCTTTTGGGGTATGTCTCCACCAGCTTTACACATCTAGAGACTGAAATTTTTGCCCATTCTTCTTTGCAAACCAGCTCTGTCTAAGTGAGATTGGATGAAGAGCGTTTGTGAACAGCAATTTTCAAGTCTTACAAATTGGGATTTAGGTCTGGACTATGACTGGGCAGTTCATCTAAATCTTTCCATTGTAGCTCTGGCAGTATATTTAGGGTCATTGTCCTGCTTGAAGGTGAACCTACACCCCAGCCTTAAGTCTTTTGCAGCCTCTAACGGATTTTCCTCCAGATTGCTCTGTATTTAGCTCCATCCATCTTCCTATCAACTCTGACCAGCTTCCCTGTCCCTGCTGAAGAATAGCATCCTTATTGCATGATGCTGCCACCACCATATTTAACAGTGGAGATGGTGTTTTCAGGGTGATGTGCAGTGTTAGTTTTCCACCACACATAGCTTTTTGCATTTATCCCAAAAAGTTCTACTTTGCTGTCTCCTGACCAGAGCACGTTCTTCTACATGCTAGCTGTGTCCCCTACATAGCTTTTTGCAAACTGCAAACAAGACTTCTTATGGCTTGCTTTCAAAAATGTCTTTCTTCGTGACACTCTTCCATTAAGGCCAGATTTGTGAAATATATGACTAATAGTTGTCCTGTGGATAGATTCTCCCACCTGAGCAGTGGATCTCTGCAGCTCCTCCAGAGGGACCATGGGCCACTTGGCTGCTATTCTAATTAGTGCTTTCCTTGCTTGGGATGTCAGTTTAGGTGGACGGCCATGTCTTGTTAGGTTTTCAGTCATGCCATACTCCTTCAATTTTTGAATGATGGATTAAACACTGCTCTATGAGATGTTCAGAGCTTGGGCTATTTTTTTACAACCTAACCCTGCTTTACTCTTCTCCACAAATGTATCCCAGACCTGTCTGATGTGTGCCTTGATTTTCATGACGTTAATTGATCCCTAATGTTCTCAAACAAACCTCTGAGGTCTTCACAGAACAGCTATAGTTATACTGAGAATAAATTACACACAAGAGGACTCAATTTACTAATTATATGTCTTCTGGAGGCAATTGGTCACTTAGGATTTTATGTAGGGGTATTAGACTAAAGAGGGCTTAATACAAATGCACGTCACAATTTCAGATTCATATTTAAAATAATTAGAAAACCATGCATCATTTCCTCTATGCTTGAAAGATACTTACTTCTTTGTGTTGGTATATCACAGAAAATCCTAATAAAATACATATAAGTTTATGGGTGTAACGTGAAAAAATGTGGAAAACTTCACTGGACAGGAACGCTGTTTCAAGGCAGTGTACTTCAAGGTAACTTAGAGAAATATTATATATATATATATGACGCGCCCCCTGGGCCAGTGCTGTTAGGGATACCCGGAGCCGGATCAGATGGGGGTTGTAGTCTCCGAGTGGCTGTGACCCGGTCCGTGCCCAGGGTGTCAAACTCAGTGTGTGGCAGTCCTTATAGATGTTACTAGATGTTCTTTTATGTCGACTACGCCACCCGTTGATTTGCGGTCACTACGGCCGCCGCTGCAGCAGGGTCCGCTGAGGCTGGTGGTGTGTGTGCAGCTTTGGGTAGTATAACCCCCAACGGGAGGGGTATAGCCTCAGGGGGTCAGCCGTGGAGGATGGTGGTTGTGAAGGTGCAGCAAAGAGACTCAGAGGCATAAAATGCAGTTCCAGGGTTTTACTTACTGGTGTTGCTCGGGTCACTGTGTACAGCAGTGACCACCCGAGCCGTGCTGCGTCCACCAGGTCCTGGACTCGGTCAACTCCCAGGCAACTCCGGAGTGTGGTCCTGAGCTCCTTTCTGACTCTCCCTTCTTCTGGCCGTTCCCACCAGGGATCCACCTAAGTCCGGCTCCCTCGGGCCTCTTGTTGGTAAACCCTTGTCTCTGGGTTCCCTGACCCTATTCTTGGTCTGCCTTCCGGGTGGATTTAGTGGGTGGTCGTGGCAGATCCTGCCCACGACCTCCGGTCTCTGGCTGAGGATTATTGCTGTAGCCTCCACCAGCTTGGGATCCGGTACCCTGTTGCCGACCTTTCACCCTATTAGCTCTCTTATGGGCTCTTGGGGTCCCCTCTTCCTGCGCCTCTGGGTCCCTCTTCCTTCTCCTCTGCTCTGCTTCTCAGGCTCTCAGACAGACTGTCTGACTGGCTGACTGACAACTGACTGACTGACTGACCCTGATCTAAGATGGTGCCCACCTTATATACTCCCTCTATGTGTGAGCTCAGGTGACCAGCACCCAATGAGCTCCTAGCTTTACCCAGGCTGCTCCCCCTATCTGCCCCTACACTACTGGGATGTTCCACCCCCCTCCCACTCCAGCCAGGAACAGACACTGTCGTACCTGCACATTTCTCTAGTGGGAGTACCATCGGTCTGTTCCCCGGAAATGGGATGTGTGTAGTGCATACAGCCTACTAGCTCAGTTCCACACTCCATCCTTACCCGGGAGTGGAATACCACACCTCTGGGTTGAGGTGCAATACCCCTGTAGCAGCCGAATCCTCAGGGTGCTACATTCCCCCCTGGTAAATCACAGCACGTCCTCGGGCTGTAAAAGAATAAACATCCAAAAACATACAATTTTTTTTTTTTTCATAAACATCAACATATAAAACATCATATATATTATCATCAGTAATAAACTTTTCATATAAAACTTTTCATAAATAACATTCTTGTTCCTCCGGCCACGGTGCAACTTGTGACCGGGTAAAGTGCGACAGTCTCTCTTGGAAGAAAACAGTTTCCTATAAAACCGGTAGAGGGCGCTTTAGGAAGCGCAACTATATACAAATGGGATATGGCCGCTCTCAGTCCTCGACCAGTGGGATTAAGGACGGCTGTTCACAGTCCTCAGCCTGTTAAGGGATGGGGACACACGGGTACAGTTCACTCTTTTGTCCCAACGGGGAACATATTTTAAGCAACAGTTTTTTGGTACCCCTACGGGCAACTATATACAGTCTCTTCTCTACCGTACTCAACGACGGCGTCCTCCTGCTCTTTCTTTGGATTCAGTTTCTGTTTCAGACCCGTCCGGGTCCTCTTGCTCCTCCTCACACCGCAGCTCCTCCTCCGTCAGGCGATGCACATGGAGGGCGTAGGGTCCTTTGGCACACTTGTGCCGGGTGAAGGTGACCTCGTCCCCTAGATACAGGTCACGACCTCTGTGTCCCTCCGGCAGATGGCTTTCTACGTCTCTGCGGGTCACAAAGACGTCGCCGGGGGTATGATGGTCTCTAATGAAGCCCCACCCATGCTGCAGGTTGAACTTAATCACAGTCCCGATGGTGCGGGGACCATGAGCTGCACGGGGGTTCCTCCGGGTCCGGCTCTTCTGTTCAGCGCTCTGTATTTGCAGCCGCTGCTCACGGACCCGCCTCTCTCTCCTTTCCCGGTCAAAGACTTCCAACTGCTGGCGGCAGCACTCCGCACGCTCAGCTGCAGCTGCCCTTGTTTCCTGAGTGAACCCCATGAGGTCTCCTCCGGTGGGGTCCCACTCGAACTGCGCTTCTTCCAGCGGGAGCGGGGTCATCTTGACAGGCGCCGGAGGCGGTATCAGGGGCTCATCCAGAGGCCGTTCCCTCCGGAGTCGGGGATTGACGAACTCCGGAGGCCACACAAAGGGCTGCCCATCCGGGCACGTATGCTGGGCGAACAGGTCTTCACCCAGGTGCGGCGCTCTAGAGGTTGAGGGCGCTGTGGTGGTAGCGGCGCCCAGGTTTACCAGGCCTTGCGACCAGGCTTGGGGCACCCTGAATGTGAAGGGCACCGTGAAGACGGCTGCGCCCGGGTGTTCCTGGCCTTTCGACCAGGCCGGCGGCTCGGCAGAGGTGGAGGGCGCTGTTGGTACTGCGGCGCCCGGGGGCACTCGGCCTTGCGACCAGGCCGGTGGCTTCTCCTGCTTGGCCGCGCTCTGGATTGAGGCACGTGACATAGCAGGGGGCGTGGCCGCGGCTCCGGCCGCTTGAGGCCTAGCTTGGAGCGATGACGCAGCGGCTACGGGAACGGTGAGTGGGGCTTCGGGCTCTGCGACGGGGAGCTGGGGCAGGTTTACGGCTTCTGGGCACGGGATGCTGTCGTCCCCATTACCTGCCTTCATCTCTTCGGCTCCCTCCGCGGCGCCGTCTCCGGCCGTCGTCCCTCCTTCGCCGTCCTCAGAGGTGGACTTGCTCCCCGCTGCGGGTGGCATGCTTCGCTGGCGGGCTCCGGCTTGCTGGGCCATCTCTCGAGTCCACTCCGCCAGTGTTTCCTGCTGCACCCGGGCCATCCTCCGTGCTAGGCCCTCCAGCGCGGTCTGTGCACGCTCCCGATCTCCGGGGAGCTGCGCCAGGATCTCCAGCAGGCCTTCTGGAGTGGCGACCTGCAACAGGCTCCTGACCACTGGGTCGGTGCTGCCTGCCTCTCCCTCCATCTCCGGGTGTGTTCTCTCTGGACTCTCCTCCAGACTCCTCCAAGCTGCTCCCATCTTCTTTCTTTTGTTCTGTCTACGCCCATTCCGAGGGCGGTCCTGGGGCAACTTTGTGATTGCCAGTTCCAGGGGCAGTTCTCTCACGCTGATGGACATATCAATCATCACAGTCTCTGCTGGTGGGGGCGGTTTCCACTTTTGGCGCCATTTTCGGTCCTGGCCCACGATGGGAGGTGGCCTCTTGCCATCCTTTGGCACGCCCATAATGGCGTCCGCTCTGCCAAGGCGGGAAACCTTCTCAGATGGCGGGAACCGCTTCCCAGTGGCGGGGAAACTCTGTGGATGGCGGGAAAAGACTGCAGATGACGGGCAAATGGCGGGAACTGATCCGAGATGGCGTCCGATGGCGGGGACCCTCTGGAATTGGCGGGAGACTTCTTTTTGAGGTAAATGCGATCTTTTCTTCAGGCACGCAGTACCCGGTTGTTGCGGGCACGTGATCCTGCCGACTACGCCAAAATTGACGCGCCCCCTGGGCCAGTGCTGTTAGGGATACCCGGAGCCGGATCAGATGGGGGTTGTAGTCTCCGAGTGGCTGTGACCCGGTCCGTGCCCAGGGTGTCAAACTCAGTGTGTGGCAGTCCTTATAGATGTTACTAGATGTTCTTTTATGTCGACTACGCCACCCGTTGATTTGCGGTCACTACGGCCGCCGCTGCAGCAGGGTCCGCTGAAGCTGGTGGTGTGTGTGCAGCTTTGGGTAGTATAACCCCCAACGGGAGGGGTATAGCCTCAGGGGGTCAGCCGTGGAGGATGGTGGTTGTGAAGGTGCAGCAAAGAGACTCAGAGGCATAAAATGCAGTTCCAGGGTTTTACTTACTGGTGTTGCTCGGGTCACTGTGTACAGCAGTGACCACCCGAGCCGTGCTGCGTCCACCAGGTCCTGGACTCGGTCAACTCCCAGGCAACTCCGGAGTGTGGTCCTGAGCTCCTTTCTGACTCTCCCTTCTTCTGGCCGTTCCCACCAGGGATCCACCTAATTCCGGCTCCCTTGGGCCTCTTGTTGGTAAACCCTTGTCTCTGGGTTCCCTGACCCTATTCTTGGTCTGCCTTCCGGGTGGATTTAGTGGGTGGTCGTGGCAGATCCTGCCCACGACCTCCGGTCTCTGGCTGAGGATTAGTGCTGTAGCCTCCACCAGCTTGGGATCCGGTACCCTGTTGCCGACCCTTCACCCTATTAGCTCTCTTATGGGCTCTTGGGGTCCCTCTTCCTGCGCCTCTGGGTCCCTCTTCCTTCTCCTCTGCTCTGCTTCTCAGGCTCTCAGACAGACTGTCTGACTGGCTGACTGACAACTGACTGACTGACCCTGATCTAAGATGGTGCCCACCTTATATACTCCCTCTATGTGTGAGCTCAGGTGACCAGCACCCAATGAGCTCCTAGCTTTACCCAGGCTGCTCCCCCTATCTGCCCCTACACTACTGGGATGTTCCACCCCCCTCCCACTCCAGCCAGGAACAGACACTGTCGTACCTGCACATTTCTCTAGTGGGAGTACCATCGGTCTGTTCCCCGGAAATGGGATGTGTGTAGTGCATACAGCCTACTAGCTCAGTTCCACACTCCATCCTTACCCGGGAGTGGAATACCACACCTCTGGGTTGAGGTGCAATACCCCTGTAGCAGCCGAATCCTCAGGGTGCTACATATATATATATATATATATATATATATATATATATATATATATATATATATATATATATATATATATATATATATATATATATATATATATATATATATATATATATATACACATATATATATATACACACAGCCATGGCTGAAAGTGTTGGCACCCTTTAATTTGTTCCGGAAAATGTAGTATTTGTCCCAGAAAATTAGTGCAATTACAAATGTTTTGTTATACACATGTTTATTCCCTTTGTATGTATTGGAGCAACACAAAAAACTGAGAAAAAAATGCAAATTGGACACGATTTCACACAAAACCCCCAAAATGGGCCGGACAAAATTGTAGGCACCCTCAATTTAATATTTGGTTGTATCCCCTTTGCAATAAATAACTGTAATCAATCGCTTCCTATAACCATCAACAAGTTTCTTCTCTCAACTGGAATTTTTAACCACTCTTCTTTTGCAAACTGCTCCAGGTCGCTCATATTTGAAGGGTGCCTTCTCCCAACAGCAATTTTAAGATCTCTCCACAGGTGTTCAATGGGATTTAGATCCGGACTTATTACTGGCCACTTCAGAACTCTCCGGCGTTTTGTTTCCAACCATTTCTGGGTGTTTCTTGAAGTATTTTTGGGGTCATTGTCCTGTTGGAAGACCCATGACCTAGGACGCAAACCCAGCTTTCAGACACAGGGCATTACATTTCGACCCAAAATCCTTTGGTAATCTTCACCTTTCATGATGCTTTGCACATAGTCAAGACACCCAGTGCCAGAGGCAGCAAAACAACCCCAAAACATTTTTGAACCTCCACCATATTTGACTGTAGGTACTGTGTTCTTTTCTTTGTAGGCCTCAATCCATTTTCAGTAAACAGTAGAATGATGTGCTTTACCAAAAAGCTCTAGCTTGGTCTCATCTGTCCACAAGATGTTTTCCCAGAAGGATTTTGGCTTACGTATATTTTGGCAAACTGCAGTCTAGCTTTTTTATGTCTCTGTGTCAGCAGTGGGGTCCTCATAGGTCTCCTGCTATAGCATTTCATTTCATTCAAATGTTGACAGATAGTTTTTCAGCTTACACTGATGCACCCTGAGCCTGCAGGACAGCTTAAATTTCTTTGGAACTTGATTGGAGCTGCTTATCCACCATACGGACTATCCTGCGTTGCAACCTTTCATCAGTTTTTCTCTGCCATCCACATCCATAGAGATTAGCTAGCTACAGTGCCATGGGCTGTAAATTTCTTGATTATGTTGCACACCGCGGACAAAGGACCATCAAGATCTCTGGAGATGGACTTGTAACCTTGAAATTGTTGATATTGTTCAACAGTTTTGGTTCTCAAGTCCTCAGACAGTTCTCTTCTCCCCTTTCTGTTCTCCATGCTTAGTGTGGCATACACTGACACACAATGCAAAGATTGAGTCAACTTCTCCCCTTTTTATCTGGTTTTAGGTGTGATTTTCATATTGCCCACACCTGTTACTTGCCACAGGTGAATTTGAACATGCATCACATGCTTGAAACAAAGTTGTTTACCCACATTTTTGGAAAGGTGCCAACACTTTCGTCCTGCCCATTTTTGATGTTTTGTGTGAAATTATGTTCAAATTGCCTTTTCTTCTCTTTTTTTTGTGTTGTTCCAATACACACAAAGGAAATAAACATGTGTATAACAAAACATATGTAATTGCATTAATTTTCTGGGAGAAATACTTCATTTTCTGTAACAATATCAAGGGTGCCAACACTTTCAGCCATGGCTGTGTGTATGTATAAATATATATGTGTGTATATTTATATATATCTTGCAATTTTTTTCCCTTGCCACTGGGGCTATCTTGGACTTATACTTTTCATCAGGATCACTATCATTGCAGGAAAGATTACAATGACAGGTAACACCTCTGTGCACAGCTGATAACACAGGATGCATCATTCACAGCAGGTGAGGTCACTGTTACCTTTACCCATGTTCATTGCATGCTTCAATAAAATCAAAAAAACTCACTGAGTCAGTCTATCGTACATTATCGCTGCTAATGTAAATGTGAATTTCCTGAAAGAACAGGAAGTATGTCTAGAATAGCCCAAGTGGCCAGTGTGAAATTTTTTTATTTTTAAGGCTATGTGCCCACGATGCAGAAATGCTCCGGATTTTTCCTGAGCGTTTCTGCATCTCCCCTGGCAGAAAAAACGCATGCGGATTGTACATGTGGATTGTACATGTGGATTGTACATGCGGATTGTACATGCGTATTGTACATGCGGATTGTACATGCGGATTGTACATGCGGATTGTACATGCGGATTGTACATGCGGATTGTACATGCGGATTGTACATGCATTTTTCCTGCCAGGGACAAGCGTAATTGAAGCATTTTTCACATGCGATTTCGCATGCGGGTTGATAAGCGCTTTCCGAGCGACTTTAGCATCACTTGGAACGTGCTTGACAACTTGGTCACACTATATAAATCCATGCAAACGGCATGGATTTATATACTGTGACCGTAAAAGAATGGTAAAAAATAAATATTATACTTACCTTCTGATGGCCGCTGGTGTCCTTATCCAATCCATCCGGCCTTCCCGGTGTCTCGCGGTTGTGTAAAAGGACCTGCCATGAAGTCATTTAGTCATGTGACGGGTCACGCGACCGCCGATGTCAGCGGTCGCGTGACCCGTCACATGACTAAATGACGTCATGGCAGGTCCTTTTAGACCATCGTGAGCTGCCGGCAAGCCAGGACGGATCACTATGGAGACCGGGGGCCATCAGAAGGTAAGTATAATGTATATTTTTTATTTTAAATTCTTTTTTTTACAGGTACTATGGTACCCAGGTCTGGAGGAGAGTCTCCTCTTCTCCAAACTCGGGTACCATCCGCACATTGAATCGCTTAATATCCGCATGTGCACATGTAGTCATGAAGATATTATGTGATTCAATGCAAGTCAATAGCGGCGAAAACGCCGCACTTAAGCACAATAATTGGTAATGCTGCGAATTTTTCCGCAATGATAATCCGTAAGCGGAAATTTCCACAGCATGTGCACAGCACATGCGGATTATCATTGGGGAACATGGCAGGCCTTCTACCATGCGTTTTTTAAGCGTTTCTGCTGGGTTTTTTGCCGCTGAGAAAACGCTTAAACGCATAGTGGACACACAGCCTTATACAGATTGTAATATGTAAAAAATGCTTGAATGCCACAGTCACAAATTGACAACAGCATTTAACAATTTAACAGACACGTGCAGTTTCGCTCCACTTGCAGTATTTAGAGGCAGATGATGGTTAAAGAGCACAACCATCATCTTCCGGCAAAGACGCAAGCTCAGAATGAGAATGCATCAAAGTTACAGAGCCGATATATTTACCGTACCAGTTTGACATGTTATTAAGAGGTTATACAGTAGGTCTTTTTTTTGATAGCACATTTACTTTAAAGTATAACTGTCCTTTCACACAAAACCAGTAAAACAAGCATGGACTTGCTATTCTCATCCTCAACAACAAGTTTAAACTGCTTTAGGTACAGATACAAATCTAATATGTCCAAGAACAGTCTGTCCACTATTTTTAAGTGGGTAGTTTCTTGTCATCAGCATTCTGCAAGCACTATAGGCTCTGGAACTTTCTTACCTTCACCTCACTGTATCTATTGCACCTGATATTTTTTAAGGACTTGCCTGCCCCATCTGGATGTCATCTCTCTGTTATACCTGTATGTAATTTGAGAGACAGGAGAGCAAGAAGACAAAGACGCATCCCTACTTCCTTGGCGTCTCTACTGCTATACCCTGAAAGTAAGAGTGATCTTCTAGGTGTGGTACCGTGCAGCTAGGGAAGATAAAAAAAATGCAATTTAAAACTGCTCACTTTGCAGGGTTGTCCTATGAGCTCAACATGAATTATGCACCTCTCTGGATAACCACTAATGCGTCCCCACTGCTCACTCCAAGGGTACAGATCATTCGCGATGATGGAAAAAACAAACAGAAAGCAAAAAAAAATTTGGGGGGGTATGCACATGTGGCGCCCCTGCGGGTCCAGTTGCCACAGAGGTACTGCATCTCTCCCAGAGGTGTGGTGCCCCACTCTCAGGTAAGGACGGAGTACTACACGGGACCCACACACCCACATCCAATGCACTCCACTTCAGGAAGGAAGGGCGAGATTGCTCCTAAGGGAGAGTACAGTCCCTGGTCCCTAGCTGGAGGGTGGAACTAGGTAGAGGAGATGGGTGGAGGAAGTAGATCAGTGGAGCACAGACAGAAAGGGTATAAAAGAGAGATAGAAAAATCTAGAAGGGTCCAGTCCTGCTCAGGAGAGCAGTGCAGAAGGGTCCATGCTCCTGGCTCCAGTGCTTGGAGTGAGAGAGGACGGGAGCAGAGGGAAAGGCTCCAGAGACAGAAGGGATCCCAGGGGCACAGTGAGTGCAGGAAGCCATCCGTGTGTCCGAATCAACACTGACGTGGAGGGATCAGGCTGCCGAAGGGGACCGGCCCCAGACTAGTGGAGAACAACCAGGTTCAGCTAGCCAACCGGAGGCTGCAGCATTTTCAAGGTGTTGCAGCCAAAACCCACAATTATATCCCTGAAAAGGTAGCCACATAAGGTCCAGGGGATTGCAAGTCGCCCGACAAGGCCCGAGGCCACTGGCTTGGGACACTGATTGTGAGGCGCAGGGCAGGAGGGTGAGAGCCAGCTCAGTGAGACGACCAGGAAAGGTACATAGAACGGGGTCCCATCCAAGTGCTCCTGAAATACCTGAGAGTTTGCTGGATCACTACCCCGTAGGACACAGGACGACGTGGGCGGTTGCACACCGGTGCCTGTAACTTGGAGAACTTAAGAACTGTGAGTCAAACCTGAAGACTGCACCCCACTGTGTCCTTGAATAATTGCTGCGCCATCACCTGCATTACACCTCACCAACAACATCTACCTCATAAAATTACCATCTACTGCCCTGGAGCTAAGCTCTGCCTGTGGAGAGCTGAACCAACTCTGCTGCGTCACCATCAGCTTCAGTGGATCTGCACCGCAGCGGTGGCCCCATATAGCCACATACCACAGGTGGCATCACGAACATTATCTTTAAAAACTTTATTCTCCTTTTACTTTCTCTTTTCCATTATTTGACCGCCTGGGGCCACGGATCGGGTCACTGCCACCTTGACATCCCCAGCACCGACCGGCCTGGCTACCGAGTACCCCACGGCCCCAGGGGGCGCGTCACACACACAGAGTTTTTTGTGGAGGTTTTGGTGCAAATGGCTGTAAGGACCAAAAATGTGCTAGTTAAATCTGATATTCCCAGGTTCACACATTCTTCCTTAATATGGCATGTGCATAGCTAGCGAAAAATATCCAAACTTTACATATTTTCTTATGTTTATTTTTAAAGGATAAAATACACTAACTTAAAGAGATGTCCACTACTTTAGCATTGATGACCTATTCTTAGGACACATCATCAATGTCTGATCGGTGGGTGTCCGACACCCGCCACTCCCACTGACCAGCTAAGGATGGGTCATTAATGCTAAAGTAGTGGACAACCTCTTAAATATTCATTATTCCCACCTATTGGTTATAATTTTTAGAAAAACACTAAAATTTCCCCAGGCTGCTACAATGAGTAGGACCACACACAAAAAAAACTATATGGTGTGAACATATCAACAACTGCTCCTCACAGAAGCTCCAAACTTCTTTTACATCATCTGGAAATAGACATTGCAATTTACCCCCAGCCTGTTTTGACATCTTGAACCGACAAGTGCTTCACAGAATTTTAAAACATTGGACTGTGAAAATGAAAATGTTGTTTTACCACAATTTTTTAACTTTCACAAAGAGTAATAGGAGGAAATGGACCCAAACATTTATAAAGCAATTTCTTCCAAATGCAGCAATACCCAATATGTGGTCGGAAATTACTATTTGGGCACAATGTGGGGCTTAGAAAGGAAGAATCGCTATTCGACTTTTGGAGCACAAATTTGACAGTAATAGTTTGTGGGCACCACCTGCAGAGCTCCCGAGGGGCCAGAACAAGGGAAATCCCCCACAACTGACCCCAATTTGGAAACTACACCCCTCAAGGAATTCATCTGGTGGTGTAATGCATATTTTTATACTTTAAGTGTATTACCAATTTCTTTACCATTGGAATGTGAGAAAATGAAAAGATATACGAGGGTCAGTCAATAAGTAATGCCTCCTATTTTTTTTCTCCTTAAATAAGGTAGTTATGTTAAATATTCGAATTTGGCACAATTCCTCAAACTTTCTTCTCCAATCCACAGCAATTGCAACTTCCTGCACCAACAGGTGGCAGGGCTGTATCCGTTTGCAAAATTGCTGACATCGATGTTCGTATTAGACAACGTTCTGTGATTGAATTCTTGCATGCAGAAGGTGAAACGCCCATTCGAATTCATGAGAGACTGAAAAATGTGTACGGTGATGCAACAGTGGATGTCAGTACTGTTAGACGATGGGTTCGTCGCTGTAACACAGCTGAAGGGCCATCACCGTTGGCTGACAAAATGCGGAGTGGCAGGCCAGTAACCGCAGTGACTCTAAGCAACATTCAGCGAGTCGATGACATCATTCGTGGTGACCGCCGGGTGACTGCAGATGAATTGTGGGGCATTATCTGCCTCAGTAAAGGCAGTGTGCTGAAAATTATTGGACAACTGGGATACAGAAAAGTTTGTGGGTCCCAAGAATGCTTTTTACCATGCTGGAATACATGCCCTTGTTAAACGGTGGACCAAGACTGTGGAAATGGATGGAGATTATATTGAAAAGTGACAAATTAATCGTTAATGTTGTGGTTTTCAACCTATGTAATTGCATTTGAATTTCTTGCCAATTAAAAGGAGAAAAAAAATAGGAGGCATTACTTATTGACTGACCCTCGTATTTGTAATTTGAATAATAAGTAGATTTAGATCAAATTGTTTCATACTTACCATGGCTATAAGGAAAAAACATACCCGAAAATTTCTCCGCTATTTCTTTCATGTATGGCAATCACCCTATATTTGGTCATACACTTCTGTTTGGGCATATTTTTTGGGTCAGTACAATTATAGTGATGCCAGGGTTCTAAAGTATTTTCAGAATTTGCACACTAAAACACTGATTTACACAAAACTATTGTATCGCCATATTCTGAAAGCTATAACTTTTCCATTTTTTGACTGAATGAGCTGTGGGGGCTTGTTTTCTGCAGGATGAGTTGAAGTGTTTTTTCGTACCATTTTGGACTGCATAAGATTTGTATTCGAGTTTTGAACGGCAGGATGAACAAAAAACAGAAATTCATAAATACTTTTTAGTATTTTTTTTTTCACACCATTCACCATGCAGTAAAATTTATCAGGCAACTTTATGATTCGGGTCAGTACGATCACAGAGCTACCACATTTATATAGTTTTTTATGTTTTGCTTCTTTTGCACACTAAAATATTTTTTTTTTTTTACGAACAATTTATTTTTCCATTGTCATATTGTCACGGGTGTGTAAGGTTTGGCTGTTTCACAGGTTACTGCTCTTGGCCATGCAGACACCTTCTTGATCCTTTCATCATCCCTCCCTTCCTAGGACCCAGCGGTGATCTTCACCTTCTGCTGCTAATTGACACATCCTTGCTGGATCTTTAAATTCACTCATTTTCTCTAGAGTTGCTGGTGATAGAGTAAATTACTCTGTTCAGGTCTGGAATTCTAGCAGTTGGCTAGATTCTCCTTGGAGTCGTGATCTCTCTGGAGTCTTTTCAAAGCTAAGTGTATCTACTTGTCTGTTTCCCTTGTTTGTCTTTAGTTGCAGTGGGAATGACTAGTGCTCACCCTTTACCCTCCCTACCTAGGGCCTAGCTCTAGGGTCAAGCAAGGGCTAAGGTATCCTGCTCGGCGATAAGTGCGGAATCTATTTAGGGACAATTGGGGAGTCAGGGTGTTGTTAGATCTGCTTATGGGTCTCCACTCCCCCTTTCCCTAGTTGCAGGGCTTCCCCCCTTTTCCAGTCATCGTGCGCTGGGTTCTTCCCATATCTAGCATGACACATATTCTGATAGCTGTCACTTAATTTTTTTGTCGACAAAACTATATAAGATCTTGTTTTGTTGCTGGACAAGATTACGTTTTTATTGATACCATTTTTTTTGTATGTGATTTTTTGATCACTTTTTATTCTGTTTGTGTGTCAGTATGATAAAAAAGCTATATTTTTGGTGTGTGTTTTTCAGATATATTTTTACAGTGTTCACCAAACGGGTAAAATACATGACAGTTTTATAGATTGGTTTTGACGTGCCAACTGGAGCCGTGGAGTACTCGGCGCCGGGCCGGTGGGTTCTTTTAGGATAGTACCGGTGGCATGACCCGGTCCGTGGCCTTGGGTGGTCAATATCAGAGGGGAATAAAGTTTTGGGGATAAAGTTTTGTGACGCCACCCGTGGTATGCTCTAAAGGTGGCCGCCGCTGCTGTTCAGATCCACTGGGGCCGTTGGTGACGCAGCAAAGATAGTTCAGCTCTCCATGGGTAGAGCTAGGCCCCTGGGCAGTTAAAGAGGTAGCTTTGTTGTTGGTGTAGTGCAAGACTGGTGATGCAGCAATTAAGTCAAGGACAAAGCGGGGTGCAGTCTTCAAGTTTTTACTCACAGTTCTGATGATGTTCCAGGTTACAACTGCCAGCAGGTTATAACAGCCCACCGAGTCCTGTGTCCAACGGGGAAGTGATCCAGCCAACTCTCAGATAACTTGGGTGCACTTGATCGGGACCCCCTTCTTATGTACCTTTCCCGGGTCGTCTCTCTGTGCTGGCTCTCGCCCTCCTGCCCTGCGCCTCACACACAGTGTCCCGAGCCAGTGGGCGTGGGCCTTGTTGGGCGATGTCCTCTCTGTCCCCTTGGTCCTATATGGCTACCTTTTAAACAAAAGTGTGTGGTTTTGGCTACGGCACTTAGAGATACCGCCGTCTCCGGTTTGCTAGCTGAGTCTTGCAGTCCTCCACTAGTCTGAGGCCGGTCCCCTACAGCGACCTGATCCCTTCTCCCGACTACGGTCGGCGTGAATTCGGGTGCACCGGTGGACTCAGCACTTTCCATGCTCCTAGGATCCCTTCTCTGTCTCTGGAGCCCTTCTCTGACTCCCTCGCTCCTCTCGTTCTCTCTCCTACTGGGATCCTCTGACTGGGCCCTCACTCTGTCAGGACCCTACTCCTCAACGGTCCTCACTCACTGGGCCCCTCTAGATGTTTCTCCCGGTCTTTTTATACTGTCTGTCATGTGACCCGCGTCACTAACTGTCACTCTACGTGGTCCCCTCTACCTTCAGTCCTTCCTTGTGTGCTCCCCTAAACTACTTCCTACACCCACCTCCTCTACCTGGTTCCCTCCTCCAGCCAGGGACAGGGACTGTGCTCTCCCTCAGGAGCAATGTCACCCTTCCCTACTGGAGTGATGTGGTGTTGGATGGGGGTGTGTGGGTCCCGGTTAGTGCTCCCTCCTTACCTGAGTAGGGGTACCACACCTATGGCTGAGATGCAGTACCTCTGTGGCGACTGGACCCGCAGAGGCGCCACAGTTTGTTCTGGACATGGTGATACTATGTGTACTTTTTTCCTTTACTTTTTTTTTTTTTTTTACAGAAAAGCAGCATTTGTACTTGCTAAACATTTTTCCATTTTTTTCACATTTTTACACACTAACTTTTTTTTTACTTAGTTGCAGTATGGAACATCAACTTTCCCTGCTCGCATTGCTTTCCTAAGGCCACGGCCCCACTACCAGTATTCGGTCAGTATTTTTTCTCAGGATTGGGAGCCAAAATGCAGGTGATAAATACAGAATTGGTGACTTGTTTCTATTATACCTTTTCTCTGATTGTTCCTCACCTGGTTTTGTCTCAGTCCTGAGAAAAAATACTGACCGAATACTGACCAAATACTGATAGTGGGGCCGTGGCCTAATACTGTGCAATGCGTTTGCATTGCAGGGTATTAGATCTGTCAATCTCACATAGGCAGGAGGTGTGTCAGGTTCTGCCTCGGCAGGACCTTACAGGCCACCGTAGCTGGGTGACCACGCAGCCGTTATTGTGCCTGGGGTCACCATGTATACCACCAACATACCACAATTGTGTGATGCCGATCAGATGAAAGAGGGAGCTCCATCCCTGTATAAGCAGATAGATGCTGCTGTCGCTATTCAAAGGGGTTAAATTGCACTAGTAGCGATCGGAGATGTATGTCAACTCAGATATATAGCTGACACCCGCTGATGATTTTGCCGTCTCTGCTCGTGAGCCGGCTCGATCAAAGCGCCATACATGTACGGAGGATGGCGGGAACGCACATCCCGCTGCATCATGCATGTACAGTGGATAATGGGAAGGGTTTAAAGATTCAAAAGGATTCTCATTATTTTAATAAGGAATTCACCTTAAAGCCTGACTATACGTAGAAATGATTTCATAGGCCAGGAGAGAGATTCCCTATTTTCCCTGTGTCCAGTGGTGGATACAGACAGAGAAGGGCCTCTGTGCAAGAAAAGTATATGGGTCCTTTGCAGTACCCAAGTTCTGCTATGACAATATCTCCTTGCTGCTTTGGAGGTGGAAATGGGCCCCCTTACCACTTGGACCCCTCTGTTGCTGATTCAATGATATGGCCACCCCTGCTTGTGCCACAGGCGGGCACAGTAGGCAGTTCTCTTGCACACAGAGTGCAATCTACTCCTTTATTTTACTGTTCTGTACTCATGAAAAAGTCACATTGAAGTATAAAGTCACTATTGTGTTTTGGTGATTAGATGATGAAAGATAATGTGGCTGTAAGTAAGTGTTTGTTGTCAGCTTCACAGCATTGGGTGGAGCAACAGCTCTACAGCAACCAAGTGGCCCCAGAGACAGTCCAAACATAGCCTGCTAAACAGCGAGATAACAAATCTCACATACCTGTAGTCTCCGTCATTGTCATACGATGGAGATACACCTGAGCTCAGTGACTGCTGTCCTTATGATGGATGTCTGCAAGCAAGAACTGCAGGAGACGTCCTGAGTAACTAAGGTAATGTTTTATATGTAGCGGATTGTCCAGAACTATGTCATGTAATAATGCATTTTATTTCCACATTCATATGATCAGTTTAAAACTCAGGAGACTTTTAAATACATTGTGTATAGTCTGACTTAAAGATGACCTATCGCCTCTCTGTGCCTGTGTTTTTATTTAAGGCCACGGCCCCACTATCAGTATTCATTCAGTATTTGTTCTCAGGAGTGGGAGCCAAAACCAGGTGAGGAACAATCAGAAAAGGTATAATAGAAACAAGTCACCAATTCTGCATTTATCACCCACTCCTGGTTTTGGCTCTCACTGCTGAAAAAAAATACTGACCGAATACTGATAGTGGGGCCGTGGCCTAACCCATGAAATCTCATCACAGTGAGAGGGACCATGAAGGATTGTGGAATCCTGCTCTTAAATAAAAAGGACAGCCACTTTGAAGGTGTTATTCAGTACTTTTATATTGATGATCTATCCTTAGGCATCGTTCCCATGTTCAGTATTTGGTCAGTATTTTATATCAGTATTTGTAAGTCAAAATCAGGAGTGGAACCATCAGAGGAAAAGTATAATATAAACACGTCACCACTTCTGTATTTATCACCCACTCCTGGTTTTGGCTTACAAATACTGATGTAAAACACTCACCAGGTACGGAACGTGTGAACGTGGCATTAGGATGGGCTATCAATATCAGACCTGTGGAGGCGTGACATTGACACCCCTGCCAATTAGCTGTTACCAGTGCTGACTGTGGCCAGATGTGAACAGTTGAGTGTGGTGGATTCCTAGATGGTTACACTGTAGGTAATGTGTTTACTTTGGTATGCTTGTGGTTTAAAAACTCTGTGTATGACATAGCTTGTTAACTATTGGAGTTTTTCCTGCTTGATTCACTATGCCGTTAACATATTCTTATTTAATTTTTTATCATTGTAAAGTTATTAGTTACATGCATGGAGGATTAAGAATATATAATATTTTTTTTTTTTATATTTTATTTATTTTAGTCACTTATATAACGCCATTAATTCCTCAGCATTTTACAGACATCATCACTGTCCCCATTGGAGCTCACAATCTAAATTCCCTATCTGTATGTCTTTGGAGTGTGGGAGGAAACCCACAAAAACATGGGAAAAACATACATAATCCTTGTTGTTCTTGATGGGATCTGAACCCAGGACCCAACCCCAACGCTGCAAGGCTGCAGTGCTAACCACTGAGCCACCGTGCTGCCCATGTACTTGCTTGTTATTTTTATACAGATGTGAGCAGTTGTGAAGCAGAGGAGAACAGCTTTGTCAACTGTATAGTGGCCAGATACTGAACATCTGCCCCTATTCTAATAAATAGAGGTGGATCGGCAGTACCCTGCTGCGGCCATTATGCAGCTGACTCACTGTACAGTTCTGCTCCGCAACTGTTCACGTTTGGCCAGGAGCAGCTGATAGCTGAGGTTGCTCCCCCATCGACCTGACACTGATGACCTATCCTAAGGATGGACCATAAATAGAAAAGTATTGGATAACCCTTTTAAGCACTTTGATTGACAGGGACCGTACAGTTAGTACTAGAAGTACAATAAATACAGTGCAAACACCAAGCCAATTAAATAAATATAATATCATAATGAAGTTAGGTATTTAAATACAATACCAGAATCAAACGCAATGCATGAATACAGGACCAAAAACAATCACAGTGAATACATATGATACCAGAAGAAAATTACATGTATTTTTGTGGATGGGATGGTCCACACAAATGTTTCCATAATACAGAGTTGCACCAAAATATTGCTACTTTTGGCGTTTTCATGTCAGTTTCGCCCACCTCCACCAAAATAGGCAGAGCTGAGGTGGGACGGGGACGGGACGTCACCAGACATGAACCCAATCGAGATGGTTTGGGGTGAGCTGGACCGCAGAGTGAAGGCAAAAGGGCCAACAAGTGCTAAGCATCTCTGGGAACGCCTTCAAGATTGTTGGAAGACCATTTCTGGTGACTACCTCTTGAAGCTCATCAAGAGAATGCCAAGAGTGTGCAAAGCAGTCAACAAAGCAAAAGGTGGCTACTTTGAAGAACCTAGAATATAAGACATATTTTCAGTTGTTTCACACTTTTTTGTTAAGTATATAATTCCACATGTGTTAATTCATAGTTTTGATGCCTTCAGTGTGAATGTACAATTTTCAAAGTCATGAAAATACAGAAAAATCTTTAAATGAGAAGGTGTGTCCAAACTTTTGGTCTGTACTGTATGTGTATATGTGCATTACCTCTTCCGGGCTGGAAATTGATCTGCATGAGAATTTGCCTCCATTTGCTTGTTTGAAATAAAAGGGGGCGTGTCATTATTCTGGGTTTGAACCCTTGAGCCTGTGTTTTGTGGTCGGCTTCTTTATCCGCTGAGCCATAGCAGTTAAAACCTTTCTCTGGGTGTTTATTGTCTGTAAACCTAAAAAGATTAAAGCCAGGATAACAGGTGTTTCATTCATTCATTTGTCTGCCCAGTCACCTTTCGGGTGAGGCTATGTATACTTTCCCCCTGCTGACATTTCCTGCTGGTAATATTCTCATTTTGATGTCCAGCAATACTGCCCTTGTTTATGCCAGTCAGTGAAAGACCAGTTAGGGTTTATCTTTCTGCTGATTATGCTTTTCACCATGCACCTGTCTTCCATTTCTTGTTTAGGAAGTAGGTGGCATACTCTCTAGCAGTACATACTTTATCTTTTCATTTTGTATTTCGTGGTTTGTTTTAACTCACTCTGGGATCTCTTTCTGTCTCAGCCCTCATCCCTTCTGTAGGTAAATTTGCACTCTGCTCTGCCCTCCGGTTCCTTAGGAGGAACATGAAGCGCTCAACGGCCATTTAGGCAGCATAAGTCTGAGCTGCCAATGTTTAGTTTGTTGTTAGGTCTATTGCAGGCCGCGTAGTTTCCACCAGGGACTGCAGGGTCAGAATCTCTAGTCTTTAAAGGAACCGGCTGGGTCAGTTGCAGTTTTTTAGTGTTTTACCTATTTTCTTGTGTGAGTTGTTACACAATCATAATGTTGCATTACAAGTGTGAGACATGTAACTAACACAGAACAGTAGAAGTGAACTTTGTCTTCTTACAATGTTTCGCAGCTGGCTGAGCTCTGGTGTATTGCAACACTGGCTGCCTGTGTGAAGGAAACTGAAGCACTGAGATGAACCTGCAGATGTGTCAGGTATAATCACATGCAGCTCTGCAGTGTCATCATGAGAGCAGAGAGCATCCACTACATATCACACTGATAACTCCACCTTTCCTGTAAAATAAGCTTTTGGGGCAGATTATCATCCTGATCAGTGTCCAGTGGGAGAATCTGTCCATAGGACAACTATTAGTTGTATACTCCACTCCACAAATCTGGAGTTATGGAAAAGTGTCAAGAAGAAAGCCATTTTTGAAAGTGAGCCATAAGAAGTCTCGTTTGCAGTTTACTAAAAGTCATGTAAGAGATACAGCTAGTATGTGGTAGAAGGTGTTCTCGTCAGATGAGACCAAAGTAGATCTTTTTGGGCTAAATGCAAAACGCTATGTGTGGTGGAAAACTAATATTGCACGTCATCCTGAAAACACCATCCCTATAGTCTAACAAGGTGGTGGCAGCATCATGCTTTGGGGATGCTTTTCTTTAGCAGGGACAGGGAAGCTGGTCAGAGTTGATGGGAAGATGGATGGAGCTAAATACAGGGCAATCCTGGAGGCAAACTTGTTAGAGGCTGCAGAAGACTTGAGATTAGAGCATAGGTTCCACTTCCAGCAGGACAACGACCCTAAACATTCTGCGATAGTTACAATGGAATTATTTAGATCAAAGCATATTCATGTGTTTGAATGGTCCAGTCACAGTCCAGACCTAAATCCCATTGATAATTTGTGGTAAGACTTGAAAATTGCTGTTCACAGATGCTCTCTGTCCAATCTCACTGAGCTACAGCTAGTGTGCAAAGAAGAATGAGTAATAATTTCAGCCTTTATATGTGTAAAGCTGGTAAAGACATACGTTAAAAGACAGTAATTAATAAGCAGTAATTGCAGAGAAAGGTGGTCCTACAAAGTATTGACTGAGGGGCTGAATACAAATACACATCACAATTTTCAGATTTATATTTTTAAAATATTTAGAAAACCATGAATCATTTCCTTTACGGTTCACAAATATTTGCTACTTTTTGTTAGAATATTACATAAAATCCCAATAAAATACATTTAAGTTTGTGGGTGTAATGTGAAAAAATGTCAAAAAGTTCACGGGGTGGGAATATTTTTTAAGGCACTTTATATGGTAAAATTTAACACCCAAAAGTACAACTTGTCCTGCAAAAAAAAACAAACTCTGTGTAGGCAAACGGAAAGTAAAAAAAAATGATGGCTCTTTGAAGAAGAGCTGTAAAAAACAAAAGCGAAAAAAAAAAAAAATTATATATATACAGTACAGACCAAAAGTTTGGACACACCTCATTTAAAGATTTTTTTCTGTATTTTCATGACTTTGAAAATTGTACATTCACACTGAAGGCATCAAAACTATGAATTAACACATGTGGAATTATATACTTAACAAACAAGTGTGAAACAACTGAAAATATGTCTTATATTCTAGGTTCTTGAAAGTAGCCACCTTTTGCTTTGATGACTGCTTTGCACACTCTTGGAATTCTCTTGATGAGCTTCAAGAGGTAGTCACAGGAAATGGTTTTCACTTCACAGGTGTGCCCTGTGAGGTTTATTAAGTGGGATTTCTTGCCTTATAAATGGGGTTGGGACCATCAGTTGTGTTGTGCAGAAGTCAGTTGGATACACAGTTGATAGTCCTACTGAATAGACTGTTAGAATTTGTATTATGGCAAGAAAAAAAGCAGCTAAGTAAAGAAAAACGAGTGGCCATCATTACTTTAAGAAATGAAGGTCAGTCAGTGCGAAAAATTGGGAAAACTTTGAAAGTGTCCCCAAGTGCAGCTGCAAAAACCATCAAGCGCTACAAAGAAATTGGCTCACATGAGGACCGCCCCAGGAAAGGAAGACCAAGAGTCACCTCTGCTTCTGAGGATAAGTTTCTCCGAGTCACCAGCCTCAGTAATCGCAGGTTAACAGCAGCTCAGATTAGAGACCAGGTCAATGCTACACAGAGTTCTAGCAGCAGACACATCTCTTCAACAACTGTTAAGAGGAGACTTTGTGCAGCAGGCCTTCATGGTAAAATAGCTGCTAGGAAACCACTGCTAAGGACAGGCAACAAGCAGAAGAGACTTGTTTGGGCTAAAGAACACAAGGAATGGACATTAGACCAGTGGAAAACTGTGCTTTGGTCTGATGAGTCCAAATTTGAGATCTTTGGTTCCAACCACCGTGTCTTTGTGCGACGCAAAAAAGGTGAACGGATGGACTCTACATGCCTGGTTCCCACCGTGAAGCATGGAGGAGGAGGTGTGATGGTGCTTTGCTGGTGACACTGTTGGGGATTTATTCAAAATTGAAGGCATACTGAACCAGCATGGCTACCACAGCATCTTGCAGCGGCATGCTATTCCATCCGGTTTGCGTTTAGTTGGACCATCATTTATTTTTCAACAGGACAATGACCCCAAACACACCTCCAGGCTGTGTAAGAGCTATTTGACCAAGAAGTAGAGTGATGGGGTGCTACACCAGATGACCTGGCCTCCACAGTCACCAGACCTGAACCCAATCGAGATGGTTTGGGGTGAGCTGGACCGCAGAGTGAAGGCAAAAGGGCCAACAAGTGTTAAGCATCTCTGGGAACTCCTTCAAGATTGTTAGAAGACCATTTCCGGTGACTACCTCTTGAAGCTCATCAAGAGAATGCCAAGAGTGTGCAAAGCAGTCATCAAAGCAATAGATGGCTACTTTGAAGAACCTAGAATATAAGACATATTTTCAGTTGTTTCACACTTTTTTGTTAAGTATATAATTCCACATGTGTTAATTCATAGTTTTGATGCCTTCAGTGTGAATGTACAATTTTCAAAGTCATGAAAATACAGAAAAATCTTTAAATGAGAAGGTGTGTCCAAACTTTTGGTCTGTACGGTGTATACATATATATATATATGTGTGTAATGTTCAATTCTGAACAGCAAATCGCAGCGTTTCTCAGTGTTTAAGGCAATCAGATTGCTTGATACACTGATGTCCAGCCTATGATCGGTGCTGTAGGAGCCCCGATCATAGGCTTGAGCCTAGCAATGCCATTTGGTAAAATAAAAAACAAACTTCCTAAACGGACGCAATTGACACTAAACCTGACTCAGTTCAGTAAAAAATACTGTAATAGTCGCCTATTACTACAACATACTTTTACTATGCCTAATCTAAAAAATGTTTTATTTTATTTCACTCAAAAAAAAAAAAAAAAAAGCAACAACCGGAGGCCGTTCACTGACTGATGTGCACCAGTGCTCGATGGCTATAGGAAACACAAATGGGTGTGATTTGTTTCCGCGCTGACACTAACCCTAACTAAATTTAGTAAAAAATACTGTAGTTGACGATTACTGCAATATATTTTTACTGTCTCTAATCTATCCAACATTCGGAAGTGCCTGTAATGCGACAAAGTGAACCATTTTACTGAACATATCTACAACCACAAAAACCACAGTTTTGCCTGCAGATACCAGTAGGTCAGTAATAAAATACATGGACAAGTGTTTCAATGGCCTGCTAGGAATCCGTAGCGGAAGAAGAGTACCAGACGGATGAGTATGCGATACTTTAGAACACGCGCAGATACATGTTCAACAACATCCCGATGCAATCCCGGCCACCAAAAACGACGCGAAATGAGGTCCGCGGTTGCCTTACCACCTGGATGTCCAGCAAGCACAGAGTTGTGATGTTTCTTAATTACTTTGCGGCGCAGATTAGATGGTACAAATAACCTTCCTTAAAGGCAGGAGGCAGGGGCGTCCCCCTGGGCCTCCAACACCTCACCCTCCAGTTCAGGGTACAATGCCGAAATGACTACCCCCTTCTGTAAAATCGGGGCAGGGTTCTCATGGTCACCACCACCAGGGAAGCTTCGGGACAAAGCATCAGCCTTGACATTTTTGACCCCTGGACGGAAAGCGACAACAAAATTTAACCTAGTAAAAAACAGGGACCATCTAGCTTTCCTAGAGTTGAGATGTTTAGCCGATTGAAGATATGACACGTTCTTATGGTCAGTGAGAACAGTAATAGGATGGACAGCCCCCTCCAACCAATGTCGCCATTCTTCGAACGCCAATTTAATCACCAAAAGCTCCCTATTACCCACGTCATAATTTCTCTCAGCCGAAACTAATTTCTTAGAAAAGAAAGCGCATGGACACTATTTACCAGGGGACGGACCCTGAGACAAGTGTCGGACTGGGGTTTCTGGGGCCCACAGGAGGAATTGATCCTTGGGGCCCACCCTACAGCTATATGCAAATACCTGTTAGCCCACCGTACAGCTATATGCAAATACCTGTTAGCCGTTATTCCTGTTATAGAGGAGCGTCGACTGAAAATCACAGGCGGCTCCTGCACATCTACTGTGCACATACTATAACTGGGATGTACAATTACAGTAGTTTGCATTAAAGGGGTTCTTTGGTTAAAACAAGTTATCACTGATCCATGGGCTCCACAAAATAGGTGATAACTTATTGATCGTTTGGGTCCGAACATTAGAAAACGCACCTATCGGAAGAATGGGGAAGTTTTATCCCTGTCAGGACACTTATCCCCATTTTAAAATGCAGCGGCAGGTGGGACGTCTGACCGCAGCCTCATTCATTCTCTTTATATGGAAAAAATATTAAGAAGAAAAATTCAGCTCACCCCTTCTCTGTCGTCCTCCTACTTTCTGGATTCTCCCCTGAGCTCGGATTAGCCTTTGGCTCCAGGCAGATTGAAGATAATGCAGAAAGTGGTGTGATTAATCCAGCGACTGTGGGCAGTAGAATTTTTTAAAACGTCCAGTTTATTTTACACACATTAAAATACAGTGCAGCATGTTGCAGCCACAGGGCTAGACTTTAGGAACAACAATCCTATGCATTTCAGCTATTGGAAGCCTTAGTCATGGATAACTTTGAAATTAAAAACAGAGTCTTTATATTTCCTTTTTCCTAATTAATTAATGATGTCATGAGTCAGTAGGTAGGAACTCCCTTATTTTTCATACTGAAAGTGCAGACTTATGCAGGTATATGGAAATTAAATTAAAAAAAATATGTATATTAATAAAGAGCACAGAGAAAAAATATTACCATGCAATTATTAACACAGTGCGATAAATACATCATAAGTTAGCATAAATACTGTAAACAGGATTATTCATGAATATTGCAAGATAAGATCCTGTCTCACATTCAATCCATTTGGTGACCTGATATTAAGTTTAAAAATCATGATTGAGAACTTTCCTCTTTCTCCCCATTTCTTATAGGTTTAAAGAATTTTTCAATACCCATATATCTGAAATTGGAAGTGTCCCTATTATGACCAGATCTAAAATGCCATGATACTGCTGACACATTGACTGCATTCACATTAGCGGTATCTGATAGATATCTTCTAATGCGTTTTTTAGGGGTGCAATCCACATACTGCAATTTACATGCAGTGCACTCAGATATATCACTTTGGAAGTATTGCAGTTAATGAAGTTTTTCAAAGTGAACACTTCTCCGGTGTTATTGGATGTAAAGGTTTTACTTTTAATAGCATAACCACAAGCAGTGCATTGGGCATGACCACAGCCATAAAAACCTGTGCAGGATAACCCAAGTATGGTTACTACGTGTGCTATCACTCAATAATAAACTGGGTGAAAGCAAACTTGCCAAGGTGGTTGCACGCTTTGGTACAAATCTAACCACATTTTCACTCAGGACATTACTGAAAACAGTATCATGATTCAGAATAGGCAAATACTTTTTTTATAATGTCAACTATGTCCTTGTATTGGGAAGAAAATTCCGTTGTGAATGTAATATTATTTGAACTTGTCAAAGTGTTTTTATTAATATTTTTTTCTTTCAATAAGACTTTTCTATCCATATTGCTAGCAATATTTTGGGCCCTATTCAGACTCCAAGTCTTGTAGCCTCTGTGTTGCAAGCATATTTTTATTTTTTCATCTTCAATAGGAAAAGTCTCATTCTGAGAGCAATTTATTTTAGTTCTAATATATTCCATTAGCTGAAACGCGTAGGATTGTTGTTCTTAAAGTCTAGCCCTGTGGATGCAACATGCTGCACTGTATTTTAATGTGTAGAAAATCAACTGGACGTTTTAAAAAATTCTACTGCCCACAGTCGGTGGATTAATCACACAACTTTCTGCATTGATTCTCTTTGGGGCTTCCAGAAAAAAACAAGAACAGCCACTTAGGGAATGAATGGATCAGTGGTCGATTCGGACATGCTGCTCCAGTCTAATGGGGATAAAAGCTCCACATTCTAATCAATAATTTATCACTTATCCTGTGGAGAGGTGATTACTTGTTTTCCCCAGAGAACCCCTGTAAGGCTGTGTGCCCACTATGCGTTTTTTAAGCGTTTCCGCAGCGGCAATTCCGCTGCAGAAACGCTTAAAAAATGCTTGGTAGAAGGTCTGCCATATTCCCCAATGATATTATCATTGTGGAAAAATCCGCAGCACTACCATTAATTTTGCGTAAACACTGCATTTTCGCTGCCATTGACTTGCATTGGAACGCATGTAATCCGCATCACTGCATCTGTACATGCGGAATCCAAGCGTTTCAATGTGCGGATGGTACCCGGGTCTGGAGAAGAGGAGACTCTCCTCCGGACCTGGGTACCATAGAACCTGTAAAAAAAAGAATAAAATAAAAAATAAATATTATACTTACCTTCTGATGGCCCCCGGTCTCCTTGTCTCTGCTTGCCGGCAACTCGCGGTAGACTAAAGGACCTGCGCTGACGTCATTTAGTCATGTGACGGGTCACGCGACGCTGACGTCGGCAGGTCCTTAAATCTACCGCGAGCTGCCGGCAACCAAGACGCATCGGATAAAGACAGCGCGGGCCATCAGAAGGTAAGCATACATTTATTTTTTATTTTTTACCATTCTTTACTGTCACACTATATAAATCCATGCCGTTTGCATGGATTTATATAGTGTGACCAAGTTGACAAGCACTTTCCAAATGATGCTAAAATCGCTTGGAAAGCGCTTGACAACCAGCATGCGGAAATGCATGTGAAGAACGCTTCTCATCTGCTTGTCCCTGGCAGGAAAAACGCATGTACAATCCGCATGTACAATCCGCATGCATTTTTTCTGCTAGGGAGATGCAGAAACGCTCAGGAAAAATCCGGAGCATTTCTGCATCGTGGGCACATAGCCTAAGTGCATCTCTGCCGCTCTTTTCCAAGTATTTAATCACTAATGGAAATAAAAAATCTTCTTCTAGTTAATATCAGAGGGAACAAATGACCGCCATAAACAACACAATCCACTTAACTAACACTGATAGTACCACATACAAGGGAGAAATACCGCCACACCATGACTGGACTACATATTTCCAGCATATAGCGACCAAATAATACCACATACAAGGGAGAAATACCACCATACTGTGACCAGACCACATATTGCCACCACATAGTGACTGAATAATGCCACATATTGTACAAGGGAGAAATACCACCACACCGTGACCAGACCAGATATTAACAGCATATAGCGTCCAAATAATTCTCTATCATTGCTCTCCCCCCACCTCCTCCATCATTGCTCTTCCCCACCTCCTCCATCATTTCTTTCCCCCATCCCCTTCATTGCTTTCTCCCACCTTCTGAATCATTGCTCTCTCCCACCTTCTCCATCATTGCTCTCCCCCACCTTCTCCATCATTGCTATATCTCCCCCACCTTCTCCATCATCATCATTTCCATATCCCCCCCACACCTCCTCCATTATCGTCATTGTCATATTCCCCCCCCCCACGCCTCCTCCATCGTCATTGCTCTCCCTCATCCCCAGTGTATTAGTTAAAAAAACAAAAAAGCAACAACACTCTTCCGCAGCATCCTCGTTGACATCATCAAGCTGCGCAAGCCTGTGTCAGGGAGAAAGCACCGGGCCGGAAGCAAAGGACGGATCCCTCTGCTCCACTGCCATTTTTCTCCTGTCAGCAGCGGAGCTGGAGGGATCGCTCCCTGTCCGCCGCACACAATGAGGGCAAACTGGCCATGGGCCCTCCGGAGCCTGGGGTCCGAGAAGCAAGCCAGATTTCCTTTATCAGCCGCACTGCCACAACCCCCCTGCACCTCCAGGCCCCGTTGCAGGTGGACCGGCGGCCATGTTAATCAGCAGACCCCCGTCTGTCCTGCTCAGGGGCCCGCCAAGGACCCGGGCCCACCGAAGAATTCACTGGTGTCCTGGTGCCCCAGTCCGACCCCTGCCTGAGACAACACAGCCCCAACTCCCACCTTTGATGCATCAACTTCCACAATAAAGGAATGGGAAACATCGAGTTGACTGAGTATGGGTGTCGCTCTTTAGGGAGGAAAAAGCCTGCAGGGTGGCATCTGACCATTTGAAAAAATCAGACCCCTTCCTTGTCATGTCCGTGAGGGGTTTCACAATTACTGAATAATTTTGAATGAATTTCTGGTAAAAATTAGTAAAGCCCAGAAAACATTGTAGAGCCTTCAGGTTTTCGGGACAATCAAGAACAGCACAAATCTTCTCCGGATCCATCCGAAAACCCGAAGATGACAACAGGTACCCCAAAAACTGCACTTCCTGGACAGAGACAACACTCTTTTTTAGTTTGGCATATAGTTTGTTATCTCTTAATATCTGAAGCACCTGTCTAACATGCCCATGATTTGTCTCAAAATCAGGTGAGTAAACCAACATATCATCCAGATAGACCACCACAAACCTGCCCACCAAATGATGGAAAATATCATTAATGAAATGCTGGAACAACACAGGTGCATTGGTCAGACCGAAAGGCATAACCAGACTCTTGAAATGCCCTTCAGGGGTATTGAACGCTTTTTTCCATTCATCCCACTCTCTGATTGTAGGTTCCCCTTAAATCCAACTTGGAGAACACCTTAACTCCCACAACCTGGCTGAACGAATCTCGAATCAGAGGAAGAGTGTATGAATCCTGGATGGTAATTTGATTTAATTCCCGGAAATATAAACATGGACGTAGACCGCCATCTTTTTTCTTCACAAAGAAGAACCCTGCCACCACAGGCGAAGATGAGGGTCTGATATGTCCCTTCTCCAGACTTTCCACAATGAAATCCTTCAAGGCTTGTCTCTCAGGGCCAGAAAGATTATACAGTCTGGACTTTGGTAGTTTAGCTCCGGGGGTCAGGTTAATAGGACAGTCATATGCTCGATGAGGAGGCAAATCCTGACACCCCCTCTCAGAAAAAACATCCTCAAAACCAGACAAAAATGCAGGTAAGGTCTCTGTAGAGACTGTAGAAAGGGAAATATTTAAACAGTTGTCATGGCCGCAATCTCCCCACTCAATGATCTCCCTGGATTTCCAATCCACCAATGGATTATGTTTCACCAACCAGGGTAGACCTAAAACAATTGAGGTGAGAAGACCGTCCAGGGCATAGCATGGTTTTACACCATGTGGTATCTGAGTCAGAGCTCTCTGAGCAAGTGGCGAAGATGGGAATGGGCTTAGCTAAAGTACAGCAAGCAAGACCATGAGATGTCACAAACTCAGCATCAACCATGCTGACTCCAGCTCAACTGTCAACAAACACAGATATTTTCTCAGTTTTGCTCTTTAGCACCACCTCTGCTGTCAGGACAAACCGGGAATTGCAGGTTGACGATAAATGCACCCCTTGCTTATCCAACTCCAGACTACCAAGGGGTAATCAAGTCTTCATTCGCTTAGGAATCAAAGGACGTACCTCAATAAAATGTCCCTTTTTTCCACAAAAAAAACACATGCCCTTCTTTTTGCTGATCTCCAGGTAAATGTACGATGCAGAGGCACCCCCTAACTGCATGGGCTCTTCCAACTCCCCCCGTACTGGTTCACCGCCAGACCGCCCCCCCCCCCCTGCAAAGGGGCATTACCCCGAAAAGAAGGCTCCGTAGAAGGTGGTCTCACCCACCTATCCCAAAGGCGTCTATCAATACGTATAGCCAAATGCATGGCAGTCTCCAAGAACTCTGGGGTTTCATACACTGCTAAAGCATCTTTCAACTTTTCAGTATGGTCCTGACAAAATTGGCTTCTAAGAGCTGGGTCATTTCATTTTATATCAGTTGCCCATCTGCGGAATTCGGAGCTGTACATCTCCACTGACTGACTCCCCTGATGAAGGCGACGCAACCTGGACTTTGCCAAGGAGATTCAGTCAGTGTTATCATAAATGAGGGCTAGAGCCCTGAAAAACCCCTCCACAGACTGGAGACAAACCGAACCCTGCGGCAAAGAGAAAGCCCAGGATTGAGGATCTCCTTGCTGCAGTGAGTTCACAATTCCCATTCGTTGTTCCTCATCACTGGAGGAGTAAGAATGAAGTTTAAAATACAGTTTTCAAGCTTCCTTGAACACAAAAAAACGTCCCTACTTACTGAAAATCTGGCCAGGAGGGCAACCTTGGGGTCAAGCTGGACCGGCCTACCTGAAGAGACTCCAACATTAGGGACCTGCAGCCACTGTTGCTGCTGCTGAACTTCATAGCGGAGGTCAGTAACCTCCAGAGACAGCCTGTGCAGCTGCTCTGACAGCTCAGCAATGGGATCCATGAAGCAAGAAAGAAAAAAAACACCAGAAAAAAAACCACACACACACAAAAAAAAAAAAACACGTGTCAATTTTTTTTTTTATATATATATGCACGGCCGGTGATAATGTCACGCACAGTGTGGGAAAGACTAAGTGCAACACGAAGGGAAGAGGGGAAGGAAGCCCAGACACTAGGAAAAGGGGGAGTGGAGACCCCTAGGCAGATCTAATAACACCCTGCCTACCCTACCATCCCAATATTGGTTCCACACCAATCGCCGAGCAGGAAACCTAAGCCCTGTATATCCATAGAGCTAAGCCCTAGATAGGGAGGGGGGGGGGTGAGCACTGGTCAGTCCCCACTAAAAACTAAAGACAACAAGGGAGGCAAATAAAGGGGGGAAAACTTAGCTTGAGCAGACACCGGAGGGATAGCACCAAACGTCCTCCAAGGGCACCAGAGAGGAAGCTAGCTCCAAGCCTTCACAAGGGAAAAATGAGAATATCAACGGCGACTCACTAAAGCAGACTGAGAGTTTATAAACACCCAGCCCAGGGTGTGTCAATCAGAGCAGGAGGGAGGTTGCTGCTGGGTCCAAAAGTCAAAAGGATTAAGAAGGCGTCTGCAATGCCAAACGCAGTGACCTTCTGCAGCCAGCTGCAGAGTGACTGTCTGTTACATCTGACACACACGTGACAGTCTGCCCCTTGCCCTGTGTTGTCTTATTGCTCACTATCTAGGGCTATGACCCAGGGTCAGCCAGGGCTTAGGCACATGACGGCGCACAGGGGGAAGGACCCATCTAGGGCGATAAGGAGCACAGGTGTCAGCATAAGGTGAGTGTTGAGGGATCACCATCTTCTCCCTCTCCCTATCGTCAGGGCTCCCCTTCACCAGCTCCCTCACCCCCTCTCTTTGCATCGCACGCTGGGCATCTCCCTGCCCTGGCATGACAAGAGCAGAGCCCAGCGTAGCAACCACATGCTGGTGGTCAAGTACAAGTACAAGAGGGATGTCCTTTTCTTGACCACCATACATGGTGATGCCAGCACCCCAACCGCTGTATTCGGTACCTCTACAAAGGTCCACAAACCAAACTGTTTACTGGGGTACAACAAGAACATGGAGGGGAGTTGATCTCTCTGATCAAGTCCTCCAGCCGTACAGTGCCATGAGAAATGCAAAGGTGTGGTGTAAGAAGCTGACTGTGCACATTGTACAGATGGCAATGTACAACGCTTTCGTGCTATCAAGATGTGCAGGCCAGACCAGGACCTTCCTTCAGTTCCAGGAAGTAGTGATTAAGGCCTTAATATTTGGCGGTCAGGAATGAGGGGTCTCAGTACTTCCAGAACTGAAAGTGCCCGTGTTGTATCAGGGCAACATTTCCCCGCTGGAAAGAGTAAGGTCTTAAAAAGGGTAGAAGGTGTGTTAAGAAGGGCATATGAAAGGACACCATTTATCAGTGTGACACCTGCCCTGACAAACCTGGTCTGTGTATGAAAGACTGTTTCAGAGTCTACTACTCATCCATATACTAATACGTTTATTTCTGACTTACACAACTCACATATGGCAACTTGACGTACACTACACAACTCATATGCCAACCTGATGCACGCTACAATACTCATGTATGCCAACCTGACGTACATTACATAACTCACGTATGCCACTACATTAAAAAATTCACATACCAGGAAAACACTAGATCAGTTTCTATATAGGGCCACTAGTGGGTGGGTTTCCACAGTCTAGGCACATCAGGGGCTCTCCAAACGCTCGCACTTCAGTCAGAATTGTAAAATTTTGCCCGGTCATGAATGTGAAAACAGGCTCGGGGGTGAAGGGGTTAAAGGCAAACTCAGCGAGAGGTAAAAAATGACCAATTCTGCTGCCGAGCTGCCACAAAGCACCTTAATTTTTTTTTACAAAGATTGATTAGTCCTCTCAGTCTAACCGTTGGTTTCAAGGTGGTAAGCAGATGAAAATGGCAAGTCAATCCCGAGTTTACCACAAAAAGCTCTCCAGAATTTAGAAACAAATTGCACTCCCCTATCAGACATAATGTTAAAAGGAATCCCATGTAACCTTACAATATGAGAAATAAACAACCTGGAGAGTGTCTCTGCATTAGGTAATCCTGACAAAAGATTGTTTGCTGAATCGGTCAACTACCACCCGCAGAGCAGTTTTACCATGAGACAGAGGCAAATCTGTGATGAAATCCATGCACAAATGAGTCCATCGTCTTTCTGGAATTGGCAATGGAGCCAATTTCCCAGCCGGCCGGTTATGACAGACTTTAGCACGTGCGCAGACTTCACAAGCGGATGCAAAATTATGCATGGACAGCCACCAAAAAAGTCTAGCAATAGCTTTCCGTGTAGCAGTTAACCCAGGATGACCACTCAAAATGGAATTATGGAACTCTGTAACAGACGCAATCTTAGGTACAGAGGCACAAAAAAATTTGGTCCCTGGAGTAGCGGAAGTAGCCAACAACTGGACTATTCGGATCTCCTCTCCCAGCTCCGAGGTTACCATAGAAACCACAATACCCTGAGGAATAATGGAGGGTGGAGGTTCTGGAGGAGAGATTGAATTGAGACTATAAGATAATGCATCAGCAGATGAGAATCTTTTAGGAAAAAAAAGCACATGGACTCAGTTTAGTCAGAGTTTTGGGCCCCTGTGATAAAACTGCCCCTAATCCGACCTCCGACGCATCCAGAAAGGAAGCAGACATGAAATACTCTTAATTTTTCAAAAGCATGATAGCACCCGGCGACCAAACCTTGAGATTCGCCCCCTTACATGTAAGGTCAGTAAGAAGTTTTGCAATCTGAGAAAAACCCTTGATAAATTTCCTATAATAGTTGGCGAATCCCAGAAAAAGTCGCAAAGCTTTAAGATCACGAGGTTGAACCCAAACAATTATGGCCTGCACATTCCCAGGGACCATCTTAAACCCTTCTGCTGACAAGATAAAACCCAAGAATGAAAGTTCCTGAACAGAAAGAACACATTTATCTAATTTAGCAAACAAAGAGATTTTCCTCAACCTTTTGTAATACAACAGAGTATAGTGGTTTGTCCTGATGAAAAAGTGTTGTATGCTTTGAAACACGTTGACAAATAAAAACCGCTTCCAAATACCCTTCAGGCTATGTGCCCACGATGCAGAAATGCTCCGGATTTTTCCTGAGCATTTCTGCATCTCCCTGGCAGAAAAAACGCATGCGGATTGTACATGCGTTTTCCTGCCAGGGACATGCGGATGTGAAGCGTTCTTCACATACATTTCCGCCTGCGGGTTGTCAAGCGCTTTCCAAGCGATTTTAGCATCACTTGGAAAGTGCTTGACAACTTGGTCACACTATATAAAGCCATGCAAACGGCATGGATTTATATAGTGTGACCGAAAGAATCGTAAAAAATAATTATTATACTTACCTTCTGATGGCTCCGGTGTCTTTATCCAATGCATCCTGGCTTGCCGGCAGCTCGCAGTAGACTAAAAGGACCTGCCATGACTTCATTTAGTCATGTGACAGGTCACGTGACCGCCGACGTCGGCAGTCGCGTGACCCATCAGATGACTAAATGACGTCACGACAGGTCCTTTTTAGACCATCGCGAGCTGCCGGCAAGCCAGGACACATCGCTATGGACACCGGGGGCCATCAGAAGGTAAGTATAATGTATATTTTTTATTTTATTCTTTTTTTCAAACAAACAATTTCTCAAACTTTCAATGAGACGTCCACTCCGCGTGAGCAAACTGCTCTAGCTGTCTTAGGTGTGCAGCATGCCTTCTCCAGACTATATGTGTCAGCTCCTTCCACAGATGTTCAATAGGATTTAGATCAGGGCTCTTAGAAGACCACTTCAGAATAGTCCAATGTCCATTCTTGGATATTTTTAGCTGTGTTTTGGGTCATTATCCTGTTGGAGGACCCATGATCATGACTCAGATGAAGTTTTTGACACTGGGCAGTACATTTCACTCCAGAATGTTTTGATAGTCTTGAAATTTCATTGTACCCTGCACAGATTCAAGACACACTTTGCCAGATGCAGCAAAGCAGCCCCAGAACATAACGAGTCTCCTCCTATTTCACAGTAGGTATAATGTTCTTTTCTTTGTATGCTTCAGTTTTGCTTCTGTGAATAAATAGCTGATGTGATTTGCCAAAAAGCTCCAGCTTTATGGCTTGTCAATATGCATTTTGTCAAATTCCAGTCTTGCTTTTTTATGATTTGCTTTCAACAGTGGTTTCCTCCTCAGTCGTCCTCCATGAAATCCACTTTGGCCAAGAAAGTGATGGATGGTGCAATCTGACACTGATGTACCTTGACCTTGGAATTCACCTCTAATCTCTTTGGAAGTGTTCTGGACTCTTTGGTTACATTTCATATTATTCGTCTCTTCAATTTGGAAAATAGAAAAATAGTCTATGGGACAGTTGTATACTGTCCCATAGACCTTAAACTTCTGAACAATATGTGCAACTGTAGTAACAGGAACATCAATCTGTTTGGAAATTGTCTTATAGTCTTTACCTTTAACATGTTTGTCTATAATTTTCTTTCTAATCTCCTGAGACAACTCTACCTTAGCTTTCTTTGTCCATGTTCAGTGTGGTAAACACCACGATACCAAACAGCATAGTGACTACTTTTCACCTTTTAAATATGATGCTGATTCACTTCTCATGGACAAGCCGTGCGTCAGGGTAGTAAAGGAGTACGAGGTCAAGAGTCAAGAGGATACGTCATAAACAGAGAGAAAAGACGGAGGCATAGTCAGGTAATAGTCCGAAGTCAGAATACCAGGAAGATAGCGGATCAGAGCAAAGGGGCTAGGCAAACAGATGGTCAGAATGAGTTCTAAGGTCTGGCAGTAATAGGTCTACAAGAAAAGCATAATGCACAGGGAAAACAAACCACACTGGTCTGAAGCTACAGCTGACAGCTATCTGGGACTGACAGCCAAGTTAAGTAGCTGAGTAATAATTAGGAACAGGGAACATCTGATGAAAGCTCAGCACCTCCAAGTCCCAGATTGGACAGCTGGGCTGTCAATCAAAACACTGACAGCTCAGCATACCCCTGCACCAGACTGGATGGCTGAGCTGTCAATCACTGCGTTCAAGCCACAATGAGGGATGAAATCTTGACATTAAATAAGCAGACTGGCTTAATATAAGTTTGTAGACACCTGTTATGCTAATTACAAGGCACACCTTAGTGCACACCTTAGTTTAACATATCTGGTAAAATTATTTTCAATCTTTTCTAGGGGTACCATCTTTTTTATGCAAGCCATTGCCGTTAGTTTTTTTTCTCTGTTGAAGCACAATTCAGAAGCAATGTCTGATTTTCATTAGTTGATATTAAGTACATTTAAATTGATAATTACATTTGTCAGTATCAAGTTATTTCAGTGACCATTGTGGGGTTTTCTTAATTTGACAGCAGGGTACCAGCAATTTTGTCCACATTTGTGACTTCCTGAAACTAATACTAAGGGCTCGTTCTCACTTGCGATTAAATCGGACGAATGCAATCCGATAAAAAAATCGGATTGCAGTCGGACCAATTTAATCCTATTATGGTGTGGTCAGTGACGTTTTTTTTTTCCAGGTCCGATCGGCTTGCGATCGGGCTGGAATAAAATCGCAGAATGCTGCGATTGCATGCTGGATTAGGATCGCATGCCGATGCCAGCAGCAGAGGAGATGGAGAAATTGATTTCTCCGTCCCCTCCGCAGCTATGCTGCGATCCTCTCTAAGCAAGAGGATCGGAGCACAGAGCACTGACATTCGGCTCCTGCTCGAAGCAGAGCGGGAGCCGAATGTCATTAGCATATCGCATCCGATGCCATATGCTAGTGGGACCCCAGCCTAATACTGTATATCCTTCTATTTTGCAGAAGAAATTGCAAATGGAGTTTTATAGACATTGGATATTTTGATTGATTTATTGATTATTTTACGTTTATTAACTAGAATATTGTTTTCTTTAATATATAATTAGATTTTTATACAGCTAAGCCTCAGAAAACTTTTATGTTGAAAAGTAAATCCATAATGGGCACTGGAGCTTCCAAAATCCGTCCGGCAAAGAAGGAAGATGCGTCAGATAATGAGGAAAGAACAACTGTGATTCAGAACGCTTCAGCGTCCACTCTGCCAGATAATACTTCCATCAGACAGCAAATGGTACAGGCAAACCCAGAGGATGAAGAAATATCAGAAGACATTGAACATATGGTGCAAATTATTCAGGAACATCAAGAGAGTGAACAGGTATGTTATTGTTTTTTAGGCTTTTATTATAAGTAAACATTATCTAGTTACTGTGATGGTAGTCACTACTAATGGACAAGCCATGAGGTAGGGTAGTTAAGAGGTCTGGGGTCAGATACCAAGAGGGCTTGTCATCAACAAAAGGTTAAGGCAAAAGTGTATTCAGCTCACAGTCCTAATGTCAGAATTGCAGGAGGCAGTGGATTAAGACAAAAAGGCAAAGCAAACAGATGGTCAAAGGCAAGGTCCAAGGTCAGGCAACAAAGATTAAATGCTAGAACGCGGAGTACAGAGCAAGCGCACACCATTTAAGCTAAGCTACAACTGGCAGTAATTGGAGGCAGAGAGTCAGCTAAATTGCTGATTGGACGGCTGAGATGTCCATCATCATACTGATGTGCCCCTGCCCTAGATTGGACAGCTGAGCTGTCACTCACTGCATCCAGACACATCGATAGGCAGAATCGTGACAGCTACCTCTAGGGCAATTTGCAAAGTTGTCAAATATGGAGACAGTACTGCAACACATTCTAGCCAGAAGATATAATTTTGCAATTAATATACTGTTAAATAAAATACAAATAAATAACATAAGTATTTATAAATATAATGTATAATTATACATTTTTATAAGGGTTCTAAAAATAATATCAGCTTCCTGGAACAAACAAATCTCTCGGCTGGAACGCAGAATGATCTGGAAACAGAAGATGTCTCTGTGACGTTTGAAAGCTTCCAGCACCAGAGTGGGACTCTCTATACATGTTTCACTCAGAATGGTATCAGAATGTATTTTGATGATGAAAAGGTAAGCAAGCAACATACTGACAATTCAGGTAGATCCTTCTGATTTGTAGTCTGCTAATGATTATTTGTATTTTATTCAGGGAATTGTGCCATTCCCACAAGAACTTTACAGCCAAGGAACGTTCCTTGATACTTCTGAAAAGGTACTCTTTCCAGATCGCTATATTCTGCTACTGCCAACATCTACATATTATTATATGCTTTGCATTTTGACTTCCAGCATGCCCATTTAGATCTGTAAAATTGTATACGGAGTTCAGCAATAGGCATTTGCTTTAAAAACATAACATAATAATCAGTTGGGATCAGGACAGCTTAGATGTATTAGTCCACATTCACACATACTTTTTCATTCATGTTTCACGCATGTAAAAATTGTGTGTTTTCAAATGTTTTATAACTTTTTTTTTACATTCATATTTGGTGGGGGATTTTCAATTCTGTAAAGATGCCTAGGGAGAACAACCTAAAGATGAAAACACCATACCGAGAGTATGCTCCATTGTGATAAAAATGTGACTGACCCCAAATACCAGAACACTATATATGCAGATTTTTTTCATATTTTGTCATAGCTTTTCAAGGAGTTATCCTGAAATACTTCCTGCTCAATTTGAGGTCAGGCGTGGAGAGATGTCACTGCTTGCTAGGTGGAACAGTTCCTAAATAATAGGAACCGTGAACAAGACACTGGCTGATTGCATTGCATTAATGTGACTTCTCTTCACACCCAATGTCAGATCTGGTGGGAGAGTATGCCTGGACAGCCTCCTTGAAGTAACATGTGGACACAGCATCCAAATATCCTGTCCGTTTCGGCAGGACCCCGCCTATGTATTACAATTTTTGTTGATCTGCTGATCACACAGGCACAGTGTAGTAGGTCCTTAAAGTACTTCTCCAGCATTTTTTTTATTTCAGCGCTGGAGTGGTGCCAGTAATGTAAGTTCCCTGCCCCTAGTATTACACTCACCAGCTGCCGTCTTCTGCTCTTCTTTGCGCTACTCTTGTACGGATCTGCCATCTTGTGACTGCAACTTTGACCAGAAGGCGGAGGTAATAGTCACAAGCTCAATGTGAGTCTTATGATAGCCTCGTTCTGGCTCTCATAGACTTACATTGAGTAGAGTAGTGACAACTGGATCACCAAGCAAACAACTGGAGCAATCCAGCAGATCACAAATTGCAGAAGACGACTGGTGCGATGCCAATAACAGCTGAAGACGGCGGCTGGAACACTGACGAGCAAAAGGGTAACAATGTTTTCAACTTCGGACTTGGCCACTAGACAATGAGCTTCCACAGTTTTCTGTCCTGCCACGTTTTAATCAGGTTGATATGGTAAACCTGGTAGGGCTTCATCTTTCCTGGTTTGTGGATTTTATAGTTGACTTCATCAACTTTCTCTATCACCTCATAGAGGCCCTGCCACTTGGCCAGGAACTTGTTCTCCACCGTGTGCACCAGCCCAAGTACTCGATTCCCTGGGTTGAACTGTTTCACCCTGGATGACCTATTATACACCCTGGACTGTGCTTCCTGTGCCTTGAGCAGGTGCTCCTTCACAATGGGCATCATGTTGGCAATCCTCTCTTGCATCTGGGCAATATGATCCATCACGCTTCTATAGGGTGTAGTCTCAGCTTCCCTGGTCTCAGCTTCTCAGGACTTCCAGTAGTCCTCGAGTGTGTTGGCCATAGAGTAGTTCAAACTGGGAGAAGCCTGTGGAAGCTTGGGGAACTTCCCTGATGGAGACTAACAGATAGGGAATCAGACAGTCCCAGTCTCAGCCGTCCTTCTCCACTGCTTTCCTCAACATAGCCTTCAAGGTTTTGTTAAAACCCTCCACCAGTCCATCCGTCTGGGGATGGTACACTGAGGTTCTGAGTTGTCAAATCTGCAGTGTCTTGCACAATTCCCTCATGACCTTCGACATGAAGGTGGTCTCTTGATCCGTCAGTATCTCCTTGGCAGACCAGTTCGAGGGAAGATATGGAGCAGCTCCCGAGAGATACACTTTGCAGAGGAATTTCTTAAGGGTACCGCCTCTGGATACCAGATAGCATAATCCAGGACCACCAATATATATTGATGTCCTCTTGTGAATTTTACCAGGTGCCCCACTAAATCCATTGCTGTGTACTCGAATGGAACCTCGATGATGGGCAACGGTACTAGGGCACTTCGGAAGTGGGCCACAGTGGAGGTTAGCTAGCATGTGGGGCAGGAATAGTTCATAATTTCTCTGCAGCACCCAGGCCAGTAGAATCTCTGGAGGATCCGTTCTGGGTCTTATCTGCCCCCATGTGACCACCCAACACATGGGTATGCGCTATGTCTAACCACCCTATGTCTATGGGGCCCTGGCACCTGTAACTGCTCTATCACCTCAGTCCTTGGCTTGGTTACTCTATAAAGCAGATCCCCTTTCATAGAAAAATGAGGGAGCCGAGTGTCTGCCCCCCGACTTCTGAGGCACCTGTACATTTTCAAACTCCCGTTTAAGAGTTAAGTCCCTGAGTAGAGCAGTTCCAAAGTTTCCCTCGGACCCCTCCAGATCAGGGATGTTGGCCTCAGGGGATGCTATCTCATTCTCGTCGCCAATAAGCACACACTAGGGAGACTCGTCCGCTATAGCCTGCGGCGAGGTTTCTTTAGGGGCGATCTGTCTGTCGTCCGTGCAACCAGGCGTCCCTGCTTTCCGTCACATGTTGCAGAACAATGCAAAGTCCCATCCGATTATTATGGGGTGCAACAAGTCCTTGATGACGCCAACTTCCTGAGACACGGTGCCACAGTTTCTACTTACATCCACCCAAGCCACAGAATAGTTCTTAGCATCCCCATGTATACACTGGACTCCCACCACCTTCCCAGGTACCAGCCCTTATCAGGGTCACCAAACTTCCTGAGTCCAACAGTAAAGTCACTCGCACCCCATTTACAGACCCTGAGCATGCTTGAGGGCCCTCGCCAGGTTGAGAAACCGCTCTACAGGCGGGGTAGGCAAAATAGGAGCAACGCTGGCCTATTCTGCAGTCCATTGGCTCAGAGTTCATGGGACACTGGGCCAGGCCCTGCCATATGGCCAGGGGCATGACACCTCCAAAAGAGAACGGGATGGGATTGATTACTCGGCTGCGACTCAGATGCCTCCTGGGACTTTGGACGCCCACCAGTGTGGATTTAGACCCCTTTTTTGGGAGCCACCCCCCTTTGGGAATCCCAGAAAGGAGACCTTACCCCTGCTTGACCACACAGGGAACCCTTGACCACCCAGTACCTCTCTACTATGCCCACCACGTCTTCCGCATTTTGTGGCTCACCCTAGGCAATCCAGGACTGAATCAGCTTCGGCAGAGAGTGGATAAACCGATCCATGACCACTCTCTCGACCATCTGGGCTGAGGAGCAAGTCTCTGGCTGCAGCCACTTCTGTACCAGGTGCAGAAGGTCAAACATTTGTGATCGGGGAGGTTTGTCCCTGTGAAAGTCCCAGAGGTGGACTCATTGTGCTCTGACTACCAGGGTTATGCCCAGCTGAGCCAGGATCTCAGCCTTAAGTTTGTCATACTCTTTGGCATCTTGCAGGGCAAGATAAAAGTATGCCTTCTGTGGCTCCCCGGTCAGATATGGCGCTAAAACCTCCGCCCACTGCTCCTGTGGCAGTCTCTCACGGTCCGCCACCCTCTCAAACAAGGCCCGGAACACCTCAACGTCATTTTTTGTAACACTCCTCTCACGGTTTTCCTCACCTGGGTCTTGTCGCTTCGGCTTGAAGGCGGTGCGGCTTCTCTGACACGGACGGCCTCTGCCAGGAGCATCATTTGTTCCTGCTGCTGTTGTTGTTGCTGTGGTATTAGTTGCTGCTGTAGCTGGAAATGCTGCATCAACAATTTATTCGTCTCCTGCTGAGCTTGCTGCTGCAGAGTCAACTGTACGAGATGTTTTATCAGCTCCTTCATGGTTGCAGGTCGCGCTTGTACTGTTACAGCTGCCTTGACCCAGGACATGCAGTTTCCAGACACAGTCACATGTCCACTGGGATTTCTGCCCGTATTCACATCACCAATTGTGAGTGATTGGATCTGTGGTAGACGCTGGTTCACACACAGGATTCAGTTCGTTGATTTAAACCGAACAGGCGGTTTATTAAAAATTCATCAACCGTCAGGGTCAACAAAATAAAGCAGCCTCTTCCAGGTCCAAAAAGGTATAACAGAACAAAAAAATGGAAAATAACCAGTCTATATAACGCACGGGCTTACCTGTTTAAATGTCATTCCTTTTCACTCAGACTCCAGCAGGGTCTGAGCAGCACATGCAAGGCTCCCTCACCTTGTAAACACACAGACAGACTGAGACAGCACCAGCTGCCCTAAATTAGACATTCCAAGACCTGGATAGCAGGTAAGTGAGCAGCCGATCCCTCCCAGCTCTTTAAGCTGCTCGTAAAACCAGGACCCATAATCCAGGCCCGTTAAACAACTGTCAGCACTATGTGTGCTGGAGCCTGCTTCTCCAGGTCCTACATCACCGAGGCTTGGCATCTCGGGGACACATACCTCCCGTCCACGAACTGTCCAGCTGTCACCTTACAGTGTGTACTGAAATACTGTCTCTCTACAATACAATAATAGCTGCTAAATAGAATGAATGGGTTTTGGGCAGAAGTTGTCAAAAACATTCCCCACTTTTCACATCAGTATAGTGCTATGCAGCCGCCCCAGATTTGGCGCATCAGATTTGTGCGCCAAATCTGGCGCTTAGCCTCGCTCTTCCACGCGGCCCTCGTGCGGTGGCAGGGGGTAATGGCGTTGGGGTTCATGTCAGCGGCAGCTGGCATGAAGCCCAGGTTAGTAATGAGGGGCGTCTATAAGACACCCCCATGACTAACCTACAAAGAGTTAATAAATAAAAAAATAAACACACACTCAGAAAAATATAATTTAATTGAAATAAAACACACCATTTTAATTAATTCTAAATTTGCTAAAAAAAATAATTATCTGTCCACGTTCCAGCGCTGATATCCCATGCACAGCTGTCACATCTGGAGATGGTGACAGCTGTGCATGGCTGCTGTATGCTCACACTGCCGGGAACACGTCCGCTGCCGGCAGCGTGAGCCGCAGAATGAGGTCACTGGAGTGCATTAGCGCAACTCCGGTGGCTTCCTTTACTGCCCTGCTGTATCGTGGGAATTTCTCAAGGTCAGCAGGGCCATAAAGGAGCTCCCCAGAGCAGCACTAGCTGAACTCCGGTGAACTCGCTGATGCAATGACGGGGACGCTTTACGGCCCGGTCATTGTATCGGCGGCCCTCGTTTAGAGCGATCACATTTTATGTGGCCCCTCTAAACTGGAGATCTTCATGGGACACTCGATTTGGACTACGATGGAGGGGTAAGGATAAGATTGTGGTTTGTTATTTTATATTTTATTACAGGAGATCGATGGCTTCGGGGAATTAGGTCTCTAGGTGAGTATAGGTGTATTTTTTGATTTTGAATTTTATTTTAGGTGGAGTTCGGCGGGGACAGGTAATGTATGGACTACTTTATTTTTTTTAATTTTTTTTTAATTTCTTGGGACAAAAAATCTAAAAATAAAAGGGGGACATTAAATTAATAAATAATCATAGGGGCAATAAATTAAAAAAATGATGTGGACAAAAAATCAATAAAAATATATGGGGGCAAAAAATTATATATATATGGGGGAAAAAATTAAAAACCTTTATGGGGGCAAATATATGAGGACAATATGAGGCACATTTTACAGCAGGAGCAGGCTGATAGGAACTACTGCTCCCATCGAGTTGCTCCTGCTGGCACTACTGAGCGAGGGACAGACATAGGCCGATGGGAGTAGTAGTCTCACATCGGTCTATGTCTGCCTGCTGACACCCGCACACAGACCCCACACATACCCCACACAGACACACACAGGACACTTACCATGAATACCACGTTGAGATCCATCCTCTTATACCATTCCCTTTTCCTGGATCCATGGCTGCTCACCTGGGGTGGTACGAGATTCTTGTCTTCCTGGATTATGGGATGCTCATGAGATAGCAAGAACGCCCCCACATGAGGTCACTACCCATTTGCTGCGGTTTTGTGCTACATAATCGCAGCAAATGCGCTTCAAATCCGCAAGCATTTTTACATGCTTGCGGATTTGAAGCAGCTCAATGATAGTCTATGGCGGCTAAAACGCCGCGACTCTGCATAATTAATGGTCGTACTGCGGATTTTTCTGCAATGATAATCCGCAGTGGAAATTTCCGCAGCATGTGCAAAGCACATGCGTATTGTCACTAGGAACCATTGCAGACCTATTACCAAGCGTTTTTTAAGCGTTTCCGCGGCAGAAATTACGCTGCAGAAACGTTTAAAAAACGCATAGTGAGCACGCAGCCTAACAGGACCATTTACAGTTTCCCATCTTACAGAATTGTAATGTATCCATAAAGATCAGAGCCATACTGATGGTCCATATGGCATCTGATTGTTTTCTCACACACATTACATTTCGGAGTGAAATTGTAAAGGGAGCTAACAGCAGGGGATCTTGATGATTTGTGGTTTCAAGTGCATTCAGTGGGGCAGAACATTCCTCAGACAATAGTTAATAACCTCATTGATAGCATGCTAAGGGATGTAAGCGTATGTAATTCTGTGCTTCGAGCTCGTACCTGGTACTGAATAAATCGAGAGGTTTTTAAAACATTGTTGCAATTTCAATGTTCATGAGCGTATGTTTTAGCATCTTTCTTCTTGCTCATGGTATATTGGTGATAATTACATACTATTAGGCATCCTTTATATTTCTTAAGCATTTTTTTTTTCACTTCAAAATTCGCCACCAACTTTATGCATGTTTTACATGTATTTTTTTTCTTGTTTACACATTTTTAAATGCCTTTTTTGGGTATTTTTTTCCCAAATGAAGTTTATGAAAAGAGCTGTGCCTGCAGTGTTTTTAAGGAAAAAAATACCTAAAAATGTACAAAGCACGAAAACCTGTAAAAAGAAGTAAACAAAATGCAATATTTGTTTGTGTTTTAGAATTCTTGATTAAAAACCTTGCATCCCAAAAACTTGATAAAGACAAAGTATGCTGCAAAAACGTTTAGCTTTGTGTGAGCGAGTGTATGTGTGAAGGCAGGTTTAACCCTTCTGAAGTGGAAGTTAACAAGATAACAGTTTGGATGCAGAGCAATTTATTTTAAAGCAGTTTTCCTATCAGTCAAGCAATTATGTGCTCTGTTATGTAATATTTAAATGATTCATCACACAAAGCCATATAAAAGGGTTCACATATATTTTGTGATTGCGAAGATTATGAACAAGCTAAACTTAATGATTAACTTCCATGTCTCGCCTACATTTTCTAGTCACACATAAAACAAGATGACAGCAGACATAGTAATGGCAATCCAAGCAACTTGGAAAATGATCGCACAAATTCTATTGACATACCTGGAAAAGGAATGGTCATGACGTACATATTTGAGGTAAAGCATATCATTGTGATGGTCATTGGGAGCTTAGCTTGTTTGTGTTTATTGTGTAATATGTGAAATGTTATTAGTATATTTAGCTAATTATGGTAATAACATGAAAATTGCAAGGCCATCAATATCTGAGTAGCAGTGGGCTGACACCTGGAGTATCAAGTCAACGGCATTCCAGTGCTTAATTGACCGTCATGTCCCCTTCATTAGTTACCAAGGGACAATGCTACACATTGTTGGGGCTGTACCTAGTACTGCAAGTTCACTTCCTTCACATAAAGGAAATCTGTCATGAGGTTTTTGCTATGTACTCTAAGAGCACCTTAATGTAGGAGGAGAGTCCCTGATGACAGTGATGTGTCACTTACTAGGCTGTGTTTTACTGTGTCAGTACAATCAGTGTTTTATCACCAGGAGATTATCAATAGAGGACAACTAGTCTCATGCATCCTAGTCCAACTACACCCCCACAACTGTTTAGCAGCTTTCTGTCACTATATAATGTACATAGAAAGTTGTGGTGTGGGCAAGGTCATACACAGCTCAACATCTGAGCTCTCCTAGACCTGCAGCAGAGAAAACTGTGACTATCATAACTGCTGTACCCAGTAAACTTAGTGATCACTGGAATCAGTGTCTCTTTCGCTAGATCATGGTGCTGTCAGATTACATAGAAAAATTCTGCTGACAGATTCCCTATAAATTAAACTGAGCTGAAGTGAGCTAAAATGCACAGCCATAATCTGATGTACTGTGTCTTGGTAACAATGAAGGAAACATTTCAGTCACTGTGATACCATAACCTCTTCATTCAGCAGATTGTTTTTCCAAAAAAAAAAGCGTATTTTAGTGTGTCAAAGTAGGCAAACATAAAAAAACAATGTAAATCTGGTATTGCTGCTCTGGCAACTCAGGGGCTCTTCCAGTGGGTCATGGAACCTGCAAACCATAACAGCAAAATCTGTACTATAATATGGTGCTCCTCCCTTCTGAGCTTTCAACTGTGCCTGAAAAGTATTTCCCTATTGCATGTAGGGTCTTGGCGCACTCAGGAGAAATTGTCCAACAAACTGTGAGGTTAATTTTTTCCTATTAGCCCTCATAAAAATATATTTTTTTGGCTAAACAACATTTTAGTGATAAAAATGTAATTATTCTTTCACACATTTTTCCCTGCACATGATGACTGATTTAATCAGCATGCTCAGTAAGTGCTCAGGGTAGAGTTCCGGATAAATGCGATCTAAAATGCTATGTAAAATGTTCCCAACAAAAGCTTCAAATCAATCCACAAAAAAAAAGTCCATTCAGGTCCGTCATCTGTTAAGAGAAATACAGGGGCTTCCATGTTACTGGTAGGCTCTGGAAAAGCACTATGGCTCCTCACACCCTAAAAGAAATCCAATGTATTCTGTGCTCCCAAATCCAAATGCCCCCTCCCTTCTGAGCCACAGTGTGCCTAAACCACATTTATCGTCCACATGTTTGGCATTTCTGTAGCGATGACAGCCCGCCTAATTTACGTGTGCCCAGAAGCAGGAGCTGTGCACAACATACTGGACACTACAACGGCAGTATGCAATTTTCACTCAGCAACATCCACTGCTGCTTGTTTCTGGAAAACACCCATGTAGTCAAAATCGTCACTATACCTGTAGATAAGTTACCAAAGGGGTATAATTTACAAAATAGGGTCACTTGAGGGGGGATTCTGCTCTTCTAGCACGTAGGGGCTCTGTATATGGAGTCCGCAAACTATTCTAGGAAAATCTGCGCTCCAGGAGGAAAATAGCTCTCCGTACCTCCCGAGTCTCGCCGTGAGGCTAAGCAGTACTGTGCAGCCGCATATGGGGTATTTCTACATTCAGCAGAAATTGTAGGACACATTTTTTTGCCATTCTTACCAATTTCTCAGTGTTAAAATGTAAAATCTGGGGCTAGAACAAAATTTTGGTGGTAAAAATGTAATTAATTCTTTATTCACTGCCCAATGGTATAAAATTATGTGAGGCACATGTGGTGTTAATATGCTCACTGCATCCCTAAATTAATTTATTGGCGGGTGTAGTTTGTAAAGTGGGGTCACTTATGGAGGGTTCCGCTGTTCTGGCACCTCAGGGGCTCTGCCAATGTGACATGGCACCCTCAAACCGTTCCAGCAAAATCTGAACTCCAATATGGCGCTTATTCCCTTCTGAGCTTTGCACTGTGCCTCATAATTGTAGCATCGGCGTCTCTGCCCCGTTCTAGGCAGAGACGCCGTCCCTCTCACCTCCCCGCTCCTGGCGCGGCGTCCTCCAGCGCTGTTCTCCCCGCTGCTTCCGGCACGCGCTCCTTCCCCGGCAGTGTGCTTAGGGCGCGCGCGCGCTCCCCCTCTCTTAAAGGGACCGCGCGCGCCGTCCTAAGGAGTCCCCGGCCAATTGCCGGAGGACCTCCCATATAAAAGGCACCTCCTCCAAAATGGAGGTGCCCGAGCAATGTTGTAGCACTGTTCACTACTCTGCTTCAGCCCTCAGGTCCCGTTGCCAGTTACCTGCCAGATACTTGCCAGATTCCTGCCAGTCTGCTGTCTAATTCCTGCCTGATATCCTGCTGCCTGCCTGCTAGCCTGAGGTCCGACGGTCTGCCTTACTACTCCTGTCTTACTACACCTGGGAGCGCACATCAATTACCTGCCTGCTTGCCTGAGGTCCGATGGTCTGCCTTCCAACTCTTGTCAGTCTGTCTATGGACCAGCTTGCCCGCTCACCTGGGAGCGCACATCTGCTACCTGCCTGCTAGCCTACCTGGAGGCTCTGCCGTCACGTGCTGTGACCACCTGCCTGTCCTGGACTCCTGCCTGCTCACCTGGGAGTGCTCATCTGCTGCCTGTCTGCTAGCCTACCTGGAGGCTCTGCCGTCACGTGCTGTGACCACCCGCCTGTCCAAAGACTTCTGCCCGCTCACCTGGGAGCGCTCATCTGCCGCCTGTCTGTTGGTCTTCCTGGAGGCTCCGCCGTCACATGCTGTGACCACCCGTTTATCCAGAGACTCTCGCCTGCTCACCTGGGAGCTCACGTCTACCATCAGCCGCCACAGGTCGTACCAACCCTTTACCCAGAGACTGCCCCGGTCACTTGCCGTGACCATTTGCCCGTTCACCCAGAGACTGCCCCGGTCACTTGCCGTGACCATCTGCCCGTTCACCCAGAGACTGCCCCGGTCACTTGCCGTGACCATCTGCCCGTTCATCCAGAGACTGCCCCGGTCACTTGCCGTGACCTCCTGCCCGTTCTTCTAGAGACTGTCCCGGTCACCTGCTGTGACTGCCTGCCTGGTCGCCACCCGCTCCCTTACAAGGACCGCCCCCTTGTATAGTAGCTCAGAGGTTCCGCCTCCCAGACCCGTTACAGTTTGCTCGGGCCATGGAACCCGGTGGCACCCAAGCTCCCTCGCTCTTGGACCTGTGTCATGAACTGTCCCGTCAGAGGTCCCAACAGGAGTCCATCCTGGGTCACCTGCGGAATGTCAATTCTCGCCTGGACACTCTGACTGCTCTGCCTGCAACCACCGCCAGTGCCATGACTCGCAATCCGGCAGCTCCACTGCCCACTAATAACATGGTATCCTACCCCGGACCCCGGCTTTCTGCACCTCCTCGTTTCGGAGGCGACTCCGCCCAGGCTCGGGGCTTCATAAATCAGTGCACCCTGCACTTTGAACTCCTGTCTCACCAGTTTAACTCCGACAGGGCCAAAATTGCCTTCATCATGTCCCATCTCACCGGAGAGGCCCTGGCCTGGCTAAATCCTCTATGGGAGAGAGGAGACCCCCTGGTGTCCGACTTGCCTGCCTTTCTCACGGCTTTCCGGAAAGTCTTCGACGAACCCGGACGGAAGACCTCATCCGCATCATCTCTGCTACGCCTCCGTCAGGGAAGTCTCACCGTGGGCCAATATGCCATACGGTTCCGTACCCTTGCCTCGGAGCTGGCCTGGGATAATGACGCTCTGGTTTCCGTCTTCTGGGAGGGTCTGTCCGGCCATATAAAAGATGAACTTGCCGGTCGGGATATTCCTACCACTCTCGATGACCTAATAACTCTTGCCACCCGGATTGACCTGCGGTTCCAGGAGCGTGCCAAAGAGGTCACCCGTGAGAGGAAGTTTCCACGTCTAGCTCCTACTTTTCAGAAACCCGTCACTCCCTCCGTCTCTCCTCAGCTACACTCTCCTGAGCCTATGCAGGTCGACCAGACCAAGATGGTCGGTTCTCGCCAAGAATCTCGCCGAGCCGAGAGAAGCGGTTTCTATTGTGGCAGTATGAAGCACTTCATCCGTTCCTGCCCGGAAAAGCCGGGAAACGCCAGTGTCTAGGACCACTCGGAGAGGTCGTCCTAGACAAAAGTAAGCCCTCTCCGTCTCTGACCTTACCGGTCTCTATTGCTTGGGGAGAGAACCGTCTCTTTGAACTCGCCCATCTGGATTCTGGAGCTGCTGGAAACCTCATCTCCCAGTCTCTGGTAGAGAGATACCATATTCCCACCAAGTCCCTGGCTGAACCATTGTCAGTCGCCTCCGTGGATGGAAAACTTCTCTCGGAGACCATCCTGCTCGTCACCGAACCCATAACCCTGCAGGTGGGAATGCTGCACTCTGAGGAGATCTCATTCCATGTGCTGTCCGGACTTTCTCACTCCCTGTTGCTAGGTCTACCTTGGCTCCAGACACATGAACCCGTATTGAACTGGCGGTCCGGTGAAGTACTCCGATGGGGTCCTGACTGCCATAGGACCTGCCTGGTCCCGGTCCGTCCACTTCGCCCTCAGCCTACTCCAGCTAACTTACCTGGTCTCCCGGCTCCCTACTGGCCCTATGCGGACGTCTTCGGTAAGAAGGAAGCTGAGACGTTGCCACCCCATAGGCCATACGATTGCCCGATCGACCTGGTACCTGGCACCACTCCTCCCCGTGGGCGTATCTACCCGTTGTCTGCAGCCGAGACCCGAGCCATGTCTGAGTACATTGAAGAGAATCTGGCTAGGGGATTTATCCGAAAATCTACCTCCCCGGCTGGAGCCGGATTCTTCTTTGTCAAAAAGAAAGACGGCTCGCTACGTCCCTGTATTGACTACAGAGGACTCAATCTCATCACGGTAAAAAACAAATATCCCCTGCCACTCATCTCCGAATTGTTTGACCGTCTCAAGGGCGCCAGGATCTTCTCCAAGCTGGATCTACGAGGAGCGTATAATCTGGTCCGTATCCGTCAAGGAGACGAGTGGAAGACGGCATTCAATACCCGGGACGGTCACTACGAGTACCTTGTGATGCCCTTCGGTCTCTGTAATGCTCCCGCGGTCTTTCAGGAACTAGTCAACGACATCTTCCGTGACCTCCTGTACTCCTGCGTAGTGGTATACCTGGACGATATCTTGGTCTTCTCTCCGGATCTCCCCACACACCGGAGGGATGTTCGTCAGGTCCTGCTTAGGCTTCGGCAGAACCACCTTTACGCCAAATACGAGAAGTGCCTCTTCGATCAGACCTCCCTTCCGTTCTTGGGCTATGTCATCTCCCAAACAGGTCTGCAAATGGATCCCGAGAAGCTCTCTTCCGTTCTAAAATGGCCTCGTCCTGAAGGTTTGAAGGCGATACAGCGATTCCTGGGCTTCGCTAATTATTATCGTCTTTTCATCCCACACTTCTCGTCTCGGACTGCTCCCATATCTGCACTTACCCGTAAGGGGGCTAACCCCAGAACATGGTCGCCTGAAGCCGAGGAGGCCTTCCTTTCCCTAAAGAAAGCCTTCGCCTCTGCTCCCGTCCTGCACCGTCCGGACTGTAATAAACAATTCTACCTGGAGGTTGATGCCTCCTCTTCCGGAGCCGGAGCGGTGCTCACCCAGAAGTCTTCTACTGGGAGAATGGTAACGTGCGGCTTCTTCTCCAAAATCTTCTCCTCGTCGGAGCGCAACTACTCCATTGGAGACCGGGAATTGCTAGCCATCAAATTGGCACTGGGAGAGTGGCGCTATCTGCTTGAAGGGGCTCTCTACCCGGTAATTATCTACACGGATCACAAAAACCTGGCATATCTCCAAAATGCCCAGAGACTCAATCCTCGCCAGGCCCGGTGGTCGTTGTTTTTTGCCCGCTTCGACTTCATTCTTCATTTCCGTCCGGCGGACAAGAACGTCAAAGCTGATGCCTTGTCTCGGTCCTTCCTGTCCTCCGATCAAGAGGAGGAACCTACGCACATCATCGACTCCTCCAAGGTGATGAATGTGGCCCCCTTGGATCTGACTCGTCTTCCACCCGGTAAGACGTTCGTAGCTGTGCCAGATCGGGAGAGGGTTCTTCGCTGGGGACATTCTTCTAAACTAGCTGGCCATGCTGGCCAAAAGAAGACCTTCCAACTTATTACCCGGCATTACTGGTGGCCTACCCTGCGTAAGGACGTGGTAGACTTCGTCGCGGCCTGTTCATCCTGTGCCCGTAACAAAGTTCCCCGACATCTACCTGCCGGCCATCTCCTGCCCCTTCCCGTACCTGCTGCTCCTTGGCAACACATCGCTATGGACTTTATCACCGACCTTCCAGTTTCTGCCGGTTGCACTGTCATTTGGGTTGTCGCTGACCGTTTTTCTAAAATGGCCCACTTCATTCCCCTGCCTGGTCTTCCGTCTGCACCCGAGCTGGCTAAAGACTTTATCCGCCACATCTTCCGTCTCCATGGTCTGCCCCTCCACATCGTGTCGGATCGTGGGGTTCAGTTCACCTCTCGCTTCTGGAGAGCCACATGTAAGCTGCTGGACATTACCCTGGATTTCTCCTCCGCTTACCACCCTCAGTCCAATGGTCAAGTGGAGCGGATCAATCAGATCTTGTCCAGCTACCTCCGGCACTTCGTTGATGCTCACCACTCGGACTGGGTGGATCTCCTACCATGGGCCGAGTTCTCTTATAATAACCATGAGAGCGAATCCTCTACCCAATCCCTGTTCTTTATTGTCTATGGCCAGTACCCCCGGATTCCAGTTCCTGTCTCCGTTTCTGTGGACAACCCTGCTGCGGAGTCTCTTGTCAGCGAATTTTCTACTATTTGGGAGAGCACCAGGTCCGCTCTTCTTCTATCCTCTGAGCGGATGAAGAGATATGCTGATAAGAGACGTCTGGATCCGCCCCAATTCCGTCCGGGAGACAAGGTTTGGCTCTCATCCAAACATGTGCGGCTCAAAGTACCCTCCTACAAGTTGGGTCCTCGATTCATCGGCCCCTTCGAAGTCCTCAGGCAAATTAACCCTGTGGCCTACAAATTAAAACTCCCGGCCACCCTACGGATCCCCAACTCCTTCCACGTATCTCTCCTCAAACCCGTTGTCTTTAACTTTTTTTCCAAAAATCCAGGTGCCCCTCCTGCTCCGGTTTCCGCTGATGACATCTTTGAGGTAGAGAGTATTCTGGCCTCCAAGAGGGTAAGAGGAAAAACCTTTTTTCTGGTAGATTGGAAGGGGTTTGGTCCTGAGGAGAGAACTTGGGAACCCAGGGAGAACATCAACGCCCCGCTTCTCCTTGAGAAATTTCTTTCTGGCCAAAAAAAGAGGGGGCCTAAAGGGGGGGGTACTGTAGCATCGGCGTCTCTGCCCCGTTCTAGGCAGAGACGCCGTCCCTCTCACCTCCCCGCTCCTGGCGCGGCGTCCTCCAGCGCTGCTCTCCCCGCTGCTTCCGGCACGCGCTCCTTCCCCGGCAGTGTGCTTAGGGCGCGCGCGCGCGCCGTCCTAAGGAGTCCCCGGCCAATTGCCGGAGGACCTCCCATATAAAAGGCACCTCCTCCAAAATGGAGGTGCCCGAGCAATGTTGTAGCACTGTTCACTACTCTGTTTCAGCCCTCAGGTCCCGTTGCCAGTTACCTGCCAGATTCCTGCCAGTCTGCTGTCTAATTCCTGCCTGATATCCTGCTACCTGCCTGCTAGCCTGAGGTCCGACGGTCTGCCTTACTACTCCTGTCAGTCTGTCTAAGGACCAGCTTGCCCGCTCACCTGGGAGCGCACATCAATTACCTGCCTGCTTGCCTGAGGTCCGACGGTCTGCCTTCCAACTCTTGTCAGTCTGTCTATGTACCAGCTTGCCCACTCACCTGGGAGCGCACATCTGCTACCTGCCTGCTAGCCTACCTGGAGGCTCTGCCGTCACGTGCTGTGACCACCTGCCTGTCCAGTGACTCCTGCCCGCTCACCTGGGAGCGCTCATCTGCTGCCTGTCTGCTAGCCTACCTGGAGGCTCTGCCGTCACGTGCTGTGACCATCCGCCTGTCCAGAGACTTCTGCCCGCTCACCTGGGAGCGCTCATCTGCCGCCTGTCTGTTGGTCTTCCTGGAGGCTCCGCCGTCACATGCTGTGACCACCCGTTTATCCAGAGACTCTCGCCGGCTCACCTGGGAGCTCACGTCTACCATCAGCCGCCACAGGTCGTACCAACCCTTTACCCAGAGACTGCCCCGGTCACTTGCCGTGACCATTTGCCCGTTCACCCAGAGACTGCCCCGGTCACTTGCCGTGACCATCTGCCCGTTCACCCAGAGACTGCCCCGGTCACTTGCCGTGACCATCTGCCCGTTCATCCAGAGACTGCCCCGGTCACTTGCCGTGACCTCCTGCCCGTTCTTCTAGAGACTGTCCCGGTCACCTGCTGTGACTGCCTGCCTGGTCGCCACCCGCTCCCTTACAAGGACCGCCCCCTTGTATAGTAGCTCAGAGGTTCCGCCTCCCAGACCCGTTACAATAATGTGCCACATATGAGGTATCGTTGTACTCAGGAGAAATTGCACAACAAATTTTCTTCTGCCATGCTTGTGAAAATTAAAAAACTTGAGACTAAAACAACATTTTTGTGGAAAAAATATTTTTTTTTTCATTTTCACAGATCAACATTGTAAACTTCTGTGAAGCACCTGTGGGTTAAAGGTGCTCACCACACATCTAGATAAATTCCTTGAGGGGTCTAGTTTCCAAAACGGGGTCACATGTGGGAGTTTTCCACTGTTTAGACACATCAGGGGCTCTCTAAACATGATATGACACCTTCAGATCATTCCATCAAAGTCTGCGTTCCAAAACTTCACTCCTTCTTTTCTGAGCCCTGCCATATGCCCAAACAGTAGTTTACCCCCACATATGGGGTATCTGCCTACTCAGGAGAAATTGCACAGCAAATTTTGGGTTCCATTTCTTCCTGTTACCCTTTTGAAAATAAAAAATGTGGTGCTAAAAGTACATTTTTGTGGAAAATGTGATTTTTTTTATTTTTACAGCTTTACGTTTTAAACTACTGTGAAGCACCTGGGGGTCAAAGTTCTCACCACACATCTAAATACATTCCTTGATGGGCCTAGTTTCCAAAATGGTGTCACTTGTAAGGGGTTTCCACTGTTTTGGCACATCACAGGCTCTCCAAACGCTACATGGTGTGCGCTAATTATTCCAGTAAATTTTGCATTCAAAAAGTCAAATGGCGCTCCTTCCCTTTCAAACTCTGCTGTGCGCCCCAACCAGTGGTTTTCTTCCACATGTTGGGTATCGGCTTACTGAGGAGAAATTGCACAACAAATTGTATAGAGCAATTTCTTCTGTTACCCTTGCGAAAATAAAAAAAATTTGAGTCTAAAGTAAAATTTTTGTGAAAAAAAAATCAAAATGTTCATATTTTCCTTTCACATTCCATTAATTCCTGTGAAGCACCTGAAGGGTCAATAAAGTTCTTGAATATTATTTTGAACACCTTGAGGGGTGCAGTTTTTAGAATGGTGTCACTTTTGGGTATTTTCTGTCACATAGACCCCTCAAAGTCACTTCAAATGTAATGTGGTCCCTAAAAAAATTGGTTTTGTAAATTTAGTTTGAAAAATGAGAAATTGCTGATAAACTTTTAACCCTTCTAACTTCCTAACAAAAAAATTAGGTTTCAAAAATGATGCTGATGCAAAGCAGACATGTGGGAAGTGTTATTTATTAACTATTTTATCTAGTTTAAGATTAAACCTTTGAAAATTGTAAAACTTTCAAAGTTTCCACCAAATTCCCGTTTTTTTTCACAAATAAACGCAAGACATCTTGAAGAAATTTTACCACAATCATGAAGTACAATATGTCACAAAAAAAACATTCTCAGAATCAGGGGGATCTATAGAAGCGTTCGAGTTATTACCACATAAAGGGACACTGGTCAGAATTGTAAAATTTGGCTTGGTCATGAAGGTAAAAACAGGCTTGGGGGATAAAGGTTGATTTAAGGTTCTCTCTCCTTTTTACATTCATTTTTAAGAGATAAACTAAAGAACTGTATGGAAACTTCTGAATACTTATATTAACAAAATTCAAATAGTACAGTAGGTATCCATCGAACCTTATACAGCAGAAAAGTCTCATTTTACCTCAGTATTGAAACATATAACACTAAAGCTAAATTGTGAACCTTTCAAGCTCTTCATTGCTGACATCTATCGTGTGAACTGTTTTGTTCTTCTCAAGGAAAGAATAAATGTCTGCAAATATTATGACAATGACGCTGATGCATGGCTTATTTTACCATTGCTTTGGGAAATGAATCTGGACTTTATCGTTCAACGTGTGAAGCAAGTAAAGGTAAATCACAATTGCATTTTATGGAACAGGCCTCCAGTAATACAGTTCATGCTGCTAGTATGTTATCATTTCAGGAAGCTCTACCTGCCATCACAGACTTCAAGGAAATCCTGGCTGCTCTTCGGCTATGTAATTATGATCCGGATGAAGTCATTTCAGTGTTCTTTGCCATGTTTGGGGACAACCTTCAAAGTAATATAAATGGACAGCAAAATTTTGAACCAATGGTTCTACAACGGTAGGTGTGATAGACAAGTGTCTACATCTATGTTGTGTTAGGTATTGAAAACCTGCATACTGTTGTTGTGGACACATTCATAGTTAATAAACAGATCTCCTTGTAGACAAAATGACTAGGTAAGAATGACAATAAGGCCGGGTTCAGACAAGCATATGAAAAATTGCACAGTTGTCAACCAGAAATTGTCATCACTGTGTCATCCATAAGTCTGTTTTTTTACAATCGTGTGTCACCTGTGTTCTTTTATATGTTAGAAGTCAATAAAATTGCTATGTTAAGAACTGCAATGTATCAGTATAGGGTCCGATTTTGTTTGCGCACCCATAGACTTGCAAAGGCAATCCTCACCTGAAATACAGTGCATGTCGACTTTTTTCACAAGAACACTCTCTGTCTGAAAAAACTAACAAATGAGCAGCCCGAATTTTTAAAAATGGGATATATGGCATTAATACACTTTACACAGCTCACAAGACATGTTATACTCTTAACATTTTTGAAAATTATCAAGTAGATGAAATGTGTATTAACACATAGTAAATTTGGTGCCTGCATACATTGAAATGTTTTGGGCTATATTTTTAGAATACAATTTCCAATCATTATGCTTTGGAAATCTCTTCATTATGTTAATACCACAGAAAATTACAAAGTTTCAAGGAAACCTGTCACATTACAAATGCAGTCCAATCTGCAGGTAGCATGATATGGAGAATAAGAAGCTGAGCAGATTTATACAGGGTGTACAATTATTAAGCAAGTGAGTATTTTGACCATATCATTTTTATGCATATTGTACAGGTCCAAACTATATTAACTTGAATCCTTATTAGAGAACGCAGATCAGGTTATGTGTATATGTGTAAATAGGGAGGGTGAGGCCTAAGAATATCAATGTCCATAATCAAGGTGTGCAGAATTGTTAGACAGCTTGTTTTCCTCAGGCAAAATGGGCCAAAATAGAGATTTAACTCACTCTGAAAAGTCAAAAAATGTTACACGTCTTACAAAGGGCACTCTTTAAATTGCCAAGATATTGGGGTGTGATCACAGAGCCATCCGAGGTTTTGTCGCAAATAGTTAACAGTTTCATATAAAAAAGTGTTGAGGAAAAAAAGATGCACATTAACTGGCAAACATTTGACAAAGATCAAACGTGAAGCGACCAGGAACCCATTATACTACAGTGCTGTCATATTCTCCAATGCTTAGAGCCATGGCCAAAGTAAGGGAGGCTGAAACTCGATCACCATAAGTTTAAACCGCACGACTGGCCCAAGAAATACCTGAAGACAGATTTTTCAAAGGTTTGATGGACTGATGAGATGAGAGTGACTCTTGATGGACCAGAAGGATGGGCTCATGGCTGGTTCAGTAACTCAGATGCCAGCAAGGTGGGAATGGGGTACTACTGGTTCTATGAGATAGTATTATTAAAGATAAGCTTGTTGGACCTTTTCTGGTTGAAGATGGACTGAAAATCAACTCCCAAACCTACTGCCAGTTTTTAGAAGACATTTTCTTCAAGCAGTGATACAGGAAATAGTCGGCATCTTTCAAGAAAACCATGATTTTTATGCAGGACAATGCTCCATTGCATGCATCTAAGTAATCTACTGCTTGGCTAGCCAGTAAGAGCCTTAAAGATAAAAGAATAATGACATGGTCCCCTTCTTCGCCTGACCTAAATTCTATTGAGAACTTGTGGGCTCTTCTTAAACTGGGGTTTACAATGAAGGAAAAGAGTCCACCTCTCTGAACAGTGTCTGGGAGGCTGTAGCTGGTGCTTCCCAAAAAGTTAATCATCCACAGATTAAAAAACTGATGGACTTCATGGATGGAAGGCTAATGACTGTTATTGAGAAGAAGGGTGGCTTTATTGGTCACTGATATTTTTTTGGAAATGTCAGAAATGTATTTTTGTATGTTTTGAGTTATTTGGTTTTTATTCTCATTTTAACAAATGAAAATAAACAATTGAGATGGAAAAATTTACGTTTTTCATTTAGTTGCATCAAAAATCTGCACACTAATAGTGGCCAATAATTCTGCACACATAAGATACTCTCCTAAGGAAGACAAAATCTTAATTTTACTTTCTTAAATATTAAGGTTTCAGGATTATTAACCTTTTGGATTGACCGACTACAGTGTAGTTGTTCAATAAAATTAATATTCAAAAATACAAATTGCCTAACAATTGTACACACTGTGAAATATCTGCACATTCTGGATTTTCCAGTTAAGTGAACAGTCCTAATCAGTGACTGAAAGCCTTTCCAGTGTAAGTGTGCATACAGAAATAGCTGTCAGTCACCGAGTAGGACCGCCCACTTGACTGAAAAGCCAATAATATATAAATGTATAAAACACAAGTTATAGTTATTTTTTCCAACATAACTATATATCAGTCCTGTCAGCTTTGAATGATCTGTTTCATGCTGACTGCAGATTGGACAGCATATTCATTGTGACAGGTTTGCTTTAAAGGAATTGTCCACCTAATATAAATATAGGTTGTTATATAGTCAATCACTGATGAAACTATTTGAAATAGACTTTTATTAGCTGGGCAAGAAAATGATACAAGCTTAATTAATAAGTTTCTCAATATTGTTTTTTTTTTTTGTTCACAGTGAAATTTCTAAAAAGGATAAAAAAATTGAAGTCTTAAACAAGAAATTGCAGGAAAAGGAGAATGAACTAGAAACCATGCGCTTGAAAAGCAAATATTTAGAAGAAGAGAAGCGTCACCTTGTTCAACAAGCTGAAAGCTTATATGACAAAATGGCAGAGTTACAAAGCGAACAGGCGAAATATCTCAATGAAATTTCAGAAATTAAGTGTAAAAATACTCAAATCACTGATAAACTGCACAAATACTCACCGTTGAAAAAAGACTTATTGATAAAAATATTAAGAGAAGCCCACGAACTTAGCATCAGTAATGACAAGTTAAAAGTCCTGGCAACAAGTGGCCTGTCAGAGGTTGGCCTAAGCATGGAGCATATACGAGGCATGGTTGTGAAGTTACACAGCTCCACCAAAGAAATAGAAGAGATTCGCACTCTCTACCAACGAGAATCCATGGAAAGGAAGTTACTGTATAACCAGCTTCAAGAACTAAGAGGAAATATCCGAGTATTTTGTCGATGCAGACTAGATAACTCAAAGAAAGGACATTTAGAATTTCCGTCTGATGAAGAACTTGTAGTGAATGTCAACGGGTCTAAGAAGCGGTTCAGATACGATCAGCTGTTTCTGCCGCAGTGCACTCAGGTACAATGCATATGCTCTTTCATCCTTTTTTTTCCTGTCAGACCAGTACCAATTCAGTCTTGGCTAAGCCTCTTGAGATAGGGCAGTTGTCGAAAATACACTGCTCAAAAGTTTCTGCATTTTCGGGTGCGTCTTGCAGCATATCCCTAACAAGCAATCTGTCTCAGATTGCTTAGGTCTTTAGCTCGAGGATACCATGGCAACAACCAGATTCCTTAAAAATTACAGTAATACAATTTAGCTTGTATTATATCACGATAAGAGTCATTGATCAAACATAACAGACGTGTAAACCTATAAATAACAAAAGATAACAATAATGATGGGAGAAATATACTGGATAGCTAAATTAATTAGAAATCAGTTAGTTGCTCTATTGATTTAGAGTGTTGGTCTAAACCAAGATTTCTCAAACTCTTCCTTCTGGAGCCTGGCCCTCACCAGAGGTCCACAACATGCCAAAAGGTAGACATGTAGCATGTCAGCCACAGAGTTCCCAGTCAGCAAAGCACAGACTCCCTGCTTCTACCTGAAAGTTAACGTGTCCCTCAGCAAGCGCTTCTTTAGATATGATCAATCAGGAGGTATTTAGAGAATACAGTGGGGAAAAAAAGTATTTAGTCAGCCACCAATTGTGCAAGTTCTCCCACTTAAAAAGATGAGAGAGGCCTGTAATTGACATCATAGGTAGACCTCAATTATGAGAGACAAAATGAGAAAACAAACCCTGAAAATCACATTGTTTGATTTGGAAAGAAATTTTTTTCCAATTTTGGTGGAAAATAAGTATTTGGTCAGTTACAAACAAGCAAGATTTCTGGCTCTCACAGACCTGAAACTTTTTCTTTAAGAGGCTCCTCTGTCCTCAACTCATTACCTGTCGTACTGGCACCTATTTAAACTTGTTATCAGTATAAAAGACACCTGTCCGCAACCTCAAACAGTCACACTCCAAACTTCACTATGGTGAAGATCAAAGGGCGGTCAAAGGCCACCAGAAACAAAATTGTAGCCCTCCACCAGGCTGGGAAGACTGAGTCTGCAATAGGCAAGCTGCTTGGTGTGAAGAAATCAACTGTGTGAAGACATACAAGACCACTGATAATCTCCCTCAATCTGGGGCTCCACACAAGATCTCACCCGTGGGGTTAAAATAATCTCAAGAACGGTGAGCAAAATCCCAGAACCATACCGGGGGACCTAGTGAATGACCTGCAGAGAGCTGGGACCAACGTTACACAGGCTACCATCAGTAACACACTACGCCGTCAGGGACTCAGATCCTGCAGTTCCAGACGTGTTTCCCTGCTTAAGCCATTACATGTCTGGGCCCGTCTGAAGTTTGCTAGAAAGCATTTGGATGATTCAGAAGAGTATTGGGAGAATGTCATATGGTTAGATGAAACCAAAGTAGAACTGTTTGGTAGAAACACAACTTGGCGTGTTTGGAGTAGAAAGAATGCTGAGTTGCATCCAAAGAACACCATACCTACTGTGAAGCATTGGGGTGGCAACATCATGCTTTGGGGCGGTTTCTCTGCCAAGGGACCGGGACGACTGATCCATGTACATGAAAGAATGAATGGGGCCATGTATCATGAGATTTTGAGTGCAAACCTCCTTCCATCAGCAAGGGCATTGAAGATGAAACATGGCTGGGTCTTTCAGCATGACAATGATCCCAAGAACACCGCCAGGGCAACGAAGGAGTGGCTTCGTAAGAAGCATTTCAAGGTCCTGGAGTCTCCAGATCTAAACCCTATAGAAAACCTTTGGAGGGAGTTGAAAGTTTGTGTTGCCCAGCGACAGCCCCAAAACATCACTGCTCTAGAGGAGATCTGCATGTAGGAATGGGCCAACATACCAGCAACAGTGTGTGCCAACCTTGTGAAGACTTACAGAAAACGTTTAACCTCTGTCATTGCCAACAAAGGATATATAAGTATTGAGATGAACTTTTGTAATTGACCAAATACTTAATTTTCCACCAAAATTTAAAAAAAAATTTCTTTCCAAATCAGACGATGTGATTTTCAGGATTTGTTTTCTCATTTTGTCCCCCATAGTGGAGGTCTACCTAGGGCAAAAATGGCCAAAAATGTAATCAAAAATATTCGAAGTCCTGACACCTTTTAAGGGAATCTGAAAGGCCTACGTGTCTGTGTTCAGTAAAAGTCGCACTGGTGATCAGCCTGGGTATCATGCGATAAACATATGGTGCCCATTATTCACAAACTCTGGAATGTTTTTTTTATAAGGTATTCTCTCTGATTTGTTTTTATATGTACAGCATATTTTTATGATAAATTCTATACACATATTTTTCCTCTTAACATGTTTTGTAGGAAGATGTTTTTGAAGGAACTTTACCTATTATCAAGTCCTGTGTGGATGGATACAATGTGTGCATTCTGGCCTATGGACAGACAGGCTCAGGAAAGACCTATACCATGATGGGAACTGAGCAAAAACCAGGCGTAAACATAAGGTGACAATCATTACTGCACATATTTTATACGTATACATGTAAGCTTTGTAAGTATAATTAATGGTCACCTCCAAATAAAAGCCACATAATTTACATTTATGGTCATTTGATTTATGTAGAAACGTAGAGGATCACAGCCTGTTCCTGTAAAAGATGACAGATGTTAGAATATAAACCGAAAAAAAATGAACTGGACTATAAGTTGGTATGCCTGCAAAATAGGAGCATGTTCACACTGGCCATCAAATAGACCAAACCCAAGACAGAAACAAAATGAACAATTACCCTGCTGTAAGTAAATAAGTAAAAGCATTAGTGCATATAAATAACATTGCGTACTTCGTAAACACCGTTTTTGATCCAAAAAAGCATACAAGTCATCCCACCAACGTCAAGGTGTACCCAAGTTTGGATGATCCTAACCTATAATGTTAAAGCTTTACCATGCGTCATAGTGAAATCCTGTGTGAATACAAGTCATCCCACCAACGTCAAGGTGTACCCAAGTTTGGATGATCCTAACCTATAATGTTAAAGCTTTACCATGCGTCATAGTGAAATCCTGTGTGAATAAGGGCTGAGCAGAACCAGGTCCCAAACATGGACATACATCTAGCGAGAAGCTTTTTAAATGTAATATCGAGCTCAAAGGAAGGGAGGCCGCACCCTTAGCTGCACTCAATGCAGAAACCTAAAGCTAAACCGAAAGAAATGAACTGGAGTATAAGTTGGTATGCCTGCAAAATAGGAGCATGTTCACACTCGCCATCAAATAGACAAGACCAAGACAGAAACAAAATTAACAAATACCCTGCTGTAAGTAAATAAGTAAAACCTATAGTCCATATAAATAACACGGGGTACTTCGTAAACACCATTTTTGATTAAAAAAATCATGGAAGCCATCCCACCAACGTCAAGGTGTACCCAAGGTCGGGATGTTAGAATATACAGTTTAAGTCATAATATGTTTATGGCTGCCAGGCTTAAAAACAGATGTGTCTGGGACATGATTTTGCGGCACTTACTATTATATAGATATGAGAGGTTCTTATCCGTGTAGTGCCGGCGTCCCTGCCCTCTGCTAGGCAGGGACGCTGTTCCCCTCACCGCTCTGCTCCGTGCCCGGCGTCCCTCTCCCGCTCTGCTGGCAGCGCACGCTCCTTCCCGGCCACTGTGCTTAGGGCGCGCGCGCGCGCCCTCCCTCCCTCTTAAAGGGGCCGCGCGCGCCGTCCTAAGGAGTCCCCGGCCAATGGCCGGAGGACTTTACCATATATAAGGCACCTCCTCCAAAATGGAGGTGCCCGAGCAATGTTGTTGCACCGTTCTACTCTGCTTCAGCCCTCAGGTCCCTTGCCAGTTACCTGCCAGATTCCTGCCAGCTTGCTGTCCTAATCCTGCCTGATTTCCTGTTACCTGCCTGCCTGCCTGAGGTCCGACGGTCTGCCTTACAACTCCGGTCAGTCTGTCTAAGGACCAACTTGCCCGCTCACCTGGGAGCGCTTCTCCGCTACCTGCCTGCTTGCCTGCCCGGAGGCTCCGCTGTCACGTGCTGTGACCACCAGCTATTCCAGACTCTTGCCCGCTCACCTGGGAGCGCTTCTCCGCTACCTGCCTGCTTGCCAGCCCGGAGGCTCCGCTGTCACGTGCTGTGACCACCAGCTATTCCAGACTCTTGCCCGCTCACCTGGGAGCGCTTCTCCGCTACCTGCCTGCTTGCCAGCCCGGAGGCTCCGCTGTCACGTGCTGTGACCACCAGCTATTCCAGACTCTTGCCCGCTCACCTGGGAGCGCTTCTCCGCTACCTGCCTGCTTGCCTACCTGGAGGCTCCGCCGTCACGTGCTGTGACCACCTGCTATTCCAGAGACTCTCGCTTGCTCACCTGGGAGCACACATCCTCCATCTGCCTTGCTAGCCTACCTGGAGGTTCAGCCATCACAGGTCGTACCTACCCTTTACCTAGAGACTGCCCCGGTCACTTGCCGTGACCTCCAGCCCGTTCTTCCAGAGACTGCCCCGGTCACTTGCCGTGACCTCCAGCCCGTTCTTCCAGAGACTGCCCTGATCACTTGCCGTGACCTCCTGCCCGTACACCCAGAGACTGCCCCGGTCACCTGCTGTGACTGCCTGCCTGGTCGCCACCCGCTCCCTTACAAGGACCGCTCCCTTGTATAGTAGCCCAGAGGTTCCGCCTCCCAGACCTGTTACTGTTTGCTCGGGCCATGGAACCCGGTGGCACCCAAGCTCCCTCGCTCTCGGACCTGTGTCATGAACTGTCCCGTCAGAGGTCCCAACAGGAGTCCATCCTGGGTCACCTGCGGAATGTCAATACTCGCCTGGACACTCTGACTGCTCCACCAACAACCTCCGCCAGTGCCATGTCTCGCAATCCGGCAGCTCCGCTGTCCACTAACACCATGATATCCTACCCCGGACCTCGGCTTTCTGCACCTCCTCGCTTCGGAGGCGACTCAGCCCAGGCTCGGGGCTTCATAAATCAGTGCACCCTGCACTTTGAACTATTGTCCCACCAGTTTAACTCCGACCGAGCCAAAATTGCATTCATCATGTCCCATCTCACCGGGGAGGCCCTGGCCTGGCTAAATCCTCTATGGGAGAGAGGAGACCCCCTGGTGTCCAACTTGCCTGCTTTTCTCACGGCTTTCCGGAAAGTCTTCGACGAACCCGGACGGAAGACCTCATCCGCATCATCGTTGCTACGCCTCCGTCAGGAAAGTCTCACCGTGGGCCAATATGCCATACGGTTCCGTACCCTTGCCTCGGAGCTGGCCTGGGATAACGACGCTCTGGTTTCCGTCTTCTGGGAGGGTCTGTCCGGCCGTATTAAAGATGAACTTGCCGGTCGGGACATTCCTACCACTCTCGATGACTTAATAACTCTTGCCACCCGGATTGACCTACGGTTCCAGGAGCGTGCCAGAGAGGTCACCCGTGAGAGGAGGTTACCACGTCTAGCTCCTACTTTTCAGAAACCCGTCACTCCTTCTGTCTCTAACCAGGTACACCCTCTTGAGCCTATGCAGGTCGACCAGACCAAGATGGTCAAGACCCGTCAGGACTTACGCCGTGCCGAGGGGACCTGCTTCTACTGTGGCAGTAAGGAGCACCGGATCCGTGCCTGCCCGGAGAGGTCGGGAAACGCCTGTGTCTAGGTTCGCTCAGAGAGGTCCACCTAGACAAGAATAAATCCTCTCCATCCCTGCTGTTGTCAGTTTCAATCGTCTACGGGGAGAACCGTTATTTCGAACTAGCCCAACTGGACTCTGGAGCAGCCGGGAATCTTATTTCACAGTCCCTGGTAGAGAAATACCGCATCCCCACCAAACCTCTGGCTGTACCCTTGTCTGTTGCTGCCGTGGATGGGGGCCTCTTACCACGCCCCATCCAACTCATCACCGAATCCATTACTCTGCAGGTGGGAATGCTGCATTCTGAAAGTATCTCCTTCCATGTTCTGCCTGGACTCTCTCACGCCCTCTTGCTAGGCCTACCTTGGCTCCAGAAACATGCACCCGTTCTTGACTGGCAGACCGGAGAAGTCCTTCGCTGGGGACAGGGCTGCCATAAGACCTGTCTGGTTCCCGTTCATCCCGTCCGTCCTTCTCCTACCCCAGCTAATCTACATGGACTTCCGATTCCTTATTGGTCTTATGCTGATGTCTTTAATAAAAAGGAGGCAGAGACACTACCCCCTCATAGACCATTCGACTGCCCTATCGACCTGTTACCTGGTACTTCTCCTCCCCGTGGGCGTATTTATCCATTATCCGCTGCTGAGACCCGGTCGATGTCCGAATATATTGAGGAGAATCTGGCCAGGGGATTCATCCGGAAATCTACCTTCCCGGCGGGAGCAGGCTTCTTTTTCGTCAAAAAGAAGGACGGCTCTCTCCGTCCCTGTATAGACTATAGAGGCCTTAACCAGATCACGGTGAAGAATAAGTACCCCCTTCCGCTCATTCCGGAGTTATTTGATCGTCTGAGGGGGGCTAGAATCTTCACCAAACTGGACCTCCGTGGGGCGTACAACCTGGTTCGTATCCGTCAGGGGGATGAATGGAAGACGGCATTCAACACCCGGGACGGCCACTATGAATATCTGGTAATGCCCTTTGGCCTCTGTAACGCTCCTGCCGTCTTTCAAGAGTTGGTCAATGACATCTTCCGGGACCTTCTCTACTCCTGCGTAGTGGTGTACCTGGACGACATCTTGGTCTTCTCTCCGGATCTCCAGACTCACTGGAGGGACGTTCGTCAGGTCCTGCTCAGGCTCAGGCAGAACCATCTCTACGCTAAATATGAGAAGTGCCTCTTTGAGCAGACCTCGCTTCCGTTTCTGGGCTACATTATCTCTCAGACCGGCCTACAAATGGATCCTGAGAAACTGTCTGCCATCGAGAAATGGCCCCGACCAGAGGGGTTGAAGGCTATTCAACGGTTCCTGGGCTTCGCCAACTATTACCGCCTCTTCATACCACACTTCTCTTCCCGGACTGCCCCAATTTCCGCGCTCACCCGTAAGGGTACTAATCCCAAAGAGTGGCCGCCCGAAGCAGAGGAGGCCTTTCTTTCCCTAAAACAGGCCTTCTCTTCCGCCCCGGTGCTGCATCGCCCGGACGGCAACAAGCAGTTCTTCCTGGAAGTTGACGCCTCCTCCTCTGGAGCCGGAGCGGTACTTACTCAAAAATCATCTTCCGGGAGAATGGTAACTTGTGGCTTCTTCTCCAAACTCTTCTCCTCTTCTGAGCGCAACTATTCCATAGGAGACCGAGAGTTATTGGCCATCAAGCTGGCGTTGGAGGAGTGGCGTTACCTACTCGAGGGGGCTCTTCATCCGGTAATAATTTACACTGACCACAAGAACTTGGCTTACCTCCAGCATGCCCAGAGACTTAACCCGCGCCAAGCCCGGTGGTCCTTGTTTTTTGCTCGCTTTGATTTTGTTCTTCATTTTCGCCCGGCTGACAAAAACGTCAAAGCAGACGCCTTGTCCCGATCCTTTCTGGTGTCCGATCTCGAGGAAGAACCTAAACATATCATCGATCCCGCCAGAGTAATGCAGGTGGCTCCCGTGAGTCTAAATCGTCTCCCTCCCGGTAAGACGTTTGTTTCAGTGCCTGATCGGGAGTAGATCCTACACTGGGGCCATTCGTCTAAACTAGCTGGCCACGCCGGTCAGAAAAAGACCCTCCAGCTTATTGCCCGGCACTATTGGTGGCCTACCCTGCACAAGGACATAATAGACTTTGTTTCTGCCTGTGTGTCCTGCGCCCGCAACAAAGTCCCGAGACATCTGCCAGCCGGACGCCTCCTTCCGCTTCCTGTACCTGCTGCCCCCTGGCAGCATATAGCAATGGACTTTATAACTGATCTCCCCGTCTCTGCCGGTTGTACGGTCATTTGGGTGGTCGCTGACCGCTTTTCCAAGATGGCTCACTTTATTCCCCTGCCAGGCCTTCCGTCTGCACCCGAGCTGGCTAAAGACTTTATCCGCCACATCTTCCGTCTTCATGGCCTGCCCCTCCACATCGTGTCGGATCGTGGGGTACAGTTCACCCCACGTTTCTGGAGAGCCACTTGTAAACTACTAGACGTCACTCTGGACTTCTCTTCCGCTTACCACCCACAGTCCAATGGTCAAGTGGAGCGGATCAATCAGAACCTGACCAGTTACCTCCGGCACTTCGTTAATGCCCACCATTCTGACTGGGTGGATCTCCTACCATGGGCCGAGTTCTCTTATAATAATCACGAGAGCGAATCCTCCTCCAAATCCCCGTTTTTTGTAGTCTTTGGTCAGCATCCTCGGATTCCTTTTCCTGTCTCCACCTCTGTGGACAACCCGGCTGCGGAATCTCTCGTTAGCAAATTTTCCTCCATATGGGAGAGTACCCGGTCCGCACTCCTTCTGTCATCCGAGCGTATGAAAAGACACGCTGACAAAAAACGCCTGGATCCTCCACAATTTCGTCCAGGAGATAAAGTCTGGCTCTCATCTAAATATGTTCGACTCAAGATACCTTCTTACAAGTTAGGACCTCGGTTCATCGGTCCTCTGGAGGTCATCAGTCAGATCAACCCGGTGGCCTATAAATTGAAACTCCCGGCCAACTTACGGATCCCTAGCTCCTTCCATGTATCTCTCCTCAAACCCGTGGTGCTTAACTCTTTTTCCAAGTCTACAGGTACGCCTCCTGCTCCGGTTTCTGCTGAGGACGAGTTTGAGGTAGAGAACATTCTTGCCACCAAAAGGGTAAGAGGAAAGACCTTTTTTCTGGTAGATTGGAAGGGGTTTGGTCCTGAGGAGAGAACGTGGGAGCCCCGGGAGAACATCCATGCCCCTCTCATCCTAGCTAAATTTCTATCTGGCCTAAAAAAGGGGGGGCCTAAAGGGGGGGGTACTGTAGTGCCGGCGTCCCTGCCCTCTGCTAGGCAGGGACGCTGTTCCCCTCACCGCTCTGCTCCGTGCCCGGCGTCCCTCTCCCGCTCTGCTGGCAGCGCGCGCTCCTTCCCGGCCACTGTGCTTAGGGCGCGCGCGCGCGCCCTCCCTCCCTCTTAAAGGGGCCGCGCGCGCCGTCCTAAGGAGTCCCCGGCCAATGGCCGGAGGACTTTACCATATATAAGGCACCTCCTCCAAAATGGAGGTGCCCGAGCAATGTTGTTGCACCGTTCTACTCTGCTTCAGCCCTCAGGTCCCTTGCCAGTTACCTGCCAGTTACCTGCCAGATTCCTGCCAGCTTGCTGTCCTAATCCTGCCTGATTTCCTGTTACCTGCCTGCCTGCCTGAGGTCCGACGGTCTGCCTTACAACTCCGGTCAGTCTGTCTAAGGACCAACTTGCCCGCTCACCTGGGAGCGCTTCTCCGCTACCTGCCGGCTTGCCTGCCCGGAGGCTCCGCTGTCACGTGCTGTGACCACCAGCTATTCCAGACTCTTGCCCGCTCACCTGGGAGCGCTTCTCCGCTACCTGCCTGCTTGCCAGCCCGGAGGCTCCGCTGTCACGTGCTGTGACCACCAGCTATTCCAGACTCTTGCCCGCTCACCTGGGAGCGCTTCTCCGCTACCTGCATGCTTGCCAGCCCGGAGGCTCCGCTGTCACGTGCTGTGACCACCAGCTATTCCAGACTCTTGCCCGCTCACCTGGGAGCGCTTCTCCGCTACCTGCCTGCTTGCCTACCTGGAGGCTCCGCCGTCACGTGCTGTGACCACCTGCTATTCCAGAGACTCTCGCTTGCTCACCTGGGAGCACACATCCTCCATCTGCCTTGCTAGCCTACCTGGAGGTTCAGCCATCACAGGTCGTACCTACCCTTTACCTAGAGACTGCCCCGGTCACTTGCCGTGACCTCCAGCCCGTTCTTCCAGAGACTGCCCCGGTCACTTGCCGTGACCTCCAGCCCGTTCTTCCAGAGACTGCCCTGATCACTTGCCGTGACCTCCTGCCCGTACACCCAGAGACTGTCCCGGTCACCTGCTGTGACTGCCTGCCTGGTCGCCACCCGCTCCCTTACAAGGACCGCTCCCTTGTATAGTAGCCCAGAGGTTCCGCCTCCCAGACCCGTTACAATCCGTCTCTTGTTAATGCAGCTTTCCTCACAGACTCCATGGACAGGTCTCGTCACATACTCCTCCACCAGCAGCCGCTTTATGGACTGGAGAGCTGTGCAGGAGGAGAACCTGTCATACCTATATAATAGTAAGTGCCACAAACTTATGTCCCCAACGCATCCCCGTTAACTCATTCTGCAGGCAGTAATAGACAGTGTAAGGACGAGTCAGTGTAAGGACAGTATAAATGCGAGAAAACATTGTATTACAGTCTGACCAAAGTTAGTAAATGAGTCAGTGCTCATGTGCGAGTTTTTTCCTCAGCTCTAAGGCTATGTGCCCACGATGCAGAAATGAAGCAGAAAATTTCTGCAGCATTTCTGCATCTCCCTGGCAGAAAAAAACGCATGCAGATTGTGCATGCGTTTTTCCTGCAGAATACATGCGGATCCACATGCGTTTCCACATGCAGATTGACAAGCGCTTTCCAGGCGATAGCATCACTTGGAAAGTGCTTGACAACTAGGTCACACTATATAAATCCATGCAAACAGCATGGATTTATACAGTGTGAACCGTAAAAATTAAAACAAATAAAGCTATACTCACCCCCGAGGCCCCGGTGTGTGCTGCAGCGCTGCTTCCTCGCTGGTTCCTGGCTGCCGGCATATCGCGAGACAGAGCGGTGAAGGGCCTGCGGTCACATGACTGTGACGTCACCGCAGGTCCTCAAGCGATGCCGGCATTCAGAGAGAAGCCGCCGGACAGGTGAATATAAACTTTATTTGTTATTTTATTCTTTTTTTACAGGTACAATGGTACCCAGGTCTGGATGAGAGTCTTCTCTCCTCCAGAACTGGGTACCATCCGCACATAGAGACGCATAGAAGCCGCTTGTACAAATGTAGAGTCGCGGTTTCTATGCGTTTCAATGCAAGTCAATGGCGGGAGTTCCTCTGCGCTTCCGCAAAATTAAATGACATGCTGCGGATTTTTGTACGCAGCATAAACGCTGCGGAAAAATCCGCAGCATGTGCATAGAACATGCGGAATCCCCTTGGGGACCATGGGGTGCGGATTACCTAGAGTTTCACAAGCGTTTATGCTGCGGAAATTCCGCAGCATAAACGCTTGAAAAACGCTACGTGGGCACCCAGCCTAATTAGACTGAATAAAAAATTGCAGCATGCTGAGATTTACTGTGTATATCGGATGGGACTTGCCAATGCAAGTCTATGGGTGTGAGAAAAAAAATCGGACAGCACATGGACCATGCGTATGCCACCCAATTTTTATGTACAAATCTCAAAGGACACCCAAAATTTCATCTGCCAAGTACAATAAATTTACAGCCAGAACTGTCAGAATAGAGAGAATAGATATGTAGAATAAATAGATAGAGAAGAGATACGTACATACATAGGTAGATAGAATAGCTAGTTGTCCAGTAGATACAGTATATAATGTCACAAGCCCCCTACATATAATAAACTTGCACCCTTTAGTGCCTTTCATGTGGCACTAATGGGTATTTTGCCTTATTTACCCTATTAAATAAATAAATAATAAAGTACGTGGGGTCCCCCCTGTTTTTGATAACCAGAAAATGTAAAGCAGATACTTGTGGGCTTATGGGGGCTGGGAAGGTCTCTGGTTATTGGACCCTTCCCAGCCTAAAAATAGAAGCCCACAGCGACTCCAGAATTGGCACATCACATGAGATGCGCCAATTCTAGCGCTTTGCCGGTCTGTTCCCGATTGCACTGGTGCGGTGGCAATCTGGGGTTGGTGACAGCTGTAATTTCTCAAAATCACAGCTGCCATCAAGCCCTGCTGTTAGTAATGGAGAGGTGTCTATCAGACTCCCCCATTACTAACCAGTAATCAAAAATAAAATCACACACAGAAAAAAAAAAATTATTTGAATAAAGACTTCCCCACACTATCCCTCATTCACAAATTTATTGAAAAAAATAAAAAAATCACACGCAGGTCCACCGTAATCCACCGAATCCGATGTAGTCCAGAAATGGATACCTGACAAACATAAAAAGACAGAAATAAAAACAAGAGACAGTCCCTTACTAATTTATTACTAAAAATTTTCCCACGAAGCTCCGATGTCGTCCACATTCCCCAAATCTGGCTCCGGCGACTTTGAATAGCCGTAAAGTGACCGCTATTCACAGGTGCCAGGTACTGACGACAACACTCATCAGAGCCGCCGGGTCTCCTCGCTGACTGCAGTGGGAGCCAGCGACGTTGAAGAGCATTGTTGTCACTACTACAATGACGCCATGATCACATTTCATCCTGCTATCACATGACGACAGGGGCGCCAATGGGTTGTCATAACAGCCAAGGGTCTGCTGAAGACCCCTGTGCCTGTCATTACGATCCTCCTGTGTACGCCGGCTCGTGCAGCACTACTATGTATAGTACAGGCGACCGGAGGATCGCAGCTTCAAGTCTCCTAAGGGGACTATTAAATAGAGTTAAAAAAAAAAGTTTTAAATAATACTAAAAAAAAACCCCACAAAAGTTCAAATCACCCATTTTTGCCCCATTGAAAAGAAAACCATAATAAAAAAATACACATATTTGGTATTGCTGCATTCAGAAATGTCTGATCTATCAAAATATAAAATAAATTAATCCAATTGGTAAACAGCATAATGAGGAAAAAAATTAGAAGCGCCAACATTATGTTATTTTGGACGCTGCAACATTGCAATAAAACACCATAAGAGGTGATCAAAATATTGTATGTGCCACAAAATGATATCAATAAAAACGTGATCTCAAAGTGCAAAAAATGAGCCCTCACGCAGCCCCAGATCACGAAAAATCGAAAAGCTACGAGTCTTGGAAAATAGTGACAGAACCAAAACACTTTTTTCATGCAAATTTCCAAATTTTTTTCCTCACTTGAAAAAAAAAACTAAACAAAACAATACATGTTTGGTATCTGCATACTCGTAATGACCTGGAGAATCATATTGCCAGGTCAATTTTACCGTATAGTGAACATGGTAGATAAAAAACTCAAAAAACAATTGTGTAATTGCACTTTTTTTTGCAATTTGACCACGCTTGGAATTTTTTTCCTGTTTTCCAGTACACTAGATGGTATTATCAATAGTGTCATTCAAAACTACAACTTGTCCTGCAAAAAACAAGTGCTCATATGGCTATGAAACAAAAGAGGAAAAAAGTCAGCTCAACTTACTCAGACATCAGGTGCACGGAACAGCTGGCAGTGCCCCGGGAGATTAGCCGGAAAAAACAAGGAGTGATCCAGCATCCAGAAAGTCTTTAAAATCAATAATCCTTTATTGGAAAAGTATTTTAAAATTCATATGCAGAAAAGTCACAGACCTTATGGTCCTTAATCATTGTAGGAGTGTCTTGTCCAAACTCACTAAATATCTCTGAGTTTGGACAAGACACTCATACAATGATTAAGGACCATAAGGTCTGAAACGCGTCTGTACATCACCTCCTCCCGAGGGGGCTGTGACTTTTCTGCATATGAATTTTCAAATACTTTTCCAATAAAGGATTATTGATTTTAAAGATGACTTTCTGGATGCTGGATCACTCCTTGTATTTTCCTCATATGGCTATGTTGACAGAAAAATAAAAAAGTTATGGCTCTTGGAATAAGGGGAGGAAAAAAACGGAAAAAAAAAAAAAAAACAACAAACCTGAAAATAGGTCGTGGGTGAAGGGGTTAAGGGACTAGTAAACCTGCTGCCAGGTAGACAAGCATATTCATGAGCTCTGTATAACCCCGCCCCCACCACGGATTGGCAGCTTTCTGCTTATACACAGTGTGCATTCAGAGAACTGCTAGATCTGCAGCAGAGAAAACTGTGATTTAAAAAAATGTATATAAAAAACAGCCAATTAAGTGATACATCTCTGGAATCAGGGTCTCTGCCCCTACCTCATGCTGTTCTCAGATCGGGAAGAAAGAAACTGATGACATTTTCCCTTTAAAAGATTGTCCAAACTTAGAGAAAGTCTGCCATCTTCCGGCCACTTCTGACCTCAGATTATATGTGGTACTGCAGACAAGTTCTATTCCCTTAGCGCCAACTCAAGGACAGCTGCGGTGTTATTTTTGGAGGCAGACAGCTTTATTTGTCCAGTCCTGGATAGATATAGGACAGAAATTTCCACTGTATAGTCCCAAGAGCTAGACTTCTCAGTGATCCTATGCAGAGTGGTCCTTGTATGCAGATATTCCTGACTAATTCTCTTAAGAATGCTGTAAGTCCTACATCCATGCCTCAAGCCCAGCACCGCAGATCGCATGCAGCTAGATACATCATTTTAGACACTCAATAACAATTTAGATCCTCTACAATAGAGAACCAGTATATTAAAAGTGCCGTAGGATTCATTATCGCTGCTGTTGCCAAGAACGCCATCTGCTAATTTATTCCCAGTAGTGTGTTTTGTGCGGTATCACAAGCTCCTTATACTGCAATTGTTATTCAGGGATACGGCTACACACAGAACAGAATAAAAACAAAAGCTTTAACATGCTAATGCACACGGATATTCTTTATAGAGTGCCATTAATTACGCATTTAGAGGAAAGCTAAGCCACACTTCACAGCAGAAGGCATTTTATTGAAGGTCAATGCTGGTTTCCTCAATATTTATTATATGCTGGGAAAAAATGTCACAAACTATATATTAGCAGGTGTTGTTGTAGCTTGTTGAAACAGTCACAATTCATTTCATTGTAGCAATCTGTAACCATCTTCAAAGGAAACTATAGCTGCTGTGGGATAGAGACAGGACAATGGTTGGGGAATGAGATATTTCCTTAAAAGAGTGGTTTCAAGATTAAAAGTTATCCCCTATCCAGAATTTACCAAAACTATACTTTGCTAGTGATATCCAGATTTTCCTGGATTCCTTATATCTCACCCAACTTTTCATGCAGGACATATACCGTCCTGAAGCGTAGTACTCATATGAGAAGAATCTTAGAGGTGTGTTCTCAAATTTGAAAATTATCTCCTATCCACGATCGCTTGGGGTCCGTCAGCCGTGGTCTCTGCCGATCCTGAGAACCAGGCTCTGCAGAGCCCTGGCTGAGTGGACCATAGGTTGATCGTGCAAACTACTGCTCCATTCATTCTTAATGGGAGCACTGGCTGCGCCACTCTCGGCTGATCTTCGGTGCTCATATTAGAATGAATGGAGAGGCAGTCCGCATGAACAACATCCACTCCATACAACCAGGGCTCTTCAGGGACCAAGTTCTCAGGATCAGTGGGGGCCACAGCAGTTCAATCCCCAGTGCTCAAAAAGTTATCCCATATCTTTTAGATAGGAGATAACTTTCAAACTTGAGAACACCCTTTTAAAACTCTTCTCGTATGAGTACTAGGCTCCAGGAAGGTGTACGTCATCCATGAAAAGTTGGGTGAGATATAAGGAATCCAAGAAAATTTGGATATCACTAGCAAAGTATGGTTTTCTAAGGCTTTTGGTAATTCCTGCTTTCTGGCCTGGATTTTTATGGAATGATGGGCAAGTTTGGTAGCGGGCCTGTCATTCCTTCCTGTCTTAGTTTTCTCTGTAGCTCTAAGTCAGTTAAGGAGTTGGGCTGATTCACTATTGGGTTTAGAAAGGTGTGCAGTGTACTAGAAACAAAACCAAAGTGACAAGAGGAGTCTGTCCAAGAGACTCTGTTACTGAGGACTGTGAGGCCATGCTCACAAAATGCGTTTGCAATAAGTTTTTTTGGCCCAATTTTCTGAAAATCATGGCAAAATTATGCAAATTGACCCCAATTTTGGAAAATCAAGGCAAGTACTGTATCACAGTGAACATATCCTTAGTCTCAAGTTGTCAGTGTGATGTAATACCCACTAAAAGAACAAAAATGTAGTAGTAGGCCACTTAGTCAGGGAAGCTGAGCAGGGTTCATTTGTGTTTTACGCCTGGATGTAAAGGGTTCACATTTATTTTGTGAATCAGCAATAAAGAAGAGGAGAAGCTCTGTTTAAACAGAACTCCTGTGCCGCTGTCTCTGACTGCTTTGATCACATTTTTGCTTGCCGCTACGCAGCTAATCTTCCACACTGTACACGGAGAGCAATCAGTAATGGATTACAAAGAATTGTAAGAGAAATCTATAAATTAGCTAAGTACCCCATTGTTCAATAGTAATAGTGATGGCTAAATAAAAATGTCCTGATTGCCTCAAATAACTGAATCAGAGAAAAATCAAGGTACATCATAATATCCTCCATTTAATAGTTTCCCCTAGTTAATAAGGAAAAAAAAGGCCAATGGATTGGACATTTTATCTATACAATCTCCTTTCCTGTAAATGTTATTAAATTTTGCTGGTCCATGTGCTAAAGATGACCATACACATGAGAAAACTGTCTTCTGTCGACAGCTATGTCTTCTGACTATCCATGTACATGAATACTCAGCTTGTCTAAGTAGCCATGTGTGGTCAACAACTAAAGGGGAGAAAGCAGCAGTCTATACTTTGGCAGCTTATCTCCCATGAGAATGAAAGGACTAGGCCTTTTAAATGTAAACTGCCTGATCCTTCTTTCGAGAGTCGGGAAACCCCCATACGCAACTTCATTTTCCTGTAGATCTCCTCTCATGATGTGCAGGTTTCCTTACACAAAATACAGCAAAGATTGACCAAATAGGACAGGCCCTTTAAATATAAAATGTTCTCTAGACTGTATTCATTGATGAGTATAAAGTTAAGGGCTGGGATACTGAATGCCTGGACCAGAGCTTTGCTGGTAGTTGATAGAAGCTGAAATTCTCTATACAAAAAGTTTTTGTGGCCTTTTGCCTATGATGATCTTTTAAAAATTGCGCCCAACTGTGGTTAAAGCGAACAGGCTTTTACTTGGAATACACACTGTGTAACTCAAGATTGTCAATTATTTCCGTTTCCTATATATTTCTTGCTGAATATGTTAGTTCTACTCAACAAGAAGGAGACGGAAGAAGAATGTTTTTGATATATGGAAAAATAGACATAAAATTGCTGCATTTTCATAATGATTTTACATGATGTGAAGGGTTCTCTCTAGGCAGGCCCCAGGAACATGTGATAGATCTTTTCCACTTAGATATACAGTATGTAAAAAAATACCTTATAGACCTAATAGTCTTTGTTAAAACCCTGACTGCAATAGAAACGTACTGATACACTGTGACCTTGTCAACGAGATACTGATGGGCTTATAAAGGAGCACTCTCCTTCCCTAAAACCAGTCCGGCTATCTAAAGGATTAAATGGCTGGGTCCAGAGATAAATGTCACTACCTGCGTCAGCACCACTTCTACAAGGAGCTGAAAATCTATCACAGAAAAATCTTCTTTAGTGTAAAGATGGTCCTTTCACAGAAGTTGTCTTTTGGAAAAGTACTGAATTTAACCTCTCGGTACATATGGACGTAACTGTACATCCAAGTGAGCGGAGGTCAGCCCATTTCACACATAATCGGCATCTCCTTGTAGCAGAAGCAACTAGAGCTACCTCTAATCACTGTTGTTGAACAATTTAGATTCTGCTGTCAATCACTGGCTGCTGTTGTCATCTAATTACTGTTATGTGCACTGAGCAATTGTGGGACACTGATAGGTTACCATTGTTGTGATCTTTGTACTCTTGTGAAGCCCAGCCATGAGCTGGGCTTCATAGGAGATGCCCTTTTACACTATATATTGAAATTCTTTACTATTGCAGCATATACAGTGCTCAACATAAATGAGTATGCCCACTTTGAAAAGTTAGATTTTAATCAATATCTTATTGATCCTAAGAACAATTTCCAAAATTTTCACAAGACTGAGTTTCATAGAATATTTTTTAACTCATAACATGAAAGTAAGGTTAATAACTTCCATTACAAAATCTTCAGTTTTACCCACTTGGTTGATGCATAAATAAATACAACGCACATTAAAAACAACTATGGTACATCTAATTTTTTGTATGACCTCCATGATTTTTAAGGACAGCATCAAGTCTTCTAGGCATGGAATGAACCAGTAGGTGACATATTGCAACCTCTATCTTTTTCCATTCTTCAAAAGCGATGCTGGATGGAGAGTGATGCTCAACTTGTCTCTTCAGAACTCCCCATAGGTGTTCGATTGGGTTCAGATCAGGAGAAATACTTAGCCACTGAATCATTGTCACACTGTTTTTCAGAAATGTAACAGATGTTGGTAGCATCAACTCTTTCAATATAGGGCTGTATATCTGTGAATTCATGGTACCATTATGAAATGTAGCTCCCAGACACCAGGAGCACTCATGCAACCCCATATAAGAACACTGTAACCACCATGTTTCACTGTAGGCACCATGCATTTTTCTTTGTACTCCTCACCTTTGTGACGCTATACAGTTTTGAAGCCATCAAGTCCAAAAACATTTATCTTGGTCTCATCACCCCAGAGTATAGAGTCCAGTAGTCTTCATATTTGTCAGCATGGGCCCTGCTAAATTGTTGGGAAGACTTAGTAGCAAAACTAAAAACTGCAGTTCCATCTTATCGATATATTACTGGTAACCTTAGATAGAAGCAAAAGAATTTTAATAAGACTGGCATCATGGGAAATGTAGTTTGCATTTGGGGAACTGGAGATGAAGAAGGAATCAAGATAGCAGACCTATAAATGGCACATTAAAAGAGGTAGACACCAAATATACACAAGAGCCTCTACATTATTCCTTAAAGAGGTTCTCTGGGCTGAAGTAATCACAGTCACTCTGTATTCCCCGTGCAGGTGCGCGGTCACATGACTACATGTACGTATGTGATTTCAATACCTGCGGTGACTCGCCGACTAGATCTTGTGTTTTTTCCAATTCTCTTCTATTGAGAGAGACTGGAAGAAAGTAGCCTGCCCACCCACATAGAAAATACAAAGTGACTGCAGACTTTTCATTTCAGTCCAGGCAACCCCTTTAATAATAGTCTGTGCTGCACTATGTGAGCAAATAAATATTTAGCAGGAATGTTTCTTTAAAGTTTTTTTTTTTTTTATGAGATTTTCTATAAACTACAATTGCCCATCTTGTTTCATGTCTCTTTAATCAAAGCCCAAAGCAATTGTTAGAATAAAAATATCATATTCTATTATTTCTTTTCTCACACAGCCTCTGCAGGTAAATATGGCAGCTGCCTTCATAGAGTGTAGAACTTATAAGGAATAATATAAAGACAATCACAAAAAAACTGAAGTATGAAATGAAACACTTGATGGGAAATTCAATTCTCCATAGAAAATATTTGCCCTCTAAATCTGAGCTGTGCTTTAACAGTATCATTTTATAGAAGAATCTCACTTAGGATATGGAGAACAGTGAGAGCATTCTGTCAGTTACTGACTATAAAAAGCTGCGGCGGCAGATGGCATTATACAATGTACTACCCAATAAAACTGAAGGATAATGTCATTATGATGTACACTGCAGAAGTCTGAATTCTCCTTTTAGTTTTGTTAAAATTTGACGTTTGTGACGTTCGCTAATACTGACTCTTCACAGACCCTTAACACAAACCACCAGAATTTATTATTATAAAAATACTTTATTTAGAACATAATTAAAAATTTCTCTAGCGCCAACATATTCCGCAGCACTTTACATTTTAGAGGCAGACAATAAAAGACATTACAGAATAACAGTAATCACATAAATCTACAGATACCAGGAGGAGAGAGGACCCTGCTCACAAACTTACCTTCTATGAGGAAATAGGGGAGACACGAGAGGTGGATGGTAACAACTGCTTGTATTGTACGGTCAACCATCAATGTAATAAATAGGGTATTCACATAATGCTAAATGAACCAGTTACCAACCAGTATGTGAACAAGTACAGACACAGAAATCTATTAAGTACATGGGGATGTGTGAACAAATGATACAAGGGTCCTGATTTGGAAGGAAATTTTGTATGGGGAAAAAAAAGGGATAGTTAGATAAGTGAGGTGAGGCGATAGGCCAGTCTAAAGAAATGCGATTTTAGGGCACACTTAAAACTGTTGGTATTGGGGAGTAATTGAAGAGTCCTGGGTAGTGCATTCCAAAGAATTGGCGCAGCATGTGAGAAGTCTTGGAGACGGGAGTGGGGAGGTTCGGATTATTAAAGATACTAATCTTAGGTCATTAGCAGAATGGAGGGCATGGGTAGGGTGGTAGACTGAGACGATGGAAGAGATGTAGGGCGGTGCTGAAGCGTGGAGCACTTTGTGGGTGAGGGTGATGAGTTTATATTGAACTGTAGTGGATAGGTAACCAGTGCAACGACTGGCACAAGGTAGAGACATCGGTGTAGCGGTTGGCGAGGAATATGATCCTGGCTGTCGCATTCAGAACGGATTGGAGAGGGGAGAGCTTAGTAAGAGGGAGACTGATTAGCAGAGAGTTGCAGTAGTCCAGACGAGAATGAATTAGAGCGACAGTAAGAGTTTTTGCAGAGTCAAATATAAGAAAAGGTCGAATTCTAGAAATGTTTTTGAGGTGTAGATGACATGAGGGGGTGATACACACCCGCCACTCGCAGGGAGAAGCGCTTGTAGAGTCTGACAGTGTGGACCTCAAAAGAAGGGAAGATAGGTGAGGGTACTGGGGGGGATAACCTGAAAAGTACATTTGGTTGATAGGAACAGAACCAACACCTCCACCTTGTCTGCTCTCAGGTCTGGGGGTATGTGAAAAATGTAGGCCACCATACGAGAGAGCAGCAGCAGCAGCAGTGGTGTCCGACTGCTGGATCCAGGTTTCAGTAAGAGCCAGAAGGAAATTTGAAAGTAAAAAGTCATGGACGTAGGAGAGTTTGTTACATACTGACCGAGCATTCCAAAGGCCACAGTTGAATAATATGGCTTTGCTAAATATGGTTACTTCATTGGACCACTTAAAAATGGCCACAGAAGTGTGCATATGTGACACCCCAGGGGTCTGGTTGCCACAGTGATAGAGATATTACGTCTGAGAGCAGGTGGGAGGTCTCTTGGTCAGGAATCCTATGCATGCCACACCTCCTGCACAGTCCTGGGAGGGGAAGAACTTCCCCTATATAAAACTGGGGCTGAGGCAGGGTTAGTGAGTAGAGAAGAAGTAGAGACAGAGAAAAGAAGCAAATATAGGAACAGAACATCAGGAGCTCTGTGGGAGCAGTGTTACAAGGAGTCAGGGGCTGGCAGCTGCAGAGCTCGCCCTGACTGAGATTTCTTACCGGACCCGGAGTCCGAGGCTGTGGGGACTAACTCCTACCCAGCAGCAGAATCCGTCAGGCAGGGGATTCCAGGTCCTCTGGCCAAGAAACCCGAAGGCACGGTCACACGCATGGGACCAGCACCGCCGTCGTGGAGCGGAAGCTACTAGAAGGCCCCGACTCACCGGCCATACGGGTGAGCACCACACAGTACACTGAGGGACGTGGGCTACTTATACCCGCCTCTAGCAAGGTAGCCAGAAGAGTACAGTTAGTTTGGGAGGCCTACAACTCCGCCTGGCCAGGGGAGATCCCATCTGCTCAAGGACTGACCAGGCCCCAATCGCTAGCCAGTACTCCGGGAGGGTCTATCTTTGTCACCAGTAAAGACCCTGAACTACACCGTACCGTCTCCGAGTGGTTCCTGCTACCCCCATCATCCACGTCGGCTGCCCTGGGGCCATACCCCTCCCGTTGGGGGTTATACTATCACGCTGCACAATCCTACCACCGGCCTCAGCGGTCTGCCCTGCAGCAGCAGCTCCTTAGCTGTACTCAACGGGTGGCGTAGTCATCCAACATCTACCGCTGATACATCGCCGCTCAGTTTGACTCCCTGGGCACGGACCGGGTCACCGCCACGAGACTACAACCCTCAACAGATCCGGCTCCGGGTAAGCTCCCGCGTGCACAACGCAGCGCGACACAGGCCCAGGGGCGCGTCAACTTTTGGCGTAGTCGGCAGGATTTCGTGCCCGCAACCACCGGGTACTGCGTGCCTGAAAAAGACTGTTCAAACTTACCTGTGGTGAAGATTCCCGCCATCCGGCGCCATCTTCAGCCTTCTTCCCGCCATCGGTGAAGATTCCCGCCATCCGGCGCCATTTTCAGCCTTCTTCCCGCCTTCCGTGGAGTTTTCCCGCCGTTGGACGCCATCTTGAAGACGTCGCGCGGGAAGAAGAGGGGCGTGGACTCCGAAAGCGCGCGAGAACTGAAGCCCCGCCTCACGTCCGGACGTCGCGTAAGGTCCTGGAAGGAGCCCAGCAGACGCCGACGTCACAGGAGCGCGACGGAAGGTCCTCAACCCTGACGATCTACTGCGGAGCCGCGGCCTACGGAAGAGGATCATCGCAAGGTAGGCCACGGTCCACTATGGGGGAGGAGGATGTCGGATACGGAGGAGAGCTTCACTGCCTCAACCCCCGCCAGCGCCACCGCTGCTGCAGTCATGCCTTTCACCATGCCCTATATCCCGGGAGCGGCCTGGCTACCCCAGTACTCAGGGGAGTCACATACCCTGCATGACTTTAGAGAAAAGCTGGATAGCCTCTTCCAGGTGTACCCCCTCACAGAAGAGCAAAAAGTGAGCATCCTGGTGGCCCAATTAACTGGGGCAGCCCGAAGGGAGGTAAAGTCCTGGCCACCTGGGGGGAGGACTGTCGCAGGGATACTAACCCGGCTGAGGGACACCTTTGATACCCGCACCTCAGCCGAGATCAAGCTTAGATTCTACGGGTGCAAGCAGCGAGCATACGAGAGTATAAGGGACTATGCCCTGAACCTACAAGAGGCCCTGAGAGCCATTAAGCAGACCGACCCTGACGGCGTGGGAGACGAGGACAGGCTGTTGACTGAACAATTTATAGAGGGTTTATATTGCAATGCCCACCGAACCCAGTTGAGGGCAATGGCCTTACAGGACCCTCATCTGGGATTTGCACAGTTCAAGGACAGAGCCATCCGGGTGCTCCGAGAACCGGCACCAGGTGGCGTTGTGACCCACAGACACCCCACTACCACTTACCACCAGGAGGCGGCACCCTTGTCGGCAGGGCCTGTGGGAGCTGATGCGCAGGCTTTGAACAATGACCCGGCTCCAGACCTGCACCATCAGGTCCAAGAGCTAGCTAAAAGCGTTGCTGCGCTAACCCGAACTGTGCAGTCTTTACAGGTTTCCACTCCAGGGAAGATCCAGCTGGCATCCGGACCGGAGGACATCCCGTGGCATCGACCAAGGAGGACCCCACCGGCCAGAGGAAGACCCAGCGACCGATACAACGAGGACGGACGACCCATCTGCCGCCGCTGCAATCAACCCGGACATATGGCAAGGTACTGTCCTTTAAACTGGCACAACCTGGGGTAGAGGGCCAACCCCCAGGAAAAAGATCACCAGGCCCATCGAACTGGCGCGACAAATATGTGGGAGGACGTCCAGTCTTACCCGTGGTACTGGATGGCATTCCTATGAGTGCCCTACTGGACACCGGGTCACAGGTCACCACCATCCCGTACGTGCTCTTCAAGCAGTACTGGAATGACTCGGATATCACCCGCTACCCTGACGACAACTTGAGTATCATCGCCAGCAATGGTCAGCCCGTGCCACAGATTGGATTTAAAGAGGTGACCATTAAAATCGGTAGAGTCGAACTGGCAGCACAGGGACTGATCATTGTAGACATTGACAAACACGAGAGTCACCCAAAGATAACTCTAGGAACTAATGTAATTGAAAATTGTCTTGCAGAGGTGATTTTCCTTTTACAGCAGGTTGCCAAGAACGCCAGCTCCGGCGAGCAGCGAGTGCTCCAAAAAGAGATCCGGGCACTGATGCGACGGCAACAGGTGGAACTCTCCGGCGGTGAGATTGGTAGCGTGAGAATGTGTGACCCTTTCCCTATTGCCATGCCCCCAAAAAGTGAAATGATGATTTGGTGCCGGGCAGCTATTGGTCTGAGAGGTAGAGATTACCAGGCAATGGTAGAACCAGTTTACTCAGACAGTAGGCCCACCATCTTGACAGCACGGGGGGTGGTTAATGTACGCCATGGGAGGGTGCCCGTTCGCATAATCAATATCGGGAAGAGGGAAGTGTACCTGCCCCGGTATGCCACGCTAGCCAAATTATATACCATTAACCAAAATGCTATACAATCTGTGGAACCCTTGCCTCCATCTCACCCGGAGGAAGGTAACGGCTCTAAGAAAACAATGGAGGACTGGTGTCAGCAGCTACATTTGGGTACTGACTCCACTCCCTCACACCAGAAACAGGGAGTCTATCGGGTGGTTCAAGAGTACGAGAGAGTGTTTAGTAAACACCCGTTAGACTTCGGGCGAGTCAAGGGGGTAGAACACCACATCCCCACGGGAGACCATCCTCCCATAAAAGAGAGGTATCGACCCGTACCCCCTGCACACTACCAACACGCCAAGGGGATGCTTAGAGACATGAAGGAGGCTGGGGTGATCAGGGATAGCTGTAGCCCCTGGGCAGCTCCACTAGTCTTAGTCAAAAAGAAAGACAACACCATGAGGATGTGTGTAGATTACCGGAAAATCAACCGTATCACACACAAGGATGCGTACCCCTTACCAAGGATAGAGGAGTCTTTGGCTGCTTTAAGATCTGCTAACTTCTTCTCTACCTTGGATCTCACTAGTGGGTACTGGCAGGTTCCTGTAGCAGAGGCGGACCGGGAGAAGACCGCATTCACCACCCCGATGGGACTTAGCGAGTTTACCTGTATGCCGTTCGGACTCTGCAACGCACCAGGAACCTTCCAACGATTAATGGAGTGCTGTCTGGGCCACAGAAACTTCGAGACGGTCCTGTTGTACCTGGACGATGTCATCGTATATTCTAAGACTTATGAGGACCACCTGAAACACCTGGCGGAAGTGTTCGAAGCTCTGGCAAGCTACGGCCTAAAGGTGAAACCCTCCAAGTGTCACCTTCTGAAACCAAAGGTGCAGTACCTGGGACACGTGGTGAGCGCTGACAGAGTGGCTCCCGACCCTGATAAGATCACCGCAATTAAGGAATGGCCAAGTCCCTCCAGTGTAAAGGAAGTGCGGCAGTTCCTCGGGTTGGTTGGCTACTACCGCAGGTTCATCCCCGGTTTCACCAAAAAGGCAGCTCCTATGCAGGACCTCCTGATAGGCCAGTCCCGGAAGGCCAAGAACCAGAAGCCGCCCTTCAGATGGGAGAAGTTGGAAGAAGAGTCCTTCCGCCAGCTGAAGATGGCCCTCACGGGGGATGAAATCCTGGCGTACCCGGATTACAGCCAGCCCTTTATCCTCTACACCGACGCAAGTAACATCGGACTAGGAGCCGTGTTGTCCCAGATCCAGCAGGGGAAGGAGCGAGTAATCGCTTACGCCAGCCGAAAACTGCGACCCACCGAAAGAAACCCTGAGAATTACAGCTCATTTAAGCTAGAGTTCCTGGCAGTGGTGTGGGCAGTCACCGAACGCTTTAAGCACTACCTCGCTTCTTCCCGGTTCGTCGTGTACACGGATAACAACCCGTTGACACACCTGGACACGGCAAGACTCGGTGCCCTAGAGCAGAGATGGATGGCCCGCCTGTCCAACTACGAGTTCACCATCAAATACCGGGCAGGACGCTCCAATACCAACGTGGACGCCCTGTCCAGGATGCCAAACCTACCGGACGTAGGAGAAGATCCAGAGGGACTGGAAGAAGTCGAACTCCCCGCGTTTCACCGTCATGGGACTATCCAGTATTACCATCGGGTAAGGAGTAAGCAAGGCGCTACGCTTAACCCCTTACCTCACTACAACTGGGCGGAAACGCAAGACAGTGACCCTGCCGTCCGGCTGGTGAAGGAGATGCTGACTCGGCCAGAGGCTCGCCTTGACCCAGACGCTCCGGAGGAAGCCAAGCAACTGTGGGCAGAAAAGAGTAGACTGTTCCTTTACAAGGGGAAGTTGTGCCGCAGGATGGTTAACTCCCGGACGCATGAACTAATCTGGCAAGTAGTGGTGCCACGACGAGACGCAGCCATGGTGATGGAGGCATACCACGATGGAGCTGGGCATTTCGGATGGAAGAAGCTGGAGTTCCTGCTGCGCGGGCGGTTCCATTGGGTAGGCATGAGGGGAACCATCGAGAGGTGGTGCAGAGACTGTGGCCCGTGCAACCTGAGGAGGAAGGACCGTGCCAGCCAGAAGACTCCCCTGCAGTCCATCGTCACCCGGCAGCCGTTGGAACTGGTAGCCTTGGATGATGTAAAACTGACCCCAAGCAGAAGTGGCTACGTCTACGCGTTAACCATCGTGGATCATTACTCCCGGTTCTTGGTTGTCGTCCCCGTCAAGGACTTAACAGCTCAAACAGCAGCTAGAGCCTTCCAGCAGCACTTCTGCCGTCCACACGGGTACCCGGACCAAGTGCTGACGGACCAGGGACCTGCCTTTGAAGCGGAGGTCTTCCAGGAATTCTGCAATCTGTATGGCTGCCGGAAGATAAGGACGACACCCTATCATCCGCAAACTAATGGACTTTGTGAGAAAATGAACCAGGTGGTAATGGATCTTCTGAAAACGTTGCCCCTGGAAGAACGCAGTCTGTGGCCTGAGAAGCTGCCCGATCTGGTGGACCTATACAACCACATCCCGGTAGGTTCCACCAACTGTACCCCGGCTTACCTAATGAGGGCGAGACCTGGTAAGTTACCTGTTGACCTGGAAATGGGAGTCCTGACACCTGAGGACACTTCACCAGAAGCAGACTGGGACACAGAGAGGCAGCAGCAGTACCGGAAAGTACAGGAGAGCGTGGAGCGAAGTCTCTGTCAGGCTAGGGAGAGACAAGAGAAAACTTACAACCAGTATGCTCCCGCTGTTCCCCTGGTGCCCGGAGAGCAGGTCTTGAAGAGGAAAAGACGGCTCCACAAGTTGGACGACCAGTGGGAGAAGGACCCGTACACCGTACTGCCCTCAAGCCACGAGAACCCGAAGGTCTGTACCATCAGTAAAGACGGAGGGGAGACCACAGCCATTGTATCCCGGGATCACCTGAAGAAGTGTCCTGAACAGCTACGGAACCCTGAAGAGGAACAAGAAGACCATCGACCCGTAGAGGAAAGGGAAGATATGGTTAGTACTGTGCTCGGAGACTTCCCTCGGTCTTGGACTCAAGTCAATGGTGCAGTTGTGGTACCCGTACTCACCTTCCTCCAACCAGCATCCCAAGCACCTACGGAGCAACAGGTAGAGCTGGAAGAACAGCCGGTCCAGGAGGCAGAAGACCCCACACCAGCAGATCAGGAGGATCAACCCTCTGCTTGCAGTGAGCCTGCCATATCCCTAGTGAGCCAAAGGGCCCATAGACAGCTGCCCAATTTACCCTTGACAGCTCCTACACCCTGTAGTTCAGGGCCAGACAGTCAGCTCCGTAGGTCCACTAGGGCCACTAGAGGCCAGTTACCCGCACGTTGGAGGATTTGAAGTGTATAAATTGTTTTATTTGTGGTTACCTGTTTTTCTTGTTGCTTGTGTATAATTATGTGTTTCTAGTTGTTTATAGGAGTCTTTGGTGGATTTACCGGGAATCCTGTGTACATAGTTGGAGCGTAACCCAGGACGGACTAAAGACTGTTAAGGACTCGGGGCAGGACAGACCCCTACCTGGTTACGTCTCCCTGTTTTGGTGAAATGGACACCTTGCTTTCTTCAAAGACTGCACCCGGTTACGGACATGCCGTGACCACCTTTATGTGTTTCTTTATTGTATTGTTATTGTTATATCTTGTTATGTTTTTCTAAAATATGTTTAGTCCCGGAGTACTAAATTTCACTAGGGGGGAATGTGACACCCCAGGGGTCTGGTTGCCACAGTGATAGAGATATTACGTCTGAGAGCAGGTGGGAGGTCTCTTGGTCAGGAATCCTATGCATGCCACACCTCCTGCACAGTCCTGGGAGGGGAAGAACTTCCCCTATATAAAACTGGGGCTGAGGCAGGGTTAGTGAGTAGAGAAGAAGTAGAGACAGAGAAAAGAAGCAAATAAAGGAACAGAACATCAGGAGCTCTGTGGGAGCAGTGTTACAAGGAGTCAGGGGCTGGCAGCTGCAGAGCTCGCCCTGACTGAGAAGATTTCTTACCGGACCCGGAGTCCGAGGCTGTGGGGACTAACTCCTACCCAGCAGCAGAATCCGTCAGGCAGGGGATTCCAGGTCCTCTGGCCAAGAAACCCGAAGGCACGGTCACACGCATGGGACCAGCACCGCCGTCGTGGAGCGGAAGCTACTAGAAGGCCCCGAGTCACCGGCCATACGGGTGAGCACCACACGGTACACTGAGGGACGTGCGCTACTTATACACGCCTCTAGCAAGGTAGCCAGAAGAGTACAGTTAGTTTGGGAGGCCTACAACTCCGCCTGGCCAGGGGAGATCCCATCTGCTCAAGGACTGACCAGGCCCCAATCGCTAGCCAGTACTCCGGGAGGGTCTATCTTTGTCACCAGTAAAGACCCTGAACTACACCGTACCGTCTCCGAGTGGTTCCTGCTACCCCCATCATCCACGTCGGCTGCCCTGGGGCCATACCCCTCCCGTTGGGGGTTATACTATCACGCTGCACAATCCTACCACCGGCCTCAGCGGTCTGCCCTGCAGCAGCAGCTCCTTAGCTGTACTCAACGGGTGGCGTAGTCGTCCAACATCTACCGCTGATACATCGCCGCTCAGTTTGACTCCCTGGGCACGGACCGGGTCACCGCCACGAGACTACAACCCTCAACAGATCCGGCTCCGGGTAAGCTCCCGCGTGCGCAACGCAGCGCGACACAGGCCCAGGGGCGTGTCACATACACATTGTATCCTGGTGTCATGTCATACATAAATATGGTGTCCACTATATGGAATAGAATTTCCCTGTCCATGCATACAATATAACAATAGCATACTTTGGATGTGCTTACGTATGTAATGGGCTATTGACATTCCTCCATGACTTTTTTTTCCTCCTGATGGATAGACCATTATATCATGTCTACATTTTTAATTATGTTCTAAATTTAAAGTAATTTTTTATGAATATATTCTGGTAGTTTCTGGTGATGCCAGTAGTCATTCTTGATGAAGAATACTGTACTCCACCCTATATTAAATGGTAATTACTGGCCGGGTTAACAAATAAGTAAGCTATGATCCTGACCTTTTTTATATGCTCTATCAATATTGTGATATTCTCTTATAACATTCATTGCTTGTAGAAATTAGTACTCCATACAAGCAGCAGCCTCAGTGCAGTGAGCGCCATATTTATCAGTATGTGTATGAAACACATTAAAGGGGGTTTCTACCTCTAGGGACAATTTTTATTTCTTTTAGTTAAATGTGTGTAATTGGGGCTAAAAATCATCTTTTCTATTGGGTTCATTAAAAACGTTGCAGTGTTTGCCATCTATATGCTCTCAGTCTATTGTTGGCTGCAGAATGAATCAAATGATAAACCGTCAGTCAACCCGCTAGGATAGTCTGACAGGGAGTTTGTAACTCTTATCTATCTGAGCTCCTATAAGCGGATTTCTGACCACAGACAATGTCAGTGTAGAATGTGCAGGGAAACAAACAGCCTGTGAAAGCCAAACAGTGCAAAAGCAATTTTTAGCCGCAAATACGAGCATTTAAGACAGAAGAGTTGTCTCTAGAGATGGACAACCTCTTTAAGGACAGGTTAATTTTTTTTTTTCATTCTTCTTCTTCCAAGAGCTATACCTTTTTTATTTTTCTGTTGACATAGCCATATGTGGACTTATTTTTTGAGGGATGAGTTGTAGTTTTGAATGACACTATTCATGTTACTACACAATGTACTGGAAAAAAGAAATAAATTCTAAACGGGATAAATGATGGAAAAAATACATTCTTCATGTTTTTTTTATTTCGTTTTTATGCGTTGATTATGTGGTAAAAATGACCTGATAATATGATGCTTGCATAGATTTTTTTTTTATTTAAATGATGAAAAAAAAAACAATAGAAGGTTCTTAAAAAATATATATATTTTTGTTTATGTTGCCATTTTCCGAGACCTGTAACATTTTTTTTCCCTCAATCAAACTGTGTGAGGGCTTGTCATTTGAATGGCGAGCTGATGGGTTTATTGATACCCATTTGGGCACATATGACATTAGATCACTTTTTAATGCATCTTTTTAAGAAGCAACTGGTCACCGAAAAAACACAATTCTGGCATTTTGGTTTTTTTCCTTGCTCAATCTTGTACCATACTGGTTCATTCATTTTATAACTACAGGCAGAGAAATGTTTTACCTCACAGAAAGAATCAGATTCTTTTGCTTCCTCCCCTGCCCAGGAGATGTGGTATGATCAGACCATGTTCCTGTACGGTCAGACACAGCCATTACACAGTACACAGCAGGGGAACATTCATAAGATTATCTCAGCACAGGGACATTTTATTTACACACATCCAATTGTGGAACTTATTCCAAGATCTATTAATTAAAATGTACTTTGTTCCTGGGAAAACCCCTTTAAGCCCTTCCCGACATGTGCGGTAGCTGCATGTCAGGAAGCGCCGTATATATGGCACCGTGATTGCTTGGGCTCACTCTGAGCGCCACCGCGATCAAGTGCGGATGTCAGCTCTATGTGAGAGCTGACACCCCGCAACCTTGATCAGTGCTAGCCCCAATCACGGGCATTTAACTCCTGTGATGCTGCTGTCAATAGTGACAGTGACATTGCAAAGGGAGTGAGCTCCCTGTCTGCTCCCATCAGCACAACACAATGCGATCGTGTTGTGCTGATGGTCTCTATTGTGACCCCCAGTCCCAAGATGGCCACGGGGTCCTTCAGGGTCCTGCAGGAAGGTGACCACCCAGCGCCTGCTCAGAGAGCATGAGCTGAGACGCCGCCTCCCTGCCTGTCAGATGCTGATCTGATGCTCTGCAGTGCAGAAGCATTGCAGAGTATTAGATCAGCAATCAGGGCAGGGGAAGTTGATATCCCATAGTGGCACAATGTGAAAAAGTAAAAAAATAAAGTTAATAAAAATGATAAAAATATTTTAAAAAAAATCACAAAATAAAGAAAAAAAAGGAAAAAATATTAATCCAATAAATACATTTATCTGTGTAAAAGAAAAATAAATACCAAAAGTACACATAATTGGTATCGCCACATCTGGAACGACCTCACCTATAAAACTGTCCCACTGGTTATCCCCTCAGTGAACTCCGTAAAAAAATAAATGAAAAAAACTAATAAAGGCAAAAAACTATGCATTATCATCATACCACCGAACAAAAAGTAGAATAAAACGCGATAAAAAAGAAGAATGGAAATAAAAATGGTATCGCTGAAAACATCATCTTGTCGTCCAAAAAACAAGCCACCATATAGGTCAGTCAGCAGAAAAATAAAAAAAATACAGCTCTCAGAATAAAGCGATGCAAAAATAATTATTTTTTCTATAAAATAGTGTTAGAACCTTGCTCTTAGGTTTTTTCCTTTGCTGGTCACATGACCTTGTTGGCCTATTTAATCCTGCTCCGCCCTTCTGGCTTTGCTGGACTTCATTGTATATCTACTTTCTAGCTAGCCTGTGCTCTGTATCTAACTCTGTTAGTTTGCTTGGTCTACGGACCTCAGTGTTCTATATATTTTGTTTGTTTGTCTGTCTGCTACTATTTCTGTTAGGAGGTGTCCCATTTTCCTCCCAGTCCTTAGTACTTGTAGGGATTCCTTCCCCACATCTATAGGTCTCCGTACAGACTAGCTTAGGACTTTAGCAGGTCTGATCGCAGGATCAGGTCCCCTGTTACATCGTAGGGATAAAGCTGAGTTCTATCATAGGGACAGATCTCCTCTCTTTCCTTAGCTCTGGTAGCAGAACATAACAGTAAGTCCAGCCTGCAAATTCTCTAAGGAAAGATTTTTCTGTTCCATCATGGTGTCGGTTCAGGATTTGGCTAAACACCTGCAGGGACTCTTTCTGGAGGTGGCCGAGCTCCGTCAGCACGTGAGTAACTGTCCTGGAGCACATTTCTTGGAGCCTAAGGTATGTTTGCTGGATTTATTTTTTGGTGAACACCGAGAATTTTTTTCATTTAAAAATGCTTGCTTATTGTATTTTCGTTTGAGACCCAAGTCCTCTGGGGATGAATCCCAGCGCATAGGGCTCATAATGTCACTTTTGCGCAAAGAGCCTCAGGAGTGGGCCTTTTCTTTGCAACCTAGTGATACATGCTTCAGATCAGTGGATAGTTTTTTTTCTGCTTTGGGACTATTATATGATGATCCTGACCGTGTCGCATCAGCTGAGACTGAGTTGAGACGTTTGAAACAGGGATCAGGTAATGTGGAAAAATATTGTACTCATTTCCGTCGTTGGTCTACTCAAACAGGGTGGAACGATTCTGCTCTGAAAAGTCTATTTCTTGCTGGGCTCAATGAAAGGGTTAAAGACCTGCTAATTGCTTATCCTACACCTGAAGATTTGCAACAGGCTATGCAATTAGCTATACGGGTGGATAGGAGACTGCGTGCAAGGGTTAATGAGAGCAAATCCTCTGCTATGTCAGTTTCTGGTTATGAGAATGTGTGTACTAACAGTGGTGAACCGATGGAGATTGGATCGGTGGCACCTCGCTCTCAAGAAAAAGACCGTAGATTTTCTGAAGGCTTGTGTTTCTATTGCGGAAAATCTGGTCATTTGATTAAAGGCTGTGAGCTTCGTATGAAGAAAAAAAAAAAAATGGTCAGTCATGCCCGTATTGCCTGTTTAAATTCCAAGGGTGTATTTTTAGCTGCTTCCACGATTGCTCAGGAAAAATTAATGGAATTTCGGGTGTTTGTTGATTGTGGGTCTACTCTGAATGTAATTGATGGGGGATTCTTGGAAAGACTCAATTTAAAACCCGAACCTTTATCATCCCCCATTGCTGTGGTTTCTGTGGATGGCTCCCCTTTGAAAAATATTACTCTCAAGGTCTGTGAATTTCCTCTCACTATTAATGGTGTTCACCATGAGAAATTGGATTTGGTAGTGTTGAATAACTTGCCTTCTCCAGTAATATTGGGATTGCCCTGGTTAAAATTTCACAATCCTGTACTGGATTGGTCTACCGGTGAAATTAAATCCTGGAGCCATAAATGTTACGACAAGTGTTGTAACGGGCGTATTGCAGCTTTGGATAGGGGAGAATTGCCTGTTCCTATTCAGGATTTTTGGAGAGTTTTTTCTGTGAAGGAATCGCAGGTTTTGCCTCCCCATAGAGACTATGATTGTTCTATTGAATTTGTCCCTGGAGCGACTCTTCCTAAAAGTCGTTTATTTAACCTTACTATTCCTGAGAGGAAGGCTTTGGAGGAATACATACAGACAAGTTTGGCCGCCGGTCACATTAGGCCCTCTAAGTCTCCTGTGGCGGTTGACGTCCTTGTCTGGATTTTCGTGAGATTAACAAAATTACTGTACGCAATCCTTACCCACTGCCATTGATTCCTGATCTGTTTAACCAGTTAATGGGGGCCAAGTGGTTCTCTAAAATTGACCTTAAGGGGGCATACAATCTGTTGCGCATGAAGGAGGGTGACGAATGGAAGACTGCTTTTAACACTCCTGTGGGTCATTTTGAGAATCTGGTTATGCCTTTTGGTCTTACTAATGCTCCTGCATTTTTTCAGAATCTTATTAATGACATCCTTAGACCTTTGATCGGCAAAAATGTGGTTGTGTATTTGGATGACATTTTGATTTATTCGCCGGATCTGGAGTCTCATTGGCGGAGCGTACGTGAGGTATTACAGTTGTTAATGGACAATTCGCTTTTTGCTAAGCTGGAGAAATGTGAGTTCGCTGTACAGAGAATTAGTTTTTTGGGTTACATTATCTCCAGTGAAGGTTTTGAGATGGACCCGGTTAAAGTTCAAGCTGTACAGGAATGGCCTAGGCCTATTGGTTTGAAATCGATACAGAGGTTTTTAGGTTTCGCCAATTATTACAGAAAATTCCTAAAAAATTTTTCTAGTATTGTCAAACCTCTGACCGATCTCACCAGGAAAGGTGCTGATGCGGTTCAGTGGTCTTCTGAGGCCATTGAAGCTTTTGTGTATCTCAAGGAGAGGTTCACCTCTGCTCCCATCCTTATGCAGCCTGATGTGACTAAGCCGTTTTTGGTTGAGGTTGATGCTTCCTCTGTGGGGGTTGGCGCAGTATTGTCTCAGGATAACGGGGATGGATTACATCCCTGTGCCTTTTTTTCAAAAAAATTTTCGGAGACTGAACTGAATTACGATATTGGTAATCGGGAATTATTGGCTATTAAACTCGCATTTGAACACTGGCGCCACTTCTTGGAAGGTGCGGAATTTCCCGTTCAGGTTCTTACGGATCATAAAAATCTGATATATCTTGATGCTGCCAAGCGCCTGAATGCCCGTCAGGCTAGGTGGGCACTGTTTTTCTCGCGGTTTAATTTCTCCGTTACTTACATCCCTGGTACTAAGAATGTTAAGGCGGATGCCTTGTCTCGCAGTTTTTCTCCCATAGTCGGTGCTGAGAAAGAGGAGAACATTTCACAAGAAGGTGTTGTGATAGCTGCTTTGGACTCCGTTTTGGAAGATGAGATTCTTAAAGCACAGGAGAATGCCCCATCTAACACTCCTCATGGGAGGTTGTTTGTGCCTGGGACCTTTAGGAGAGATTTGTTTGTTGAGTGTCACGAATCTCGGTTGGCAGGTCATCCCGGAATCTCTGAGACCAAGAGACTGGTGGGTCGCAGTTTTTGGTGGCCTGGATGGCAGAAGGAAGTCATTAAGTGGGTGCGTCAATGTACTATATGTGCTAGATCTAAGTCCTCACATACTCCTGCTGCGGGGTTGCTTTGTCCTTTGGATGTTCCCAGTGCTCCTTGGACACATTTGGCTATGGACTTTATAACTGACCTTCCCCCCTCTGAGGGTTTTACTGTCATCTGGGTGGTCGTGGACCGTTTTAGCAAGATGTGTCACTTGGTTCCCTTCGTCAAACTGCCCTGCGCTAAAACTCTCGCTAAGGCCTTTGTCAAGGAAATTGTCAGACTTCATGGCGTTCCTACTGACATTGTTTCTGATAGGGGTCCTCAGTTCGTGGCTCGTTTTTGGCGTGCCTTTTGTGACAGGTTGGGAGTTCATTTGTCGTTCTCGTCCGGATATCATCCTGAATCTAATGGCCAGACAGAAAGGAAAAACCAGGATGTTGAGCAGTTCTTGCGTTGTTTTGTGGCAGACAATCAAGAGGGGTGGTCTGAGTTTCTGCCACTTGCTGAATTTGCTCTGAACAATCATACATCTTCTTCTGCTGGTTGTTCGCCTTTTTTTTGTTGTTCTGGGAGACATCCGTCGTTTGGGTCGTTCTCCAAGTTGGGATCTGCCGTGCCTGAGGAGGAGAATTTTTCCGGTGATTTGGAGAGAGTTTGGACGGATGTGCGTGGTAATCTTCAGGAGGCCAACAGAAAATCTAAAGACTACTTTGATAGGAAACGACAGGAGGTTTTGTTCGCTGTTGGTGACATGGTTTGGTTGTCCTCTAGGAATCTACGGTTGAGGATTCCTTCTAAGAAATTGGGTCCCAAGTTTGTAGGGCCCTTTAAGGTGCTTCAGGTTATCAACCAATCTGCTGTTAGGTTGGAGGTTCCTACCTCCTGGAGAATTAATCCGGTATTTCATGTCTCTCTGTTAAAAAAGCTGTTGTGTCGGATGGTGACGCCTCTGCCTCTGTTCCTCCGGTGGTGGAGGACGGGGAATATGAAATTTCTCGCATCCTTAACTCTAGACGGTATAGAGGTAGTTTGCAGTATCTTGTGGCCTGGAAAGGTTTCGGACCCGAGGATAACTCTTGGGTGAGGTCAGATGATGTTTCTGCGTCCAGACTTATCAGAGCGTTTCACAGGAGATTTCCTGATAAGCCTGGTCCTAGGGGATCCGGAGGATTCTCTTAGAAGGGGGGGTACTGTTAGAACCTTGCTCTTAGGTTTTTTCCTTTGCTGGTCACATGACCTTGTTGGCCTATTTAATCCTGCTCCGCCCTTCTGGCTTTGCTGGACTTCATTGTATAACTACTTTCTAGCTAGCCTGTGCTCTGTATCTAACTCTGTTAGTTTGCTTGGTCTACGGACCTCAGTGTTCTATATATTTTGTTTGTTTGTCTGTCTGCTACTATTTCTGTTAGGAGGTGTCCCATTTTCCTCCCAGTCCTTAGTACTTGTAGGGATTCCTTCCCCACATCTATAGGTCTCCGTACAGACTAGCTTAGGACTTTAACAGGTCTGATCGCAGGATCAGGTCCCCTGTTACATCGTAGGGATAAAGCTGAGTTCTATCGTAGGGACAGATCTCCTCTCTTTCCTTAGCTCTGGTAGCAGAACATAACAAATAGTTTTTATTGCGTAAAAGCGCCAACATAAAAAAAACTATATAAATGTGGCATTGCTGTAATCGTACTGACCTGAAGAACAAAGCAGCCTTATCAATTTTACCACGCGCGGAACGGCAACAAAAAAAATTCCTGAATTGCTGATTTTTGTTCATTCTGCCTCCCAAAAACAAAACAGAAAGCGATCAAAAGATGTAATTTGCCCGAAAATGGTACTAATAAAAACGTCAACTTATCCTACAAAAAACAAACGCTTACATGACGTTGCCAATCATAAATCTGGTATCGCTCTAATTGCACCGACCTGAAGAATAAAGTCGCCTAATCACTTATACTGCACGAGGAACGGCGTAAAAAATAAATAAAACAAATTCTTCACCTTCTGTTGATTTGTTCATTCCGCCTCCCAAGGATTGCAGCAAGGCTCGGCTCACATTTACCCTGCGCTCTCCGCTGAGTTCTTGCATCGGGGTTTCCGTGTAAATCTGTGAAATACGTGATTCAGATGGAAACCCCGGCGGAAGATTCCCTCCCTATAATAAGGCAGATGGAGTCACTGTGGACACCGTCTGGCCTATGATCAGGTGCTGTCTAATTTTTTATAAGGCATGCATAAAAGCGCCGTCAGCCACAGTTTTATGCACTTCTGAAAAGGACACCACTGAAAAGAAGCCAGATGGAGTCCAGAGTAACTCTGCTGCCTCATTATAGTGAATGGAGGGGTTTCATATGAATCACGTCATTCGGAGATTTAGATGGAAACCCCGATATAAGTGCTAAAGATCCGGATAAATGTGATCTCAAATGTTATGTAAAATGTTCCCAATAAAAGCTTTAACTCCATTCACAAAAAAAGCAAGTCCCCACTCAGGTCCGTCATCTGTTAACGGGAATATAGGGGCTTCCATGTTACTGGTAGCAAAAAGTCTCTGGAGAAACGAAATGGCTCCTCGCCCTCTAAAAGAAATTCAGCGCTCCCAAATCCAAATGTCCCCCTCACTTCTGAGCTCCAGTATGTGCCTAAACCGCAGTTAGCGTCCCCATGTTTGGCATTTCTGTAGCGATGAGAGCCCGCCTAATTCACGGATGCGTGTCTCCAGAAGCATGAGATGGGCACAACGTACTGGTTGCTACAACATTTTGGTCACTACAACGCCAGTTTGCAGTCTTCACTTCGCAACATCCACTGCTGCTTGTTTCTGGAAAACACCCATGGAGTCAAAATCGTCACTACACCTGTAGATGAATTCATAAAAGGGGTATAATTTACAAAATGGGGTCACTTGAGGAGGATTTTGCTTTTTTAGCATGTAGGGGCTCTGTATATTGAGTCCGCAAACTATTCTGGGTAAATCTGTGCTCCAGGAGGCAAAAAGCGCTTCGTCCCTCCCGTTTGGCTACACAGTACTGCACAGACACATATGGGGTATTTTTGCATTCAACAGAAATTGTGCGACATATTTTTGTGCCATTTTTACCCATTTACAAGTGTGAAAATGTAAAATCTGGGGCTAAAGCAAAAGTTTGGTGGTAAAAATGTAATTATTTTTTTCTTCACTGCCCAATGGTATACAATGTTGCGACACACCTGTGGTGTCAATATAATCCCCTAGATGAATTGAGAGGTGTAGTTTGTAAAATGGGGTCACTTATGGGGGTGAGTCCGACTGGTCTGGCACCTCAGGGGCCCTACCAATGTGACTTGGCACCCTCAAACCAATCCAGCAAAATCTTAACTCCAATATGGCACTTCTTCCCTTCTGACCTTTGCACTATGCCTGAAAAGGAGTTTTCGACCACATATGTTATATTTGCGTACTCAGGAGAAATTGCACAACAAATCTTGGGGTCCATTTTCTCCTGTTACCATAGTGAAAATGCAAAATTTGGGGCTAAAAAAAAACATTTTTGCGGAAAAATGTGATTTCTTTATTTTCATGGCTCAACGTTATAAACTTCTGTGAGCCCCTGGGGGTTCAAGGTGCTCACCACACATCTAGAGAAGTTCCCTGAGGGGTCTAGTTTCCAAAATTGTGTCACTTGTGGGGGGGTTTCAACTGTTTAGGCACATGAGCAATTCTCCAAACGCGACATGGCATCCGCTAATTATGGCAGCAAATTTTACACTAAAAAAAGTCAAATGGCGCTCCTTTCCTTTCGAGCCCTGCTGTGTGCCCAAACAGTAGTTTTCCCCCATATATCGGGTATCCGTGCACTGAGGAGAAACTGCACAAAAAATTGCATGGTGCAATTTCTCCTGTTACCCTTGTGAAAATGCAAAATATGTGGCTAAAAAACATGGGTGTTGGAAAAATGTGATTTTTTTATTTTCATGGCTCAACAATTTTCTCCCACATATTGGGTATCTACAGTATGTGCTCAGGAGAAATTGCACATCAAATTTTGGGGTCCATTTTCTCCTGTTACCCTTGTGAAAGTAACAAAAATTTGGTCTAAAGTTAAATTTTTGTGACATTACCTTGACATGCCAGAGCTGGTATGTCACTCTCCACAAGGAGAAACGTTACCCCTTAGACCTCAGTCCAGAGCTACTCATCTAGCCAAATCAGTTCTCATACTTTGCATTGACGAGGGCCAACAACCCGAAACACTGTCTGCAAATTGAGATTCTGATTTGGCCTTTATCCTAAGTCATATTGCATGACTCGTTAAAGGGTTGATTGTGACTTGTAGGATTGCTGCTACCAATAGGTGGCGCTATAGAGTTTAAGTCCTCTTTTTCTCTGAAGAGGCAATTTGCATGTGAAAAAAAGTTAAATGTTTATTTTTTCCTTCTACATTTCATTAATTCCTGTGAAGCACCTGAAGGGTTAATAAACTTCTTGAATGTGCTTTTGAGCACCTGGAGGGGTGCAGTTTTTAGAATGGTGTCACTTTTGGGTATTTTCTGTCATATAGACCCCTCAAAGTCACTTCAAATGTGATGTGGTCCCTAAAAAAATGGTTTTGTAAATGTTGTTGTAAAAATGAGAAATCGCTGGTCAACTTTGAACCCTTATAACTTCCTAACAAAAAAAAATTATGTTTCCAAAATTGTGCTGATATAAAATAGACATGTGGGAAATGTTACTTATTAACTATTTTGTGTGACATTACACTCTGAATTAAGGGCATAAAAAATAAAAGTTAGAAAATTGCTAAATTTTCACAATTATCGCTAAAATTTCCATTTTTTTTACAAATAAACGTAAGTCATATTAAACTAATTTTACCACTTTCATGAAGTATGATATGTCACAAAAAACAATCTCAGAATCACCGGGATCCGTTGAAGCGTTCCAGAGATATGTGTCACTGGTCAGAATTCAAAAAATTGGCCTGGTCAGGAAGGTGAAAACAGGCTTTGGGTTGAAGGGGTTAAAGACTGAGGCATTTTTCATTTTTGTGCTTTTGTCTTTGCCTCCTAATCTTCCAAGGGGAATAACTTTTTATTTTTTTCGTTGACATAGCCATATGAGGAATTTGTTTTTGCAAAACAAGTTACAGTTTTAAAGGACACAATTCATTTTAATATTTAATTTATTGAAAAATATTGCAACTAAAGAACATATTGTATTATTTTGCAATTGTGTTTTATTATTATTTTTTTTTTAAATAGACAGTACAGACCAAAAGTTTGGACACACCTTCTCATTTAAAGATTTTTCTGTATTTTCATGACTATGAAAATTGTACATTCACACTGAAGGCATCAAAACTATGAATTAACACATGTGGAATTATATACTTAACAAAAAAGTGTGAAACAACTGAAAATATGTCTTATATTCTAGGTTCTTTAAAGTAGCCACCTTTTGCTTTGATGACTGCTTTGCACACTCTTGGCATTCTCTTGAGGAGCTTCAAGAGGTAGTCACCAGAAATGTTTTTCACTTCACAGGTGTGCCCTGTCTGGTTTAATAAGTGAGATTTCTTGCCTTATAAATGGGGTTGGGACCATCAGTTGTGTTGTGCAGAAGTCTGGTGGATACACAGCTGATAGTCCTACTGAATAGACTGTTAAAATTTGTATTATGGCAAGAAAAAAGCAGCTAAGTAAAGAAAAATGAGTGGCCACCATTACTTTAAGAAATGAAAGTCAGTCAGTGCGAAAAATTGGGCAAACTTTGAAAGTGTCCCCAAGGGCAGTTGCAAAAACCATCAAGCGCTACAAAGAAACTGGCTCACATGAGGACCGCCCCAGGAAAGGAAGACCAAGAGTCACCTCTGCTTCTGAGGATAAGTTTATCTGAGTCACCAGCCTCAGAAATCGCAGGTTAACAGCAGCTCAGATTAGAGACCAGGTCAATGCCACACAGAGTTCTAGCAGCAGACATCTCTTCAACAACTGTTAAGAGGAGACTTTGTGCAGCAGGCCTTCATGGTAAAATAGCTGCTAGGAAACCACTGCTAAGGACAGGCAACAAGCAGAAGAGATTTGTTTGGGCTAAAGAACACAAGGAATGGACATTAGACCAGTGGAAATCTGTGCTTTGGTCTGATGAGTCCAAATTTGAGATCTTTGGTTCCAACCACCGTGTCTTTGTGCGACGCAGAAAAGGTGAACGGATGGACTCTACATGCCTGGTTCCCACCGTGGAGCATGGAGGAGGTGTGATGGTGTGGGGGTGCTTTGCTGGTGACACTGTTGGGGATTTATTCAAAATTGAAGGCATACTGAACCAGCATGGCTACCACAGCATCTTGCAGCGGCATGCTATTCCATCCGGTTTGCGTTTAGTTGGACCATCATTTATTTTTCAACAGGACAATGACCCCAAACACACCTCCAGGCTGTGTAAGAGCTATTTGACCAAGAAGGAGAGTGATGGGGTGTTATGCCAAATGACTTGGCCTCCACAGTCACCAGACCTGAACCCAATCGAGATGGTTTGGGGTGAGCTGGACCACAGAGTGAAGGAAAAAGGGCCAACAAGTGCTAAACATCTCTGGGAACTCCTTCAAGATTGTTGGAAGACCATTTCCGTTGACTACCTCTTGAAGCTCATCAAGAGAATGCCGAGAGTGTGCAAAGCAGTCATCAAAGCAAAAGGTGGCTACTTTGAAGAACCTAGAATATAAGACATATTTTCAGTTGTTTCACACTTTTTTGTTAAGTATATAATTCCACATGTGTCAATTCAGAGTTTTAATGCCTTCAGTGTGAATGTACAATTTTCATAGTCATGAAAATACAGAAAAATCTTTAAATGAGAAGGTGTGTCCAAACTTTTGGTCTGTATTGTATTTATGACATATAGTTTGATATAATGTGTGGGGCTTATTTTTTGTGGGATAAGCAGTAATTTTAATTTATACAATTTTTGTCATGATTGACAGCAGCATTTAAAGGGGTACACTGTTGGCATTGGAGTTAGCTCTGATGGCAGCAGTTACTCTTGGGTGCCGGCAACATGTAGCAGGCTGAATTCCTGGACCCACTCTATGCAGTGATGGTGTACATCTATGGCAGCAGTCACTACGGGATTAATGTACTTACCTGAGGAAAATGGACTAAATAGAATGAACACTTTCCCACGTGTATTCTAGACTCAGTGTTAAACATCATAATGAGATTTCAGCTGGGAACTGGTCCTATTCCTAAGTAAATTTGCAGCGTATCTGAACCTATGGCAGGGTTGTGGGCATGTGCCTCCAGCTTTATACTGCATCTTACCTTTCATAAAGGATGCTGTGAATCAGCTAAGTGGCGTTCCTGTAGATACACCTTGTATTATTAAGATGGTATTGCACTTTTAAGTAAAATAATTGGTCATATCTGACAATCTTTTCCCGTTAAAATTTTTTTCGAATGTATAATGCTTTTTATTCTAGAGCACAATTAGAAAAAGTATAATATATTATTGATCGCAAATGGAATGGAAGTTAATAATTTTTGTCAATATCTACAGGTCAATTCGAGAACTCCTGCGCATATGTCATGAAAAAGAAAGGGTTAAATATATCATAAGGGTATGTATTTCTGCTATACTTAAGTCTACATTTAGCACTGCCCCAGATTTAGTGTAGGTTTACTTTGATAGGGATGTAAAATATAAAAGCAATCTATCGGTTTCCTCCCAGGGCTGGCTATAAACATGTCTGCCAAACAGCTAACAACTACATCCTCACCATAAACGGATATTGTTGGGTCAGAAAAACAAGCATGTTATTTCTGTAATGAGAGCAGAGAAAATCTGCTGCCAAATATAATGGAAGGAAGAAAAGGGACAGACAACCAAATGCTACACACGACTCATGTTTGTCAATTAAGACAAAAATGTCATGGAAAACTAATCAGTGCTAAAAAGGAGAAACCCAGACTAGACTGCAAAACTGTTTTTATAAGGGGTGACTCAGATTTCACAGCCAAGATGGATTTATAAATGGCATTTGTGACTTAAACAGATTGCGGTTATAAAAGGTCCGGACTACACAGCCTGACTACTGTTATAAAGGGAGGTCCAGACTACTCAGCCTGACTACTGTTATAGGGGGAGGTCCAGACTACTCAGTCCGACTACTGTTATAGGGGGAAGTCCAGACTACACAGCCTGACTACTGTTATAGGGGGAAGTCCAGACTACACAGCCTGACTACTGTTATAGGGGGAAGTCCAGACTACACAGCCTGACTACTGTTATAGGGGGAAGTCCAGACTACACAGCCTGACTACTGTTATAGGGGAAAGTCCAGACTACACAGCCTGACTACTGTTATAGGGGGAGGTCCAGACTACACAGCCTGACTACTGTTATAGGGGGGAGGTCCAGACTACACAGCCTGACTGTTATAGGGGCGGTCCAGACTATATAGCTTGACTACTGTTATAGGGTTGGTCCAGACTGTACAGCCTGACTACTGTTATAGGAGGAGGTCCAGACTACACAGCTCTTCTAATATTATAGGGGTGGTCCAGACTATACAGCCTGACTACGGTTATAGGGGGAAGTCCAGACTATGCAGCCTGACTACTGTCATAGCGGGGGAGGTTCAGACTATATAGCCAGACTACTGTTCTAGAAGGAGGTCCAGACTATACAGTCTGACTACTGTTATAGGAGGAGGTCTAGACTTCACAGAGAGACTTCTATCATAAGAGTGGTCCTAGACTGTAACTACTTGTCCAGACCACTCAACCAGATTACTGTTAAAGGAAAATATCAATACAATATTGCCAGACTCCGGTTAAAAAATAGGTTGAGACTGTGGAGTCAGACTATTGTGATAGCAGGGGGTATATACTACCCAGTCAGAATATACAGACTTCTGCCTAAGGAAAAGGTCAGAATGTTATAGGAAGCAGCTCAGACTAAGTAACGATTGTGCTGTTCTATATTGTAAGTTGGTCTGTATTACTCAGTAATTGATGATATGTGAATTGACACATTATAAATCTGTTTCATTTTCATTAGTTACACTACCGTTCAAAAGTTTGGGGTCACCCAGACAATTTTGTGTTTTCCATGAAAACTCATACTTTTATTTATCAAATGAGTTGCAAAATGATTAGAAAATATAGTCCAGACATTAACAAGGTTAGAAATAATGATTTTTATTAGAAAGAATAATTTTCCCCTTCAAACTTTGCTGTCGTCAAAGAATGCTCCCTTTGCAGCAATTACAGCATTGCAGACCTTTGGCATTCTAGCTGTTAATTTGCTGAGGTAATCTTGAGAAATTTTACCCCATGCTTCCTGAAGCCCCTCCCACAAGTTGGATTGGCTTGCTGGGCACTTTTTGCATACCATATGGTCAAGCTGCTCCCACAACAGCTCAATGGGGTTGAGATCTGGTGACTTCCCTAAATAGTTCATGCATAATTTGGAGGTGTGCTTTGGGTCATTGTCCTGTTGTAGGATGAAATTGGCTCCAATCAAGCGCTGTCCACAGGGTATGGCATGGCGTTGCAAAATGGAGTGATAGCCTTCCTTATTCAAAATCCCATTTACCTTGTACAAATCTCCCACTTTACCAGAACCAAAGCAACCCCAGACCATCGCATTACCTCCACCATGCTTGACAGATTTAGTCAGGCACTCTTCCAGCATCTTTTCAGTTGTTCTGCGTCTCACAAATGTTCTTCTGTGTGAACCAAACACCTCAAACTTAGATTCGTCTGTCTATAAAACTTTTTTCCAGTCTTCCTCTGTCCAATGTTTGTGTTCTTTTGCTTACATTAATCTTTTCCTTTTATTTGCCAGTCTCAGATATGGCTTTTTCTTTGCCACTTTGCCCTGAAGGCCAGCATCCCGCAGTCGCCTCTTCACTCTAGATTTTGACACTGGCGTTTTGCATGTACTATTTAATGAAGCTGCCAGTTGAGGAGCTGTGAGGCATCGATTTTTCAAACTAGAGACTCTAATGTACATGTCTTGTTGCTCAGTTGTGCAGCGGGGCCTCCCACTTCTCTTTCTACTGTAAGGCAGCACTAGTCATCATAATGGGGGATACTCGCTGCACCGGGTAAACTAAGCACACGTGCAATGTCCTTCCGGTATTTCACAATACAGCCGTTTATTATTATCATAAACCGCAGTTCACACAGTCCATCTTAGTTTATCACCGGCATGTTTACACACTTAACATCCGGGAGTCTCTCAAGTAGCAGACAGGCCCAAGTGGCCCAAGTAACAGCCTTCAGCAAGGTAATAAAATAGCAATGTCCATATCAATGTCCATATAACACAGTGTATTACCTTTTCCGGGTTTAGCTACTGCAGTCCATTAGGCTTGCCACCACTGTGGCTTTGCGGCTTCCCAGGTAGGGGTCTCCAGCCGTCGTTCCCTCAAAGGCCACTGACATCCACACAGGATCCAGGCTTTGCCTTTCAGGACTCTTCACCAAGCCTCTGCCTTCCAAGGCCACTAGCATCCACTCACAGGATCCAGTCTCGACCTCTCAGGCTGCCAGGCTTCACTCAGCCTCACTAGGCCTCACACGAACGGTGTCCCACACACATGGGGAACAGGCCTCATGCCTCTCACAGAACACACCTGTCTCCCATCAAGCAGGGTTTATATATGCATCCTGTGCGCGCACACACACATACTGACAGGACCTTGCTGATGTCACAGTCATGTAATCAGACAGACATTCTGTGCGCGCAGGACCTGTGCTATGTCACAGTCATGTGACCAGTCACCTGAGGGGGAAGGTACATGGTCAGGTAAAACACATCCTGGACCATTACCGTAATGCCAGCAAGTCACTGCATTACACTACTCTGGTTAGAGCCTGTTTGTGCTCTCTTCTGAAGGGAGTAGTACACACCGTTGTAGGAAATCTTCAGTTTCTTGGCAATTTCTCGCATGGAATAGCCTTCATTTCTAAGAACAAGTATAGACTGTAGAGTTTCACATGAAAGTTCTCTTTTTCTGGCCATTTTGAGAGTTTCATAGAACAAACACATGCAATGCTCCAGATTCTCAACTAGCTCAAATGAAGGTCAATTTTATAGCTTCTCAAATCAGCCAAACCATTTTCAGCTGGGCTAACATACTTTAGCAAGGGTTTTCTAAACATCCATTAGCCTTCTTACACAGTTCGCAAACACAATGTACCATTAAAACACTGGAGTGGTGGTTGTTGGAAATGGGCCTCTATACACCTATGTAGATATTGCAATAAAATCAAGATGTTTGCAGCTAGAATAGTCATTTACCACATTAACAATGTATAGCGTGTATTTCTGATTCATTTAATGTTAGCTTCATTGAAAAAAAAAAAAGTGCTTTTCTTTCAAAAATAATGAAATTTCTAGAGGACACCAAACTTTTGAACGGTAGTGTATATGCAGGGTCAGACTGGGGTGTCTGGGGCCCACAGGGGAAATTGACTCTAGGGGCCCACCCTACAGCTATATGTGAATACCTGTTAGCCTTTATCCCTGTTATAGTAGAGAGTCGACTGTAAAACACAGGCGGCTCCTGCTCATCTACTGTGTGCACACCATAACTGGGATGTACAATTACGGTAGTTTGCATTAAAGGGCTTCTTTGGTTAAAACACACCAATCCACGGGATCCACAGAATAGGTGATAACTTATTGATCGTTTGGGTCCGACCATTGGAAACTGCACCTTTCAGAAGAATGAGGAACTTTTATTGCTGACAGGACACTTTTATCCCCATTTTAAAATGCAGCAGGTGGGATGTCTGACCGCAGCCTCATTCATCCTCTTTGGGGTTCCAGAAAAAGACAAGCGCAATTCTCGCAGCCACTTAGGGAATGAATGGATCAGTGGTCAAGTCGCACATGCTGCTCCAGTCTAATGGGAATAAAAGCTCCTCATTCTGCTGATCGGTGCGGATCTCACTTACTCTGTGGAGAGGAGAATACTAGTTTTCACCGGAGAACCCCAGTAAGTGCATGTTGTTCCAAGTATTTAATCACTAATGGAAATGAAGAATATTTTCCTAATTAATAATCAGAGATAAAAATTACTGCGATACACAACATAATCCACTATACCAAGACCAATAATACAACATACTAGGGAGAAATACCACCACAATGCAGCCAGACTACATATTACCACCACATAGTGACCGAATAATACCACATACTGTACAAGAGAGAAATACTGCCACCCCATGACCAGAACACATATTACCAGCATATAGCGACCAAACAATTCCACATACAAGGAAGAAATATCACCACACCATGACTGGACTACATAGAATCATAGAATGGTAGAGTTGGAAGGGACCTCCTGGGTCATCTGGTCCAACCCCCTGCTCAAAGCAGGATTCACTAAATCATCTCAGACAGATGTCTGTCCAGCCTCTGTTTGAAGACGTCCATTGAAGGGGAACTCACCACCTCTCGTGGCAGCCTGTTCCACTCATTAATCACCCTAACTGTCAAAAAGTTTTTTCTAATATCTAATCTGTGTCTCCTCCCATTTAGTTTCATCCCATTGCTTCTAGTCTTTCCTTGTGCAAATGAGAATAAAGATGATCCTTCTACAATGTGACAGCCCTTGACATATTTGTAGACAGCTATTAAGTCTCCTCTCAGTCTTCTTTTTTGCAAGCTAAACATTCCCAAATCCTGCAACCGTTCCTCATAGGACATAGTTTGCAGACCAGTCACCATTCTGGTCGCTCTTCTCTGAACTTGCTCCAGTTTGTCTATGTCTTTTTTAAAATGTGGTGCCCAAAACTGTACACAGTATTCCAGATGAGGTCTGACCAAAGAGGAGTAAAGACCGATAATGACTTCACGTGATCTAGACTGTATGCTTCTGTTAATACATCCCAGAATTGTATTTGCCTTTTTTGCTGCTGCATCACACTGTTGACTCATGTTCAGTCTATGATCTATTAGAATACCTAAGTCTTTTTCACATGTACTGTTGCTTAGCTCTATTCCTCCCATTCTGTATATGCTTTTTTCATTTTTATTGCCCAGATGTAGTACTTTGCATTTTTCCCTGTAAAAAACCATTCTGTTGTTTGCTGCCCACTGCTCCAGTTTATTTAGGTCTTTTTGAATCCTCTCTCTCTCTTCTCTAGTATTAGCTATCCCTCCTAGCTTTGTGTCATCAGCAAATTTAATCAGTTTACCCTCAATTCCTTCATCTAAATCATTGATAAAGATGTTGAACAATACAGGTCCCAGGACGGAACCCTGTGGTACCCCACTTGAGACATTCATCCAGCTGGATGTGAAGCCATTTACAACCACCCTTTGAGTCCGATCACTAAGCCAGTTATGAATCCACCTAACAGTTGCCTGGTCCATTGCATACTTGGTCATTTTTTTAATAAGGATGGTGTGAGATACTTTGTCAAATGCTTTGCTGAAGTCAAGATATACTATATCTACAGCATTTCCCTGATCCACCCAGTCAGTGATTCTGTCATAGAAGGAAATTAAGTTAGTCTGACATGACTTGTTAGTTACAAACCCATGCTGACTCTGGTTAATCACTTCATTCTTATCCATGTACTTACATACATGTTGTTTAATAATTTGTTCAAAGATCTTTCCTAGTATAGAAGTCAGACTCACCGGCCTATAGTTCCCTGGGTCCACCTTCTTCCCCTTTTTGAAGATAGGAACAACATTTGCTCTTCTCCAGTCTTCTGGGACTTCTCCTGTTCTCCAAGAATTTTCAAAGATTATGGAGAGTGGTTCTAAAATTTCTTCTACGATCTCCTTCAGTACTCTGGGGTGTAATTCATCTGGACCTGGAGACTTGAACTCATTTATGTTAGCTAAATATTCCCTCACAATCTTTCTGTTTACAGATAACTTGGATTCTTCTATTCCTTTGAAAGGACAGTGAAGATCAGTTGATGTTACATTTTCTTTCTGAGAGAAAACAGATGCAAAATAGGAATTAAAAAGTTCGGCCTTCTCAACATCCTCTCTTACCATTTCTCCATTTTCATCCTGTAAAAATCCTATAGCATCTTTGACTTTTCTTTTACTTTTGACATACCCCCAAAATTCTTTTTTATTGCTTTTGACATATCTTGCAAGCCTTAATTCATTGTCAGCTTTAGCTAACCTGATACGTGCCCTGCAGGATCTGCAGACTGCATTATAATCTTCTTTAGATATGCCTCCCTCTTTCCATTTAATAAACATTTCTTTCTTTCTTTTTAGCATGTGTTTAAGTTCTGTGTTCATCCATCCTGGTTTCCTTAAATGCTTCCCATTCTTCCTACTTTTCGGGATTGTTAACGACTGTGCTTTGAGAATCTCATTTTTAAAAATTTCCCATCCTTCCTGGACAATTTTGTCCTTAAGGACATCCAGCCATTGGATCCCTCCTATTCTCTTTCTGAGTCTCTTAAAATCTGCCTTTCTAAAATCTAACCTTGAAGTTTGAGTCTTCACATGTCTTCCTCCTCTAGTTATCCAAAATTCTATAATAGCATGATCGCTGCCTCCTAGGGTCCCAGCCACCTTTACCTCCTCAACCATTTCCTCCCTGTTTATAAGGATTAGATCCAAAGTAGCAGATCCCCTTGTTTTCTCCCCTACCTTTTGGAAGATAAAGTTGTCAGCAAGAGAGGATAAGAATTTGCTTGACCTGTTAGTTTTACTTGAGAGAGATTCCCAACAAATGTCTGGATAGTTGAAATCTCCCATGACCACTACGTCATATTTTTTGGAGAACTTGGTCATTTGATACATAAAGAGTTCATCCATATCTTCAGCTTGCCCAGGTGGCCTGTAGTAAATGCCTACAATGGTGTCCTTTCCGTTGTTCTCTCCTTTTATTCTTACCCAAACAGTTTCCACAGAACTCCCAGTCTCTGAAGTTCAATCTCTGTGCAGATATACGCTTTTCTAACATACAATGCGACACCTCCTCCTCGTTTATCAAGTCTGTTTCTCGCAAATAAGTTGTATCCTTTTAGCCTTTTATTCCAATCATGTGTATCGTCCCACCAAGTTTCAGTGATTCCAATGACATCATATTTCTTTTCCTGCATTAGTAGTTCCAATTCTCCTTGTTTGTTGCCCATGCTTTGTGCATTTGTATAAAAACATTTTAGTTTGTGATTGGTTTCTCTTCCTCCCATATTTTTATTATTTAAATTGTTTTGTCTTTGTTCTTCCTTTCCACTTCCAGTAGCAGAGATCTCAATAGTATTTGTCAGCTGTATGGCTTTTTCTGGCCTTTTGCTTCCCTTCCCACATTGTTCTAGTTTAAAGCTCTCCTGATGAGTGTAGCAAGGCGACTTCCAAATACATGTTTTCCAGTCTTCGTAAGGTGCACCCCATCTCTAGCAAGTAGTCCATCGTATAGGTAATTCATTCCGTGATCCAGAAATCCAAATCCTTGTTGACGGCACCATCGACGTAGCCAGTTGTTCACCTGTAGAATCTTATTCCACCTCATTGTTCCATGGCCATCCACTGGGAGGATGGATGAGAAGACCACCTGCGCTCCCAATTCTTTCACTTTCTTGCCTAAGTCTTCAAAGTCACTGCAGATGGTTTCCAGGTCCTTTCTTGCGGTGTCATTTGTCCCCACATGTATTAGCAGGAATGGGTAGTGATCTGTAGGTCTGAAGAGTCTTGATATCCTGTCAGACACATCTTTAATTTTTGCTCCTGGAAGACAGCACATTTCTCTTGAGGTTATGTCTGGTCTGCAGATAGCGGCCTCTGTTCCTCTTAACAGGGAATCCCCCATGACCACCACTCTCCGTTTTTTCTTCACAACATATTACCACCACATAGTGACAGAATAATACCACATACTGTACAAGAGAGAAATGCTGCCACACCGTGACCAGAACACATTATCAGCATATAGAGACCAAATAATTCCACATACAAGGGAGAAATACTGCCACACCGTGACCAGACCACATACTGACTGAATAATACCACATACAGGGATAAATACAGCCACACCATGACTGGACCACATATTACGACATAGTGACCGAATATTACAATACTGATCATTAATAAAAAACACAATACTAACAATACTGTTATTACCACCAGTTACATTATACACAGGAGCTCTGTTTATAGTATACAGTGTATAGTGTAAGTGTACAGGTAATGCAGTGACTCACCAATGACTATTTATTTATTTTACTCACTTATATAGCGCCATTAATTCCACAGCAGTTTACAGACATTATCGACACTGTCCACATTGGGGTTCACAATCTAGATTCCCTATCAGTATGTCTTTGGAATGTGGGAGGAAACCGGAGAACCCGACGGAAACCCGCGCAAACACAGGGAGAACATACAGACTCCTTGCAGATGTTGTCCTTGGTTGGATTTGAACCCAGGACCCCAACACTGCAAGGCTGCAGTGCTAACCATTGAGCCACCGTGCTGCCCTGGGAGCTCTGTATATAGTGCATAGGTAATAGTGATCACTAGTTACATTATACACAGGAGCCCTGTATATAGTATATAATGTAAGTGTACAGGTATCATACGGACTTACCAATGACGTCTCTATTTGAAGTCTTTCATCTTCGCTTTTCTTCTTTATCTGGCACAGACCGCCATCACTTCTTCCAGCCAGGACTTGTCTATGCAGAAAATAACATATAGTTGTAAATAGCTGATCACTTCTAGAGCACATTCCCCACTTTTTCCCCGACTTATACACTATGCCAGATGAAGAAAAAAGGTGACAGTGCTGTCCTGCACAGTAACAGGATCTCCCTTTTGTTTCCCCCATGGAAAACAGTATTCTAAAATGTAAATTATATTACAGCAGTAATGTTCCCAAATTGCCCCCGACAGCAATTATGTCCATCCACTTGCCACCATAAACTAATAATGTAGGTTCCTCATTTTGGCCTCCATACAGTAATTAAGTCCCTCACCTTGGCCCCTTTAATTAATAATGTCACCCATCTTGGGTCCCCATGTCCCTGGCCCCGCATCATGCCGCATCCACAAAAGAAGAAAAAAAAAATTCTTCATACCTATGTGTGCTCCCGGCGTCCTCCCAAAATAGTTACTGACCTATAGATGCCAGAGGCTGATGTCCGTGCGCCCGTCGAGGTCACTTTCATGTGCTGCTTACAATGGGCACATTGATGTCAGCTGGCGGCCATGTTAACCATTGCGGTGCAGACTTTCTGCACCGCAATACATTTCAACTGAACGGGCGTCCTCGGACGCACAGTCAGTTGAAACCAGCTGGCCCCCTTTAGCTCCTGCTCGGGGGCCCATCGAGGACCCAGACCCACTTGAGAATCGTCCGGTGTCCAGGTGCTCCAGTCCAACCCTGGTTATATGTCAGGTTTTACTAATGTAAAATGTATTAAAATTTGCTGCATTTTTTAAGACTGGTACTACTACTGACACATAAGATATTTGAAATTTAGTCTAAAAATTTGTGACTTATTTAAGATCAATTGCAGAACTAGTGATTGAAGTGTAAGGGAAAGGACAGATGGTGAAGTTCAGAGGCAGTCTGGATCTGGTTTTCCGAATGCAGTTTTTGCATCAAATAACATGCTGTTCACTGTGTTTTGGACTACATGTTGTTTATCAAGGCCATTAGCACTGCTTTTACACATTTCTTGAAGTTACCTATTAAATGTGTGTCATGTAGGCACTTATTAAAATTTTTTAGAGGTGTGAAACAATTTCTAACACTTACACTGCAGCCACAACATGTCAAAGCAGCATATTTTTTTGCCATAACTTGAAAATCATGCCAAAAACGCTGCTATCTAACCACAAAAAAACTGCACCATAACTGCAATATTTGAACGCAGCCTAATACATGAGACTAATAATGTCGTAGAAAGCAAGTAACAGAACTTCTGCTGACAGTATTGTTAATAAACAGATTTTGGGCGCATCCAGGCCAGTTTATGGTGTACAATTAGGCTGGGGCTATATGGACACTATGGCCATGGCAAATATATCAATCCAAAAAAGGATGGAAGATCCAGCACGTCAAAAGTATTACACTTTATTAGACTTATTCGATAAAATTAGTAACAGGTTATGAGTAAAAAGCAGAGCGCTTTGAAACACGTCGACCATGATCTTCTCTAAAGAGATGTATATTTTTCTGTGGACTTTTTCACACATTGTCCCTGTTACTAATTTTCTGAAAGTCTAATTAAGTGCAATACTTTTGACGTCCTGGATGTGCCCTCCTTTTTTGGATTGCTATATTTGCTGTGGATTTAGAATCTTGTGCATGCACTAGGACTGGTGAGCTGGTTATCTAATTTATGCTGCTATAGCCTTGACACATGTCATATGGCCAAAGATCGTTCTGTACTGCTGCTACATTGTAATGTAATGCAGATGAATGGGGGACCGCAACACGGACGGAAGTTGGAATCCGTTGGATTTTGCATGTTGCGGCTTCAGTAACTTGCTGCAAACCCATTCGCCTGCATTACACTGCGATGTAGCGGCGGCATAGAGAGATCTTTGGCTGTGTGACCTTTGTCATGACCATAGTTGCTGTGAGCCTCAGCCTTCATCAATGCAGCAAGTGTATAGATTTTCAGAGCAGATCACCAACGATCATTGTCAGTAGGATCCACCCTAACAGTCTATATTGCATGTATGCCATAGGAAGCCAGCTCTGAATGGCCTCACCCCAACTGTAAACCTTTCACATTTTTATCATCCAGCAGAATCATCTTCTATTGTTTTCAAGCGATTGTTACTTTTATCTCTGATTCTTGTAACATAAGGCACAGTAAACATACCCTGCCAACTCCATGGACCAGAGATTTCTAAGTCACTTTTATTATTTAGAGTTATTATTTTTTATTATAGCGCCATTTATTCCATGAGTTATTCTTTGTTTATGGGACACATGGTTTCTGTTAAACTATTCTATTCATTTACTTTTTTATCCATCATAATCATGCTTATGGCTGGCTTCCATCATATTTATCTTTTATTAGATTTCAATGCTGGAAATATATAACGAAGGTGTGCATGATCTTCTCTCTCAAAATGGAAACAAACCGCTTGAGATCAGGTCTCAGGGAAAAGTAGTGACACTTCCTGGATTAACAGAAATGGAAGTTATGAATGAAGATGATATCAAAAAAATAATCTCATATGGAGAGAAAAACAGAACAGTGGCATCTACAAAAATGAACACAGAAAGGTAACATTTACATACGCTGACAATTCATTGTCATCCATTCTATTTTTCTTTGTAATGGACATTATTAAATGTAAGAAATTACTTGTGATGAAGCCTTTTGTCCTATGTGCTATGCTTCCTTAAGACAAGGGGGCGCCATTCTTTGATGCGGTTATGTATGCAAGAAGTTGGCCCAGTAATGAGAATTAAGCTTCCTATAGAGACAACAAGTGACAAAGTGCTAAGTGAAAGGGTGTATAACAAATGCATCATATATGACAATAGAAAATACTTTCATTTTTAGCAATTTTATCACTAGAGCGTTAGGAAAGCTGCTGCCATGTAGTCCTCCATATTTATGAGCGCTGTATAACTCTATCCCCATCACAGATTGGCAGCTTTGTGCCTGTGCACAGTAAGCTGTCAATCAGTGGTGTGGGCAGGGGTATACAGAGCTCAGAATTCAGAGAACTGGGAGATCTGCAGCACAGAAAAGTGATTTTATCACAACTGCATCAAGCAGCCCAGTAAGTGACACATCACTGGAATCAGGGCCTCTGCCCCTACACCATGCTGCTCTCAGATTACATAGCAAAAAAAAAACGGGTGACATATTCCCTTTAACCCCTTCATCCCCGAAGGTTGTTTGCACGTTAATGACCGGACCAATTTTTACAATTCTGACCACTGTCCTTTATGAGGAATAACTCTGGAACGCTTCAAAGGATCCCACAGATTCGGAGATTGTTTTTTTGTGACATATTGTACTTCAATTTATTCGATATCACTTGTGTTTATTTCTGAAAAATAAAAATGGAAATTTGGCTTAAATTTTGAAAGTTTCGCAATTTTCAAACTTTGAATTTTCATGCCCTTAAATCAGAGAGATATGTCACACAAAATAGTTAATAAATAACATTTCCCACATGTCTACTTTACATCAGCATAATTTTGGAACCAACATTTTTTTTTGTTACGAAGTTATAAGGGTTAAAAGTTGACCAGCGATTTCTCATTTTTCCAACAAAATTTACAAAACAATTTTTTTTTTTTTTTTTTTAGGGACATCACATTTGATGTCACTTTGAGGGGTCTATATGACAGAAAATACCCCAAAGTGACACCATTCTAAAAACTGCACCTCTCATGGTGCTTAAAACCACACTTGGGATCTTATTAACCCTTCAGGTGCTTCACAGGAATTTTTGGAATGTGGAAGAAAAAAATGAACATTTAACTTTTTTTCACAAACATGTTACTTTAGACCCAATTTTTTTTTATTTTTGCAAGGGTAACAGGAAAAAATGGACACCAAATTTTGTTCTGCAATTTCTGCTGAGCACGCGGATACCCCACATGTTAGGGAAAAGCACTGTTTGGGCGCACTGCAGGGTTCGAAAGGGAAGCAGTACCATTTGACTTTTTTAATGTAAAATTTACTTGAATAATTAGTGGACACCATGTTGCGTTTGGAGAGCCCTTGATGTGCGTAAACAGTGTAAACCCCCTAAAAGTGACACCATTTTGGAAACTACACCCCTCAGGGAACATATCTAGATGTGTGGTGAGTACCTTGAACCCCCAGGTGCTTCACAGAAATTTATAACATTGAGCCGTAAAAAAAAAGTCAATTTTTTCCCACAAAAATGTTTTTCGGCCCCCAATTTTGCGTTTTCATAAGGGTAACAGGAGAAATTGCACCAAAACATTTGTTGTGCAATTTCTCCTGAGTAAGCAGATGCCCCATATGTGGGGAAAAACAACTGTTTATGTGCACAGCAGGGTTCGGAAGGGAAGGAGCGCCATTTGACTTTTTGAATGTAAAATTTGCTGGAATAATTAGCGGACTCCATGTCGCGTTTGGGGAGCCCCGGATGTGCCTAAACAGTGGAAACCCCTCACAAGTGACCCCATTTTGGAAACTACACCCTCAAGGATTTTAATGTACCAAAAAAAGAACCAGACTTTGATATAAATCATGCTAACTCCATTATTAAGCATTTTACTTCGAGAGACAGAGTAATTACACATGCAGCAATTTTTATGAAAAAGTATAAATCCATTTATTTTACATATATGCTGACAAACAATTAAAAACAATTATTTAGCAGACAGTGAGCCATAGTAAATAATGAACCGATCAATTGGGGTGGTTTGCAGGTTTACAAATATATATCCTGAGTGGTATTAACATCAGTTAAATCACATTGTAGTAAACAGTTTAACACCAGTCTTTTTAGTAATCAGAAGGGCTTTATCTTCCCCTCTCCACGGGAGGTGGCAAACAGAGCAGAGAAAACACAAGTCACAGTTTAACAGCACACCATTATGTGTATATATATCTCAGTCTATGCCTCAGGTGCAATCATAAATACAGGCTGCAGACTATCAATGCTCATGTGCCCAGTACACAGTTACCCTGTGCTGAAATCTCAGACCCCAGTTAGTGTCACCTCACTGAATCAAGCAAGAATATCTCATTTTGTGGTGTTAGCAGTGTTGAATCATGCTATTACCAGTCAGGAAGGCTGTTAGGACCCACTTACCACGTGACCCCTGGCCCCAATGCGCATTTCGCACTAGCTTCCTCAAGGGGGCGTGGCTACAGGCTCAGCCAATCACTCTTTTATGTCGGGCTAAGATATCAGGTGCTTCAATCTGTCCAATGCCGACTAGAAGACGGCGCATGCATTCAGCCCCTCCTACCCTCCCCCCACCGTCCCTCGCTCCTCAACCACGCATATCTGGACATCAGGATTAAGTCACCTGCGTCCAGCATGGATACTGACAGCCATGGACTGTGGAGAGGGAGGGGGCGCAAGGCACGCGCACCTAATCAGGAACAGGAGAGAGAGAGCACTGTAAACAAAGGTTAACCCTATAGAGTCTGTTTTGAGGCCGAGTGCCAGAGAATCAGATCTTAAAGGAGAACACACAGAGAATCTCTATAAAACATTCCTCAATCTGCTTATTACATTTTCAAATGTCAATGTGCAGACCGGCATGACATGAGTCTTGCAGAACCCAAAACCTTATAAATTAACTACTTTTTTAGTAAACTTTATTATTACATTACCTACTGGGCTTCTGCAAAACAATGTCTGCCAGTCTGCACTCACATAGTTCCTTCAAATAGGAGTCATGCAGACTTTATATGGGATTTCAGTTTCTTTAGTGCTCTGTCTTTCATATTCAACATGTGGAATCATCAGAATGAATTGACATTCGGCCTGAAAATAATAAGGGCAATTTGATTAGAGCCCGAATATACATAAAATGAGAGAATGTGCTCAGAGAAGACAAACAGGTTAAAAAATATTTTTTTAAAATAAAATGGTTTTGTTAAAAACCAAGGCAATTTTCATAAATTTCAATTGACCAAAGGGTGCTGCTGATGTGGAGTATTTTAGTAGAACATGGGCCCTAGAGAAAACTATTATAGAAAGGGAGAAAAGCTAAAAGCTTCATTCAAACCCATGGGGGCTCTAGTTCCCAGAACGTAGATCCATTTACATTCCCGTTGTGCTAAGATTTTTCTAATATCGCCCCCTCTAATACCCAACTGGACATGTTCTATACCTCTTACTTTCAAACTTTTGGGATTACTCCCATGTTCCAGTTTGAAGTGTCGTGGGATAGTTTTTAATTCTTCAATGTTATCCTGTGTCTTGGAGGCTATTATATCAAGCACGTGTTCACGGGTTCTGATTTTAAGTTGGCGTGTTGTTAAGCCTATATAAATTTTGTTGCAGTTACAGGTGGCGTAGTATATCACTTGTGACGTATTGCAGGTTATCCTCTGTCTAATAAAAAATTCCCTACTACCATCAGATGTTGAGAAAGTCTTTGTTCTTACGATGTTGCAACAGGCCACGCAGGCGCCGCATGGGTAACAGCCATTACTCGGTGGTCCTAAGTTAAACAGACTGCATTTTGCTGGAGTATAGTGACTCTTTACTAGGATATCTCTCAAATTTTTACTCCTCCTGGAGGTCATCTGTGGATTTTTAGACAACACTCCGGAAAAAGATGGTTCAGTCTGTAGAACTGGCCAATGTTTTTCCAGAACAGATCTCATGGTCTGCCATTCTGAGTTATACGTTGAAATAAATCTTATGGTGCCTCCCCTACCGGCGCCTACTTGGGTCGGCCGCAACAACGCATCACGTGACACCCCTTTTGCTCTATTATAGCCGTGTTTTATTGTTCTTTTACTATACCCACGTTCTGAGAATCTCAAGGATTTTATTAAGGGGTATAGTGAATTTTGAATCCAGAGGTACAACACAAAATTTGATAACATTAGGTCATCATATTGAATATGTTGTCATTAGTCTTGAGCTACTTGAGTTTGCATCGGGTACCTGGGTATGCACCAAGTATCGCGGGTGCTTGAGTAACAAGCTCAATTCCCCACCCCACATGTTTCAAGGTTGTAAGTCCGTGTATAACAGCCACGGAACATATGGGGCGGTGACTCAAACATGTCACTCGAGACTACGCCCCGCATGTTAGACACCCAAAAAAAAAAACATGAGGGGATCGTTCGTGCATGGCAAACGATCCCAGCAACGTTTTTTTTGGGTGCAAAGCATATGGGGCAGAGACTTGAGCATGTCATTCGAACACCCATGATACTGGGTGCATACCCAAGCACCCGATGCAAACTCAAGTAGCGAGCACTTGAGCTCAACACTAGTCGCCATATCGTCATTTTTTTTCTTTACATTTGAAAAAATTCAAACCCCAACACAAACCTAATCCTGACCCTAGTACAACCCTACCACAACCCTAATCCTATCCAGAGGGATCCATTCACTATAATGAGGCAGCAGAGTTACTCTGGACTTTGTCTGACCTCTGTTTAGCGGTGTCCTTTTTTTTCATAGGTTCACAAAACTGTGGTCGACGGCACTTTTATGCACACCTAATAAAAAGATGGACACCGTGGGATCACAGGCCAGTCAGCGTCCACGGTGCCTCCATCTTCCATCGGGGGTTCCGTCTGAATCACGTATTTCAGAGATTTACACGGAAACCCAGGAGTAAGCACTCAGTGCAGAGTGCAGGATAAATGTGAGCAGAGCCTTACTGCGATCTTTGGGAGTCAGAATGAACAAATCAGTAGCAGGTGAAGAATTGGTTTTATTTATTTTTTACGCCTTTCCTCGTGCGGTGTATAAGTGATTAGACGACTTTATTCTTCGGGTCGGCGCGATTACAGCGATACCAGATTCATATCGGGTTTTTATGTTTGGCAGCTGTGACACACTAAAACATGTTTTTTTTTTGCGAAGACTAGTTTTTGCATCGCCATATTTTGAGAGATATAATTTTTCCATATTTTGGCCGACATGTCATGTAAGGGCTTGTTTTTTGCGGGACAAGTTGATGTTTTTATTGGTACCATTTTAGGGCATGTGACTTTTTTTATCACTTTTTATTCCGATTTTTGTGAGGCAGAATAAAAAAAACCCCAACAATTCAGGAATTGTTTTTCTGTTTTTTTTTTTTTTTTTAATGCTGTTCCGCGTGTGGTAAAATTGATAAGGCAGATTTATTCTTCGGGTCAGTACGAATACAACAATGCCACATTTATTTATTTCTTTTTTTTATGTTTTGGCGCTTTTACACAAAAACAATTTTATAGAAAAAATAATTTTTTTTGCATAGCTTTATTTTGAGAGCTATATATTTGCCGGCTGATGGAGCTGTATGGCAGCTTGTTTTATGCGGGACAAGATGTTTTCAGTGGTACCATTTTTATTTACATTCATCTTTTTGATTGCGTTTTATTAAATTTTTTGTTCGGCGGTACGATGATAAAGCACCATTTTTTTTTTACTGTGTTCACTAAAGGGGTTAACTACCGTGTTATTCGGACTATAAGACGCAGTGGACCATAAGACGCACCTAGGTCTTAGAGGATGAAAATAGAAAAAAAAATGAAGCAAAAAATGTGGTCATGATGCACTGTTAAGGGGGGGGGGGGGGGGGGTTGTGCTGACACTGTTATAGGGGTAATGTCCCCCAATTCTGTTAATATTCCCCATCCTGGTATATATGGCCCCCTAATCCCCATCCTGATATGCATGGCACCCCTCATCCCCATCCTGATATGCATGGCACCCCTTGATTCCCCTCTTGGTATGCATGACACCCCTCATCCTGGTATGTATGGCACCCCTTGATCCCCATCCTGGTATGCTAGGCACTTCTCATCCTGGTATGCATAGAACCCCTCATCCCTCTTCCTGGTATGCATGGCACCACTCACCCTGGTATGTATGGCACCCTTCATCCCCCTCTTCCTGGTATGTATGGCACTCCTTATCTCTTATACTGGTATGCATGGCACCCTTGATCCCCATCCTGGTATGCATGGCACCCCCTGATCTCTATCCTGGTATGCAAGGCACCCCCTGATCTCCATCCTGGTATGCAAGGCACCCCCTGATCTCCATCCTGGTATGCAAGGCACCCCCTGATCTCCATCCTGGTATGCAAGGCACCCCCTGATCTCCATTCCTGGTATGCAAGGCACCCCCTGATCCCCACCCTGGTATGCAAGGCACCCCTGATCTCCATCCTGGTATGCTTGACACCCCCTGATCCCCATCATGCTGCACACATAAAAAACAATTATACTCACCTCCTCTCTGCTCCAGCGCTGCGTCCTGCTCTGCTGCCGACACTCTGTGTGAGCCGTGCATGGCGTTACTGCCATGCGCCCTCACACAGTATGCAAATGCTGTGCCGGAATAGTCACTGCTCCCCGCGCAAGAACTATGTGCGTGGGGAGCAGTGACCATTCACTCACCTTAACAGCGTGCACACTGTACCTGCAGCGCGGCTCCTGCTGCAGCCGGTGGTCACGTGTGCCCGCTATTAAAGACCATGAATATTCACTACAACCCATGGGAGTGGATTGTAGTGAATATTCATGGTCTTTAATAGCGGGCACACAGACCGCAGAGCGGCAGCAGGAGCTAGGTGCGCGCTATTGAGGAAAATGAATATTCATTGCTCTCCACGCCCATGGGCATGGGAAGCAGTGAATATTCATTTTCTGTAGCAGCGGGCACAGCTAGGCTGAAGCAGGCGGCTGCTGCCTCCTGTGCCCCGCTCATCCCCCGCTGCCACCACCCACAGCCATAGGTATAGAGTACGGGGCACAGTTTAGACAATAAGACGCACCCCCCAGTTTCCTCCAAAATTTTGGAGGAAAAAAGTGCGCCTTATAGTCCGAAAAATACGGTAGTTATTTTACTTTCTTTTTTTCATATTTATTTATGGGTGCTATTATAATATTTATATATATATATATATATATACATATACATATACATATACATACACACACACACACACACACACACACACACACACACACACTACACTTCAAAAGTTTGGGGTCACCCAGACAATTGTGTTTTCCATGAAAACTCATACTTTTATTTATCAAATGAGTTGCAAAATGATTAGAAAATATAGTCCAGGCATTGACAAGGTTAGAAATAATGATTTTTATTAGAAATAATTATTTCTCCTTCAAACTTTGCTTTCATCAAAGAATGCTCCCTTTGCAGCAATTACAGCATTGCAGACCTTTGGCATTCTAGCTGTTAATTTGCTGAGGTAATCTTGAGAAATTTCCCCCATGCTTCCTGAAGCCCCTCCCACAAGTTGGATTGGCTTGATGGGCACTTTTTGCGTACCATACGGTCAAGCTGCTCCCACAACAGCTCAATGGGGTTGAGATCTGGTGACTGCGCTGGCCACTCCATTACAGATAGAATACCAGCTGCTTGCTTCTTCCCTAAATAGTTCATGCATAATTTGGAGGTGTGCTTTGGGTCATTGTCCTGTTGTAGGATGAAATTGGCTCCAATCAAGCGCTGTCCACAGGGTATGGCATGGCGTTGCAAATGGAGTGATAGTCTTCCTTATTCAAAATCCAATTTACCTTGTACAAATCTCCCACTTTACCAGCACCAAAGCAACCCTAGACCATCACATTACCTCCACCATGCTTAACAGATGCCGTCAGGCACTCTTCCAGCATCTTTTCAGTTGTTCTGCGTCTCACAAATATTCTTCTGTGTGATCCAAACACCTCAAACTTTGATTCGTCTGTCCATAAAACTTTTTTCCAATCTTCCTCTGTCCAATGTCTTTGTTCTTTTTCCCATATTAATCTTTTCCTTTTATTAGCCAGTCTCAGATATGGCTTTTTCTTTGCCACTTTGCCCTGAAGGCCAGCATCCCGGAGTCGCCTCTTCGCTGTTGACATAGTACACGCAAAACGCAGTGTCAATTTAATGAAGCTGCCAGTTGAGGAGCTGTGAGGCGTCGATTTCTCAAACTAGAGACTCTAATGTACTTGTCTTGTTGCTCAGTTGTGCAGCGGGGTCTCCCACTTCTCTTTCTACTCTGGTTAGAGCCTGTTTGTGCTCTCCTCTGAAGAGAGTAGTACACACCGTTGTAGGAAATCTTCAGTTTCTTGGCAAATTCTCGCATGGAATAGCCTTCATTTCTAAGAACAAGAATAGACTGTCGAGTTTCACATGAAAGTTCTCTTTCTCTGGCCATTTTGAGAGTTTCATGGAACAAACAAATGTAATGCTCCAGATTCTCAACTAGCTCAAAGGAAGGTCAATTTTATAGCTTCTCACATCAGCCAAACCATTTTCAGCTGGGCTAACATACTTGTGCAAGGGTTTTCTAAACATCCATTAGCCTTCTTACACAGTTAGCAAACACAATGTACCATTAAAACACTGGAGTAGTGGTTGTTGGAAATGGGCCTCTATACACCTATGTAGATATTGCAATAAAAACAAGACGTTTTCAGCTAGAATAGTCATTTACCACATTAACAATGTATAGAGTGTATTTCTGATTCATTTAATGTTAGCTTCATTGAAAAAAAATGCTTTTCTTTCAAAAATAATGAAGCTTCTAAAAGACCCCAAACTTTTGAACGGTAGTGTATATACATATATTTCTTCATATTTTTACAACTTTTTTTACTTAGTCCCACTATGGGACTTTCACTTTCTGCAGGCTGATCGTAGTTCTAAGATGGATGCGGGATCACTGCTATACCTTGTAACTGGCAGTGCTGTAGACAGAAGTTACTTTGATCATGCACTGCACATGATCAAAGTAACTTACTGGGGCCTGGTGACCCGGATGTCATGATGACATTGGGTCACCATGGCATTGATGGGGACCCTGCGCTGACAGCGCAGGGTCTCCGATCCAAGAGCAGAGGTGTTTTTGTCCCTCTGCTCACTCACTAAATGCTTAGGGGGGGTTAAAGTGCCGGGAGCAGTGCGGGCACCGCTCCTGGCACTGAGTGCCGGGTGTCAGCTGTCAGCTTGTGTGCAGGCACGATCGCCATGTCATAATAAAACGTACCTGATCCATAAGTACCAGGGCACAAGGACGTATTATTACGTATGTCAGAAAGGGGTTAAATTACATCTCAACATTATTCTGCCTGTATCTGCACTATTTCAGCGCTAGTTCCCACATTTTGGACATGACTTTTGTGGATAAAGTAATACAAACCATTAACTGTCATCCTTTTTATAAAGTGGTACAATTGTAATATACTGTATATACTTGCTAGAGTATTGAAGATGTGGTGAAACAATTAGCAAAATAATACAAAGTGTGGACTATTTCGAATCCCTTAAACTGCTGGAAGACTTATGACAAAAGTTTGATTTTGCCAACAATACTGCTAACATAACAGAAAAAATAAAGCTTTAATGATCCTCACTAATCCAGATGTTCCAAAGTGTTGATTTGGCTACTCCTAATATTTCTGCTATCTCTCTGATGGATTTCTTCATTTTTTCAGCCTAATGATGGTCTGTCCAATTACTTTTGGTCCCTTTAAAAAGAGGCAGCTACATATTAAAGAGCTGTAATTCCTAAACCCTTACTCCAATAAGGATGTGAATGCCCTTAAATTAAAGCGGATAGTCTGCACTTTAAGCCAATGTTGATTGTATAACTGTATCTTGCATACGTTTTGGTAAACTGCTAGCATGCAAAAACTGTCACTGTCCAAATATTTCTGGACTTAGTTGTATGTAAAAAAATGTCCATCTGAATGAAGCCTACAGTCAAATGTCCGCTTGGAGTACCCCTAAATGCAATTTCTACTGCAATTGACCCATCCTCTTTTTCCTTTTATTGGCGAGTAATGGCATATTGGTGTGCAGAACTTCATCGTCCCAGAACACCCTAACTTCAATCTTCATAATAGGAGAACTTGAAATAATGGTGCTCTGGTGCTAATTGAAATATGTGTTATCATATGGACATATATACAGAGATAGAGTGCAGGGCTGATGTTTGATCACGGAATTGCCCATAATTAATCCCGGCTGCACAATTAATCCAATGGCAGCACATTGACTTCGATTAAATTTACTACAAGGCAATTTTTAATCTCTTTGTTGAACAATCATCGCCTTTAAAAGATCAGGGCTGCAAATTAACTGAATAGTGTGAACCAGGAGAATAATTACTTACATTGCACTTAATAGAGGAACTATTATGCCTGAAGTTCATTCATCTTTTTAGCCATTGCGTACAACAAATTAACATTTAAAAGATGGTTTTGGGTGTAGTTGGGTGCGCATAATGAAACTGTAGAATAGTAATAGTTTTGAGTCACTTACCTGGTGCATTGTCATCTCAGGTTAGAACATCGAAACATACAAAACCTAATGCAAATATTTAGGCTGAGTTCACACGATGCGTTTTTCATGCGTTTCCGCTGCGTTTTTGCAGTTGCGTAAACGCCGCGGAAACGCATTAAAAACGCATGGTAGAAGGGCAGCAATGTTCCCCAATTGAAATCCGCATGTGCTGTGCCCATGATGCGGATTTTTCCGCAGCGGAAACGCTGCGGTCAAAAATCCGCAGCATGTCAATTAATTTTGCGGAAACGCTGCTCTTTTGCCGCCATTGACTTGCATTAGACCGCATGGAATCCGCATCACTGTATATGTTGATGCGCTTTTCATGCGGTCTAATGTGCGGATGGTACCCGGGTGTGGATGAGAGGACTCGCATCCAGACCCAGGTACCATTAAAAAAAAAATAAAATAAAAAATATATATATTCTCACCTTCTGACGGCCCGCGCAGCGTCCTGTCGGCTTCCCGGGCACTTCGCGGTTGAATGAAGGACCTTCGCTGACGTCAGAGTCATGTGACGGGTCACGTGGCGCTGACGTCGGAAGGTCCTAAAGTCTTCACTGCCGGCAGCCGGGACCGATGAAGCAGGACACCGGGAGCCATCAGAGGGTAAAGTATATATTTATTTTTTATTTTTTGACATTCACACACTATATAAATCCATGCCGGCTGCATGGATTTATATAGTGTAAAGTTGACAAGCACTTTCCAAGTGATGCTAAAATCGCTTGGGAAGCGCTTGTCAACCCGCATGCGGAAATGTAAGTGAAGAACGCTTCATTTCCGCATGTCCCTGGCAGGAAACCGCATGTACAATCCGCATGCGTTTTTTCCTGCCAGAGAGATGCAGAAACGCTCAGGAAAAAAATCCTGAGCATTTCTGCATCGTGTGCACATACCCTTATTCTTTTTCTTAAATTTCTTCTCATCTTCGCTTAATAAAATTTACTACCGCATAGTATATGAGCATTCGATTTTTGTCCACTGAACCAGAGAGTACTGCTGGGAAACGGGAGAGTCTATGGAGGGAGGGGCAAGTAAATAATGTTAAAGCACACCTGTCAGCAGGATTGTGCTCAGTAAACTACACACACTGTCAGGTGGGCGACATTACACTGATTAATATGATACCTTGGTTGATTAAATCAGTCCTATGGTTCTTGTGTAATCTTTACTTTCAGTTTGGAGATAATGATATGCTTGTGCTTTGGGGCCTGTGGGGTGGGCTCTATCTGGTGCTCTGCTTACATATTCATCAGTATGCTCTTATGACAGCTCACTGTGCCTTCACTGACCTGCCTCCTATTTTATATAATGCATCTAGTAGTGCGGGGCTAGGTAAAATACGAGGAAGGTCAGTGAAGGCACAGTGAGCTGTCATAAGAGCATACAGATGAATATGTAAGCTGAGCACCAAATAGAGCGCCCCCCAAAGGTCGACCCGAAGAACGAGAATATCATTATCTCCAAACTGAAAGTAAAGAGTACACAAGAACAACAGGACGGATTTCATCAACCAATGTATCATATTAATCAGTGTAATGTCGCCCACCTGGCAGTGTACAGTACAGACCAAAAGTTTGGACACACCTTCTCATTTAAAGATTTTTCTGTATTTTCATGACTATGAAAATTGTACATTCACACTGAAGGCATCAAAACTATGAATTAACACATGTGGAATTATATGCTTAACAAAAAAGCGTGAAACAACTGAAAATATGTCTTATATTCTAGGTTCTTCAAAGTAGCCACCTTTTGCTTTGATGACTGCTTTGCACACTCTTGGCATTCTCTTGATGAGCTTCAAGAGGTAGTCACCGGAAATGGTTTTCCCTTCACAGGTGTGCCCTGTCAGGTTTAATAAGTGGGATTTCTTGCCTTATAAATGGGGTTGGGACCATCAGTTGTGTTGTGCAGAAGTCAGGTGGATACACAGCTGATAGTCCTATTGAATAGACTGTTAGAATTTGTATTATGGCAAGAAAAAAGCAGCTAAGTAAAGAAAAACGAGTGGCCATCATTACTTTAAGAAATGAAGGTCAGTCAGTGCGAAAAATTGGGCAAAGTTTGAAAGTGTCCCCAGGTGCAGTTGCAAAAACCATCAAGCGTGTAACATCCCTGGCGGTGTGCTTGCATGGTGCACCACCTCCCTCCATGCAAGACCGCAATCTTACCTGTCAGTCCATGCTGCACTCTTTGCTCCAGTACCTGCTGTGTCCATGTCTCTTGTCTGATTGCTTAGGGCGTCGGCGCGGCTTTCTGCTTGTTTCTTATAGCTACTGTGTGCACAGTCCTAATGCGTCCCCAGCCTATTGCTGTGAGTCACTGGATACTTAAACCCCCTCCACCCAGTAGGAGGTGCCTGAGCAACACTTTCACTCAGTTTGTCTTTTGCAACTGAGTTGCCAGGTCTTGTCCTGTATCTAGTCTGTTCTGCCACCCTGGGGGCTGAGTACCCAGGGCCGCTACCTGTACCTCTGACTTTTAGTCTGTTTCCGCCACCCTGGGGACTGAGTTCCCAGGCTCGTTCCTGTATCTTGTTCCCGGTTCAGTTCCTGTCTGAACAGTGTCCTGGCCCGTTACTTGTTTCTCTCTATGTCCGTACCTTCCCTTTTCCTGCAGTGTCTGAACCTGCACCTAACTCCAACTCGTTGTCTCTGTACTTCTGCTTGTGAGTTTTGTGTCCACTCGCTACTTCATTGTAAGTACCTTGTGTGTATCTGGTTCTGCTTGTCCCCTTTCCCTGCCTCTGTATCTACCTCCTGTGTTCTAACCATCTTCCTGTATTTTCCAGTCTGTTCCATGTGAACAGAGCCCTGTCCTGTCGGCCTTCACCTTCTGCTCTGTTCTGCTCTGCTTGTTCACCGCTCCGGCGGTTCCGCTCTTCCCGCTTGTTTACCGCACCTGCGGTTCTGTTCTGCTCTGCTTGTTCACCGCACCTGCGGTTTTGCTTCGCTCTGCTTGTTCACCGTACCTGCGGTTTTGCTCCGCTCTGCTTGTTCACCGTACCTGCGGTTTTGCTCCGCTCTGCTTGTTCACCGTACCTGCGGTTTTGCTCCGCTCTGCTTGTTCACCGTACCTGCGGTTTTGTTCTGCTCTGCTTGCTCACCGCACCTGCGGTTTTGCTCCGCTCTGCTTGTTCACCGCTCCTGCGGTTTTGCTCCGCTCTGCTTGTTCACCGCTCCTGCGGTTTTGCTCTGCTAGTCCATCGCACCTGCAGCTCTGTTCCTGTATCCCAGTCTGTGCTGGTCCCTATCCAGCCTGCGTTCATACCTGCCAGTATCTGCCTGTCTGCATTCCAGCCGTGCCTGTCAGCACCCGCCTGTCTGCATACCAGCTGTGCCTGCCAGTACCCACCTGCCTTCATACAAGCCGTGCCTGCTAAGTACCCACCTGCCGTCATACCAGCCGTGCCTGCCAGTACCCACCTGTCTGCATACCAGCTATCCTGCCTGTTCCTGCATTCCCCGGTGTGGGTCAACAGCTGTGACCGGGGTCTGACTTGGAGTAGCACCTCGTCCCTCTGCTCGGTTCCTCCCTGGTTCACGGAGTCGACTGAGCCGCCGTGCGATCCTCGTCGGACCGGGTTGATATTTAGTTACGCCCCTCCAGGCACTCCTCGGTTCATGGTCCAGTGGGATCACTAATCACGCTCACGCCAGTCAGTCCGGGCGAGAGCGTAACAGTTTGCTCAGGCCACGGTTCCCGTTGAGCCCCACGGCCCTTCGCTCTCAGAGACATTTGAATCCTTGTCTGGTGAATACGTGCACCAAAAAATTTTTTTTTTCTCAAGCTGAGGTCCAGGCAATTTATGCACCAGCCCAAATGGAGCTATCAGCACTCGTTCCTGCGGATCCACCACAGTACTATGGGGATCCAAAACGAAGCCGTGCGCTTGTGGAGCAATGTATGCTGCATTTCAAATTCTATGCTCACTATTTTCCCACTGATCGGGTGAAAGTAGCATTCATGATGTCCTACTTAGCGGGTGATGCCTTGAATTGGATCACCCCCCTATGGGAAGCATGGGATCCTATCGTCTTTGACCTGCAAGCCTTCCTGGTGGCCTTTCTAATGGTCTTCGATGACCCTAACCCTGAGGCTTCTGCTAAAGCTTCCCTTCCTAGTATCCCGGAGCAGCCCAGATGGGTAATGTGTGTAGGTAGCCTACCAGTTCTCTAGCCTGAAGAGACTGCTGCCCACACAGGATGACAATGCTCCACAGAATACTTTCCTTCCCAACCTCAAGAGGCAGTCCAGATGTGCAAGGCGTAGAGGTAAATCGTCACGCCAGGTTCTGTCCTCCCAAAGACCTCCTGTTCCCCAGCCTGTAGAAGCAGCTCTCCGCACAGAATCCATGAAGGATGACTATGTTCGTCAGGCAAAGCAGAGGCCAGAACTCAGTCACAAAATCGGATTGCGGTCCCGCTGCGGTTGTTTGGGACCCCCTGACGGTCTTTGTCCAGCAAAGCTTGGAGAATCCCAAGACATTAGGCCTGTAGGAGAGGCTGCCCTTGGCGTTAGTGTTTCCTCTCCACAGATGACCATGACTGTCTCCGTGGCAAGTGAAGGCCTCAGATTAACCAGAAGTTTCGGGCTTAAAGCCTTGAAGAGTCGGTGTTTGATTCCCGTCCGACAACTCCAGAAGCCGGTTTGGGCATTGTCAGCGGAAGGACGAGCCCTACTCAGAAACAGTCAAAATATGTCTGTACAAATTAAGCTCCAGATTGGAGCATTACACATGAAGAAGTTCACATTCCAGGTGCTGTCTCGTTTACCCACAGGTCGTCCAGAGCCGAGAGATCTAGTGCCCACTCAGGTCTGGAGATCCTGCATGGCGTTTCCTGGGGGACTGCTGAGATGCAAGGGGTGTCCAGTCCCCATATCTGCAGGACAGTCAGCAGTTTCTTCTTTTTCTTCACCAGATCTGCTAGTCGCTGACTCGCTGTGCGCTGAAGTCTCCGAAGGTAAGGAAGCGGAGGCATTGTCCCCACACAGTCTCGACGATTGTACCAACGATCTGGCTTTAGGTACCGCCCCGCCTCACAGACGTGTCATCTCAGAAACCAGACTGAGGTTGGTCCCTAAGCAAGGATCCTCCATCTCTAACAAATCTGGCATTAAGGTCATCAAGGTGGTGGCTACCTCCAAGTCTCTGCACCCCTCCAACCAGGCGGAGGACCTCCAGTTGCCTCCTGAATCCTCCGGGGTGCTATCTTATAACAAATAGAGAGAGACTTTTCTGCACCCTGTACCTGATACTTCGCCCACTTCATCCAGTAAGCTTGGCAAAGTGTACGTCAAGGCGGTGGTTAACTCCGAGTCTCTGCACCCCTCTAACCAGGCGGAGGACCTCCAGTTGTCCCGTGAATCCTTTGGGGTACTTCTCGATGATAACAAATGGAGACTTTTCCGCACCCTGTACCTGGTACTTTGCCAAGCTTACTGGATGAAGTGGGCAAAGTGCACGTCAAGGCGGTGGTTTCCCCCGAGTCTCTGCACCCCTCCAACCCGGTGGAGGATCTCCAGTTGTCCCGTGAATCCTTTGGGGTGCTACCCGATATTAATAAGTGGAGAGAGACTTTCCTGTGTCCTGTTCCTGGTACCTCGCCCACTTCATCTGTTGCTGAGGATGGCCCGATGGAAGGAAGCATCCTAGTTACCAAGAAAATGAGACCAGCTTTGTTCCCTCTAGTGGACAGAAGAGGAAATCTTCTTGAGGAGAAGGATCGGCCTCTAAATTCTCTGCAGAAAATTCTTGCTGGCTGGAAGAGGGGGCGTAAAGGGGGGGTACTGTAACATCCCTGGCGGCGTGCTTGCATGGTGCAACACCTCCCACCATGCAAGACCGCAATCTTACCTGTCAGTCCACGCTGCACTATTTGCTCCAGTACCTGCTGTATCCATGTCTCTTGTCTGATTGCTTAGGGCGTCGGAGTGGCTTTCTGCTTGTTTCTTATAGCTACTGTGTGCACAGTCCTAATGCGTCCCCAGCCTATTGCTGTGAGTCACTGGATACTTAAACCCCCTCCACCCAGTAGGAGGTGCCTGAGCAACACTTTCACTCAGTTTGTCTTTTGCAACTGAGTTGCCAGGTCTTGTCCTGTATCTAGTCTGTTCTGCCACCCTGGGGGCTGAGTACCCAGGGCCGCTACCTGTACCTCTGACTTTTAGTCTGTTTCCGCCACCCTGGGGGCTGAGTTCCCAGGCTCGTTCCTGTATCTTGTTGCCGGTTCAGTTCCTGTCTGAACAGTGTCCTAGCCCGTTACTTGTTTCAACCTGCACCAACTCCAACTCGTTGTCTCTGTACTTCTGTTTGTGAGTTTTGTGTCCACTCGCTACTTCATTGTAAGTACCTTGTGTGTATCTGGTTCTGCTTGTCCTCTTTCCCTGCCTCCTGTGTTCTAACCATCTTCCTGTATTTTCCAGTCTGTTCCATGTGAACAGAGCCCTGTCCTGTCTGCCTTCACCTTCTGCTCTGTTCTGCTTGTTCACCGCTCCGGCGGTTCCGCTCTTCCCGCTTGTTTACCGCACCTGCGGTTCTGTTCTGCTCTGCTTGTTCACCGCTCCTGTGGTTTTGCTCCGCTGCTTGTTCACCACACCTGCGGCTCTGTTCCTGTATCCCAGTCTGTACTGGTCCCTATCCAGCCTGCGTTCATACCAAACAGTATCAGCCTGTCTGCTTTCCAGCCGTGCCTGTCAGCACCCGCCTGTCTGCATACCAGCCATGCCTGCCAGCACCCACCTGCCTTCATACCAGCCGTGCCTGCTAAGTACCCACCTGCCATCATACCAGCTGTGCCTGCCAGTATCCACCTGTCTGCATACCAGCTAACCTGCCTGTTCCTGCATTCCCCGGTGTGAGTCAACAGCTGTGACTGGGGTCTGACCTGGAGTAGCACCTGGCCCCTCTGCTCGGTTCCTTCCTGGTTTATGGAGTCGACTGAGCCGCCGTGCGACCTTGGTCGGACAGTGTTGATACTTAGTTACGCCCCTCCAGGCACTCCTCGGTTCATGGTCCAGTGGGATCACTAATCACGCTCACGCCAGTGTTTTATCAACACCAAAGTAGCGCAGCCGTCTACCAGGTAATTTTAGAGAACTTCATGCTTCCCTCTGCCAACAAGCTTTTTGGAGATGGAAATTTCATTCTCCAGCAGGACTTGGCACCTGTCCACACTGCCAAAAGTACCAATACCTGGTTTAAAAACAACGATATCACTGTGCTTGATTGGCCAGCAAACTCGCCTGACCTTAACCCGATAGAGAATCAATGGGGTATTGTCAAGAGGAAGATGGGAAACACCAGACCCAACAATAAAGACGAGCTGAAGGCTGCTATCAAAGCAACCTGGGATTCCATAACACCTCAGCAGTGCCACAGGCTGATCGCCTCCATGCCACGCCGCATTGATGCAGTAATTGATGCAAAAGGAGCCCCGACCAAGTATTGAGTGCATTTTTCTTTACATACATTTCAGTAATCCAACATTTCGGATTTTAAAAACATTTTTCAAGCTGTTATAAAGTATTCTAATTTACTGAGAGAATGACTTTCGTGTTTTCATTGTCTGTAAGCCATAATCATCAACATTAACAGAAATAAACACTTGAAATAGATCACTGTTTGTAATGTCTCTACAGTTGTGCTCAAAAGTTTACATACCCCAGCAGAATTTTTCCTTTCTTGGCTTTGTTTCAGAGAATATGAATGATAAAAAAAAAATGTTCTCCACTCATGGTTATTGGTTGGGTGAAGCCATTTATTGCCAAACTACTGTGTTTTCTCTTTTTAAATCTTAATGACAACCAAAAAAAATCCAAATGACCCTGATCAAAAGTTCACATAACCTGGTGATTTTGGCCTGATAACATTTACAGAATTTGACACAAATGGGTTTAAATGGTTACTAAAGGTAACATCCTCACCTGTGCCTTTTTATATTGTAATCAGTGTGTGTGCATAAAAGCTGAGTTTCTGGGATGCAGACAGACTCTTGCATCTTTCATCCAGCCACTGACATTTCTGGATTGTGAGTCATGGGGAAAGCAAAAGAATTGTCAACGGATCTACGGGAAAAGGTAGTTGAACTTCATAACACAGGAAAGGGATACAAAAAGATATCCAAGGAATTGATAATGCCAGTCAACAGCGTTCAAACTGTGATTAACAAATGGAAAATCAGGTGCTCTGTAAAAACCAAACCACGGTCAGAAAGACCAACAAAAAATTAGGCCACAACTGCCAGGAAAATTGTTCAGGATGCAAAGAAAAACCCACAAATAACATCAGCTGAAATTCAGGACTCTCTGAAAACTAGCCTTGTGGCTGTGTCAAGATGCACAATAAGGAAGCACTTGAAGAAAAATGGGCTGCATGGTCGAGTCGCCAGAAGAAAGCCATTACTGCTCAAATGCCACAAAGTATCTTTCCTACAATACGCCAAACAGCACAGAGACTAGCCTTAAAACTTTTGGAACAAGGTAATTTGGAGTGATGGGACCAAAATTGAACTTTTTGGCCACAACCATAAACGTTAGATTTGGAGAGAGGTCAACAAGGCCTATGATGAAAGGAACACCATTCCTACTGTAAAGCACGGAGGTGGATCGCTGATGTTTTGGGGATGTGTGAGCTACAAAGGCACAGGAAACTTGGTAGAAGTTGAAGGAAAGATGAATGCAGCACGTTATCAGCAAATACTGGAGGCAAATTTGCACTCATCAGCCCAGACACTGCGCATGGGACGTACTTGGACATTCCAACATGACAACGATCCAAAATACAAGGCCAAGTCGACCTGTCATTGGCTACAGCAGAATAAAGTGAAGGTTCTGGAGTGGCCATCTCAGTCTCATGACCGCAGTTCATGATAGACAGACCAGGAATTTACAGGAACTGGAGGCTTTTTGCCAAGAAGAATGGGCAGCTTTACCATCTGAGAAAATAAAGAACCTCATCCACAAGTACCACAAAAGACTTCAAGCTGTCAAAGGGGGCAATACACAGTATTAAAAACTGGGGTATGTGAACCTTTGATCAGGGTCATTTGTTTGTTTTTGGTTGTCATTAAGATTTAAAAAGAAAAAACAAAGTAGTTTGACAATAAATGGCTTCACCCAACCAATAACCATGCGTGGAGAAAAAGTTTTTTTGTTATCATTCATATTCTCTGAAAGAAGGCCAAGAAAGCAAGAATTCTGCCATGATATGTAAACATTTGAACACAACTGTATATAATAAATGAGTTTCACTTTTTGCATTGAAGAACTGAAATAAATTAACTTTTTGATGATATTCTAATATAGTGAGATGCACCTGTATATAACTGGCAATGTAAACAGCAGATAAACTGGCAATGCAGGAGGCCACAGAAGCAGGATTGAACAAGGTAGCTCTGAAGCAGGCACACTGGTGTATGTATTGCAGACAGTCTCTAATAACAGTTCAGGATGTTCACAGCAGGGAGTGGGTTAAACGGCAGCAGGTGCAGGTATTCCAAACAGACTTCAATAATAGTTCAAGAAGCTTACGGCAAGGAATAAGTTAACCTGCTGGAATGATGAGTGTTCACAGAAGGCTGAGGAGACAACAGGAACGAGGACTTGGATAGTCAGAGTTCAAACACACAATTGGAGGACACAGTTCTAGTTTAATGCTCGGACACAGTGGTGTGTGCAAATGGGCCTTACAAGGCCTAGGAAGATGATGTCATGGAGGCACACTGGGCCACTTGTAAAATTAGACGTTGAGCACAGCAGAGCAGAGGCCACAGGGGAAGGAGACAGAGCCTACTGAGCCAAAACAGGTGCGTAACACAACTCCAACAAAGTGGATGAGATTAAGCGAAATGTCATGTCCAACTCTGCTTGTTTTTTATGCTGCATAAACTGACCTGCAGTACGTTTTTTGAAATTTGCAACATGTACATTTCTCTTGCGGGTACACTGAATTTTATTTGCAGATTTTCCCTATAGAATTGAATTAGATACTAAAAATCTGCATATAAAAAATGCATATGCATTTTTATTGCGTTTCCGATGCAGAAACGCACTAAAAACTCATTAAATCAACATACGACTGTCAAAGTTTTGTCAAAGCCAAATACCAGGAAGTATCAAAAACAAAGCAGCTTTATTTAAAACGCGACATACCAAAAAGAGACATCTAAGGGGTAACATTTCTCCTTGCAGAGAGCGACATGTTAAGCATGTCAAGGTGAGGAGACTTTTAAAGCCGCAATGCTCCTCTGGGAAATATGCAAATTGTCTCTTCAGAGAGGAAGAGGACCAGAACTCTAATGCCACCTACAAGAAGTAGCAATCCTAAAAGTCAATAGTGACCCTTTAACGAGCCGTATTACATGACTTAGATTCTGGCTTATATCCTATGTCATGTGATAAGGCTCGTTAAAGGGTCACTATTGACTTTTAGGATTGTTACTTCCTATAGGTGGCATTAGAGTTCTGGTCCTCTTCCTCTCTGAAGAGACAATTTGCAAAAAGAGACAAAAACTTTTAGTGTCAAATACACAAATAAAACACACTGAAAAATACAATGAAAAAAATGCAAGTAATCTAATTTAGGTAATAGGTGCAAAAATGTGTCAAATTCTGCAACATCAAAAACTAACCAAGGTGGGAACATAGCCTAAAGATTGGGGAATGTAGTCGGTTTTAATAAATATATGTTGAATATTTTGTGGTTATAAACATCAAGCTAGATTAGCTGGTTTCTGGAGTAGAAGAATTGGGCAAGTCTCTACTCTATTAGGCCAGTTTAGGTTAAGGACTTCGTGATAGCCTGTTTTATCTGACACTTTTCTAAAGAGTGTGCGTTAAAAAAATAAATAAATAAAAAATAAAAATTGCACCAGACTGGGACATAGCTCCACAGCATTAAAAGTAAGAAATTGTATGTAATGTTTGCTTAATAGATGTGGGTTTTTTTTTTTTTTACAATTTTTAAATTACAAACTAATAAAAGCACTCAGGGGTTTTCCTGCTATAGATATTTTTTACTAATATATATAGAATATGCCATGGATGGCTGATGTGTGGTCCTCCCATCTTTGAGACATACTACTTTTGGGAAGTGATATACAGTAAAATGTTCCAACCCATCCCTTTATATGGAAAAAGATGTGCTCTCAGCATTTATCTTGATCTAATGCTGGAGATACCAGGGATGCTGAAGTATGAAGAGGCTGCTAATACTGCAGTCCACCTTTTTTTTTTCTGAATGCTGAGCAGCTGCTGAGATCTGATAAAGGTTTTACAGCATATAGATCTGGTAAAAGGCTGCTATGATCTGGTAAAAGTTTGACACTACATTCATAAAGACATGGTGGACAACAGTGTGAGAGGCCTTTTCTTACCTCAGTAGTCCTGGTATCTCCAGTTTTAGATCAGATAGACATGATGAACAGCAGTCTGAGAAGCTTATTTTTACCTAAGCAGCCCTAGCATCCCCAGTGTTAGATCAGCACCCTGGTATCTAAAGTATTAGATCAGAAAGATAGGATGGACAGTAGTGTGAGCAGCCTCCACTTACCTCAGAACCCCTGGTATCGCAAGTATTAGATCAGATAGAAAGGGTGGGCAGCAGTGTGACCAGCCTCTTCTTACCTCAGCACCACTGGTATCTCCAGTATTAGATCAGAAAGATGGGATGGACAGCAGTGTGAGCAGCCTCTTCTTAACTCATCACTCCTGGTATCTCCAGTATTAGATCAGATAGACAAGGTGGACAGCAATACGAGCAGCGACTTCTAACCTCAGCTCCCCTGTTATTTTCTATATTAGATCAGATAAACAGGGTGGACAGCAGTGTGAGCTGCCTCTTATAACCTCAGCACCCCTGGTGTTTTCTATTTTTGATCAGATAGTCAGGGTGCACAGTAGTGTGAGCAGCCTCTTCTAACCTCAGCACCCCTGTTATTTTCTATATTAGATCAGATAGACAGGGTGGACAGCAGTGTGAGCTGCCTCTTCTAACCTCAGCATCCCTGGTATTTTCTATATTAGATCAGATAAACAGGGTGGACAGCAGTGTGAGCTGCCTGTTCTAACCTCAGCATCCCTGGTATTTTCTATATTAGATCAGATAGACAGGGGGGACAGCAGTGTGAGCTGCCTCTTCTAACCTCAGCACCCCTGGTATTTTCTATATCGGATCAGATAGTCAGGGTGGACAGTAGTGTGAGCTGCCTCTTCTAACCTCCGCACCCCTGGTATTTTCTATATCGGATCAGATAGTCAGGGTGGACAGTAGTGTGAGCTGCCTCTTATAACCTCAGCATCCCTGGTATTTTCTATATTAGATCAGATAGACAGGGTGGACAGTAGTATGAGCAACCTTTTCTTGCCTCAGCACCTCTTGTATCTCCAGTATTAGATCAGATAAACAGGGTGGAGAGCAGTGTGAGCAGCCACTTCTTACATCAGCTACCCTGGTATCTCCAGTATTCGATCAGAAAAACAGAGTGGACAGCTGTGTGAGCTGCCTCTTATAACCTCAGCATCCCTGGTATTTTCTATATTAGATCAGATAGTCAGGGTGGACAGTAGTGTGAGCTGCCTCTTCTAACCTCCGCACCCCTGGTATTTTCTATATCGGATCAGATAGTCAGGGTGGACAGTAGTGTGAGCTGCCTCTTATAACCTCAGCATCCCTGGTATTTTCTATATTAGATCAGATAGTCAAGGTGGACAGCAATGTGAGCTGCCTCTTCTAACCTCAGCACTCCTGATATCGCCAGTAGTAGATAAAGATATCCACTAGGAGCACAGCTTCCTACACATAAAGGGAGGAGTGGAGATTTCTACTGCACATGCTCACAAGTACCTTTCCTATTAACATTCATTTGATGTATTAGCGACTTAACTCCATATAAAAAAATGTAATTAGCTAATAAAAAAAATATCCCCTTTAACAATGGACTTCATGGGAGCAGGCAGTGCACATATGCTTGAACCTCTCCATTCATTTGTTTTTAGAAAATATTCTAAAAATAACAGTCAACATTTATCATTCCCTTGGCACTAGTTTTCAGGCATCAAAAAGTTTTGCTCCGGACAGTTAAAAAAAAAAAAAAAAAAAAAAGTAATGGGTGTGGCCAGGAATTTGGCATTTTGGCATATAGCTAGAATATATTTCATTTTCTAGCACAAGAACGGTCCTAAGATGTGCAATTCAGTATTTTAATAGTAAACATGTAAAGATGGCTGTGGTGCAGATGATCATCATTGTACACAGATACCGAGAGTCATATGTATGTGGCATCAGTGTCTTCTGGCTCCCCATTCTAACTAGGATAATTTAATATAAGCCATATAATACAGAATATAAAAAATACAAATATCTTTATGTTAAAAATGTCTGATTTTCTAAACTGTTTCCTCAGCTCCCGCTCTCATCTCATTGTGATTTTTACCCTGAATGGCATAGACACCATCTCAGGCGTTGCTTCAAGCTCTACACTCACTCTGTGCGACCTGGCTGGATCCGAACGTATATCGAAGACAGAGGCTACTGGCCAGCGATTGGTGGAGGCGGCTGCGATTAACAAGTCTCTAACAGCACTGGGACAGGTAAAAGTATCCAAAATTCACGGTGATGTAATGTGTTCCCCGCTGTGTTCTCACTGCATCAACCAGCAGAGCAGAATGCCTGCTATTTCTTTACTTTGACAAATAGTGCCACCTAGTCTCAGGCCTGGCTGCCTGCATCTCCTCCAGACAGCGGAGCTGGTGAGGAAATGAGTGAGTGACAATGGCTCAGCTTGTAAATACAAATCGCACTAGAGCATTTGGGAGATTTCTCATACTCCATGTCTAATCGAGGGAGATTTCTACTGGCTAATAGGCTACAAAAGGTTTTCTGCACATTAGCCAACCGTTCTCTGATGTGCAATAGAAGGTACATTGTGTTCTTCAGCAGGGTCATAGCAGATATCTAGCCAGCAAATCAAATAGAAAATCCTCTGCTCGCTCTCATTGCTTTTTATTATGTCTTCACAAGTCAATTCACTCGGATGAATCATATCGGCCTTTCTGCTCAGGGTTGTCCCAGTCGTGGCTTTCCCTGCCAGAAGGCATTTAACAGCTTCAATTGTTTCAGCACATCAGAGAACTTGGAGAAGCCGTAGCAGTAACATTTCTGCTAGGCTACTGCGATGGCAAATGGCAAATAAAAATTGAAAAAAAGATGAAAAACAAATTTAGGTAACATAATACACTGTGTACAGAATTATTAGGCAAATGAGTATTTTGATCACATGATACTTTTTATACATGTTGTCCTACTCCAAGCTGCATAGGCTTGAGAGCCAACTATCAATTAAGTAAATCTGGTGATGTGCTTCTCTGTAATGAGGAGGGGTGTTGACTAATGACATCAACACCCTATATAAGGTGTGCTTAATTATAAGGCAACTTCCTTTCCTTTGGCAAAATGGGTCAGAAGAGAGATTTGACGGGCTCTGAAAAGTCCAAAATTGTGAGATGTCTTGCAGAGGGATGCAGCAGTCTTGAAATTTCCAAACTTTTGAAGCGTGATCACCGAATAATCAAGCGTTTCATGGCAAATAGCCAACAGGGTCGCAAAAAGCGTGATGGCCAAAAAAGGCGCAAAATAACTGCCCATGAATTGAGGAAAATCAAGTGTGAAGCTGCCAAGATGCCATTCGCCACCAGTTTTGCCATATTTCAGTGCTGCAACGTTACTGGAGTATCAAAAAGCACAAGGTGTGCGATATTCAGGGACATGGCTAAGGTAAGGAAGGCTGAAAAACGACCACCTTTGAACAAGAAACATAAGATAAAACGTCAAGAATGGGCCAAGAAATATCTTAAGACTGATCATTCAAAGGTTTTATGGACTGATGAAATGATAGTGACTCTTGATGGGCCAGATGGATGGGCCAGAGGCTGGATCAGTAAAGGCCAGAGAGCTCCACTCAGACTTAGACGCCAGCAAGGTGGAGGTGGAGTACTGGTATGGGCTCATATCATCAAAGATGAACTTGTGGGACCTTTTCGGGTTGAGGATGGCGTGACGCTCAACTCCAGACCTACTGCCAGTTTCTGGAAGACAACTTCTTCAAGCAGTGGTACAGGAAGAAGTCGGTATCGTTCAAGAAAAACATGATTTTCATGCAGGACAATGCTCCATCACATGCATCCAACTACTCCACAGCGTGACTGGCCAGTAAAGGTCTAAAAGAAGAAAAAATAATGACATGGCCCCCTTGTTGAACTGATCTGAACCCCATAGAGAACCTGTGGTCCATCATAAAATGTGAGATCTACAGGAAGGGAAAACAGTACACCTCTGGGAACAGTGTCTGGGAGGCTGTGGTGGCTGCTGCACACAATGTTGATCGAAAACAGATCAAGCAACTGACAGAATCTATGGATGGAAGGCTGTTGAGTGTCATCATAAAGAAAGGTGGCTATAATGATCACTAATTTTTTGGGTTTTTGTTTTTGCATGTCAGAAATGTTTATTTCTAAATTTTGTGCACTGATATTGGTTTACCTGGTGAAAATAAACAAGTGAGATGGGATTAGATTTGGTTTTTATTAAGTTGCCTAATAATTATGCACAGTAATAGTTACCTGCACAAACAGATATCCTCCTAAGATAGCCAAATCTAAAAAAAACCCACTCCAACTTCCAAAAATATTAAGCTTGGATATTTATGAGTCTTTTGGGTTGATTGAGAACATAGTTGTTGATCAATAATAAAAATAATCCTCTAAAATACAACTTGCCTAATAATTCTGCACACAGTGTACAGTGAGGCTGTTTTCTGTGTAAGTATCATTAAAGGGTTATTCCCATCTCTGCCTTTCATGGCCAAGATGGGAATAGTTGCTTCTAGGTCTCGACTACCAGAAGCAGTGTTTAAAAAACACCAAGGTTACTTACCGGTAGCCGGTTTTTCCTGAACTCATGACAGCACACCTTGAGAGAGGGATCCGCCCCACCAAGGACAGGAAACCCTCTGAAATAAAAGGGCGGTACCTCTCCCTCGCTTCAGTTGTTTACAGAGCATTGAGAGGACCTCCCAAAGAGGTTAGGCATATAACCAACACCTACAATATATTATATATATATATATATATATATATATATATATATATATATATATATATATATATATATATATATATATCCCAAAACAGTGCACACCTTGGTGTTTTCCCCTCACCCATGACAGCACACCTTGAGAGAATTTTGGAGAATTATGAGCGCCCTAGGGAGGGACCACCGCCTGAAGTACCCTTCTCCCAAAGGTGAGGTCAGAGGAGGACAGATCCAACCGATAGTGTTTAAAGAAGGTGGATGGTGTAGACCAAGTAGCAGCTCTACATATCTGATCGATTGAGACGTCCACCCAGGAGGTTGCGACGGCTCTGGTGGAATGAGCCCTGACATTGTCTGGGGCCAGAACTCCTGTGGACGTATATGCTAAACAAATGGCCTCCCTAAGCCACCTAGAAATGGTACCCTTGGACACCCCGTGACCTTTCCTATTTCCCTGAAAGGCCAGGAACAAGGAATGGTCCTTCCTCCATACACTAGTCATGTTAATGTATTGTAGTAGGGATCTTCTAACATCTAGGTTATGGAATCTAACTTCTCCAGGGTTTTTAGGATTGCTGCAAAACGAGGGTAGTACAATCTCCTGGTTACAGTGAAATCTAGATACCACTTTGGGAAGGTATGCTGGATCTAGACGCAAGGTGACCCTATCATCATAAATTTGTGTGTAGGGAGGATTAACCGAAAGGGCCTGCAGGTCACCCACCCTACGAGCAGACGATAAGGCCACTAAGAGGATGGTCTTAAGGGTGAGGATCTTTGGAGAGACATCCTGTAGGGGTTCGAACGGGTCACTGGTAAGTGCGTTCAAGACCAAATTCAGGTCCCAGGAAGGAACTCTTAGGGACCGAACCGGTCTGGCTCTGGCACAGGACTTGATAAACCTCGAGACCCACCTGTTCCCAGCCAAGTTACAATTATAGAGCGCCCCCAATGCCGACACCTGAACTTTAAGAGTCCCCGTGGCTAGACCTAGGTCATGCCCCTTTTGCAGAAACTCCAAGTTTCCCCTGATTGGAGGCTTGTCTGATAATGGGGCATCTATAAATTCTAGGAATTTACTCCAGACTCGGTTATAAATCTTAGTCGTTATTGGTTTCCTACTACCCAGCAAGGTAGAGACTAACCCTGGTGAAAACCCCTTGTTACTCAGTAGTGACCTCTCAAATTCCACGCCGCAAGATGGAAACCTCTGGCTTGGGCGTGGAATACTGGTCCCTGAATGAGAAGGTCCGGCCTCTCTGGTAGAACCCAGGGATCTGAAACCGACATTAGTCGAAGCAGGGAGAACCAAGGCCTCTTGGGCCAAAAAGGGGATATAAGAATTACCCTTGCGCCTTCCTCCCGAATCTTCCTCACCACTGCTGGAATCATTACTAACGGGGGAAAGGCATAGGCCTTCCTGAACTTCCAAGGGATCTGGAGGGCATCCACGGCATGGGGATTTTCAGCTGGATTTAAGGAACAGAATCTGTCTACCTTCCTGTTTACTCTTGTGGCGAACAGGTCTATGTCTGGCTGTCACCATAACTGGACAATATGTTGGAAGACCCCCGGGTTTAAGCTCCATTCCCCTTGTCTTAGGGTATGGCGGCTGAGAAAATCTGCCTTTACATTTTCCACCCCCTTTATGTGAAGGGCACTGAGGGATGGGAGGTGTCGTTCTGCCAGATGAAGGATTCTGTCTGCCACAGCCATCAGAGAGCGTGATCTTGTTCTCCCCTGGTGATTCACATAGGCTACTGATGTCTGGTTGTCGGACATGACCTGGACGTGGTGACCCTGAATGTGAGGAAGGAAGCCTATCAGGGATCTCTCTACTGCCCAAAGCTCTTTTATGTTTGAGGATGCCCCCATCTCGTGGTATGTGGAGTGATCCTGTATTGAGAGCTCTGCCAGATGACCCCCCCCATCCGGAACTGCTCGCATCGGTCGTAATCACCCGATCTACTGGTCTGGACCACTGTACGCATGAGGTCAGATTTACCCTGTCTGTCCACCATGAAAGGGTATCCACAGCTTCTGGGGAGAGAGAGAACTTGCTTTCTAAATGCCCGTTGAAGGACCTCTGCGCTGACAGGACCTCCCACTGAAGAAGTCTCATATGCCCCTGAGCCCATTTGACTGCTGGGAGACAGGCCGTCATAGAGCCCAGGAGGGACATTGCCTCTCTTAGGGACATCACTGGAGATCGCATGGCTTTCAAGACTAAATAGATCAATTTGCGGACCTTGTCTTCTGGGAGGAAACATGCTTGGAGATGAGAGTCCAGGATTAGACCTAGGAAGATCTGAGTCCTTGAGGGGGTTAGTTTTGACTTTTGGGAATTTACCAACCACCCTAGCTGATGCAACACCGCCGTGACTTCTAGAAGTTGACTGGAGCAGTGGACTTCTGATTTCCCTACTATTAAGAAGTCGTCTAAACAGGGCACGATCACTACGTTCTTGATTCGTAGAAAGGCTGTTACTTCCGCTATTAGTTTTGTGAATATTCTCGGGGCTATGGAGAGGCCGAAGGGTAGGGCAGCAAACTGAAAATGCCTCAGCTCTTTCTGAATGAACAGGGCTACTCTCAGATACTTCTGGTAGTCTGGATGAATTGGGACGTGATAATATGCGTCCTTCAGGTCTATTACTGCCATCAAGCAATTGTGGTGCAAGAGCTTCACTGCCGAGCTCACTGACTCCATCTTGAAAGTCTGGTTTTCTATTAACTGGTTCAGACTCCTGAGGTTGATGATGGTCCTTAAGGACCCGTTGTTTTTTTTTTATCATGAACAGAAGGGAATAGAATCCCTTCTCTTTTTGTGGTATCGACACTTCGAGAAGGACCGTTTCCTTACTAGCCCTAATATTTCTGCTTCCAGTGTTATCTGTTCTTCCTGGACCTTCCTTTTGGGGGTAACCACAAAAGGTCCGACAAGGGATCTGGCTGAACCGTATCTTCAGGCCACCACTCACAATGTTCAGAATCCAGGGGTTTGCTGTAATTGCTTTCCAAGCTGGAAAAAAGTGGGAAAGCCTCCCCCCTACCTCCGGCTTGGCATCATTGGGAGGACTTTTTTGTATTTGAGGACGGTCCTCCAAACATATAGCCCGACTTCTTTTTGGACTTGGTCTCCCATATTCTCCTGGAGGGCGACCCCGATTAAATTTTCTCCTCCGAAAACCAAACTTTTTTGAGTCCCTTGAAAATCCTGGGAACCCTTTGTTCCTATCGCCCGCCTTTTCTAAAAGGTCTTCCAACTTCTGGCCAAACAGGAGTCTACCATCACACGGGAGGGAACACAATTTATGCTTGGACTGTAGGTCGCCTGGGCAACCTTTGAGCCACAAGGCCCGTCTGGCAGCATTAGATAGACTCGCTGATCTAGCCGAAAGCCTGACAGAGTCTGCTGAAGAGTCCGCCAGGAAGGCCGATGCTGCCTGCATTAGGGGTAGATTTGAAAGGATTCTATCCCTAGAGACCTTTTTATCCTTAAGTTGGTCCTCCAACTGTTGGAGCCACACCATTAGGGATCTTGCCACACAGGTGCCAGCTACCGCTGGCTTCAGGCCTCCTGCTGCAGCTTCCCAAGTATGACGCAGAAAGGAGTCAGCCTTTTTATCAAGGGCATCTTTTAGGACGCCTGAGTCCTCCAAGGGCAGGGAAGATTTTTTGGACGACCTGGCTACAGTCCCGTCAACTTTGGGGATCTTATCCCAAGGCTCAGAGCCCTTCTCTTCGAAGGGTTACCTTCTTTTAGAGAAGGAGGGTAAGGCCCCTGATCTTTCTGGTTTCTTCCACTCTCAGTCAATGAGGCCCTGAATTTTAATGTTTACCGGAAAGGAGCGTCTCTTTTTTTCTCCAAGGCCCGCAAACATAACGTCTTCCCGGGATTTGGATGCTTTCTCCTCCCCCAGACCCATGGTTGATCTGACTGCTCTAACCAGTCTGTCTGTACTCTCAATGGGGAAACAGGGTCTACCGTTATCCGATGAGGAAGAGGATGATGAATCACTCAGCCACAGATCCTCGGACTGGGAGGAATCAGAGTTGGAGGAGACATCTCTATGGGATCTTTTCTTCCCTCTAAGCAACCCCTTCAGGGACCCCTGAACCTCTGCGTGGACTATAGATTTCAAATTAGATGCGAAATCCAGGGAATTTTCCGCTATAGTTTTAGCAACGCAGTTCGGGCAAAGTGGCTTTTGCCAATCTATGGGAAGGGAAGTTTGGCATAGGGCACACATTCTGTGCTTTTGCTTGGCGCTACTCTTCTTAGGCTCCTATAAAAGGAAGCACATAAGAGACTTCCCATTACCAAAAGGTGACATTCACGAAGATCACGCACCCCCGGAAGTCACAAACTGGTACCGGATTCGGAGGCTGTAGCGGAACCGATTATTCCTTTCTGCATGGTCCAGAGGCGCTTGACACCTTGCTCCTACGGCTGCCACTGCAATTGCTCGAGCGGCTGTCCGTGTGAGAGGCATCCCTCTGCTTCTTCCGTTGCTGAGGGGGGGGGGGGGGGGGTTAGCTGCTGCTCTTGGCTATCCTGTACCACGCTTCCAGGATAGCCCCCCCCCTCCTAAAATAGGGCCATCCAGAACCTCCTCCGGTTCATGGGTCCTCCCCCCTTCCCAGGCCGGAGCTCAATCCGAAAAAAAACGGCCTGGAACGCTTCACAGGGCGCCGCCATCTTGGATCAGGGCGGCCCCTGACGTCACCTGGCACGCCTCTCCCAGGGTGCCCCGCGCCGTGACATCAGGCATGTCATACCCGGAAGTTACCACTCCGGTGCGCGGCCGACAGGAGCGGCAGGGGGAGGACGGCGCCACGGTCTACGGGAGGACGGAGCCTGCCTCACCGCGTGAGCCCGCTCGGACGCAGGACCCCAGGGGAGCTGCGGACGGCGCTTCTGGAGACTGGAACCCAGTGCACAGGCCAGTGCCCGCTCTTCCACACCGGAACAGCCCCAGGTAAGTCTTCTTTCTTCCAGACAGGTTCCCATCAAGGACAGGAAACCAACTGAAGCGAGGGAGAGGTACTGCCCTTTTATTTCAGACGGTTTCCTGTCCTTGGTGGGGCGGATCCCTCTCTCAAGGTGTGCTGTCATGGGTGAGGGGAAAAAAGCAGATTGCAGCCAGGTTGATTGCGTGACCCCCATAGAAAAAAATGGGAGTTAAGGACCCATACACAATAAATAGCTGTGTTTGGCCAGCAGCTATCCCTTCTGACTCCTTCATACATAACAGTGCACGATCTGCAGAGCGCTCCTGTGTTCTCTACAAGAGAGCCATTGCTAAACTTCTGTCTGTGGCATCTCACCGAAAACAAAAGGATCAGCACTCCAAAGGTGGACGTGCCAAATCCTAATCCCCCCCGACATCATCTATCGGGAGAGAGTCTAATGTGTATGGGGGCTTCATGACTATTGTCCAAGACCACTGATATCGCTGGCTATGGCCTATGTCAGTCTAATGTATTCGTAAGTCTTTACAGCAACAGTTTAGTTCACAGAGCTGAAACACTACTTCCGTATCTCCCCATTTATCTCTATGGGATTACATAAAAAAATGAAGCTGCACTCGGCTGTACTTATATCCCCAGTTATTCCCATGAAAGTCAGAGATGGGAATAAACCTTTGAAGACAGTGGAAGTAACTAAGCAACATACCTATTTTTGCACTGTAGTCTTAAAAAAGTAAGCCAACTAACAAGTGTTGTAAATTTAAACTATTCATATACACAGTCTAAAAAATCATCAAAAAGCATGTGTCATTGATAAATTTGGCATATTTTAAGATGGTCTAAAAAATTTAGTTTTTTCACTTTGCCCCTAATTTTTTGCCTCAGGTCAAACACACTGCTACAAAGATTAATCCCCTGGATGTTGTTGTAAATAGGTACAGCGGCATCAGGATGGTTACCAGGGAAGTTGCTCCTTCTTTAACTTGAATGGTACTCTATGATCGCGGCATGGCAGCATGAGGCCAATTAATGGCATGGGCCTTGGGATCAGTCAGACCTTGACATGAGATGGCAGATCACCAAAGTGAAAAAAAATTTTCACTAAAACAGGGGTTTTATGTAAAACCAAAAAAGTACACATATCTGATATCTAGTATCCAGCGGCCAGAGCTGCTCAGTTTATACAGTGAATAATGATCCATAGTCCATGGGAAAAAAACTGCTAGAATTTACACCAAGTAGTTATATTAGATTGCAATGGAAATTTCCTCATTTATCTGTCAAGAAAGCCAAGAAATCTTGTATTAAAAAATCCTGAATAGAGAACTTAGTATTTTCCCCTCCTTCTCACGATCATTTTTCTGGCTGTAGGACAACTGGCTGCAGTAGGAGCTTCACTCCACAATTGTCCTCAAAGGTCCAAAATCTTCTCAGTCATTTACCATGTGCAAAATGGAAGGGAGCAGCAAGAAATTAACAACTGTAGTTTTTAAGATTTATCCACATTAGTTTGTTTTGAGAGAAAAGTTTCTTTTCTGTTTGCTTTTAGAATTTATTTCTAGGTTTAGTCTTTCCTCAATCTTAGTAGTGACTAGGCCTGATAAAACAATTTACTACAGCTCGGTCCCTAAAGATAAGCCATTATTTGTAAGCAACCAGATAATCCCGTCAAGGTTTTAGGGAGCATTGTGACTGTTGTGCATAATTACAGACATTCCATTTTTTTTGTATGAATAATCATCTTCTTTTCAATTAGGCCAAGTAGACACCTCAGTGTTCACAGAAGGTGATTCCTGGACTGGCGGCAGGTCTCCTGACCAGAACTCACCAGCCTCATATTTACCTATGCTGCTGTCAAGTTCAAGTTAGGAGACCTGTGGCCAGACCAGGGAAAACACGGATGTGTGAAACCTGCCTTATGCCCATGTACAACAAACTACTCTCATTCTTTACAGGTGTTTACAGCATTAAAGACCAACTCGCTCCATGTACCTTACAGGAACTCTAAACTTACCCATCTCTTGCAACCTTCACTCAGCGGGCAAGCAAAGGTAATACATTAAAGATTGTGACATAGCTAACATTCTTATTGGCAATTGGGGTGTATTAACCTAGGAGCGTGCTGTCAACATTGGGGGAAAATTAAGACTTGGAATTAGTTAACAGCGCACTCCTAGTTACCTACATCCCAATTTCTCCACACCCATTACCTGATTACTCGGCTAACCAGGAAGGAAGGTGGGTGCACATTACATAGTTACACTATATATACTCCCGCTATTCAGACATAATCCATCTAAATGAGGCATCACCATCCACTTCACTTCTGTCCAGGATGTATTCATGTAGACATGTCCATGGACACGACAGAATAAAATCATCTAGTACATACACTGCTGCACTGGGTGGGTCTAGAATCAAGGACCTCACAACACCTTAGAAATATTAAAGAAACAGGGCATAATTAGTACTGTTTTATATTAGTATAACTTGAAAACAAGACAGAGCCCCTTTAAGTCTTAGAACGTTTAGCTTGTGGTGTGCTTTTAACGGTTGACTGCTACATTTGCTTCTTTTCTAGGCATGTGTTTTTGTGAACATTAGTCCTGATGTAAAAGACCTTGGAGAGACACTGAGCTCCCTTCAGTTTGGTTCATCCATCCAGCAAATCGCCCTTGGCAAGCCCACTCCTCATTCATCCAATATTAAGCTTGGCCAGTGAAGGCACAAATGCAAAGAAACTAGCATAATTATATGGTTTTTTTCCTTGCAGATCTTTAGAATTACATTGCAAAATCTAACCAAAAAAATGTACTTATTACTTCTGCTCAATAGACTATTTTCAGGACCAATCGGTATCTGTAGCCTAAACCAATTACTATTCAGAATAAAGAATCATTTACAGGTATCCTTAAGCTTTCAAAAAATACATACTGTAAGGTTATATAATTGTGCTTGTCATCTAAAGGGGATTTATGGAGGGCAATAGGTCCTTTTCTGTCAAATATCTTGAAAAGAAACCCCTTAGACTCGCACTGACCTGCATTGCACTAATGAATGGGAGATGATTAATTCACAGGAACACAGGCCATACCCTCTTGTAGCATTCCTGACATATTTGAAAATTAGAGTCAATTTTTTGCTAAAAATGAAAATCTGTCTCCGGTCATGGCTGTGCAGCAATGATAGAAGAGTACTGAGACGACTGAATTCATTGGTTTAATTAGGGGACTAGTAGTATGACAGCTATGCAAACTGTATTCCCCTGTGATGTGCCCACGCCGCTGACATCTACACAGCATGCAGCCTTCATTATACAGGAGTAAGTGAAATATGGAATAAAGAGAAATCTATGGAAAGATGAACACCTGAAATGTCTTTTGTTCCATTGTGTAACACAGTATTTTCTATATATACAGATCCTCCTGACATGTATGAAAAATGAGAATTCCTGATCATAATCCATAGTTAGTGCCTTAAGGTACGGTCACGTACAAGCTGGTTTAATATGCTGCCTTTCTTTAAAGCTTCAAGTCTTGAGAGATCTTCCCCAATAACTGGGATCTCTTCACACTGGTCTTGTGCCGTTACCTCCTCCTCGCTGTCACATAGAGTGCATAGGAGAGAATCATTTTCATAGGTGGGGAAGTAGTACCTACACAATAGAAGAACAGGTTAGTTTCTTACAACACGTTACACAGAGTGCCAATACCATATACTGTACTACTGCCAAAACACCACACTGGAGCTTTCCCCGTAGTACATGGACAGCTATTTTATTGAATTACTGCCATATAATACTGCATTGCTTGTAGTGTCTGAGATCATTTACTACTAAAATAAATACCCCTATATTATGCATATAAAGTGAACACTTCTGCAACTTTCCAATATAGTTCAATATGGTGTGTTTCAAGATCTTAAGATATTAAGAGAAGCATAGAGTCTAGATCACGTGAAGTAATTATCCCCCTCTACTCCTCCTTGGTCAGACCTCTTCTGGAATACTGTGTCCAGGTTTGGGCGCCACATTTTAAAAAACACATTAAAAAACTAGAGCCAGTTCAGAGAAGAGCTACCAGGATGGTGAGCAGACTGCAAACTATGTCCTACAAGGAACCGTTAAAGGATCTGGGAATGTTTAGCTTGAAAAAAAGAGGCGACTTAATAGCTGTCTACAAATATCTAAAGGGCTGTCACAGTGTAGACATGGAACATGGAAACACAAGAAGCAATGGAATGAAACTGAAAGGGAGAAGATACAGATTAGATATTAGAAAAAACTTTTTGACAGTGAGGGTGATCAATGAATGGAACAGGCTTCCACGAGAGGTGGTGAGTTCTCCTTCAATGGAAGTCTTGAAGTCTTCATACAGAGGCTGGACAGACATCTGTCTGAGATGGTTTAGGGAATCTTGCATTGAGCAGAGGGTTGGACATGATGACCCCGGAGGTCCCTTCCAACTCTAACATTCTATGATCTCAGCTTGTCAATAAGTGGAAAAAGTGTCTTTTAAATGGAGAAAAATGTCACTTTGTAAGCATATAGGGCTTGTTCACAAACTGATTTTGCTGCCTTATTTCCCATGCTTTTTTCAAGGGTAAAAACCAGGGCTGTGGAGTCGGAGTCCATTTTGGTGGAGTCGGTATGAAATGGACCGACTCAAACTGCAAAAATATATAATAAATTGGGTACAGCAGTTCAATGCAGTTTGTGGGAATATTTTTTTCATAAGAATTTGGGAAACTTATGAAATGTCCTATTCCTGATCTAAGGGTCTAGACTTTTAGCTGAGGTGAATCTGTGCTATAGTAAATTTATCACTTAAAGGGAATCTGTCACCCCCTAGGAGATATCAGACCTCTAATATGGGCATACAGGGTATAGAAAAGTAAATCTATACATACCCCTTTAAATTTTTCACTCTTTGTTTCATTGCAGCTATTTGGTAAATTCTAAAAAGTTCATTTTTTTTTCTCATTAACCCCTTTACGACATGCGCCATACACATACGGCGCATGCTGGAATTTGTTTTCCGTTTTCCAGTACACGATATGGTAAAACCAATGGTGGCGTTCAAAAGTACAACTTGTCCCGCAAAAAATAAATCCTCACACGGCCATATTGGCCAAAAAATAAAGAAGTTATGGCTCTGGGAAGAAGGGGAGCAAAAAACGGAAAAGGGCTGCGGAGTGAAGGGGTTAAAGTACACTCTGCACCCCATCTTGCCTGAAAAAAATAGAAATGTTCAAATTTTTGCAAATTTATCAAAAAAGAAAAACTGAAATATCACATGGTCATAAGTATTCAGACCCTTTGCTCAGTATTGAGTAGATGCACCCTTTTGAGCTTGTACAGCCATGAGTCCTTCTTGGGAATGATGCAACAAGTTTTTCACACCAGGATTTGGGGATCCTCTGCCATTCTTCCTTGCAGATCCTCCCCAGTTTCGTCCGGTTGGATCGTGAACGTTGGTGGACAGCAATTTTCAGGTCTCTTCAGAGATTCTAAATTTGGTTTAGGTCAGGGCTCTGGCTGAGCCAGTCAAGAATGGTCACAGAGTTGTTCTGTGTGCTTAGCGTCATTGTCTTGTTGGAAGGTGAACCTTCGGCCAAGTCTGAGGTCCAGAGCACTCTGGAAGAGTTTTTCATCCAGGATATCTCTGTACTTGGCCGCATTTATGTTTGCCGACTGGGGGAGGGCTGCAGTGATAGTGGACTTTGTGGAACTTTCTCCCATCTCCCTACTGCATCTCTGGAGCTCAGCCACAGTGATCTTGGGGTTCTTCTTTACCTCTCTCACCAAGGCTCTTCCCCCACGATTGCGCAGTTTGGCTGGACGGCCAGGTCTAGGAAGACTTCTGGTGGTCCCAAACTTCTTCCATTTAAGGATTATGGAGGCCACTGTGCTCTTGGAACCTTGAGTAATGCAGAAATTCTTTTGTAACCTTGGCCAGATCTGTGCCTTGTCACAATTCTGTCTCTGAGCTCCTTGGGCAGTTCCTTTGAGGTCATGATTCTCATTTGGTCTGACATGCACTGTGAGGTCTTATATAGACAGGTGTGTGCCTTTCCAAATCAAGTTCTATCAGTTTAATTAAACACAGCGGGACTCCAATGAAGGAGTAGAACCATGTCAAAGAGGATCACAAGGAAATGGACAGCATGTGACTTAAATATGAGTGTCTGAGCAAAGGGTCTGAATACTTATGACCATGTGATATTTCAGTTTTTCTTTTTTTAATAAATTTGCTAAAATTTCTACATTTCTGTTTTTTTTTCAGTCAAGATGGGGTGCAGAGTGTACTTTAATGAGAAAAAAAATGAACTTTTTAGAATTTACCAAATGGTGGCAATGAACGGGAGGGGAGGGGAGGGGGGAAATATGGTAAACGTGTACATAGGTGGGGATTTGGTGGAATAATCAGATGGGCGGGGTTAGCTTGGAGTCCGGGAGACGCCAAGCCTGTGAAAAACCAAGAAGATAAAACTACATTTCTCTGCATTCAGACCTCTACTATGGGCCATACAGGTATATACAGATTTACTTTTCAATACCCTGTATGCCCATATTAGAGGTCTGATAACTCCAAAGTGGTGACAGATTGCCTTTAAACATGAGCCATGTATGAGGGAGTCGTGTAGTGAATGAGATATCTGAAAACTCTGGCACATGCTGCCCAATTTCTGCAATAAAAGCCATAACTTTTTATTTTTCTGTCGATGGAACCTTCTTTTTTGCAGGATGACCAGAAAACTTAATTGGTGCCATTGACTTATTTACTAACAGATTTTCTTTTGGAGTGAATTCCAAACATAAAAACAGTAGTTCAAACATTGTTCTTGGTGGGTTATTTACGCTGTTTACTTGACAGATAAGAAAAAAAAATTGTGGGACCCTGCCCCTTGGTATTATGTGGCAGCCAGAATTCGAATGCTGGCATCTCTGTTTACAAGGGCAACAAGATGTCATGACGTGTTGTGCCACAATGTCATTACGTAGGGGGGACCTTCTAGAAGCAAGAGATCCCGGCATTCAAATGTTAAGGAAGTATGACCGCCAATGTATACTGACATGGTCCTTAAAAATATTTTTGCTCATCTGTACTGCTTACCCTACAGTAAAATTACATTGTGGGAAATATTCAAGGGGTATGGATGAATATAGCAATACCTATCTATTTTTTTTTATTTTTACGCAATAAAACATTTTCGTTGGGGAATAAAGGCGAACTTTGAGTTGCGGCATCTTTTTTTCTTTTGTTGCCGATACAATTGTGTAAGGGCTTGTTATTTGCTGGACGAGTGATCAATTGTATTTGTAGAATTTTAGGGTACACATTTTGTAATTTGTAATTTTTAGACATTTTTGGGGGTGGAAAACAAAGGCAAATCCACCAATTTTTAACACATAGGTTTCCTTTTGTGACCCATTAGGGTACTGTAAACAGCGATTTTTGTGTTATTGCTTGTGTAATGCTTTGGAATAGATAATATTAAAGAGCACTATAATCTGTATGTGTTAACTTGCAGGGCCTAGTAGGCAAATACCTTAGCAGACATGGGGGCCAATTTTAGGCCCCCCAGCTGCCATGATAATATATTAGTCGCCTACAATTGCATCTTGAGGTGCTTTTGACAGAACAGAGGGATCCCCCACTTATGTCAAACTTCTGCAGTCACTATTAATTGCGGTATCTAAAGGGTAAACTGTTGGTATTAGAGGTCACTTCACAATGTATTAGAGCATGGTTCCAGTGGCGATCTCATGGGTACACTGGGCAGTACCCACAAGGTCCATCATTGTTCGGGAAACCACATGACGGATATATCCATCATAGGACTTTAAGATGTTAATTGATAAAATGAATTAATCTCTTCAATGTAAAATTGCACTAAACTGGAGATACTAGTTTTCAGTATGGAAAGTTATAATAAGAAAAGTGGGCCAGAAAAAATTATTTAGGGGTATGTAGTGCCTCTTCCCAGTTTTATCCTGGTAAGCAAATATCATATGCACGATTATCAAATTAAAGCTATTAACAGGCTACTAATAAAAAATTATGTTTCTTTAATATCTACATAAAGTGGGGGAAATAATTATTTGATCCCTTGCTGTTTTTGTAAGTTTGCCCACTGACAAAGACATGAAGAGTCTATAATTTTAAGGGTAGGTTAATTTTAAGATTGAGAGATAGAATATCCCCCCCCCCAAAAAAAAAATCAAGAAGATCACATTGTATAAATTAAATAATTTTTTTGTAGTGAGAAATAAGTATTTGATCCCCTACAAACCATTATGAGTTCTGGCTCCTACAGACCAGTTAGATGCTCCTAATCAACTCGCTACCTGCATTGAAGACAACTGTCTTACATAGTCACCTGTATAAAAGACTTCTGTCCACAGACTCAATTAATCAGTCAGACTCTAACCTCTACAACATGGGCAAGACCAAAGAGCTTTATAAGGATGTCAGGGACAAGATCACAAACCTGCACAAAGCTGGAATGGGCTACAAAACCATAAGTAAGGCGCTGGGTGAGAAGGAGACAACTGTTGGTGCAATAGTAAGAAAATGGAAGAAATACAAAATGACTGTCAATCGACATCGATCTGGGGCACCATGCAAAATCTCACCTCATGGGGTATCCTTGATCATGAGGAAGGTGAGAGATCAGCCTAAAAATACACGGGGGGTATTTCAACATTTAATGCTCGATTCATACCTATAATCCACGAATGTCATAAGGTAAGAATTTGTTTTACTACATGCACTACAAATGCCTCAAATTAACTCAACTGAAATGTAGTACAACCCCCGGCAAAAATTATGGAATCACCGGGCTCGGAAGATGTTCATTCAGTTGTTTAATGTTGTTGAAAAAAAGCAGATCATAGACATGGCACAAAACTAAAGTCATTTTAAATGGCAACTTTAGGGCTTTAAGAAACACTAAAAGAAATCAAGATAAAAAATGTGGTACTCAGTAAGGGTCATTTTTTTCAGACCAAGCAGAGGGAAAAAATTATAGAATCACTCAATTCTGAGGAAAAAATTATGGAATAACCCGGTAAATTTTCATTTCCAAAATTAACACCTGCATCAAATTAGATCTGCTCCTTAGTCTGCATCTAAAAAGGAGTGATCACACCTTGGAGAGCTGTTGCAGCAAGTGGACTGACATGAATCATGGCTCCAACACGAGAGATGTCAATTGAAACAAAGGAGAGGATTATCAAACTTTTAAAAGAAGGTAAATCATCACGCAATGTTGCAAAAGATGTTGGTTGTTCACAGTCAGCTGTGTCTAAAATCTGTTAAAGGCAAACATACTGGTAGACCAAGGAAGACATCAAAGCGTCAAGACCAGAAACTTAAAGCAATATGTCTCCAAAACAGGAAATGCACAACAAAACAAATGAGGAACGAATAGGAGGAAACTGGAGTCAATGTCTGTGACCGAACTGTAAGAAACTGCCTAAAGGAAATGGGATTTACATACAGAAAAGCTAAACATAAGCCACCATTAAAACATAAACAGAAAAAAACAAGGTTATAATGGGCTAAGGAAAAGCAATCGTGGACTGTGGATGACTGGATGAAAGTCATATTCAGTGATGAATCTCGAATCTGCATTGGGCAAGGTGATGATGCTGGAACTTTTGTTTGGTGCCGTTCCAATGAGATTTATAAAGATGACGGCATGAAGAGAACAAGCAAATTTCCACAGTCATTGATGATATGGGGCTGCATGTCAGGTAAAGGCACTAGGGAGATGGCTGTCATTACATCTTCAATAAATCGCCGAGTTTACATTGATATTTTGGACAGTTTTCTTATCCCATCAATTGTAAGGATGTTTGGGGATGATGACATTTTTCAAGATGATAATGCATCCTGCCATAGAGCAAAAACTGTGACAACATTCCTTGAAAGACGACACATAAGGTCAATGTCATGGCCTGCAAATAGTCCGTATCTCAATCCAATTAAAAATCTTTGGTGGAAGTTGAAGAAAATGGTCCATGACAAGGCTCCAACCTGCAAAGCTGATCTGGCAACAGCAATCAGAGAACGTTGGAGCCAGATTGATGAAGAGTACTGTTTGTCACCCATTAAGTCCATGCCTCAGAGACTGCAAGCTGTTATTAAAGCCAGAGGTGGTGCAACAAAATACTATTGATGTGCTGGAGTGTTCTTTTGTGTGTTTGTTTTTCATGATTCCATAATTTTTTCCTCAGAATTGAGTGTTCCATAATTTTTTCCCTCTGCTTGGTCTGAAAAAAATGACCCTTACTGAGTACCACATTTTTAATCTTGATTTCTTTTAGTGTTTCTTAAAGCCCTTTAGTTGCCATTTGAAATGACTTTAGTTTTGTGCCATGTCTGTGATCTGCTTTTTTTCAACAACAGTAAACAACTGAATGAACATCCTCCGAGCCTGGCAATTCCATAATTTTTGCCAGGGATTGTATGTCTCACTATTTACATTGTCTTGTTTGTAGGAAATTTAAAAAAAAAAAAACTACACAGGGGGGAACTTGTTAATGATCTCAAGGCAGCTGGGACCACAGTCACCAACAAAACCATTGGTAACACATTACGCCTTAAAGGTTTAAAATCCTGCAATGCCCGCAAGGTCCCCCTGCTCAAGAAGGCACATGTGCAGGCCTGTCTGAAGTTTGCAAATGAACACCTGTATGATTCTGTGAGTTATTGGGAGAAGGTTCTGTGGTCAGATGAGACAAGAATTGAGCTCTTTGGCATTAACTCAACTCGCCGTGTTTGGAGGAAGAAGAAGGATGAGTACAACCCTAAGAACAAAGTCCCAACCGTGAAGCATGAGGGGGGGAACATTATACTTAGGGAGTGCTTTTCTGCAAAGGGGACATGACAACTGCATCGTACTGAAGGGAAGATGGATGGGGTCATGTATCACGAGATTTTGGCCAACAACCTCCTTCCCTCAGTAAAAGCATTGAAGATGGGTCGTGGCTGGGTTTTCCAGCAAGACAATGACCCAAAACATACAGCCAAGGCAACAAAGGAGTGGCACAAAAAGAAGCACAGTAAGGTCATGGAGTGGTCTAGCCAGTCTCCAGACCTTAATCCCATAGAAAACTTCTGGAGGGAGTTGAAGCTCCGAGTTGCCAAGCGACAGCCTCAAAATCTTAATGATTTAGAGATGATCTGCAAAGAGGAGTGGACCAAAATTCCTCCTAACATGTGCGTAACCCTCACCATCAATTACAAAAAAAGTCTGACAGCTGTGCTTTCCAACAAGGGTTTTGCCACCAAGTATTAAGTGTTGTTTGCCAGAGGGATCATATACTTATTTCTCACTGAAAATAAATGTATCTAATTTATACAATGTGATTTTCTTGATTTTTTTTTGGATATTCTATCTCTCAATGTTAAAATTAACCTACCCTTACAATTATAGACTGTTCATGTGTTTGTCAGTGGGCAAACTTACAAAAACAGCAAGGAATCAAATATTTATTTCTCCCACTGTACAAAATGCACTATTAACAATATAGGCTTCTAGGAGCTATGTACTCCTAAGAAAGGGTAATTTATCAGCAAAACTTTTCCCATTCCGAGACAGAACGCTGAGGATGCGGATAAGGGTCCGCATAGGATCAAATATTTATTATAAATATGCTCAGTCCATCCAGATGGTTCCCATGCACTGTATCTCAACAGACCCATGCTGGTAGCAGACCCATGCTTGGGATGAGGACAAATTTTCCAGTGGAAAACGGTTTCCGATTGAATGGTGACACACTGAAAGCATTTCTTCTCTCTTTAAGGGAATCTGTCAGTAGGACCTGCCCCACTAAGCTGTCTATATGGACATGCACATCATAGGAAGCTGAATAAAAGGATACCTTGATATATATTATGTCATGTCTTACATGTCTTATTCCAGAGAAATCCACGGTTTTCTTAAATGCAAATGAGCGGTTAAGATCTACGGGCAGGATATAGATCTTTCAGAGAATCTGCCTCAAGCTTATTTAATATGAAATCGGGCCTTACCAGTGTAAGACATGTAATGACTGATAGTCTGATCTCAATCTCACAGCTTGGTACCGAGATCAGAACTAAGACCGTGCAACAGAAGAGAACTCTGTCTCATTACAGTGTAGGCTCTGTTGTACTAACACATCTGCACTGCAGATGTTATTCTATAGTGCTTCAGCCTCCATCTCACAGGCAGCCAGTATAGGGGGGGGGGTAGAGGCAGCACAGCAGAGCTGACACCACAGCAAATGTGTTTGCAATTAGACAAGGTTTAACCCTGCTGTACTGTGTTAATTGTGATCTCACTTAATAGCATTACACTGGTAATATCCCCTCTCATTTACATTCATTTTTATTTTCATAATCTCTGGGGGCAGGGTCTCATGCAGATCAGTGTCCAGCCAATAGCCTTGAACAGCTAATTTAAATATTTAAAAAAGTGGATTGATTTCTCTGGAATAAGACATCGAATCTCAGATATCAAGGTATCATTTTATTCAGCACACAGGCTGGCACTGCAATCTGCTCTACTTATTGCTTGGCCCCTGAGAATGTTCCCAAATGCACTGCAGGGGAGCTAGGTCTCCCTAGGAAATTCCAAGGCTTGCTTGCGCTGCCTGCCACTGGGGAGCACATAAGAGGAATTCCAGGTAGCCCCATCTCTTACTGGGTCGATTGATAAGCTCATTTACTAGCTAAGTCACCCTTTATTAGCGGGTGAGGAAGTCCAGTCAAATTGTACATTCAACCCTTACACATTAGGAGGATAAAAGATGAAAAGAAGAAAACCAGAAAAAAAGGATGATGCGAGCCAGAAGTGGAAAGAGAAGGCAAGCCAAGGAGTGGAGGAAGCAGTTGGACAGGAAGGAATGGAAAATGGGGCAAAGGGAAAATGGGGGAAAAGGGGGGGGGGAAAGGGGGGAAAAAGAGGGGGAAAGGGGGGGGAAAGGGAAAGGAAAGGAAAGGGAAAGGGAAAGGAAAGGGGAAGGAAGGGGAAGGGAGGAAGCAGGAACAGGAGGTCTGGAGGTGCAGAAGAGGAGGTACGGAAAGTGGGGGCTGGAACCGGTTTGCATTATTTTGAGTGATATTATACAAACTATGGCTGGCACTGTTTATTAGGTATTACTTTTGTGGCTGGCATTGTATATTATCTTTAATTTTTCTTTGTATATTAGGTGGTATTATTTTGTGGCTGGTACTACCATGTGGCTAGTGTTGGCACTACAGGGCCATGGTTTTGTCTAACATTATCTACATGATAGTGCCAACAGATTGTAGTGCCAACTACAAAAGTAATACCCACCTAATATACAGTGATTGTAGTGCCAACCACAAAAGTAATACCCACCTAATATACAGTGCCAGACAAAAAATAATACCAATCTAATATAGGGTGCCTGACAATTAACAGTGTGTATAATAAAAAGCTCAAGCAGGGACAGTCTCAACATTTGGCAAACCAATCTAGGTGTTTCGACCTATTCTGCCTGGGGGAAGGGAGGACAAAGGCTACCTTGGATATTTTTTTTTTCATTTGGGTATGTGTTTTATTCACTGCTCGTATATAGTTGTTATATGAGCTATTTTCTGCTGGTATATTGTTATCTATATATTTATTTTTTCATTTAGCTTTGCATTTTATTCTATAGTTATGGTTTAATCGCTACTATTTATTTTGATTAGCTATTTAACTCACTTATATAGCGCCATTAATTTCACAGCATTTTACAGACAGCATCATCACTGTCCACATTGGGGCTCATAATAAATTTCTAATCAGTATGTCTTTGGGGTGTGGGAGGAAACCCACGCAAATAAGGGAAGCACATACAAACTCCTTGCAGATGTTGTCCTTGGCAGGATTGGAACCTAGGACCCCAGTGCTGCAACGCTGCAGTGCTAACAACTGAACCACAGAGTATAAACTATACACTATGCCGCTAGCATATAAAGTAGTTTATACTCGGCTGGTATACATTTCTGTATGTGGGGTATTCACTAATGGTTTATAGTTATGTATACATATAATTCATTGCTGGCATATGGTTTTGTATACACCATTTATTGCTGGTGGTGGCATTTAAATTTTTGTCTCAGGCAGCAGAAAAGCTAAAAATGCCCCTGACCTGATCTTAATGGTCTGCAGAGCGCTCATTTGTGTGACATTTTCAACTGGATTGTGTCGAATAGTCAAGTGCGTCTTTAAAAAAAGAAGTAATGTCATATCCTGTAGGGAAAAAAACAATAATGACAAAAGTGATGAAGACAGATGCACTTTGTCATCGGTTTGAGGATTCGTCAACTCAAGTGTGAACCCAGCTCAAAGCAAATAAGATAAAGTCATGATGAATTGACAGGTCAGCTTTTGTACAAGACAATACCAAATGTTGGATTCTTACTGAGGTTGATCCCACAATGATCTCTCTGGAAAAATGCCGATATGGTTGTCTTTTTCCATGTGAGCTATTAATTCTGTTTTTGACTGAAACTTTTCTTGACAGCCATGACATCGACACTGATGGATTTGCCTTCTAATAAAATTCACTAATTTGACTTGCTGATAAAACTTCAGTCCTGTCAAGCACAAAACAATACAAGTCAGTGAAATCAGGGCTTGTATTGCTAGAAGTCAGTTAAGCATATCAAGAGCAGTCACAAAAGATATCAATGTAAATTGAATGCATTCATCACATTGCATTTAGTGGAGCTTGTCAGCTTTTTCAGTTCTCCTTGAATTCTCCTGCACATTTCCGTTAGAACTAGAGTATTTTATTTTCTTTCCTTAGGAATGACTTACTATCATATTCGTACTGATTTTCTGTTGGCTGGCGCTTGCCGCACCTATGAAATATGGTAACAATAGATAAGCCTTGTACCCAAACCTTGATTGTAATTTACACTGTCCCAGTATGACAACTAGTGGGTGCTTCTGAAATTGTAATTAAACATTTGCAAAACATTTTCTTGTCCCTTTAATTGCCTGTGGATTGGTGGGGGTCTGGATCCTGAGGCCTTAATGATCTCTCAAAAGACCCCTGAGAGTGCTTACACCTGAGTGGAGTATGGAGTACAGGTCTGCAGGCAACTGAAAGGACCAAAATACCTAAAAATGTTTGCAAACATTTAATAACTCTTTAACTCAAAACTTCCACACCCTCTTCTGAAAATGCACATAGTAAAATATATACATGGCTAACAATCCAAAATCAAAGAGTTGGAAACTCAGCAGGAGGACCCAATAGGTACTGGAGTAGTGTATAAATATACAGCTCCAGGTCATCATCTCATTGTGGCCTTGACAGTGTATTCACAACTCAGAGCTGTACAATAGAAGCGAGTGCCAGTGGCTGCGAGACAGAGCATGGCTATGTAGAGGGAAATATATAAAAAGTTAAAGAGCATCTGTCATTAAGATCAACCCTCCTAAGCAGTCTATATGGGCATGTAGGTCATGAAAAGCTGAATAAAATGATACCTTGATATCTGTGATCCGATGTCTTATTCCAGAGTATTACACATTTTTCATAATATGTAAATGAGCTGTTAAGATCTATGGGTCGGGACATAGATCTCCCTGAGAATCTGTCTCCAGAGCTTATTTTATATGAAGTGTAAAGATGGAAAAAAAATGGTCCTTAAGGGCTTAAATCAGTATTGAAATCTGGATTTATTCTAATTAGTTGTTTTCTTTAAACCATAGATTTACTAAGGATAACATTTACCTGTACTCTCTAATATATTTACAAAAAACACAATCCATTTAACTTTACACATATTTTACTTACCCAAATCTGTTCTTATTTTGTGAAGATCAAAGTGGTGAGAGTCCTAGGCAGAGAGAAAACACAGTTTAAGTCTTAATTCTCTGAAACGTCATTCATTTATAGTGCATCGCCAATTCCAGAGCACATTCACTGTCAGTACAAGCGGGAGGTCATAATTGTGGCTATATTCGCTGTGCTTTACCCCTTAACCACCACCTTGTTTGGGCTTAAAAACAGTAATTGATCAAGTCTTTTTTTTATTCTTTCTTGTCTTACATCCAAAGAGGCATAGCTTTTTTATTTTCCCATCTTTGAAACTTTTTTTTTTCTAAATAAAATGTATTTTTTCAATCGACTCACTTGAGGTTTCATATAGTGTATTATTTTGTTCCTCTTTTTCAGTGGTGGGGGAGGGGGTAAGCAATGTAAAAAAACACAATTTGACTATAGACATTTTTTTTTACCATGAGGTTTTTGTATCTTATGGGCTGTACAGATGCATTGGTACCAAATACACTACCGTTCACAAGTTTGGGGTAATTTAGAAATTTCATTATTTTTGAAAGAAAAGCACATTTTTTTTCAATGAAGCTAACATTAAATGAATCAGAAATGCACTCTATACATTGTTAATGTGGTAAATAACTATTCTAGCTGCAAACGTCTTGTTTTTATTGCAATATCAACATAGGTGTAAGGCCCATTTCCAACAACCACCACTCCAGTGTTTTAATGGTACATTGTGTTTGCTAACTTTGTAAGAAGGCTAATGGATGTTTAGAAAACTCTAGAAAACCCTTGCATGAGTATGTTAGCCCAGCTGAAAATGGTTTGGCTGATGTGAGAAGCTATAAAATTGACCTTCCTTTGAGCTAGTTGAGAATCTGGAGCATTACATTTGTTTGTTCTATGAAACTCTCAAAATGGCCAGAAAAAGAGAACTTTCATGTGAAACTCGACAGTCTATTCTTGTTCTTAGAAATGAAGGCTATTCCATGCGAGAAATTGCCAAGAAACTGAAGATTTCCTACAATGGTATGTACTACTCCCTTCAGAGGAGAGCACAAACAGGCTGTAACCAGAGTAGAATCAGAAGTGGGAGGCCTCGCTGCACAACTGAGCAACAAGACAAGTACATTAGAGTCTCTAGTTTGAGAAATCGACGCCTCACAGCTCCTCAACTGGCAGCTTCATTAAATAGTACATGCAAAACGCCAGTGTCAACGTCTACAGTGAAGAGGCGACTCCGGGATGCTGGCCTTCAGGGCAAAGTGGCAAAAAAAAAGCTATATCTGAGACTAGCTAATAAAAGGAAAATATTAATATGGGCAAAAGAACACAGACATTGGACAGAGGAAGATTGGAAAAAAGTTTTATGGACAGACGAATCAAAGTTTGAGGTGTTTGGATCACACAGAAGAACATTTATGAGACGCAGAACAACTGAAAAGATGCTGGAAGAGTGCCTGACGCCATCTGTCAAGCATGGCGGCGGTAATGTGATGGTCTGGGGTTGCTTTGGTGCTGGTAAAGTGGGAGATTTGTACAAGGTAAATGGGATTTTGAATAAGGAAGGCTATCACTCCATTTTGCAACGCCATGCCATACCCTGTGGACAGCGCTTGATTGGAGCCAATTTCATCCTACAACAGGACAATGACCCAAAGCACCTCCAAATTATGCATGAACTATTTAGGGAAGAAGCAGGCAGCTGGTATTCTATCTGTAATGGAGTGGCCATCTCAGTCACCAGATCTCAACCCCATTGAGGTGTTGTGGGAGCAGCTTGACCGTATGGTACGCAAAAAGCCCCTCCCAGCAAGCCAATCCAACTTGTGGGAGGGGCTTCAGGAAGCATGGGGTGAAATTTCTCAAGATTACCTCAACAAATTAACTGCTAGAATGCCAAAGGTCTGCAATGCTGTAATTGCTGAAAAGGGAGCATTCTTTGACGAAAGCAAAGTTTGAAGGAGAAAATTATTCTTTCAAATAAAAATCATTATTTCTAACCTTGTCAATGTCTGGACTATATTTTCTATTCATTTTGCAACTCATTTGATAAATAAAAGTATGAGTTTTCATGGAAAACACAAAATTGTCTGGGTGACCCCAAACTTTTGAACGGTAGTGTATGTCGACGTTTTTTTTTTGGCAGTTTTTTTTTTTATTTTGCTTTTGAAGCAGCACCAGCGGTCTATTCATTACTTTATAATGAAAGCAGTTAAAATTTACTATATACTTGGAAATCAAGTATACAGTATACTGATAGGAGACCTGTTAGGACAAGCCTTTGGCATGGCCTATCATAGGCAAATACCGATGGCAGGCCTGTGGGCTGTTATTAATTCCCTACCTTCCATATTAACCCTCTGTCCTACAGCTTAGGTGTCGCTGACTGGTTCATCATACAAAACTTCTTCATGTGAGATGCCAAGCACTTCATTTGTAGCATTTACTCCCCACCACGTTGTAGGACTGGATTAGAGCCATCATTTTAAGCCACAGGTGTACTACTGTCTTACCTTCATGTGAATAAGAAGTTTCTCAGTTGTGTCAGCTTGGTTTTCACAAAACAGACAAAATGCAGACATAGGGTGCTCCTCCCAGTCAGACCAGTCCCTAAAACAGAACATATGTTAGCTTTCAGAAAACGCTGAAGTCCTCATCAGTGTACTGCAGATGGAGTCATACTCATCATTGCCGTCTCCCAATTCCCGGTCATCTTCAGACTGTACTTCCTCCCAACTCTTCCCTAGTTCCTATGTGAGAGGAGAACCAGTTAATTCAACTGATCTTACTTAATCCATTTGTATTGTCAATATGATATTACATTCTGAAAGCTGGATATAACCTTGTAATACTATCAGATATAACATATAGCTAAGAATATGGGTACGGGAAAACACTTAATGGCCTATGTATTGCATGGAGCTGATCTGTAGAATGACGCACAGTCAAATGAAGGAGGATGCCATTGTGTCTGGATAAACAATAAAGGGACTGCAGAATCTCCGTAAGCACTGCGGACCCTTACTTATGCTAATTTGTGAGGGTCCTGTAACAGCTAATAACAAAAATTTTTGACATGAGAAATGCCTAACAAGATAGGTAGATATTTATTGTGCATAATTGCCAGGAATCAATCACCACATGATGATTTTTAATAAAATGACTGGAAATAAGACTAATACTATCAGACTTGGACTGGCCCCCAGGGTAATGGGTAAATTCCCTGGTAGGCCCCTGTGTAAGAGTGGGACACCCCACCTTCTATAAGAGCAGCAGTTGGCACTTGATTTACTGTGTATAGACAAAGCCAAAGTAAACATATATGCCCTCTAAAAACAATACTTTTATTTTTATACTATTTAAAAACACACCTATGCTCGTGTATATAAAATACAGAATATTTCTATAATTGTCAGAAATTCAATAATGGCACATCTCCCTGAGGAGGATAATTGCTCCAAGATACAGCGAGGACTTATATAGCCCTAATATGCCTCTAATATGATCCTGCCTTACGCGGAGGTTGGCACCCTAATAACGCTTTTTGGCGCCCTAGCTCACCGGCGGCTGGCCCTACCTGTCCCTGTTACACCCTACGGGGTGAACTAAACATGATATAGAAAGGTGACTACCTAATCTAATATATATATATTCCTAGTATACAAGTGATAAAAAATACATAGATAGACTTATCTTTCATTCAAAGTATGCCTCGACGCGTTTCCCCATCATTAGGTTCATCAGGAGGCCGATACCGGGATTCTATGTCAATGAATGATAAAGCTACATGATGTATATTGCAGGAAGCTGATGGCTGAAACGCGTCGAGGCATACTTTGAATGAAAGATAAGTATCAATTGATCTTTGTCTATCTATGTATTTTTTATCATTTGTATACTAGGAATATCTATGTATTAGATTAGGCAGTCACCTTTCTATATCATGTTTAGTTCACCCCGTAGGGTGTAACAGGGACAGGTAGGGACAGCCGCCGGTGAGTGGGGGTACCAAAAAGCGTTATTACGGTGCCAACCTCCGCGTCAGGCAGGATCATATTAGAGGCATATTAGAGCTATATAAGTCCTTGCTGTATCTTGGTGCAATTATCCTCCTCAAGGAGATGTGCCATTATTGAATTTCTGACAATTATAGAAATATTCTGTATTTTATATACACGGGCATGGGTGTGTTTTAAATAGTATAAAAATAAAAGTATTTTTTTTAGAGGGCATATATGTTTACTTCAGCACAAACCTTCTTGGTATAATCTTTATGTTACATTTTTGATAGACAAAGCCAGCATCTCATCATTCATAATTTTTTTTTTTTAAACTGTAATTTTTCAAAAATCTCCATAAAAATTACAAACAACATTCACATGAAGTGTGTACGGCAGAGTAAAACTCAATGAAGTTTTTATCCATGGGAGTGTATAAACAGCTAAGATCCAGAAGACAACTACCAGCCAAATCTCAGCAAACCCACAACATAAGCAATCAACTTAATACTAGATTCTATTACCCAGCCATGTTCAATCTATAACATAATCAAGGATTGACAATGGACAAAAGAAACAAACACACAGAGAATAAGGAAATAGGGGGAGTTATAAAAGAATTATCCATTGTGTTAAGCCCCAAAATAATCCCAGGGCGCCCAAATTGATTCAAATAATTCAACCACTGCTTGCAGAACAGCCGTCCAGCCGTCATATACAACCCCTGGCAAAAAAATATGGAATCACCGGGCTCGGAGGATGTTCATTCAGTTGTTTAAGGTTGTTGAAAAAAAGCAGATCACAGACATGGCACAAAACTAAAGTAATTTCAAATGGCAACTAAAGGGCTTTAAGAAACACTAAAAGAAATCAAGATTAAAAAAAAATTGCTACTCAGTAAGGGTAATTTTTTTCAGACCAAGCAGAGGGAAAAAATTATGGAATCACTCAATTCTGAGGAAAAAAATATGGAATCACCCTGTAAATTTTAATTTCCAAAACTAACACCTGCATCAAATTAGATCTGCTCGTTAGTCTGCATCTAAAAAGGAGTGATCACACCTTGGAGAGCTGTTGCACCAAGTGGACTGACATGAATCATGCTTCAACATGAGAGAAGTCAATTGAAACAAAGGAGAGGATTATCAAACTCTTAAAAGAAGGTAAATCATCACGCAATGTTGCAAAAGATGTTGGTTGTTCACAGTCAGCTGTGTCTAAAATCTGGACCAAATACAAACAACATAGGAAGATTGTTAAAGGCAAACATACTGGTAGACCAAGGAAGACATCAAAGCGTCAAGACCGGAAACTTATAGCAATATGTCTCCAAAACAGGAAATGCACAACAAAACAAATGAGGAACGAATGGGAGGAAACTGAAGTCAATGTCTGTGACCGAACTGTAAGAAACCGCCTTAAGAAAATGGGATTTACATACAGAAAAGCTAAACATAAGCCATCATTAACACCTAAACAGAAAAAAACAAGGTTACAATGGGCTAAGGAAAAGCAATCGTGGACTGTGGATGACTGGATGAAAGTCATATTCAGTGATGAATTGCGAATCTGCATTGGGCAAGGTGATGATGCTGGAACTTTTGTTTGGTGCCGTTACAATGAGATTTATAAAGATGACTGCATGAAGAGAACATGCAAATTTCCACAGTCACTGATGATATGGGGCTGCATGTCAGGTAAAGGCACTGGGGAGATGGCTGTCATTACATCTTCAATAAATGCCCAAGTTTACATTGACATTTTGGACAGTTTTCTTATCCCATCAATTCTGAGGATGTTTGGAGATGAGGACATCATTTTTCAAGATGATAATGCATCCTGCCATAGAGCAAAAACTGTGAAAACATTCCTTGAAAGAAGACACATAAGGTCAATGTCATGGCCTGCAAATAGCCCGGATCTCAATCCAATTGAAAATCTTTGGTGCAAGTTGAAGAAAATGGTCCATGACAAGGCTCCAACCTGCAAAGCTGATCTGGCAACAGCAATCAGAGAAAGTTGGAGCCAGATTGATGAAGAGTACTGTTTGTCAGTTGTCACTCATTAAGTCCATGCCTCAGAGACTGCAAGCTGTTATTAAAGCCAGATGTGGTGCAACAAAATACTAGTGATGTATTGGAGTGTTCTTTTGTGTGTTTGTTTTTCACGATTCCATAATTTTTCCCTCTGCTTGGTCTGAAAAAAATTACCCTTACTGAGTACCACATTTTTAATCTTGATTTCTTTTAGTGTTTCTTAAAGCCCTTTAGTTGCCATTTGAAATGACTTTAGTTTTGTGCCATGTCTATGATCTGCTTTTTTACAACAACATTAAACAACTGAATGAACATCCTCTGAGCCCGGTGATTCCATAATTTTTGCCAGGGGTTGTATTCAATCCTCCAAATATCAGAAATTCTGTAGGGCAAGTCCTGAAAAGAGGTGGGGGGCGTTCTTCTTCCAATGGACAGCAATCAGGCATCTGGCCGCCGTTAACATACAAAAGGAGCAGTTTAGAGGAGTTTTTACCAATCCTCCCTGGGAAGAACGTTGAGAATATACAGGGTGGGCCATTTATATGGATACACCTAAATTAAATGGGAATGGTTGGTGATATCAACTTCCTGTTTGTGGCACATTAGTATATGGGAGGGGGGAAACTTTTCCAGATGGGTGATGACCATGGCGGCCATTTTGAAGTCGGACATTTTGGATCCAACTTTATTTTTTTCAATTGGGAAGAGGGTCATGTGACAAGTCAAACTTATTGAGAATTTCATAAGAAAAACAATGGTGGGCTTGGTTTTAACGTAACTTTATTCTTTCATGAGTTTTCCACAAGTTTATGACCACTTATAAAATGTGTTCAAAGTGCTGCCCATTGTGTTGGTTTGTCAATGCAACCCTCTTCTCCCACTCTTGACACACTGATAGCAACACCACAGAAGAAATGCTAGCACAGGCTTCCAGTATCCGTTGTTTCTGATGCTGCACATCTCGTATGTTCACAGAATAGACCATTGCCTTCAGATGACCCCAAAGATAAAAGTCTAAGGGGGTCAGATCGGGAGACCTTGGTGGCTATTCAACTGGCCCACGATGACCAATCCACTTTCCAGGAAACTGTTCATGTAGGAATGATCGGACCTGACACCCATAATGTGGTGGTGCACCACCTTGTTGGAAAAACTCAGGGAATGTGCCATCTTCAGTGCATAAAGAGGGCAACACATCATCATGTAGCAATTTCAGATATCCAGTGGCATTGAGGTTTCCATTGATGAAGAATGGCCCCACTATCTTTGTACCTCATATACCACACCATACCATCAAGATACGAGATGTGCAGCATCTGAAACAACAGATACTGGAAGCCTGTGCTAGCATTTCTTCTGCGGTGTTGCTATCAGTGTGTCAATAGTGGGAGAAGAGGGTTGCATTGACAAACCAACACAATGGGCAGCACTTTGAACACATTTTATAAGTGGTCATAAACTTGTGAAAAACTCATGAAAGAATAAAGTTACGTTAAAACCAAGCACACCATTGTTTTTCTTATGAAATTGTCAATAAGTTTGATGTGTCACATGACCCTCTTCCCAGTTGAAAAAAATAAAGTTGGATCCAAAATGGCTGACTTCAAAATGGCCGCCATGGTCACCACCCATCTGGAAAAGTTTTACCCCTCCCATATACTAATGTGCCACAAACAGGAAGTTGATATCACCAACCATTCCCATTTAATTTAGGTGTATCCATATAAATGGCCCACCCTGTAGATCAAAGGATCCAGAGAAACCTCAGAGTACAGTACTTTGTGGATCAGGGATTTAACTAAGAGCCAGAACCCCATAATTCCAGGACATGACCAGCTCATCATTCATTTAACATTGACCCAGTTTATCATTATATAGAAGCATAGGCAAATTTGTGAGGGTAATGTAATATTTGTATGTAAATGAACAATGTACCATCATAGTCAATGTTACTGGTGGGACCTTGGCACCTCAGTCTGATACTGAATACTAGAATAGCAGTTCGTATATCACTGAGCATCCATGTTCTCTACATCAGTTACTTCTCCACTATTCCATAAAAAAAATATCTTAAAAAAATCACAACTCCTAGCATCTACACTGTGTTCCAAATTATTATGCAAATAATATTTTCTCAGATTTTCCCAAATTACCTATATGAATTGCAGTCATTGTAATTTTCCAGTCAAATAACTATTAGAGTACAATTGAAAGGTTTTTGTACAAACTGCCTATGATAACAGTATATTTTTAAAAAAATAAAAAACTCAAACTGCACTCAAAATGCATGTTCCAAATTATTACGCACAGCAGAGTTTTCAACCTTTTCATTTTAATAAAGAACAAAAAAATGGTCATTTTTGAAATTATAAGCATTAGCAGGTTATTACAAACTGAAATCAAACAGTTTTCAACTCAAAACTTTATTCTAGGTGATGTTACATTTGCACATAGGACCGCTTGTTCGAAAGGAGCTTCTGAACTCTCTCGTCCATTGAATTTGTCAGGTTTTGGATGGTTTCTGCTTCAATTGTTTTGCATGAGGACAGAATACCCTCCCAGAGCTGTTGCTTAGAGGTGAACTGCCTCCCGCCATCATAGACACTTCTTTTGATGATGCTCCAGAGGTTCTCAATGGGGTTGAGGTCAGGGGAGCATGGGGGTCACACCATAAGTTTGTCCCCTTTTATGCCCATAGCAGCCAGAGATGCAGATGTGTTATGTGCAGCATGAGACGGGGCATTATCATGCATGAAAATGATCTTGCTGCGGAATGCACGGTTCTTCTTCTTGAACCATGGCAGGAAGTGCTGTTTGAGAAACTCCACATACATTATGGAGTTCATCTTTACCCCTTCAGGGATCCTAAAGGGGCCGACAATCTCTCTCCCCATGATTCCAGCCCAAAACATTACTCCACCTCCTCCTTGTTGGCGCCGTAGCCGTGTTTGCATGGGGTGTCCATCAACCAGCCATCCTCCACTCCATCCATCTGGACCATCGAGAGTTGCACGGCACTCATTGGTGAACAAAACAGTTTTGAAGTCAGTCTTCATGTATTGTTTGGCCCACTGGAGCCATTTCTGCTTGTGTGCAGTGGATAGAGGAGGTCGACAGGATGGCGTATGCACAGCTGCAAACCTCTGAAGGACCCTGCATCTTGTTGTTCGGGGGACGTTGGAGGCACCAGCAGCTTCAAAAACTTGTCTGCTGCTATAACAAGGCTTTTTTGCCGCTGCTCTTTTAACCTGACGTAATTGCCTGTAGGAAAGAGTCCTCAATTTTCCCTTATCAGCACGCACACGTGTGTACTGTGAATCAGCTACATACTTGATTGTGCGATGATCAGGATGAAGTGTCTTGGCAATGTTGATTGTAGTCATGCCTCGACCTAAACACTCCACAATTTGTTGCTTCTCAGCAGCCGACATCCTTTTTCTTTCCCATTTTGGCAGAAAATGTAGGCTGCTTAATAATGTGGGACAGCCTTCTTAAGTAGTCTTGCCTTTCATTGGACACACCTGCCAAACTAATTAGCACAGGTGTCTGCAATTGCTTACAGTGATATAAAGAGCCCTGACAGAAATCACCATCAATGAGTTTAACTGACAAACAAACAAATTCTTCCCTTATCACTCCTAACACTTTTTCCATAATAATTTGGAACACAGTGTAGTGATTTTTGTACAAAGAATAGCTTTATTTCAACACAACCTTAAAGCAACTAAGTATGGTTTTCATGGGCAAATTATGATCCTATGTTATGAATCCCTTTATATTTTTATACTGAAGCAAAATGGGTGATGAACTCATGTTGCGTCAGAATTCTCCATTTGGCTATACATTTCTCCTGCAGTGGCTCCAAAGGGGGTTTCAAGCAGGGAATATAATCTAAGAGGTCCTTTTACCCACAAATAACATATGTAAAGGTAATTCCTCTAACAATAATTCACATGAATTAGACCACTAAACTAGTAAGTCAAAAAAAATCAAGAAAACACTGGGACAAGACAAGACATGGCTTTATATTGTCACATTAGCTTTATAATATAAGATAGTTCCTCAATTAATTTTCAGCATAGAACAGTATGTCTAACTAGCTGCTAGCCATTCTCTGTGAATGACAGGAATCAGCGAAACACGGTTTAAAGGTTTCATGTTCGGCTTTTCTTAAAGAATCGTTATTTTAAGATGCGGGCCCAACAGAATAACATTAGCTGTGGAAGCCATGGTTGACATAATTGGCCAGAGGTTTGAACCCACTCTCTATTTCAGTACGACCATAATTGAGATACACGTAAACTCGCTAATGATCAAAAATCTCCACACAATTCTCAGCACTATCTCTTTGAACAATATTTGTCGACCATGTAAGAATCATCTGTTCAAAGAAAGAAGGATCTCAAAATATTTAATGAGGAACAGCACAATGCGCCCGCACACTTCTCTGCCGTTCATCCTACAGGCTTTATTCAGATGCCCTTCTTAGTGCAGGTATAATGCACTAATGTTCTATTTAAAATAATGGGACTTTGCACATGAGGATATTTCCCTACAGTTGACTATGCAATGCTGGTATTTTACCAGTCAAGCGTAACCCGAGGAGACATCCATTCTCAAGCACCGCAAATGAACAATACATGAAGAACATCAGTAAAGCAAAGAAGTTATACTGGGAGGAAGGGAAAAGAAAGATTCTGCAAACCCTGGAGCACACAGAAGCGGAGAGAGGAACTTACCAAATAGTTTATTACGTAGTAGCGGTCATATTCCTGATTCCTGGGATTGACCTTGCGATGTTGCTTTTTTCTCATGTGATCTTTTAGAGTGTTTTTGTCTCTGAAAGTTTTTTCACAATACAAACACTGCAAGCTTAGGAAATACAATATACAAATACCATTAATACAGAAAGAAGGCCGGTTCATGTTTGTTTTTTAAATATACCTCATAAGTGCTGTATTAAGAAGCATCATTTTATTATGGTCCAAAGGCATGTAATATATTTCTGATATACACAAGTGAAACAAATGGTTATATGTTTAATACAAGGGAGGAATAATAACCATAGCTACGACTAATGGGCTCATGAAATAAAGGGGCCTGCCCAGCGCACAAAGAAAAAAAATGGAGGATGTCCAGCACTATTTAAACTGTAAGCAGCGCATCCTCCATAGTCCTAAGTCTCGGGGCCAGAAGTGAGAGGAGGTGGAGGGCTCACAGCACAACAACAGTACAGATAAACAGCATGCAGGAGGAGATAACTGCTAACAGTGTCAACTAGATACAGAAATTAGACAGAGGTCATCAGCTGCACTGGGGGGAGAGAAGGAGTGACAGCTACATCATAGGTGGTTAGTTATATGTCTGAGTGTGTATGCGTGTTTCTTCCACGGATTGGCTGCAGTGCTCACTTTACGCCCTCACTGTATGTTGATCCCAACAGATCGGCAGGGGACACGGTGCCGACTATGGAGGTATTGTACTGAATTAGGAGCTGAGTATCAATTTTTTCTCTTTTAAATATTTTATGTTTTATCAATATAACAAGTTTTGAAATACAGTATATAACTTCAGTAATTACTCAAATCATGTTATAGTGAATACAAACAAGACAATGGCAAGTAACATTAATATAGTAGAATTGAACATAAAAAAGGGGGCCCATAAAGGTGAGGGAATAAGGGAGGGAACATATGGAAAATAAGAAAGTACAAAGAAGAACTAGAAGTTGATAGAACTATGATGTGTTATGTTATGCAATTAACCTAAGGACTAGCAATTGACAATTGCGGTTGAGCATGCATTATCCAGACTTTAAAAATTTAGCTTGAGTTTCATTCATGATGCTTATAAGTTGTTCATTAGTCAAAAAGTTATATACACGGGCAAAAAATCCCAGGAATGGCATCAGGGGTGTGGAGTCGGTGTCGGTATAAAATGGACCAACTCCAACTCCTAATATACATAATGAATTGGGTACATCAGTTCAATGCAGTTTCTGGGGAATATTATTTTCATAAGAATTTGGGAAAGTTATGAAATGTCCTATTCCTGATCTAAGGGTCTAGACTTTTAGTGGAGATAAATCTGTGCTACAGTAAATTTATCACTTAAACATGAGCCATGTATGAGGGAGTCGGAGTCATGGAAATTGAGGAGTCGGAGTCAGAGGTTTGGCTTACCGACTCCACAGCCCTGAATGCAATGTGACATTTTTTCCAGGCATGGGCTATTGTTTGTTTCGCCACCAAAAAGAAAAATAGTGAGAGTTGGGCATTGAGACCAATTGAGGGTAGATGATTTGTGGTGCAACAAAGCTTACCAGGGATCCCTAATAAGGGGAGTATGGAAAATAGTATGGGCCAAGCTATATACAGGAGGCCAGAAACATACCAAACGTGCAAGATAATATCTTTGTAGGCGCACTTGGCAGGTTAACAACTATTAATAAGAGGTTATCCAGTAGTCAAAATCCTATTTGATGCCACGTTAACATGTTGAGTATTTGGTCAGTCTTTTACATCAGTATTTGTCAAAACCAGGAGTGGAACAATCAGAGGAAAAGTATAATAGAAACACGTCACCACTTCTGTATTTATCACCCACTCCTGGTTTTGGCTTACAAATACTGAGGTAAAATACTGACCAAATACTGAATGTGTGAACGTGGCCTAATCCTTAAGGGAGGCGCATTCAAAAGTTTGCTGTAAGTTCCATCCCCTCCTAGTTATGCCACTGGCTTAGTATCAGGTAATAGTGGCTGTATCATCACTTACCATAATTATAAGTGCAAAAATATCTGTCCCATAGGTAGCATAAAGAATATGCATCATCAGAATTTACATATTATTTCAATTAGTTTTTATTATATACTGATTTACCTACATTTACTGAGACTGATGCATTTTACACAAGTCAAAGTAAAATACGTGATTGGCCAAATTTTAATTGTTTTTTTTAAAATACATTTGAATAGTAATTATAGTCCTTATGTAAAAAAAAAAATAATTATAGTACCTGTCCAACTTCTTCTGTAACGTGTCCAGAAATTCATTACAATACACAATATTGTCCGGCAGACCAACATTGAATGAGTGCTCCTCGTTCATGTGATTAAACAAAACCATTCTGTAAGGAAACAGTTAAACAAGTGTTTTAAAAAAAAGAAAAAAACCCTTGATTAAAATCCTGCGGTAAGACCAGACGAGTCTGTTAGTCCACTGCAACGTGCGTTCATGACGGAGAATACCTCGAAGTGCAGATAAATGTAATGACATTCTCTCCGTAATGTTCCCGCAGCTCAGATAAAGGGCTGCCTCGCATAACTCAGGAAGGAAACAGAAGCTACAATTCTAGCAGCATGTAAAATACCAATATATATTTGTAATACATAATAAAGGTTTTAAACAATTAAGCATCCATTTTTTATTGCTCCAGGATATTGGGGGAAAAATTAAAAAAAAGACAGCCACCAGGCTTTGTACCCCATCGGAGAGCAGCATAAAATAGGGTCAGAGACCCTGATTCCAACGATGTATCACTTACTGGGATGCTTGCTGCAGTTTTGATAAAAACACAGTTTTTTCTACTGAGAATCTATGAGGTCTCTGAATTCTGAGCTCTGTAAAATCCCACCCACACCACTTAATAGCTTCTGTCTGTGTACACTGTGCATAGGCAGAAAACTGACACTCAGTGGTGAGGGCAGAGCTATACAGAGCTTATGAATATGGAGGACTACCTGGCAGCAGGTTTACTAGCCCTCTAGTAATAATCCCCTGCTGATAAAAACTGATTTTATCACAACATAAACAAGCAGCAGATTAGGTGGCAAAAACCTGCTGACATAAACTTTAAACAGTTTTGCAAATAATCTTAAACTTATGTTTTTCCATGGTTACAGACATCAGGCATGTTAGTAAGAAGCGTAACACATGACTACAGCATCAGACTACATTCATGGTTTGTTTGTCGCTTGTAACTATGGAGACAAAGTACAACAGGATATTTTAATTCTGATTATTTACAAATGTCCTTTGCTTTCAGATGCACTGAAGCAATAAAACAATTATTGCAAAATTGTACATAGCTTTTGGCAATAATGTTTTTGATGTTATTCACAAACACCTCACATTAGACATGATATTACCATATTTTTATGAAAATGGGACCACTATAATTGTCACTAGTGCTATTACTGAGATATGAAATGTGACGGCCATATGAAAAGGCCTGATGCATATAAGACTAACGTCGGCCGACCATCTAATGTATATGGGGACCTCCAAATGTCCCCCGATAGATGATGGTGGGCAACAGAAGGATATGACGTGTCTGGTTCCGGACTGCCAAACCTTTCATTCTCTGACAGCAACTCTCTCATAAGGAACATAGGAGAAGGGAGAGAGCTGCAGGCCACACGATCTGCTGAACTAAAGTGTATGAGAGGTTTAAATCCTTATTAGTTTCTGCTTGGCAACCAGGGACGTAACGAGCGAGGTCACAGAGGGCCTGCAATATACGCCGCTGGCCAACCAGGGGGAAGGCAGCGGACATCGGGTACACTCATTGACGTCTCATGGCAGTGACGTCATGCGATTGGCCAGTGGTGTTTATTGCAGCGCAGGGAGTCGGGGAGTCCCACCACTGTAATACACTTCCAGCAGATCCAGCTGAAGTAGGGCTCCCCTCCCAGACGAGCCAGGAAGAAGACAACGAAGAGGAAGGTGACAAGAATGGCCCAGGATGAGGGACATCTATACCAGAAAAGGGGCCCAGGATGGGGAAAATATATACCTGGATGGGAGACATATACAGTCATGGCCGAAAGGGTCGGAACCATTGAAATTGTTCCAGAAAATGAAGTATTTCTCCCAGAAAATTATTGCAATTACACATGTTTTGCTATACACATGATTATTTCCTTTGTGTGTGTTGGAACAAAAAAAAAACTGAAAAAAAGGCAAATTGGACATAATATCACACAAAACCCCAAAAATGGACCGACAAAATTGTTGGCACCCTCAACTTAAATATTTGGTTGTACACCCTTTGGAATAAATAACTGCAATCAATCGCTTCCTATAACCATCAATCAGTTTCTTACACCTCTCAACTGGAATTTTGGACCACTCTTCTTTTGCAAACTGCTCCAAGTCTCTAATACTTGAAGGGTGTCTTCTCCCAATAGCAATTTTAAGATCTCTCCACAAGTGTTCAATGGGATTTAGATCCGGTCTAATTGCTGGCCACTTCAGAACTCTCCAGCGCTTTGTTTTCATTCATTTCATTTCTGGGTGCTTCTTGAAGTATGTTTGTCCTGCTGGAAGACCCACGACCTAGGATGCAAATCTAGCTTTCTGACACTGGGCACTATATTGTGACCCAAAATCTGTTGGTAATCTTTAGATCTCATGATGCCTTGCACACAGTCAGTCAATGTACCCAGTGTAAGAGGCAGCAAAACAACCCCAAAACATCTTTGAACCTCCACCATATTTGACTGTAGGTACGGTTTTCTTTTCTTTGAAGGACTCATTCCGTTTTCAGTAAATAGTAGAATGATGTGCTTTACCAAAAAGCTCGATCTTGACCTCATCTGTCCACAAGACGCTTTTCCAGAAGGATTTTGCTTTACTCACGTACATTTGTCTAGCTTTTTTATGTTTCTGTGTCAGCAGTGGAGTCCTCCCGGGTCTCCTACCGTAGCGTTTAATTTCATTCAAATGTCGACGTATAGTTTGCGCTGACACTGATGCACCTTGGGCCTGCAGGACAGCTTAAATTTCTTTGGAACTTGATTGGGGCTGCTTATCCACCATCTGAACTATCCTGTGTTGCAACCTTTCATCAATTTTTCTCTGCAGTCCGCGTCCAGGGAGATTAGCTGCAGTGCCATGGGTTGTAAACTTCTTGACTATGTTGCTCATCTTGGACAAAGGAACATCAAGATCTCTGGAGATGGACTTGTAACCTTGAGATTTTTCATATTAGATATTTTTCAACAATTTTGGTTTTCAAGTCCTCAGACAGTTCTCTTCTCCTCTTTCTGTTCTCCATGCTTAGTGTGGCACACACAGACACACAATGCAAAGATTGAGTAAACTTCTCCACTTTTTATCTGGTTTCAGGTGTGATTTTCATATCGGACACACCTGTTACTTGCCAGAAGTGAGTTTGAACGTACATCACATGCTTGAAACAAAGTTGTTTACCCCAAATTTTGGAAAAGTACCAACACTTTTGTCCAGTCCATTTTTGGGGTTTAGTGTGAAATGATGTCCAATTTGACTTTTTTGCTATGTTTTTTTTTGTGTTGTTCCAATACACACAAAAGAAATAAACACGTGTATAACAAAACGTAGAATCATAGAATGGTAGAGTTGGAAGGGACCTCCTGGGTCATCTGGTCCAACCCCCTGCTCAAAGCAGGATTCACTAAATCATCTCAGACAGATGTCTGTCCAGCCTCTGTTTGAAGACTTCCATTGATGGAGAACTCACCACCTTTCGTGGAAGCCTGTTCCACTCATTGATCACCCTCACTATCAAAGTTTTTTCTAATATCTAATCTGTATCTTCTCCCATTCAGTTTCATCCCATTGCTTCTAGTCTTTCCTTGTGCAAATGAGAATAAAGCTGATCCTTCTACAATGTGACATTCCTTGAGATATTTGTAGACAGCTTTTAAGTCTCCTCTCAGTCTTCTTTTTTGCAAGCTAAACATTCCCAAATCCTGCAACCGTTCCTCATAGGACATGGTTTGCAGACCGGTCACCATTCTGGTCGCTCCTCTCTGAACTTGCTCCATGTCTTTTTTAAAATGTGGTGCCCAAAACTGAACACAGTATTCCAGATGAGGTCTGACCAAAGAGGAATAAAGTGCGAAAATAATTGCAATAATGATGTAATTGTAATAATTTTCTGGGAGAAATACTTTATTTTCTGAAACAATTTCAAGGGGGCCACCACTTTCGGCCATGAGTGTACATGTCCCCCATCCTTGTATATATGTCCCTCATCCTGGGTCCTTTCCTGATATATATGTTCCCGTTCTGCAAAAAAAAAAAAAAAAACATTCTTCTCACCTTCCTCTGCTTCTTTGATGTGCAGCGGCTTCCTCTTCTTCCACTTTTGGCCATGACTGTATACCAGGATGGGGGGCTATATATACCAAGATGGAAGATATTTATACCAGGATGGGGACATATTTTCCATATATACCAGGATGAAAGACATATATACAAGGATGGTTGACATACAGCTCTGGCAAAAATTAAGAGACCACTGCAAAATTTTCAGTTTCTCTAATTTTCTCTTTATAGTTATATTTTTGAGTAAAATGTACATTGTTGTTTTTAGTCTATAAACTACTGACAACATGTCCCCGAAATTCAAAGCTAAAAATGTTGTATTTATTTGCAGCAAATGATAAAGCGTCAAAATACTAAAAAAGAAACAGTGCTTTCAGACCTCAAATTACTCATGTTTTAACTCAGGAAGAGTTCAGAAATCAATATTTGGTGGAAGAACCATGATTTTTAATCACAGCTTTCATGCGTCTTGGCATGCTTTCCACCAGTCTTTCCATGCTTTCCAATAGAAAACTGTTAAGTGGTCTCTTAATTTTTGCCAGAGCAGTATATACCAAGATGGGGGATATATATACAGTACAGACCAAAAGTTTGGACACACCTTCTTATTTAAAGATTTTCCTGTATTTTCATGACTATGAAAATTGTACATTCACACTGAAGGCATCAAAACTATGAATTACCACACGTGGCATTATATACTTAACAAAAAAGTGTGAAACAACTGAAAATATGTCTTATATTCTAGGTTCTTCACAGTAGCCACCTTTTGCTTTGATGACTGCTTTGCACACTCTTGGCATTCTCTTGATGAGCTTCAAGAGGAAGTCACCGGAAATGGTTTTCACTTCACAGGTGTGCCCTGTCAGGTTTAATAAGTGGGATTTCTTGCCTTATAAATGGGGTTGGGACCATCAGTTGTGTTGTGCAGACGTCAGGTGGATACACAGCTGATAGTCCTACTGAATAGACTGTTAGAATTTGTATTATGGCAAGAAAAAAGCAGCTAAGTAAAGAAAAACGAGTGGCCATCATTACTTTAAGAAATGAAGGTCAGTCAGTGCAAAAAATTGGGAAAACTTTGAAAATTTCCCCAAGTGCAGTTGCAAAAACCATCAAGCGCTACAAAGAAACTCGCTCACATGAGGACCGCCCCAGGAAAGGAAGACCAAGAGTCACCTCTGCTTCTGAGGATAAGTTTATCCGAGTCACCAGCCTCAGAAAATGCAGGTTAACAGCAGCTCAGATTAGAGACCACGTCAATGCCACACAGAATTCTAGCAGCAGACACATCTCTACAACAACTGTTAAGAGGAGACTTTGTGCAGCAGGCCTTCATGGTAAAATAGCTAGGAAACCATTGCTAAGGACAGGCAACAAGCAGAAGGAACTTGTTTGGGCTAAAGAACACAGGAATGGACATTAGACCAGTGGAAATCTGTGCTTTGGTCTGATGAGTCCAAATTGAGATCTTTGGTTCCAACCACCGTGTCTTTGTGCGACGCAGAAAAGGTGTACGGATGGACTCTACATGCCTGGTTCCCACCGTGAAGCATGGAGGAGGAGGTGTGATGGTGTGGGGGTGCTTTGCTGGTGACACTGTTGGGGATTTATTCAAAACTGAAGGCATACTGGACAAGCATGGCTACCACAGCATCTTGCAGCGGCATGCTAATCCATCTGGTTTGCGTTTAGTTGGACCATCATTTATTTTTCAACAGGACAATGACCCCAAACACACCTCCAGGCTGTGTAAGGGCTATTTGACCAAGAAGGAGAGTGATGGGGTGCTACGCCAGATGACCTGGCCTCCACTGTCACCAGACCTGAACCCAATCGAGATGGTTTGGGGTGAGCTGGACCGCAGAGTGAAGGCAAAAGGGCCAACAAGTGCTAAGCATCTCTGGGAACTCCTTCAAGATTGTTTGAAGACCATTTCCGGTGACTACCTCTTGAAGCTCATCAAGAGAATGCCAAGAGTGTGCAAAGCAGTCATCAAAGCAAAAGGTGGCTACTTTGAAGAACCTAGAATATAAGACATATTTTCTGTTTCACACTTTTTTGTTAAGTATATAATTCCACATGTGTTAATTCATAGTTTTGATGCCTTCAGTGTGAATGTACAATTTTCATAGACATGAAAATACAGAAAAATCTTTAAATGAGAAGATGTGTCCAAACTTTTGGTCTGTACTGTACCAAGAAAGGGGACATACTGTATATACCAAAAAAGGGGGAATATAAATCGGGAAGAGGCCGAGGATGGGAGGCATATATACCAGGCTGGGGGACCTATATACCTGAATGAGAGATATATATACCAGAATGGTTGACATATATACCAGGATAGGGGACATACAGGTGCTTCTCACTAAATTAGAATATAATCAAAAAGTTAATTTATTTCAGTTCTTCAATACAAAAAATGAAACTCATATATTATATAGCGTCATTACAGAGTGATTATTTCAAGTGTTTATTTCTGTTAATGTTGATGATTATAGCTTACAGCCAATGAAAACACAAAAGTCATTATCTCAGTAAATTAGAATACTTTATAACAGCAGCTTGAAAAAGGTTTTTTAAAATCCGAAATGTTGTCCTACTGAAATGTATGCTCCGTAAATGCACTCAATACTTGGTCGGGGATCCTTTTGCATCAATTACTGCATCAATGCGGCGTGGCATGGAGGCGATCAGCCTGTGGCACTGCTGAGGTGTTATGGAAGCCCAGGTTGCTTTGATAGCAGCAGCCTTCAGCTCGTCTGCATTGTTGGGTCTGGTGTCGCTCATCTTCCTCTTGACAATACTCCATAGATTCTCTATGGGGTTAAGGTCAGGCGAGTTTGCTGGCCAATCAAGCACAGTGATACTGTTGTTTTTAAACCAGGTATTGATACTTTTGGCAGTGTGGACAGGTGCCAGGTCCTGCTGGAGAATGAAATTTCCATCTCCAAAAAGCTTGTCGCCAGAGGGAAGCATGAAGTGCTCTAAAATTTCCTGGTAGACGGCTGCGCTGACTTTGGTCTTGATAAAACACAGTGGACCTACACCAGATGACATGGCTCCCCAAACCATCACCGATTGTGGAAACTTTACACTAGACCTCAAGCAGCTTGGATTGTGGCCTCTCCACTCTTCCTCCAGACTCTGGGACCTTGACTTCCAAATGAAAATTGGAACTCTGGGTCCTTGTGGAGTGTGATAATGACTGCCTTCTGGACATCTGTCAAGTCAGCAGTCTTCCCCATGACTGTGGAGCCTACTAAAACAGACTAAGGGGCCTTTTTAAACGCTTCGGAAGCCTTTGCAGGTGTTTTTTGTTAATTATTCTAATTTACTGAGATAATGACTTTTGTGTTTTCAATGGCTGTAAGCCATAATCATCAACATTAACAGAAATAAACACTTGAAATAGATCACTCTGTTTGAAATGACTCTATATAATGAGTTTCACTTTTTGTATTGAAAAAAAATAATTTTTTGATGATATTCTAATTTAGTGAGATGCACCTGTATATACCAAGATGGAGGACATATATATCAGGATGAGAGACATATATACCAGTAAGAAGCCCAGCATGGGGGACATATATACCAGGATGGGGGACACACAGTGGCTTGCGAAAGTATTCACTCCTCTTGGCTTTTTACCTATTTTGTTACATTCGACCGGTGTTTAAATATTTTTGTAGTCCGATTTGTGTGTGATGCATCAGTATTAAACAGTCTAAGTTGGTGAAGTGAAGTTTGAAAAATATAGGCATAAATTAAATTTATGGGATCAAATAACTAAAAATTGGCATGTGCATATGTATTCACCCCTTTTGCGATGAAGAATTAAAAAATTTCTGGTTCAAGCAATTACCTTCATAAGTCACATTCTTAGTGAAAGGAAGTCCTCCTGTGTGCAATCTAAGTGTCACATGGCCTGTCAGTATATACACACCTGACAGCACGTTCATGCTGTGACTGGTCAGTCAGATTGACTGACCGATCACAACGCCTTGAGTGCGGGGACCGCCGGCATGGGTCCCTGCACCTCTTCCCGTGCATCTCAGCTGTCATGGACAGCTGTTGGCCCGAAACGGTCACTGCATGTTTACACACAGTGACAGTTTAAAGTCATGACGGGGATAGCACATCATAGTGTGGGAACGGACACCCACTCATGACGTGCTCTGTCAGTCATTGGGCGTTAATGTGAAAAGAGGTTATACTTTATTTATAGAGTACAGACCAAAAGTTTGGACACACCTTCTCATTTAAAGATTTTTCTGTATTTTCATGACTATGAAAATTGTACATTCACACTGAAGGCATCAAAACTATGAATTAACACATGTGGAATTATATACTTAACAAAAAAGTGTGAAACAACTGAAAATATGTCTGATATTCTAGGTTCTTCAAAGTAGCCACCTTTTGCTTTGATGACTGCTTTGCATACTCTTGGCATTCTCTTGATGAGCTTCAAGAGGTAGTCACCGGAAATGGTTTTCACTTCACAGGTGTGCCCTGTCCGGTTTAGTAAGTGGGATTTCTTGCCTTATAAATGGGGTTGGGACCATCAGTTGTGTTGTGCAGAAGTCAGGTGGATACACAGCTGATAGTCCTACTGAATAGACTGTTTGAATTTGTATTGTGGCAAGAAAAAAGCAGCTAAGTAAAGAAAAACGAGTGGCCATCATTACTTTAAGAAATGAAGGTCAGTCAGTGTGACAAATTGGCAAAACTTTGAATGTGTCTCCAAGTGCAGTTGCAAAAACCATCAAGCGCTACAAAGAAACTGGCTCACATGAGGACCGCCCCAGGAAAGGAAGACCAAGAGTCACCTCTGCTTCTGAGGATAAGTTTATCCGAGTCACCAGACTCAGAAATCGCAGGTTAACAGCAGCTCAGATTAGAGACCAGGTCAATGCCACACAGATTTCTAGCAGCAGACACATCTCTAAACAACTGTTAAGAGGAGACTTTGTGCAGCAGGCCTTCATGGTAAAATAGCTGCTAGGAAACCACTGCTAAGGACAGGCAACAAGCAGAAGAGACTTGTTTGGGCTAAAGAACACAAGGAATGGACATTAGACCAGTGGAAATCTGTGCTTTGGTCTGATGAGTCCAAATTTGAGATCTTTGGTTACAACCACCGTGTCTATGTGCGACGCAGAAAAGGTGAATGGATGGACTCTACATGCCTGGTTCCCACCGTGAAGCATGGAGGAGGAGGTGTGATGGTGTGGGGGTGCTTTGCTGGTGACACTGTTGGGGATTTATTCAAAATTGAAGGCATACTGAACCAGCATGGCTACCACAGCATCTTGCAGCGGCATGCTATTCCATCCGGTTTGTGTTTAGTTGGACCATCATTTATTTTTCAACAGGACAATGACCCCAAACACACCTCCAGGCTGTGTAAGGGCTATTTGACCAAGAAGGAGAGTGATGGGGTGCTACGCCAGATGACCTGGCCTCCACAGTCACCAGACCTGAACCCAATCGAGGTGGTTTGGGGTGAGCTGGACCTCAGAGTGAAGGCAAAAGGGCCAACAAGTGCTAAGCATCTCTGGGAACTCCTTCAAGATTGTTGGAAGACCATTTCCGGTGACTACCTCTTGAAGCTCATCAAGAGAATGCCAAGAGAGTGCAAAGCAGTCATCAAAGCAAAAGGTGGCTACTTTGAAGAACCTAGAACATAAGACATATTTTCAGTTGTTTCACACTTTTTTGTTAAGTATATAATTCCACATGTGTTAATTCATAGTTTTGATGCCTTCAGTGTGAATGTACAATTTTCATAGTCATGAAAATACAGAAAAATCTTTAAATGAGAAGGTGTGTCCAAACTTTTGGTCTGTACTGTATGTCTCAGTTTTCTATCATTGGTGCCTTTCACAATGCAATATCTGATAAAAGCATTGTAGTGAAACATCTGTCACCAAATTATTTTTGTGACTTGTGTGTATTTTTCTCTAAGTATAACACCTTTTATTTTATCTTGAACTTACTTTTCATGTTACACATAAAAATAATCAGTGAGAACTGCACACCTATATCAACATCATAAAAAGTTATTGTTCCATCTGTGTTTTTATTTTAGAGTCAAAAGTGAACGCACATAATTGGCGTAAAGCAACAAAGCTGAAAAGGCAGAATAAAATAACATCAAACCTGTTTCCTTTAAATTCCTCACTGCAAAACATGCACAATCTCAGAAAACGTGTGTCTGATCTCTCCTGCTGCTGCTGTCCCAAGATGTTCTTCTGTAATTCAACAGAAAAATAAATAAAAAGGTCAGACTAAAATTTAAATGGAATCTGTTAACAGGTTTTTGCTAAATTATCTGAAGACAGAATGAGGTAGGGGTTAAAACACAGATTTCAGCATAGCCTCTCTTTATCAAGCTCAGGTTTTATTTGCTTAGTCCAGGAACCCACTATCAGTATTTGGTCAGTATTTTTTCTCAGGAGTGGGAGCCAAAACCAGGAGTGGGTGATAAATGCAGAATTGGTGACTTGTTTCTATTAAACCTTTTCTCTGATTGTTCCTCACGTGGTTTTGGCTCCCACTCCTGAAAAAAAATACTAACCAAATACTGACCAAATACTGACCAAATACTGATAATGGGGTCGTTGGCTTACAATGATTGTTTTAGCACCAGTAGTTTAAAGTATCATTGCTGTGACTACCTAGGGCCAGGGTCCCACATATCCCCTCCTGTGATAAGCAGATCACGGTCTACACATAATGTGGCATCCCGGTACTCGTTCTACTACTGCTAAATGAGACAGCTGTAGAGTTGTATTAGATTTGTTCCATTTTGTGCACTGAATTAGGGGATATAATACAGTGCATTGTAAACTGTACTTGTTTGCATTGTAAATTGTACTTTCCTGCCATCTGCTGGCCAATGTGTGTATATGAAGAAATGATTAATCTCCACACAACAAGGTGGCTATAGCAATGGCTGGGAGGAGTCTCCCAGCTCAGGGCTCACTCCGACTGAATGCTGGTACAGACCAGTTGTGGGTGGTTCCTGCTGCCTCAGGAAGATAGAGGAGAGACTATTTTCTCAGAGAAGAGTTTTTAATGCCAGTCTACGCTGAGGGGATGTTTTTCCTCACATAATCTCCTTCACAAAAAGAGTGAAGTGTCTTCCAGTCAGGAGAGGGAAAGCTGTACATGGACTCTCCTGCTCTCTGGTTATCCTGATTGCTTCTAGCCAGGAACAGATCCACGTGGCTGCCATGCCACTGACTTTGCTTAAACCTCCCCCCTGCGAGAGGGAACGGTGGGATAAAACTGAGCACATCCACTCTTTAGTGTGCTTCCACAGAGAGCCAATCTGTGAAGGTCCCTGCATCAGTGTAATATTTCCTGGACTGTGCATAGCATTTCCTGTACTAGCAAGTGAAGAGAACTCTGCTCGAGCCGCCCTGGACAATAACAATGCTTGTCTCATGAGGAGAAAACCATAACTTCTGTATGCACAATATACTGTGAACTTTACCTGTAAGAGAGACTGTAGAGACTGTACTCTGTTACCTCATTCAGTGAAATTGTTATGTTTACAAGTTCACCTGCGTGTCTGGCTGCTTGAGATTGCACAAACATCACGGGCACCCCAAAACCTGCACCCAGACACCACCACTACAGGAGGGCAACCGGGGGGTCCTATACCATCCACAAGTGCCACCTCCCGCTTTTTAAATTGTTGTGGACACGAGGGAAGTGTTGAGGGGTCCAGCGACCCACTTCAGCTACCGTGACATCATTATCTGCTACCAGTGAGGCTACACGCTCCAGCTGGCCCTTCTGCAACATCTGGCGCCTCCCCAGTGGCCCACCACAATAGTACACAGAGAGCCTGGTGTGGGCGGGGTTAGCTTCCTCAGCTCTGCTTCATTGCTAAATCTGAAAGCTCTGATTGTGTCAGAAAGGCTGCACCCAGTAATCTAAGTGATACATCGTTGGATTCAGCTTCTCTTCGCCTACATCATGCTGCTTTCAGATGAGGTAGCAAAAACCTGCTGACAGGTTCCCTTTAAGCACAAGCTGTCCTATTTTTTTTTTTTTTTTATTAATGGCCCTAAAAGTATCCAATGTAATATTATAGCAAAAGAACTATTAAATCATCCTGGTAAAATTCCCTAAATCTGGTGGGCTTGCTGGTGTTTTTTGACTTGTCCTTCAGTAATGACATGCCATAAATGTGCACATGGCTTCTGCAATCACTGACCCATGCAGTGAGGCATACAACTTGTCTCTTCAGAAAGAAAGAGGACTCGAACTTTAGTGCCACCTGTAGGAAGTAGCAATCCTAAAATTCAATACAGACTCTCTAACGAGCCTTGTCACATGACTTAGGATAAAAGTTAGAACCAGAATCTCAATTTGCAGACACTGTGTTTCGGGGTACTGCACCTTGTCAGTGGAAATGCTTGACATGTCACTCTCTGTAAAGAGAAATGTTACCCCTTGGATCCCGGTCAGACACCTCCCTCCCAGCCAAACCAGATCTCACACTTTGCACTGACAAGGGGCAGTACCCTGAAACACAGTGTCTGGAAGATGAAATTATTGTTCTGGCTTTTATCCTAAGTCATGTGACAAGGCTCGTTATTGACTTTTAGGATTGCTACTTCCTATAGGTGGTTCAAGTCCTCTTCCTCTCTGAAGAGACAATTTGCATATTTCCCAGAGGAGCATTGCGGCTTAAAAGTTTCCTCACCTAGGTATGCTTGACAGCTTACTCTCCACAAGGAGAAACATGATGCATACATGAACGGCACAAGCAATGTTGGACTGGGGTGCCAAGGGCCCACCAGTAACCAACTCCAGGGCCCCACCTTTAACTACATGCAAATGTGACATTATCCTCAATTACAAATTTATATAACAATGAACTGGGTAGATTATTACAGGAGTAAGATGCTGCCTTTGTCTGTACATAGTGAATCATGTATATTGTGCCAAGTACTGCTCATATAAGAGGGTGGTGGCCCAATCTTGCACAAGGGCCCACCGGAGGATTCTCTGGCTCACCTGTGGGCCAGTCCAAGCCTGGGCACACGATCACTAAGGCCAATGTTTTACTATAGCAGTCACAAGCTCATGTACAGCACATTAGTATCGGGAATCTAGTATTGGGTAGCGCTGGGGGTCAGAAGAAATGTATGAACTTCAATTTCACCTTTAAAAAAATATATCTGTAATTAAACTTCTTGTGACCTTGCAATTTACAATTTTTGCGCTTATATGCGTATTACACACATATTAAATCTGCATATCCTCCACATCTAATGTAATTCTAAGAGAAAAATCCAAACAAAGTTCAACGTACCCGCAAAAGAAATCAACATGTCACAGATTTGAAACATACCACTTTACGTGGCATAAAAAAAAAAATCACAGGGGCAATGAGATTTCTATAAATTCTATCAACTTTGCTGGAACTGTTAGATACCAAGGTTTTGGCACAGCAGAAATACGCAGAGACAAAAACTTACCAAAAACTCATAGCATGAACTTAAGCATTTATCATATGGGGTTAAATTATATTATATTTTGATAGATCCAACTTTTATGAACATGGCGATATGGAATAGGTTTATCAGTTGAAATTTGTTATATGTCTTTATTTTTAATGGGTGAAAAAAGTGTGTTTTTTTATTATTTATATATTTTTTTCTAGATTTGTAAAAACGTTCTAAAGTAGCATACATGGAGAAGTACAAGCCCCCCACTTGATAACACCCACTGGCACTTTTAAAAAAAAGTTAACTCATTAGGTGACAAGCAAAATAAAAAAAAAATGGTTTTATTCCGCTCTGTAGACACGATAGGATCCGGTGTCCAATTTAATATGAAAAATTTGGTGAAAAGTCCTCTTTAAAAGCAAAACAGATGTCTGAAGATAGGCTATCACTGACTCGCTACTCCTTCTGTGTCACTGTAAAATAAAACCAGAGCAGTTACTAATCAGGACTAATGTGGCCGTAGATCTTTGGAAGAAAGCCAATGTGCGAGGTTTTATTTCAGTTCAATCAACCACAAATTATTTGTTTGGCCCAAAATGAAGAACAATGTAGATTCTTAGTGTTGTCAATTACAAAAGAATTGTTAATCATGTTTTAGCTCTTTACCATTACATATGTATGTAATTGCTCTAAACGAATGGAGGAACAAGCATATTGAGAAGCGAGATCTGCATGTGGCAGTTTCACTGTCTCTGCTAAACATCTGTTGCATCTTACAAACACATGGTAAAGGGATTTAAGGTATTAATATTTATTTGGAAGCTGCAACTGAAATATTTTAAAACTGTAGCACCAAATGTTATGCACGTAATGGAAACGTGTTGCAAGATATCAAAAGCGAGGAGCTCTCAGATAAAAAGAGCATTGCATTCCATACTGAATTAATAGAGGTAATAATACAGGTGGACAGCAGATCTGGTTATCACAACTCCTAACATACAGTATATATGAACCATTAATCTGCACACTGGTGGAGGCGGAAAAATAGCTTCTAGTTTGTTCTTCTTTTACAGAATATATGTCTAACATCCTGTGTAGGCCACTAGCTATAGTACCTAAATGTAAACATTTGGTATCAACATTTCAGTGTACACGTTGTTTCTGATGACATGTAGTATAACATAATTTCTGGCCATTATATGACTTGCATCCATTATTTTTCATCAGTTCAGTACTCTGCATGCTCTGTCTGTCCTGGTGGCAGCAGGCAAGCTACTAAGCTGTCTGCCATACACAGTACACAGAAATAAATGGATTCCTACTTTCTGTCACACAGACTGAAGTAGCAGCATGGAAGAAATTATACAGCAGTACTGATCTGTGTGGCTGTGAATCCTGCACTGAAGAGAAATACATTTGCTGAAAGCAGCAGTGCAATCTCTCTCTCTCGGCCTGTGTCACGGGTGTGTCAGGTGTGACAGACAGTCGCTCTGGATCTGGCTGTAGAAGGTCACTGCCCTTGGCATTGCAGATGCCTTCTTGATCCTCTCATCTCTGTGGTATAGTTATATCCTTCTACCTTTAGGACCCAGAAGCGACCTCAACCTTCTGCTACTGACTGATACACCCTTGCTTGGTAGTTAAAACCTCTCAGTTTCTCCAGAGTTGCCATTGATAGTTCTATGTACCTCTGTGCAGGCTTGGAGTATTAGCAGTCGGCTTGTCTCGTCTTTGGTGCCCTTGGAGGACAGTTGGCATGATCTCTCTGGTGTCTGCTCAAGCTAAATGTATCCCCTTTGTTTGTTTATCTTGTTGTCTTCAGTTTGCAGTGGGACTGACTAGTGCTCACCCCGTCCCCTCCCTATCTAGAGCCTAGCTCTAGGGACATTCAGGGTTTAGGTTCCTGCTCGGCGATAGGTGCAGAACCTATATAGGGACGATAGGCAGATCTAATGTCACCCTCCCTACCCTAGAGATCTCCACTCCCACTTTCCGTAGTTGTTGGGCTCCCTTCCCTCTCTTCCCGTTGCTGTACACTTATTCCTCCCCTCACCTTGCGTGACATTATCACCGGCCGTGCAAAAAAAAGAAAAAAAAACTGACACTTTTTTTTTTTTTTTTTTTTGTGTGTGTGTGTGTGTGTCTTTCTTCTTTTTTTTGGGGTGTGTTTTATTTTCCTTCTCCCTTGGTTCATGGATCCCGTTGCAATGCTGACAGTGCAGCAGCACAAGCTGTTTCAGGAGGTGACTGACCTCCGCTCTGAAGTTCAGCAGCAGCTGCAGGTCCCTAATGTTGGGGTCTCAGCGGGTAGACCGGTCCCAGCTTGAACCCAAAATTGCCCTCCCGAACAGGTTTTCAGGAGGTAGGGACAAGTTTTTTGTGTTCAAGGAAGGTTGCAAATTATATTTTAAACTTCATCCTTACTCCTCTAGAGATGAGGAGCAGAGAGTGGGGATTGTGATCTCACTGTTGCAAGGAGATCCTCAATTCTGGGCTCTCTGCCACAGGGTTCTGTTTTTCTCCAGTCAGTGGAGGGGTTTTTCGGGGGCTCTAGCCCTCATTTATAATGATCCTGACCGTATCTCCTTGGCTGAGTCCAGGCTGCGTCGCCTTCAGCAGGGGAATCGGTCAGTGGAGACGTACAGCTCCAAATTCCGCAGATGGGCAACCGATACCAAATAGAATGATCCGGCTCTTAGAAGCCAATTTTGTCAGGGCCTTACTGAAAGGTTGAAAAATATCTTGGCAGTGTATTAAACCCTGGAGTCCTTGGAGGCTGCCATGTCATTGGCTATATGTGTTGATAGACACCTGTGGGAAAAATGGGTGAGAACACCTTCATCGGAGCCCTCTTTTTGGAGTAATGACCCTTTGCCGGGGGGCGGTCTGGGAGTGAACCAGTGCTGGTGGAGGTGAAAGAACCCATGCAGTTAGGGAAAACATACGATGCAGAGGCACCCCCTGAGATCAACAAAAAAAAGAGCGCGTGTTTTTTGTGTGGAAAAAAGGGCTATTTTATTGGGGCCTGTCCCTTCATTCCTAGGCAAAATGAAGCTCGATTAACCCCTGGTAGTCTGGAGTTGGATAATCAGGGGGTGTGTTTGTCATCAACCTGCAGTTCTTCGTTTGTTCTGTCAGCAGAGGTGGTGCTACAGAGTAGCACGGAGAAAATGTCTGTGTTTGTAGACAGTGGAGCTGTAGTCGGCATGGTTGATGCTGAGTTTGTGAGAACTCATGGGCAGCTTGCTGTACTTTAGCGAAGCCCATTCCTATTTTTGCCATTGACTCAGCGCCACTTGCAAAGAAAGCTCTGACTCAGATTGTACATAATGTAAGACTTCGGATCTGTTCATTGTGAGAGAATTCCTTGTTATGTCCTGGACGGCCTTCCCACTCCAATTGTACTTGGTTTACCCTGGTTGGTGAAACATAATCTGATTATTGAATGGGGAGATTACTGCCATGAGAACTGTTTGCAGAAAGGGAAATGTTTAAACATCTGGCCTCAGAACCAGAAAACTGGTCCTGAGACCACTCGTAGAAGGGGCGAGGGGCAGGGGGGTACTGTCACGGGTGTGTTAGGTGTGACAGACAGTCGCTCTGGATCCGGCTGTAGAAGGTCACTGCGCTTAGCATTGCAGACGCCTTCTTGATCCTCTCATCTCTGTAGTATAGTTATATCCTTCTCCCCTTTAGGACCTAGAAGCGACCTCAACCTTCTGCTGCTGATTGACACACCCTTGCTTTGTAGTAAAACACTCTTAGTTTCTCCAGAGTCAACGGTGATAGTTCTATGTACCTCTGTGCAGGCTTGGAGTACTAGCAGTTGGCTTGTCTCGTCTTTGGGGCCCTTGGAGGACAGTTGGCGTTATCTCTCTGGTGTCTGCTCAAGCTAAGTGTATCCCCTTTGTTGGTTTACCTTGTTGTCTTTAGTTTGTAGTGGGGCCTGACTAGTGCACTCACCCCGCCCCCTCCCTTTCTAGGGCCTAGCTCTAGGGACATTCAGGGTCAAGGTTCCTGCTACGCGATAGGTGCAGAAGCTATGTAGGGACGATAGCCAGATCTAATATCACCCTGCCTACCCTAGGGGTCTCCATGCCCCCTTTACCTAGTTGTTGAGCTCCATTCCCCCTCCCCCCTTTCCTGACGTTGTACACTTATTCCTTCCCACACCTTGAGTGACAGATGGTACTGCGCATGCGCGGGCGGGGGGACCATTTTGCTGCATGTAAATTTCAGGTTTGGAACACAATTACACATGCAGCATTTAAAATAGTAGGCAGGTCACTGAAGGCACAGTGACACTGCAGCTAGTGGGCCCCTGAACTGCACTGAGCTCACTGAGTGACAGGACACTGCTCACTGAGCTCAGAGTAGTTCAAGGCCCCGCTCACTGCATCAAGTCATTCTCCTCTGCTCCTCAGTATGTGCGGTTGCCTCAATACACAGCTCACACTGATGAAGAAATGTCACACAGATGGATTACGGCGTGGGACACTAGATTATTTCATCTTCGGACAGGTTAGGGATATTGTTCTTTTTTTTTGGGTTTGTTCACTGGGGACAATGGCTTCAGGGAATTGGGTGTAAAGTTGAGTATAATGTGTTTTTTATTTCATTCTTATTTTTATACTTGTTGGAGACAGCAGGGGCAGAATACAACTCTCAACATTGTCACTTGCTCGCGCTGATATCAGCGCAAGCAGGAGACAATGATGAGCGATGCCTTCAACACCCGGCGCTTCGGAACAGCACGAACTGTACCGCTGATTCCTAGGCGCCGGTACGTGTGATACTGATGTGGCACACTGTTACCACCCTTTTAAGTGCCATGCTTTGGCAGGACTCTGACCTGCTCCTACCTCCTGCTGGACTGCCTTCATGGAGGCTAGCTATAGTCTCTAACCAGGGGTTGTTTATAGCAAGGTTATAGCTTTTCTACCATAATGTTGCCACATTTCCCCATGTAGGGCACAGGGAACAGTCTGGCTCTATCCACCTCTGCACTACAGTACAATTTATAACCCTATTTGTAATCCATTGTTTCTTGCATTTTAATAAAAACAGAATTCAGAAAAAAAAAAAAAAAAAGAAATAGAGCCTACTATAGCATGTTATTTTCCCTCCCAACAGATAAATGTCCTTGCCGGCTGCTCAAAAACGGAGCTGTCTGTTTCTAATGGAAACCATAATAGACCAGACCGCATCCACTACTCTGACACTGCTGCATTTTAATGAAGAGCTAGGATATATCTGGAGAAAAGACCGCTTGTAGGAATCAGGAACCTCGGCCATGCGATGAGATGCAGATGCAATGAGCACTGAAGGATTTGCTGCTGAAAACACTGCACAGCTCTCGTCTGGGTAAGAATATCAGCAGGATGTGGACGGAGAAATGTACTAAGCATTTCTTAGAATTACGTACTTATTTAGGACAAAAACAAGTTAAAGGTTCATATTATACAAAGTAATGAGGCAGCATTAATGGTCCTTTAAAAACAGCCTAAAGTGCTTATAAAAACTAGACCTAGGTGTAAGCAATAAAGGAACATTAGTACCTTGTAACTATTAATTATATGCAATACAGTATGGTGAAAAGTTTGCTGTAAAGTTTAGGGCAGGTGTAGAAAAATGCTGCAAAGTAAAAATACTTTCAAAAATAGAAGTGTCAATAGTTTATTTTTGAAAGTAGAAACACTGGAAAGACAATTGAGCGCAAAATAGGGCTTTAACTGGTTAAAATAAATGCAAAATAGAAGCGATTTTATATAGTTTATTTTTATCAATTAACAAATTAAAGTGAATGAAGAGAAATCTAAACCAAATCAATATTTCAGTGTGACCATCCTTTGCCTTCCAAACATCAGTTCTTCTAGGTGTACTTGTACCCAGGTTTTAGGGGAACTCAGCAGGGAGGGTGTGATGAATAGGGCTCTGTAGGGCAGGGATGTCAAACTCAAATACACAGAGGGACAAAATTAAAAACTTGGAGAAAGCTGCAGGCCAACCATGATATTAAAAAAAAGGTCTACAATTGAGAAATTTTGTCTTATTGAATATAAAGATGAACCTTTTCTTATGGAAACAAACTTAAAGGGCTTGTCCCACAAACAAAGTAGATTTTAATTAATAGATTTTAGAATAAATATTGGAATAATATAAAGCATATGGTACAATGGCCTAACTTAAATATGAAAGAACAAAGGAAAAAATACCTTGAATTAATAAATAATACAGATAATAAAGTATGATGCCAACAAAAGTGCCCCACCAAACACAGTATGATATCCCCCACAGTGAATTCCTTCACAGTACCCCCCATACGCACGGTATGATGACCCTACAGTAACCCCTACACAGTATGATGCCCCAACTGTGATCACCACATAGTATAATGGGCCCCACATAGTCCTCCATACAGTATAACGGGCCCTACATTAAAAATAAAATACTCACCTCTCCTTGTTAGGGTGCTTTCACACTGCATTCAGGCTCCTGTTCTGTGGCTCAATTGAGGCTTACATCTGAACCCCCTGCAAAATGGGATTTGGGCATATGCGCCGGAGGGGCCATAGACTATAATGGTGCTGACATAGCGAACATGCGCTCTGTTGTGCATCATTTTCAAGCATGTACGCCTACTGGAGGCAGACACCCAGACGCAGTCTACTGCGAGGCAACCCTCCCTATACTCAGTGATCTCATGATAGCTGGGTCCTGGGAAAGGAGCACTGACAGTGCTTCTTATTCTGTATACACATGGATCAAGTATACAGAGAGAGTAATGAACTGTTCCTGCCTTGATCACTGATCTCAATATCATCGAGTCTGTATAGAATTACATGAAGAGAAAGATGAATTTGCACAAGCCTACAACTAGAGAAGATCTGTGGTTAACCTTCTAAGATGTTTGGAACAAACTTCTTGCTGAGTTCTTTCAAAAACAGTGTGTAAGTGTACCTAAAAGAATTGATGCTTTGATGCTGTTCTGAGGGCCAGGTATGGTCACAGCAAATATTGATTTGGATTTCTCTTTTGCTCATTCATTTTGCGTTTTGTTCATTGATAAAAATAAACTATTAACGCTATTATTTTTTGAAGCATTCTTATTTACCTACCTAAAACTTTTTTTTAAATATTGCTGTGATTTTAATGTGATATTCTTCATGCTGTTATCACAAAATTATATGTAAATAGAGTTAGGGTACTTATTGTAATATTGAAAGAAGTTACCATATATAAAATATTAAAAAGGTATTGTCTGACGTGTAAAGCAACTTTACAATTTGCATGTTATTAATAATCCTCTCTAGTCTCAAACATGGAGGGATTTTTTAATTCTACCGTTTACTGCTTGCTGCCTGGGTTACCAACATAATGCAGTATAATTAGTGGTGGCCGGTTTCCTAGGCAAGGAGAGCAGCACTTACTAGCTCTTTCCTATAGAGCTTGCAAGCGCAGCTATGGAGTTGACCATATCTCTGGATCTGGAGCGTTTCAGTCCCGCTGCACTCCTCCGATGCTGCGGAGACAAAGTTGCCTCTGCTAGCACCAGTGAAGCGCATGCAGTTCGGACCAGCGGCTCAACCATTCCATAAACCCTAACAATTTTCAGGAGCACAACCTTCTCCACCCCTGGTATTCAGAAAACTGAGCACTGATCTCATGAAATCCCTTTTAACTAAAGATTCTTAGCAGAGGAGTAGAGGTGCAAATGAATGAGTAAGAAAAAAATGGAAATGCGACATGCACTATTTATGGGCACTCCAAGAGTCTTTAGAAACTAGTAATCATCTATGTAGTCCAATGGTTACAAGCTGAGCAGCTGGATGTGAATAGCACTAATGCAATCTATGTGACAGATGTGCTGGAAGGTCCTAGAATGCCCTAAGGTCTAATACACACAGTGGCCAAAATTGTAAAATAACAAGGGGGAGATTTAGAAATACTTTTATTGGATGCATCAAATTTACTTGATTTAGAAAACTGGGATAAGCACATAACATTTGTGAAAACATACATGGCTGATCTGATCCACCGGACTTGTTAGTGTTCATATTCAGAAACACTGCAGTATACACACCTGAGTTATTTCTGTAAGAACGGCCCTAACAACAGTGATGGCCTATACTACATATATCAATAAATAATAATAATTCGAGTGAAGGTCTGACCCTCCGCACATCCACCGATCAGCTGTTTGTTCAGTAGGCACAATCCCATATTCTTGGTAGTGATGGAGCCTGGCATCACGCATGAAGGCCACCATAATCATTAGATGTTTGTCAGCTGAACAATGCTTCAAATGATCAATTGGCTGACAGCAATCTTGGTCGTCTATCACATACAGGAGAGCTTGCTCGGGCACACGCTTCTGTGTTCTTTATGAAAAGCAGCTGACTGACATCTTTGTCCTTGGCTTATCTCCAAGAGTCAGTCCAAAATAGGACATGCTCATTCAATATCTACCCCGGCAATGAATTGGCCAGTGTCCTCATACTCACCTCTGTGTCGGCCGAACCCTTTGACATGGGTGGGTGTTGCCGACATTAGTCTAATGTGTCTGGGGGGCTTAACACCATGTTGTAAGGAGCAGTAATATCAGCCACTACTTAGTACTTAGAGTATGGAGACTGGCCTGGTAATCACTGAAGGAGAAGAAGCTCTCACCTCAGCCCCTTCAAGCAGCTAATACAGACTTCACTTACTCACAAGATTTCAAACCTGGTAGGATCAAGTAAGTAAATTGTCCAATAAATGTAGAAAAATATCCTTTTTTAATCAATCTTATTAGAATTCTGGCTCATTTCTTTTTGCAGGGTCACCCACTTAATATAACATATGTTAGGAGAGTATAACCAGCATATACAGACGACCCGCTAGAAAACAGCTACTGTATATAGATTACATACCAATCTTTCCTGCTGGAGTTCCTCCCTTAGAGTTCGGTCTTCTGGTAGGACATCACACAATAGGAAGTAGTTTTCTTGCTGGTCTACAGATAAGGAAATAGAATTATTGTATAGCAGCCAAAATAATTTACCTTCTCCTTTCTAGAGCTCTTGAAAGTAGGGAGAGCTGGAGGGGCTATGTGCTCCATGACCATTATAGTTTCGGAGCATCTATGGGTAATGATGAGGCACTCCAGCCGACTGTATTAGGATTTGAGTGTGTATGAGCATCAGCACTTCAATAAGTACGAGTGCGGCAACATTAGCTGATGGACCACATCCCCAAGAGGAATCCATGATAAATGTAGACACAAATCTCTGTAATTGATCTCACAGGAGAAAGTGGCATCTTCCAACCTTCTATCTCTCCCCATCTACCTGTCTGAAGAGGTCCTGTAAATACTAAGAAACTCCTTCAGTTACCAGAAAGTTTGTCATCAGTAATACAGCGAATAATGACAAGGGAAAGTAAGGGGGGGGGGATAAAGCTGGAGCCCCTCTTACATTCACACCGATGAGATAACCGAAACCTGGGGCCTTTTACAGAAAGCAAAGCAAAACGTGAATTATCCTCACCAACCTTCTCCCCGGAAATGCCCATAAATTCAGAGTTCTGGTGTGCATCACGCAAAAGATTAGTTAACTGGATGCATAAATATGGAACTTAGTCCAAACACAATATTTTTTTATGGTTGTTTGGCCCACAAGTGACAAACATATTATAAATGACACTATACACCCATCACCGATCTGAGGCTGCACTTTTTAATTTAACTCCTTGGGATTTTCAGTTTTTTGCTTCCCTTCTTCCTAGAGTCATAACTTTTTTATTTTTCCATCAATATGGCCATGTAAGACCATTGATAGTGTACTGGAAAACAAAACAAAAATCCAACTGCGGTGAAATTTCAAAAGTGTGCAATTCCACAATTGTTTTTTTTTTCTTTCATCATGTTCACTATGTGGCAAAACGGACTTACCATTATGGTTCCCCAGGTCATTACGAATTCACAGATACCAATCATGTATAGGTTCTTTTTATGTGGAGTAAAAAAAAATCCAAAGTTTGTAGAAAAAAAAAAAAAGGTAGTTTTCCAAGACCCGCAGCGTCTCCATTTTTTAGAACTGGGGCCGGGTGAGAGCTTATTTTTTGCGCGCCGAGCTGACGTTTTTATTGATACCATTTTGGGGTAGATTCAATGTTTTGATCGCCTGTTATTGCATTTTATTGAAATACTGCGACAACCAAAAAAAAATGTAATTCTGGCGTCTTGATTTTTTTTTCTTGTTACACAATTTACAGATCGGATTAAATTATTTTTATATTTTGATAGATCGGACATTTCTGAACGCAGCAATACCAAATATGTGTATTTTTTTATTATTTTATTGAATGGGGCAAAAAGGGGGTCATTTGAACTTATATATTTTGTTAATAGTTTTAAAAACATTTTTTTCTACTTTTTACTGGCTTCAATAGTCCCCATAGGAGCTGTGATCATCCTATCGCTTGTGATACACATAGCAAATCTTCAGCAAAAATCCTCACGGGCCGGCGTTCATAGCAGATCAGGAATGACAAGCATGGGGGTCTTCTGCTGACCCCTGGTTGTCATGCAAACCCATTAGTGCCCTGTGATCATGTGACAGGGATGCCGATGGGTGGGGTTTATGGAGTGCTTCTGGCGCAATCATGTTAAATCCCACTGTCATATATTGACAGCGGCATTTAAACATGTGAACAGCCACAGATGGATTGTGATTCCACCTGCGGCTTTTATGGGCACATGAGAGCTGGTCAAATCAGCTGCCATGTGCCAGAAAAGATGCAGGTTCATCGCCAGAGCCCACATCAAGGGGGATACACGACCTATGACGTACCTATACGTCATAGGTTGGGGAGGGGTTAATAAAACTGGGCAGCTCCAGACTGGTGATTTTATTAACTGTATGTTAGTCTCAAAACTACTCATAAGTGCTCTTATACACATTAAATGGTTGGTTGAACCCGTCGTTATCAGTGGGTTCGGCTTGCATTAGTCTAATATGTATGGGTGCTTCTGCAAAAAGCGATATATTGTGAGATCTCACTTTTTGACAGCAAGAGCGGCCAGGGGGGTTGTGGGAGCTTGCTCTACATGCCAGGATCCCACAATCTGAAAATTCGGGCTCTTTTGAGGGGCATTAGGAGCACTTATGAATACTTTTGACATTAACTTACATATAAACAAACACCAGTCTGGGGCAGCCCACCCTTTTATTAAATAAAAATCGCAGCCTCAGAGCAGAGATAATACCCTTTACATGCTTTGCTTCACCGCCGCCTCCTTACCAGCGCCCCCTAGCAGTTGCAGTTGGTCTGCCTTATGGTGTGTAGGCCACTTCTCAAACCTGACGAGCTGCAGTGATACTATTAACTCACGATTAAATAAGCTGTGACGTGTGAAACACAACTCCATCCTGACTCTTCAGATGCTCAGGCTGCTGGTAGCTCAGTCCCTTCACCCTGCTTTACACTGCAGCTCTGCCTGTTCAGATTGGCAGCTGTGTATAAGCACAAGTCCCATATGTGTCATATTGAGATGGGTAGGAAATTGGAGCTTGAAATATCCTTCATTTTAATTAGTCGACTATCTGAACAGTGCTCTCTATGACAATTATACCAACCTTCTGGTGCTTGAGAATTGGTTCTGATAACTGAACAGAAGTCAGTGATGGCTTGTTCTGTAAATCTTTTCTTCCAATATATAATATACCTAAAAAAGCAAATGTAAGTTTAATCATGTATTAAGGGAATGTAAAGGTGACTGATCCAGAAGTGGTGGCACCTATGAAGGAGTACAGCCTGGCACTGCAGCTTAGCTACAAGTCACTGAACGGTAATGCGGCACACCACCTGTGGAGAGGTGCGGCAATGTCTTGGAAGAAAGCAGCATGCTTAAAGGCTGATCAAGAATGTAGAGAAACACCTCTGAACATGCAACAATATAATGCAGACATAAGCTGCGTGGAGCAGAAGCCAACAAGACACCACTTATTCTCAGATGTGAAAGGTTCAAACCCAAGAGGCATTCACCAGGGAAATCAGCACAAACTCCCCAATCACGCCAGAGGCAACAAAATGATGGGTCTGGGTTTAATCTGCCCCTTTTAATAAGCTGCAGAACAATGGCATATTCTGTTTTTCAGCCATTTCAATTGATAAGCTGGGTACATTTAGGTGGCAGTGTACGGATACATCAGCTCTGCTGATATGTTAGTTTTAGTAGATACTGGTCGTTTCCACAAAATAATAATTGCAGAGAATCTGTTCTGTGCTGTTCCTCTGTTATTCCTTTGAGAAATGTATGAACAAACAACTGGGTGTAGCTGGATGTCCTACCCCCCAGCATTGAGCAGGGGTTGGACACGACGACCCTGGAGGTCCCTCCAACTCTAACATTCTAGGATTCTCCTTGTGTATAGGATGTGTCTACAGTCTAGAGCCGTCAGCACTGATTGGACAATGGTAGTGTTTGGGAGACCCAGTTGTCAATTTACTCATACATTTCTTTGAGGAATAACAGAGGAAAACTACTAAGTTCTCAGAAAAGAGGCTCCAGAATTGTTACATTATGAAGAATTCATAAAATATTTATTAATCCTTTAAAGACAAGAATTTGTCATTTTTGCATTTTTTTATATTATCTTTAGTCCCCTTAGGGGAATTCAACCGGCAATCGCTTATACTATTGCACGATTTCAGTATATAATAAAAATCTCTGTCCCCTATGTAGCATGGCCTGTGGCTGAGCTTCACAGGAGGACTAAAATGACAATCACGGGATCTTTAACAGAACCCCAGCTTCATAGTAACCTATCTGTTCCCCACGATCGCGTTGCGGGGGTCACTGCGAGAAGGTCCCGGAACTCGTTCAACTTAAATGCTGCTTGCAGAGACTGACAGTGGCTTTTAGTTAACAGCCTCAGATGGAACTCGGCACCAGCCGCGGCTGTTAGCTACAGATGCTGGCTATTTAATATATCTGACATTAGCCACATGTGGAGGGGGATGCTGAGCCCCCTCCACACATCAGAACTCCTTCCCAGGATCTTAACTACAATGTAAATTTGCAAGAAGAGGTTAAAATAGATACGTCAGGAGAGCTCACAGGACCCCTTTAAAGAGTACCCTGTCACCAGGTGAAAAGTGGCTAGTTTTTATTCTCACTGCTTCCCTAGATATTCTGTTATTTTGTTCTTAAAAATCACAATAGAGTTTCAGAGATATTGGCCTTTTTAATTCAATGCTAATTTTTATGAACTTTACAAGGGGCGTGGTTCACGGAAATTTTGTCCTGGAGGCGTATCTTTAGGATGTTCTGCATAATTATTCTGTGAGCCACGCCTCCTTGGTAAATACTATAAAAATTGTTATCAAATAAAAACCCGTATCTCTGGAACCGTATGGTGGATTTTAAGAAATGATTAAATACATTTCTAGCCAGGATGGCCTCAAAGCATTAGATTGTTGCCAGTTGTGCCACGAGAACCCTCTGCAATCAGTGGTAATCTGGTAGGAAATCAAGCAGCAAATTTACCTACAGTGCAACCAAATGTAGCATGCCCCAGTCCCTACTAAAATCACAAGGACTGTCTAGTCCTTCAGACTGTTCGTTTCTATTAATAAAGGTGATACCTGAACAGCGGACCTCCTCTACATATATTTAAATCAAGCCATTTGATGTGACACTAACATTGTATGAACAGCTTACATTTACTGGAGGCCTTACTCCTGCAATCCCAGCTATCTGAAAAGAGCTTCCCTTGTTATTTATAGCAGGGTCCTTATCTTGCTTGGAGTAAAAAAAGTTATGTCCCATGTCCCCTTACTTCCCCAGTAGGGACATCAGCCCCAACACACTACTCCAGATGTCAAAACAGCCAATCCCACCTGCCTCTGCCAGCGGCTTCCCAATGTATGCACTTCCAGCAGGCTCCCAAGATGCCCCCTCTAATAGCAGGAAATCTCAGACACGCAGATGGCAATAGGTTGCTTGTATGTAACCATTTGCCACTAGAAGGAGGTACATTGGAACTTATTACAGGCGACTTACACAGTGCACTGTAGGAACGGCCTGTGACCACTCCTGACGGCATCCAGCTTTATGCACTCTGCAAATACTGAGAAAACGAGCGGCACATCCAAGAAAGAAATTAACGAAATCTTTTTTTATTGAATAATAAAAATTTCATAAAAAATGTTTGCAATTGGAAAGGTTCACACGATAGCCATGAAGGACTGACGCGTTTCCACCACAACAATAAAGCCCTAACCTTTGCTAAGGGAGTTATTGTTACACCTGAAACGTGTCAGTTTTTCATTGCTATCATGGTTTTCAGCTCTTTTAATTGTTCAATGAAGAAGATTCCATCATTCTCTTTCTTATATGTGCTGCTCTTTTTCTCTGTATTTGTGAAGTGGACAGTCTGCTGCACCCACACACCCTAAGCCAAGAAACACTATATGTACTACGGATGTGGGGAGACTTCATATCAAATCTTCATGCGCTCTGCACTATGATGGATAAAAAAGAAAACCTGATTGCCAAAGGAGAAATTCTAGTCGGCATGGTGTAAAAGGGTGTACAGAGGTGGACACCCACTGGAAAGATACATCTGCAAAACAGATTTTATGATTGCACGCAACGGCAAAAAGAATAAAGCAGAACAGGCACCATATGTAATCATAACCCCCATATGGTATACACATACAGATTTATTGCAGAGACAATGATATATATATATATATATATATATATATATATATATATATATATATATATATATATATATATATATATATATATATATATATATATATATATATATATATATATATATATATATATATATAAATACCTTACCTCCTGAAATTCGCTATTAATTTGACATCAGCAATAACCAATTTATGCTCAATTATCATGTGTTTCAGAAGTCTATCCTTCTCTTTCTCTTCGTAAGACTGTTCACAAAACATACAAGACAAGGAAACATCTTCCACTTGGTCAGAGTCAGCAATGGGGCCTTCTGGCAACAAGAGAGATTCCAAGATGAGGTCCTTCATATCTGAAGAAAAGACCAGACAATATGCATGTCACAATCACCAAAAGTAATAAAATTACATCACATACATATATACATACACATACACACACACGGTATATATACATACATAGCGGATTAAATATATATTAAACAAGTCACCAAGTTTCTAAGTAGATACATTTCTAAAGATGCTATTGGCATGAAATCATCAGATGTCGGAAACAACCCATCCAATCCACACCGACAAATAAATCAAACAATAGATGTCCATAAATTAAGTTGTGTGTGAGAATAATTAGTGTTGCAAAACATACTGACTGTAAAGAACCCTTTCCTGTTTAGGTGACGGAATCGCCTTTCTTCCACCAGTAATGAGTGGCCCCTGGTCCTTAGTATGGTCTTTGGGAGGAATAAGTCATGTGCCAGTCCTTTGTACTGACCCCACATATATTTATACATGTAAATGAGATCTCCTCTGAGGCGTCTTTTTTCTAAGCTAAAACAAGCCCAACTTTTCCAACCTCTCATCATATGAGAGGGCTTCCATCCCTTGTAATAATCAAGTTGCCCGCCTTTGAACTGACTAATTTGTGAATATACTACTGAAGGTTCCAGTGAGCACTGTTGGGGGCATTATCTGGAAGTAGAAAGAACATCAATTCACCATAAACCGGCCACGACCAGGTGCTGCCCGCAAGATTTCAGACAGAGGAATGAAAAGAATTATCAGAAGAGTTGTCCAAGAGCCAAGGACCAATTGTGGAGAGCAGCAGAAAGACCTGGAATCAGTAGGTACAGCATGGTTTTGTTGGGGGTGATATGCAGTGCCTTATGGCATACAAAGAATTAAATTTTGGTCTCATCTGACCAGACTATATTCTCCCAGGCCTGTCTAAATGTTGTTGAGCAAACTTTAAACGAGCTTGAACATGCTTTTTGTTTAGCAATGGAGTCTTGTGTGGTGAGCGTTCATAGATGTAATGGAGGTTGAGTGCATTACTTATAGTTTTCTTTGAAACAATTGTACCTGCTGATTCCAAATATTTTTGTAGCTCTCCACAGGTGGTTCTTGGCTCATGGACAACTCTTCTGATAATTCTTTTCACTCCTCTGTTTGGCATCTTGCGGGGACCACCTGGTCGTGGTATGGTGAAATTATGTTCTTTCCACTTCCGGATTATGACCCCAACAGTGCTAGCTGTAACCTTTAATAGTTTAGAAATTCTTCTGTAACCAATGCCATCAGTATGTTTTGCAACAATAAGGTTGTGAAGGTCTTGAGGGAGCTCACTTGTTTTACCCATTATGAGAGGTTTCTTGTGGGGCACCAGACACATTTTTATATGCCATCAGTTGAACCAGCTTATATTATTTTTCACTAAGTGGCAGGATTGTTTTCTAATTACTGATAGCTTTCAGCTGGTGTCATGACTTTCCATGGCTTTTTGCACCTCTTTCTTCATGTGTTCAATACTTTTTCCCTGTGTCATTTCTCAATATTACAGATAAATTAATTTATGGACATCTATGGTAGGGTTTCTTTGCCTGTGTGGAATGGATGGGTTGTTACCGGCATCTGGTGAGAATTTCATCTCAATAGCACCTTTAAAAATATATTTACTTATAAAAATTGGTGACATGGTAAAATTCTTATTTTACTAGTTGTATGTATGTATGTATGTATGTATGTATGTACGTACGTACGTGTATCTATCTATCTATCTAATAGATAGATACAAACGTTATTGTTTTTTAACAATAGTTACACCTTTTTTGTAATAACTACTTTATAGCAATAACATACAGTTGAGTAAGAAGAAATATCCAGCACTAAAAGACTTAGCAGGACAGGAAACTTCTGGACAGGCAGAATCTGGTATATGTATTACAGTAAATAACATTCCTCCTCCGCAGCTATAAACTTCTTCCACAGATCTATGATTGCAAGTGAATTTGAAGCAGACAGTCCTACTCATCGTTATTGGCACCCATGAAAAAATTATTTCCATCTGTAGTGGGAAGGCTGAAAGGGGTTGGTCAATGCCACGACAATCCATGTTTAAAGAAGCACTCCCATGAAAGTTTTTATCCTTCTAATATATTGCAATCATCATATTATATAGCACAGTGTACTTACAATTGGTCATTTTGCCTTTCTACTCAGTAATTTTTCTCTTGTCTCTGCTCTATGTAGAAACAGGAAGTCTCTTGTTGTAGGAGTCATCCCCACTTCAACTCCTGACCCAACTGCTCTGCTCCTCTCCCTGCCAGGGACTTTTGCAGTGATGACTTATGCAGGAAAAAGGTACTTCCTTTTACTACATAGAGCTTAGAAGGATACAGCTAGTCAGTTTTTAATCCTGGGATGTCATAGGCCTAATGGAAATGAGAAGAATTAACTGGGTAGAAAGGCAACATGAGCAATTGTAAATACACAGTGCTATATAATATGAGGATTGCAATATATTCAGAGGATAAAATTTTTGATGGCAGTGTTTCTTTAAATGAAGAAGTCTACCTGGTAAAAAAATAAATAAATAAAACATTTACTGACTCCCCTCACGGGTGCTGTTCCAGCAATGTCGGCATTTGCTCTCCCAAGGTTTGAGTGACATCGTTATGCCATGTGACCCCGGCATCCAATCGATGCCTCAACTGGGCTGCTGGGTTCTTCTTCCGCTTGCTCATAGCTCATCTAGGGGAAATAAGAGTGCAGCAACCCACTATCGGCTGCAGATTGGCATAACAATGTCACACGAGTAGCAGCACTGAGATCAATGGAACTGCACTGGTGTGGGAGGGGAGTATATTTTAATTTTATATGGGGAACCAGGGCTGTGGAGTCGATAAGCCAAACCACTGACTCCGACTCCTCAATTTCCCTGACTACCGACTCCTCACTACTGAGCGTGTACATCAAGTGCAGCACAGATTCATCTCAACTAATAGCAGAGATCCTTAGATCAGGAACAGAACAGACATTTATAGGACACTTCATAAGTTTCCCAAATTCTTATGAAAACATTTGTAGCACATCCTGCATTGTACTACTGTAGGCAATCTATTATATATTTTAGGAGTGGGAGTCTCTCAATCATATACCGAATCCAACTCTGAATCCACAGCCCTGTGGGAAACTACCTCATTTAAAAAGGGGTTGTCCAGGTAATGGGGGGGGGGGGTCTTAATGTCGCAGTTGCTGTACATACTACATAATGCACTAGCTTGGCTTCTACTTACACTTTTATATGGGGGAAATGGTTATTTCAGAGATTTGATCTGGAAAAGAGGTCCTTCCAAACTAAAGCGAAAAGTGTTATAAAGGGCTAAGGATATGTGCACATGTTCTGTTTTTGCAGCAAAAAACTCTGCTGCAAATAGTGTTGGTGCAAAATACGCACATTTTTTGCCATGTTTTAGCGTGCATTTTTGTTACATTTTTTATGCTTTTTTTCCCATTAATTTGAATGAGTGAAAAATGCCGCAAAAACGCTGAAAAAAATAAACATAATGCATATTTTAAACTGCTTCAAATCTGCTAGGAAAAAATATCCAGCATGTGCATGAGATTTCAGAAATCTCATTCACTTTGGTGTTACTGGAACATGATTTTTTTTTTGCAGCAAAAATGCATGCCCTAAAAATGATGCAGGACTGGTACTTGCCCACTAGCCTATGGCTCTACCAGCTCACAGCACAAAGCCAGATCTCACCTGAAGTGAAGAATTTAATAGCTGCTTTTGAAAACAGCACATTTAATGGAGGGTGGTCTAAGTGTTGGCTGGATTCATAAACTCGAAAATAAAACTAAATTGCTATGTATACATCTGTATGGAAAAACAGTCCACCTGAATTCCTAAATCTATGTGTGTTTGAAAACTGGATTTCATCAGGTATGACAAGACACAGCCATCTATCGTCCAAGAATACTTTGTTCATTTCAGCACCTACAGGAGGAATTTAACCCCCCCATCAATGTTTTATCAATACCTTCACATCCGACACAAAACTCTCTATTCTTCTAATAACCCTAATATTTCTGTACATGAGGGGTCTATATAGATATTCTTACTTCAGCACTCCGGAATGGGAGAAGGGAAAGGGAGGGGGGCAGTGGTTGACATTTTACTGTCATTTTCTTTAAAAAGTGTAAGAAAAATTAACAAAAAAGAAAAATGTGATAAAGTGAAATAGGGGTATAAATAAACAATTTATCGCCAGATCTTCACATAGTGACCACACCGCAGTAGTATACTGTTGGGCTGAGGACCACGCACCAAAGCTGTACAAGACAAGTGCACCACAAAATAACTAATGACGTTTTTTCCCTCGGTTTACAATGGTCAGGCATGTTACATACTCCGGTCCACAGTGAGTAAGCAAAGCCTAACAACCAGCTGGTAATTTTAAAAGGTATGTATGCCTTGGCAACAATTATCAAAAAAATATACTTTTTATATAGTCTTGTTTATAAATATCCTGTAATTTTCTGTCTGCAGGTCTTATGAATCCCTATCCATCGCCATGGTTACAGAAAAAAAAATGTATAGTATTATCCTGTTCTCACACTTTCTTAGGGTCTGTTGACACAGACCAACCGATGACACCAAACTTTTAGGGTACGTGCCCACGATCCAGAGTAGCAACGGCTTGGACACAGCTCACCAGCACTGCGTCCAAACCGCTGCGTTATACAGTACAAGGACAATGGAAGGTATTTATAGAAATCCCATGCCCACTGTGATTCTATTTGCCGCCGCGTAAACTCATCGGCGGCACAGCTTCAGGAGCTGCAGCATGTCAATTTCTGTTGCTGAGTCGCAAATTTCCACAATAGAATGTATAGGGTGTGGTAACTCTGCATGTGTTCAATGAATACATGCGGATTTAACTGCATGATTAGAACGCAGCGTTTTGGACGCAGTGCATATACGCTGCGTCCAAAGGGCTACTTCTTGATTGTGGGAACGTAGCCTTATCGTCCGGCAGTCGTATAATGGCCTGTTTACACAGACAGACCAAAGTAAATGATGCGCACAGAGCGATCTGTAATATATTATTCAGTACACATAGGCTGCCATAGTTGTCGGCAGTGGAAGAACTGTTTACACAGGACAATGCACCACCGAGAACAATGATCTTTTGCCGTGCACAAAAAATCCTTTCACTGAGCATTTTCTTTGATGATTGGGAGATTGACAGGGTGTTGATATTGAAAGATAATTCTGAAATGAGCGTTTTTAAGTACACTAGTTATCTGTCAGGGTAACTGGAGCTTTGGACCTGTTTTCACACTTTCTAATAGTACATGTTGTGCTTTTTTCCCCACGCAGACCATCAGACTGTTTGACATGCATTAGCCCATTGGGTACAATTGATCTGTATGCACTGCATGTGGCCAACTGCACACACAGTCTGAACTAGCCTTAATTTAAGAGAAGCAGGAGTTAACAAGTTATTCCCACTTCGGAAACACATATGTTACGGGTCCGGGTGTTGGAACCTCTGTGCTGTGATGCAAGGAGCGACCAGAGGGGCGTAACTAAGTGCCTACCCAGACCAACCCTGGCCAAATGGCCACACGGCGGCTTAGTCGACTCCGTGAATCAAGGAGGGACCGGGAAGGTGAACCAGGTGTCACTCTGGGATCGACCTTGTGTGAGAGCAGGCGACTCCCACGGGACTGATGGCTGAAGCTGACAGGCACAGCAGATGAGCACGGCTGGTAGACAGGCAGGTGATGCGGGTAGGCAAGCAAGCGGGCACGCCTGATAGACAGGCTGGCGGGCACGCCTGATAGACAGGCTGGAGGGCACGCCTGATAGACAGGCTGGAGGGCACTGGAACCTGAGGGCTGAGGAGAGTGTTAGCACACAAACAACAACCTTGCAAAGGCACCTCAATTTTGGAGGAGGTGCTTAATATAGGAGTAGTCCTCCGGCCATTGGCCGGGGACTCTTTAGGACGATGCGCGCGGCCCCTTTAACCCCTTAACAACATCTGACGTACTAATACGCGTCTGTGCCCTGGGACTTAAGAGCCAGACCGGTATTAGTACGTCATGGCGATCGCGCGCGCACACAGGCTGTGCGGGCGCGATCGCCGCCGGGTGTCAGCTGATTGTCACAGCTGACACCCGATACTATGCGCAGGGAGCGGTCCTGCACCGCTCCCAGCACATTAACCCCCGCGATGCTGCGATCGAAGTCGATCGAAGTCGATCGCAGCATTGCGGGGGCAAGGGGAGGTGATCGCAGATACTTACCTCCTCTTCCGGCTTCCAGCGCTGTCTGCAAAGGCTTCCCGGGTGTTGCCATGACGACCCGATGTCGTCATGACAACATCCGGGTCACCAGACAGCAGGAAGATTGTTTGGACATGCGCAGTGCATCTCCAAACAATCTTCTCCCTGTCCGGCGCTGACAGCCTGCATGACACAGGGATGGTGCTGCATTCCTGTGCCATGCAGGCGATCAGAGAAAAAAAAGTGAAAGTCCCAGAGTGGGACAAAGTAATAAACTATATAAGCTTCCAGAAAGTGAAAAAAAAAAATAAAAAAATAATTTTAAAAAAATAATCCACCAAAAATAAAAATATAATGTACCCATCAATAAATATTATTAGAAAAAAAACAACAAAAAAAAACAATAAAAGTACACATATTTGGTATCGCCGCGTCCGGAACAACCTGACCTATAAAACTGTCCCACTAGTTAACCCCTTCAGTGAACACGGTAAAAAAAAAAAAAAAAAAAAAAAAAACGAAGCAAAAAACAATGCTTTATCACCATACCGCCAAACAAAAAATGGAATATCACGCGATCAAAAAGACAAATATACATAAAAATGGTACCGCTGAAAACATCATCTTGTCCCGCAAAAAACAAGCCGCCATACAGCTCCATCATCCGAAAAATAAAAAAGTTATAGCTCTCAGAATAAAGCGATGCTAAAAAATATTTTTTTCTATAAAATTGCTTTTATTATGTAAAAGTGCAAAACATAGAAAAACGATATAAATGTGGTACCGCTGTAATCGTACTGACCCGAAGAATAAAGCTGCCTCATCAATTTTACCACACGCGGAACAGAATAAAAAAAATAAAAAAAAAACAATTCCTGAATTGTTGGTTTTTGTTTATTCTGCCTCCCAAAAATCGGAATAGAAAGCGATCAAAAAATGTCACGTGCCTGAAAATGGCACCAATAACAACGTCAAGTCATCCTGCAAAAAACGAGCCGTCACATGACTGTCTGCCAAAATCTGGAAAAATTATAGCTCTCAAAATATGGCGATGCAAAAACTAGATTTTACAAAAAATGCGTCTTTTAGTGTGTGACAGCTGTCAGTCATAAAAACCCCATATGATTCTGGTATTGCTGTAATCACACCGACCCGAAGAATAAAGTCGTCTAATCACTTATACCGCACAAGGAACGGCGTCAAAAATAAACTCTTGGGTTAGGATTGGGCTAGGGTTAGGGCTGGGTTTGGGGCTAGGGTTGTGCTAGGGTTAGGGTTGTGCTAGGGCTAGGGTTGTGCTAGGGCTAGGGTTGTGCTAGGGTTAGGGTTGGTTTTTTTTTCAAAAGTAAGAAAAAAAGATGACGATATGGCGACTAGTGTTGAGTGCAAGTGCTCGCTACTTGAGTTTGCATCGGGGGCTCTGGTATGCATTGAGTATCGTGGGTATTTGAGTGACATGCTCGAGTCTCTGCCCCATATGCTTCGCGGCCAAAAAAACTTTACGGGGATTGCCTGCCATGCACGAGCGATCCCCGCATGTTTTTTTTTTGGGTGTCTAATAACTGTGAAACATGCGGAGCAGGGACTCGAGCATGTCACTCGAGTACACGCTGTACATGGTGCATACCTGAGTACCCGATGCAAACTCAAGTAGCGAGCACTTGCGCTCAAGACTAATGACAACTTATTCAATATGATGACCTAATGTAAACAAATTCTGTGTCGTACCTCTGGGTTCAAAATGTTCACTATACACCTTAATAAAATCCTTGGGGGGTATAGTTTTCAAAATGGGGTCACTTGTGGGTTATCTCCACTGTTTAGGCACATCACGGGCTCTCCAAACGCAACATGGTGTCCGCTAACAATTTGAGCCGATTTTCCATTCAATTTGTTAGCGGATACCATGTTGCATTTGGAGAGTCCCTGTGTGCCCAAACATTGGAGCTCCCCCACAAGTGACCCCATTTTGGAAACTAGACCCCCCAAGGCACCTATCTAGATGCATAGTGAGCACTTGGAACCCCTAGGTGCTTCACAAATTGATTCGTAAAAATGAAAAAGTGAAAAAAAAAACACTTTTTCATTTTTACGAATCAATTTGTGAAGCACCTGGGGGTTCCAAGTGCTCACTATGCATCTAGATAGGTGCCTTGGGGGGTCTAGTTTCCAAAATGGGGTCACTTGTGGGGGAGCTCCAATGTTTGGGCACACAGGGGCTCTCCAAACACAACATGGCATCCGCTAATTATTCAAGCAAATTTTACAATCAAAAAGTCAAATGGCGCTCCTTCCCTTCCGAGCCCTGCCGTGCGCCTAAACAGTGTTTTTTCCCCAAATATTGGGTATCTGCGTGCCCAGGGGAAATTGCACAACAAATTTTGGGGTCCATTTTTTCTTGTTACCCCTGTGAAAATAAAAAAAATTGGGTCTAAAGTAACATTTTTGTGAAAAAGGTTCATTTTTTTCTTCCACATTCAAAAAATTCCTGTGAAGCACCTGAAGGGTTAATAAAGTTCTTGAATGTGGTTTTGAGCACCTTGAGGGGTGCAGTTTTTAGAATGCTGTCACTTTTGGGTATTTTCTGTCATAAAGACCTCTCAAAGTGACTTCAAATGTGATGTGGTCCCTAAAAAAATGGTTTTGTAAATTTTGTTGGAAAAATGAGAAATCGCTTGTCAACTTTTAACCCTTATAGCTCCCTAACAAAAAAAAAATTTTGGTTCCAAAATTGTGCTGATGTAAAGTAGACATGTGGGAAATGTTATTTATTAACTCTTTTGACATTTTCTAAATTTTCGCCAAATTTCCGTTTTTGTCACAAATAAACGCAAGTGATATCGAAGAAATTTTACCACAACCATGAAGTACAATATGTCACGAAAAAACAATCTCAGAATCAGGGGGATCCGTTGAAGCGTTCCAGAGTAATTACCTCATAAAGTGACAGTGGTCAGAATTGTAAAAATTGGCCTGGTCATTAATGTGCAAACCACCCTCGGGGCTTAAGGGGTTAAAGAGGGAGGGAGCGGGCACGCACCCAAGTACAAGTGATGTCGGACCAGGACCGCGGTGGTGAGGGGATCAGCGTCTCTGCCCGGCAGGAGGCAGAGGTGCCAACGCTACAACACATTATATTATATATATATATATATATATATATATATATATATATATATATATATATATATATATATATATATATATATATATATATATATATATATATATATATACAGTACAGACCAAAAGTTTGGACACACCTTCTCATTTAAAGATTTTTCTGTATTTTCATGACTTTGAAAATTGTACATTCACACTGAAGGCATCAAAACTATGAATTACCACATGTGAAATTATATACTTAACAAAAAAGTGTGAAACAACTGAAAATATGTCTTATATTCTAGGTTCTTCAAAGTAGCCACCTTTTGCTTTGATGACTGCTTTGCACACTCTTTGCATTCTCTTGATGAGCTTCAAGAGGTAGTCATCGGAAATTGTTTTCACTTCACAGGTGTGCCCTGTCAGGTTTAATAAGTGGGATTTCTTGCCTTATAAATGTGGTTGGGACCATCAGTTGTGTTGTGCAGAAGTCTGGTGGATACACAGCTGATAGTCCTCCTGAATAGACTGTTAGAATTTGTATTATGGCAAGAAAAAAGCAGCTAAGTAAAGAAAAACGAGAGGCCATCATTACTTTAAGAAATGAAGGTCAGTCAATGCGAAAAATTGGAAAAACTTTGAAAGGGTCCCCAAGTGCAGTTGCAAAAACCATAAATCGCTACAAAGAAACTGGCTCACATGAGGACCGCCCCAGGAAAGGAAGACCAAGAGTCACCTCTGCTTCTGAGGATAAGATTATCCGAGTCACCAGCCTCAGAAATCACAGGTTAAGCGCAGATCAGATTAGAGACCAGGTCAATGTCACACAGAGTTCTAGCAGCAGACACATCTCTACAACAACTGTTAAGAGGAGACTTTGTGCAGCAGGCCTTCATGGTAAAATAGCTTCTAGGAAACCACTGCTAAGGACAGGCAACAAGCAGAAGAGACTTGTTTGGGCTAAAGAACACAAGGAATGGACATTAGACCAGTGGAAATCTGTGCTTTGGTCTGATGAGTCCAAATTTGAGATCTTTGGTTTCAACCACCATGTCTTTGTGCGATGCAGAAAAGGTGAACGGATGGACTCTACATGCCTGGTTTGCACCGTGAAGCATGGAGGAGCAGGTGTGATGGTGTGGGCGTGCTTTGCTGGTGACACTGTTGGGGATTTATTCAAAATTGAAGGCATACTGAACCAGCATGGCTACCACAGCATCTTGCAACCGCATGCTATTCCATCCGGTTTGCATTTAGTTGGACCATCATTTATTTTTCAACAGGACAATGACCCCAAACACACCTCCAGGCTGTGTAAGGGCTATTTGACCAAGAAGGAGAGTGATGGGGTGCTACGCCAAATGACCTGGCCTCCACAGTCACCAGACCTGAACCCAATTGAGATGGTTTGGGGTGAGCTGGACCTCAGAGTGAAGGCAAAAGGGCCAACAAGTGCTAAGCATCTCTGGGAACTCCTTGAAGATTGTTGGAAGACCATTTCCGGCGACTACCTCTTGAAGCTCATCAAGAGTGTGCAAAGCAGTCATCAAAGCAAAAGGTGGCTACTTTGAAGAACCTAGATTATAGGACATATTTTCAGTTGTTTCACATTTTTTTGTTAACTATATAATTCCACGTGTTAATTCATAGCTTTGCTGCCTTCAGTGTGAATGTACAATTTTCATAGTCATGAAAATACAGAAAAATCTTTAAATGAGAAGGTGTGTCCAAACTTTTGGTCTGTACTGTATATATATATAATATATACACATACCAAGTATAGTATCTACAGGTGCATCTCACTACATTAGAATATCTTAAAAAAGTACATTTATTTCAGTTCTTCAATGCAAATAGTGAAACTCATATATTATATAGAGTCTTTACAAACAGAGTGATCTATTTCAAGTGTTTATTTCCGTGAAAGGTTGATGATTATGGCTTACAGACACCTGTAAATGACTGCTGGTGATATACAATCAAACATTTTTTTAAAATTGTACTTCTGCATCATTTTCATACAATTCTGACTCTTGGTACATACATCTTTAAAAACCTGAATAGGTGGTCCTATTCTTATCTGCTAAAACTACAATTCCCAGCACCACCCTGCTTCTCCTCAGTACTGCGGGAACCTCCCTTTGCTCTCCTATGTGCTTCCTGATAGAAATAGAAAATTGCCCATTTTAGGATCTATTGATATTTTTGAATGTAGTGACTGTGAACCCCAATTTGACCAATATTCATTACTATTTATAAACTCCACATTTCATTGGTGGTTCATGGGAATCTTTAGAGCATGATCACATTCTCCCCCAGGATGCATAGCAGATCTGAGCACAAAATAGCCGATTTCTGCTACAACACAGCTGTTAGGGGAATGAGCATACCATGAAAAGGTCTGGGGGATGATTTATTAGACAGGGTTACAGGTGCTTCTGTTTTTCATGAATTAGGGCCATTAGATGTAAATGCAGTAGGAATTAGTGAGATTGTCCGCATAGCCTAGCTGAGCTGTGCCACAACCCATTTGTCAGATGTTTTATTACACGTGGTCATTGGGTACATGTGAGCAAGCTCCACTGGAGGCATTAGGATTACTGGAGAATGGTTCCAATGGCAACAAATGGTAAAGAGAGCCCTGGAGTGGTCATCATCTGGGTGATAGCCGTAAATCACTGCAGATTTAAAAATGGGTTGTATTGACACACATGATTAATTCTGTAGGCACCAAAAACGGAGATCACATTATGATTTTGATAATAACACTAACGGAAAGGAGTAAGTTTGCATGATTGGACTGCAGAGTTTGCTAGTCACTTGTAATCATGGAGACACACAGTTCCAGGTAAGTGATGTATATACTGTACAACATAATAGGATATATTTTTTTAATCAAAATAATTAAACTTGTACATACTTATTATCCAATGTATTTAAAAGGGTCCAAAAGTAGCTACTTCTACCCTATCTTACTCCACCATCTTATCCAGAATGCTAGTTTTTATATTGAATACATAGCTGTGGGGTACTTTCACAATTATTAGGATATATCGTACTTTTAATTTATCATAGGAGATCAGTCTGTAAAAAATAGTAACTTCAGGTTTCATTCCTACCGGATGTCTGCAATAATGCACATCAGCCCTGTGAAATGACTGACAAATGCGGCTTATGTGTTACCCAATTCTTCTAACCCATCTGCTGGAAATCTGGTTCCCAGGATCTTGGGCACACTTATTGTTCATACATTAGCTTCTAAGGATGTGCTCTGTGCATGTGGTAACACTTATTTCTGTTGCAATGCTGGAAAAAAAAAACAGTTTAGTAGGATTCTGCAGTGCACAGAAAATCCAGCCCTTCACTGGTAAGTAAGCACGACAGTGCGCAGAGCTCCTCAAGCACATTGATGAACAAAACCTAGCCTTTTTATGGAGGATGTAGCTGCCATAATACATCACTATGAACATGACGTGTCACATATATGCGCTTTAAACACTTTACGCCTTACTAGACAGTTGTAAAAAAATCAATAAAAAAAAAGGAGGTTTAACGAAGTTGTGTCATAAACACCTCCTAATTAATTAATCACGGTTTATTTTGCAAAAACAAATATCAGTGTAAAATAAGCCATATGAGTAAATGAAGTTTTCATCTCTTCTCTTTCTCTGTTTAGAGTGCTGCAGCTTTTGTCCTCTTTTTCAGTGTGGGCAGTGTTTGAAGGCTGCATCCATTCACTTATACAGTGCTGCTTATTTCTTTTTCTTTCTATTTTATAGGGTAGGCCAGTCACTGGGGGATATAAGGAGTCCAACACATCTTTTGAGATGTGTCAAGCTTACGACACAGTATTCATCATTGTGATAAATACGGGGAAGTTACTATCTGTGTTGCTAGCTGTCTAAATTTACAATATTATGAATATATCGGAATCATTGTTTTCCTTTTCAGCCATGCGTTCTGAAAAATATATTAGCTTTTTCTTGTTATTAGTGCAGGAGCAATAAAGGTGGCCGGGGCAGCACTTGTAAAGCTGTACAGCAAACAGCTTGTAACACTTCCTGCCTAGGAGACCGGCCACCTATGAGAGACAGCAGAGGTAGAAAGTAGTCTAAGAAACAAATAGTAAATTCTGAAATTTGCTTCGCTGCGACGTTTCAGAGAAAAACATACTTTAACAGCCGCCAGGGACTGAGCAGTCAAGTCGGACAGGTGGGTCCTTGGCAGTAGGGCTGTGGAGTCGGTAAGCCAAACCTCCGACTCCTCAATTTCCATGACACTGACTCAGACTCCCTCATACATGCCTCATGTTTAAAACCCCTTCAAGACCCAGCCTATTTTGACCCTAAAGACCTTGGCATTTTTGTCAATTCTGACCAGTGTCCCTTTACGAAGTAAAAACTCTGTAACACTTCAACGAATCCTAGCGATTCTGAGATTGTTTTTTCGTGACATATTGGGCTTCATGTTAGTATTAAATTTAGGTCGATAATATTTGCGTTTATTTGTGAAAAAATCAAAAATATGGCAACATTTTTGAAAATTTCGCAATTTTCAAATTTTGAATTTTTATTCTGCTAAACTAGAGAGTGATGCGACACAAAATAGTTAATAAATAACATTTCCCACATGTCTACTTTACATCAGCACAATTTTGGGAAAAAAAAAATTTATGGTAGGAAGTTTGAAGGGTTCAAAGTTCATCAGCAAATTATCTTTTTTCCAGCAAAATTTACAAAACCATTTTTTTTTAGTGACCACATCACATTTGAAGTCCCTTTGAGGGGTGTACATGACAGAAAACACCCAAAAGTGACACCATTCCAAAAACTGCACCCCTCAAGCTACTCAAAACTACATTCAAGAAGAATAATTAACCCTTCATGTGCATCACAGGAACTAAAGTAACATGGAAGAAAAAATGAACATTTTAATTTTTCTAACAAAAATTTTCTTTTAGCCTAAATTTTTTAATTTTCACATGGGTAACAGGAGAAAATGCATCCTAAAATTTGTTGGGCAATTTCTCCTGAGTACACCGATGCCTCATATGTGGTCATAAACCACTGTTTATGCGCACGGCAGGGCTCAGAAGGGAAGGAGCGCTATTTCACTTTTTGAATGGAAAATTAGCTCCAAAAGTCAAATTGCGCTCAGGAGAAATTGCCCAACAAATTTTAGGATGCATTTTATCCTGTTACCGATGTGAAAATTAAAAAATTTAGGCTAAAAGAAAATTTTTGTGAAAAAAAAGTACTTTTTTGTTTTCACAGATCAATTTGTGAAGCACCTGGGGGTTCCAAGTGCTCACTATGCATCTAGATAGGTGCCTTGGGGGGGGTCTAGTTTCCAAAATGGGGTCACTTGTGGGGGAGCTCCAATATTTAGGCACACAGGGGCTCTCCAAACGCAACATGGTGTCCGCTAACAATTTGAGCCGATTTTCCATTCAATTTGTTAGCGGACACCATGTCGCGTTTGAAGAGCCCCTGTGTGCCTAAACATTGGAGCTCCCCCACAAGTGACCCCATTTTGGAAACTAGACCCCCCAAGGCACCTATCTAGATGCAGCAACTGTGACACCTGAGCGACCCCGCTCGCAGGCGCTGCAGGGGTGCGATCCCTCCATGTCACAGACGCTGTGACATGGGTCGGGAACGCACCGGTTTCCATGTCACAGACGCTGTGACACGGGTCGGGAAGGGGTTAAGTGATAAATTTACTGTAGCACAGATATAGGGAAAATATATATTCTTGTAACGTGTTAGCCAGTAGATAGAAAAATATTTAGATTTGAGAGTCCTCAGTGGTTGATACCTTTTAATGGCTAACTGAAAAGATGGTAACAAATTGCAAGCTTTCGAGACTACTCAGGTCTCTTCATCAGGCATAGTATAACACAAAATCTCAAGAGTCACATATTTATACACAATAAGACACACAAGAAAAAAAAAAATGCAATAGCTAAGACAGGTGATGAAAAGCAGAGTTACTATGGAAGAAATAAACAGTTCTGGCTATAAATATTTTAGCAGTTAATAGATAAGGAGTGTGAAGGTTTTATTGTCCTGTGTCCAGTGTTGTGATGACCTCACAGGTCTGAGGAGCACATTCCTTAGTAGTAGTAATCTGTAGCACAGATTAATCTCAGCTAAAAATCTAGACCCTTACAGGAATAGAACAGACATTTATAGGACATTTCATAACTTTCCCAAATTCTTATGAAAAAATATTCACCACAAACGGCATTGAACTACTGTACCCAATTTATTATATATTTTAGGAGTTGGAGTTGGTCCATTTTATACCGACTCCACAACTCCAACTCCACAGCCCTGCTTGCCAGTTTCTCCCCGCTTGATGCTCTGGATTGACAGGTCTCTCCCTATATTGAATTGACATGTGCATGTATAGGGCGAGATCTGTGAGTGACTGGCCATGGGCGGGGAAAAGCCACCGGGGACCGAGCTGTGCTGTGTCCGAGCTAGTCGGACAGGTGGGTCCCTGGCAGTTTCTCCCCGCCCGTTGCCTTGCAGTGACAGGTATCTCCCTACATGCATGTGGGGTGAGTGACTGGCAGCAGGCAAGGAGCAGCCACTGGGGACCGAGCTGTGCTGTAGACCAATGGGACAGGCAGGTCCCCGTAGCTTCTCCTCACCCGTTGCCAGTCAATCACAGGTCTCTTCCTATAAGTGCACACAGGGAGACACCTGTCATTGCAGGGTAGCAGATGTGAGAAACTGCTGACTGCTTTTAAGATAGGTTTTTCTCTGATACGCTGCAGTGTTTCAGTCAAACATACCTGGCTGAGTTCATACAGCCAGTGACTGATACATGTTTCCCGTGGATCGGGAGCATCTATCAGCTGTCAGGATCCCTTTAAATATTATAATAATATAAACATGGTAATGTTTTAAAAATCAAAAAAAGGAAGTCTTAAAAACAACTTTTTTCCACCACTAATGGCTACAGCGTATACATTTCTACATACAGTGTGCATAGTAACAGGTAATACAAAGCGACTTTCCTAGCTATATTTATACGTGATCTAGCGTGTGGGAGTTTGGGTTAATATGGTTTTGTTAGTATTAACAAGCGTTGCCATGACAATTTGAAACAGCACAGAAAAATAAAATAAATACATATATCTAGAACTACTTTTTATTCTTTTTTTTTTTCTAAAGGATCCACTTTGAGTATAAACAAGGTGAATAAAATGGACTATACAGTGGAGAACTTGAGGATCAGAAGCTGTAATGTAAGGCCATATGATTGCATGGTGACATGGTAGACTATAAGAATTAGACATCCAGAGGTTTGTGCACTGGAAAAAATAGGGATTTTTTTCACACTACAGAAAACAATAGTGTACTAAGTAAACGAATACTACAAATAGGAATCCTACAATGTGTCAGCTGGGTAACAAGCTATACACATCAATCAGTTTTATGGGAAGCAATTCCTTATGTCATGCATGAGAAGAACAAGGCTATTCTCATTGCATAAGGTGCAGGTTTCACACTGTGGCCCCTGACCATTGACTGATGTAGGGAACTGTCGTAAGGCCCAATACAAGTGCATGGGGTCCTGCTGCAGTCCCCTTCAGGGTGAGTGACCAGGGGCATTGCTGTACAGGTCAAAAAAAAGAGGGACATATGCTAAGTCAGTACTGCTGCCCTCCTCACTCTCTCAGGTTTGTTGAGGGTTGATGGGTCTGTTTTCCACTGTTCACAAAGTATATGAAATTGCTTTATAAGACGAGAATAACTCTTTATTGAGTTTTTTTTGTGGTTCTGAAAAGCACAATAGTATTTTCACCTATCGGTGAGTTTTCAATTCTAGCCATTCAGAAGCTTAAAGGGAACCTGTCAAGCGATTCATGCTGTCCGTTGTGAAAAATTGCAATCAGGTATATTATTCTCTGAAATGCTCCAGTACTTCAGAGAATATATAGTTAGAAAATCCAGCTGGGGGGTCATAGCTAGAGATGAGACTGGTTCCCAGTGCCAGTCACAGTGAATGACAAGGCTCTCTCACCTGGAGCGGCGCTGGAAGAAGTCGGATCAGGTTCTCATTCATGGGGCCTGTGGTTTGGGTAGTATAAATCACGAGACAGGTTCCTTTTAAAGAAGTTGTCTAATCTTCCTTCTTCTCTGCTTCCCACTTGCCAAGGGCGCAGATTGTTCCTAAAGTTTTGACAGTTCAGCACCATAATCGCACAGCCAATCTGAACTGTGCGCTCTCCAATACTGCTTGCAGAACCAACTTTGTCTCTTCAGCATCAGAGGATAGCAAGGGCACTGAAACTGTCCAGGACCAGCCAACTTCAGAGCAGCACTTGCAAGCTTTATAGTAAAGAGCTAGTAAGTGCTGCACTCCTTGTTTAGGAGACCGGCTCTTTCTGATAGACTGATCAGTAACCTAGACAAGGAGCAGAAGCAATAAAATGTAAAAAAAAATCTTTGTTCTTGAGAAAAAGATATTTAATTACATATAACCAGCAAAATTACTTTGCATGTTATGACAATCCCTTTGATAACTTGTTTCAATAAACGAAAAGTATCCTAACTTTATTCAGTAATTTTGTGATAACCTCATGAACAGTGTCAAAATACCAGATTCAGAGCAGCTCTTGGAAGCTGTTTAGTGAACAGCGTGTAAACGCTGCGCTCCTCACCTAGGAGACAGGCTACCTCTAACAGACAGCAGGGGAAGCCAGAAACTATAGAAGTTCTGTGCACTTTCGCTTCTATTTCAGGCAGAAATCACCTGAAAACCGTTCAAAAGAATGAACATAAGCATTTCTGTCACGCAGTGCCTTGGGCGCTAACCAGGTTCCTAGGACTAGGGGTGCCCTAGTCTATCCCCGTCCCCCAGATTACTCCTGAAGGTAGAGACGCCGGGTTCAGGTCCCTTGCTATGGTCTTAAATCAACTGTTATCTGTCCCCTCACCCACCCAGGGAGGTGGGAAGCCAAAGTGTATAAGCATACACTAACCAGACAAACAATTGAAGATGGACAGGGATGAAGGAAAATAATCATACAAAATACACTCCCCAAACAATAGAGTGGAACACATGGAAGTTAAATTTTCATTTTAATCAATAGATCTTGGAATAATAATAACTTCCACAATTGGATGTGTTAAATGTTCCTGTGCCTGAGATAATCTTATAAATGTGCCCCTGCTGTGTACTGTGTAATGGCTGTGTCTGTGCAGGAACATGGTCTGATCATACCACAGCTCCTGGGCAGGGGCGATCCCATGCTGTAAAGTCTGTATACTCTTTTGCTTCCTCCCCAGCCCAGGAGATGATCAGACCATGTTCCTGCACAGTCACACACAGCCATTACACGGTACACAGCAGGGGCACATTTATAAGATTATCTCAGCACAGGAACATTTTATTTAAACACATCCAATTGTGGAAATTATGATTATTCCAATATCTATTGATTAAAATCAACTTTTATTCGTGGGAAAATCCCTTTAAAGGAAGGAGAAACCAAATAGGATGGGGATGTGCACACAAGCAAAACACCTAGCAACAATCTCCTGAACAAATCTCCAAACGCCTACTACAACCATGAACTACACCTCCAACTTCACACCAGGCAGTAAGAACTACCACCGGCAATTCCAGTGCCAGATGCAAGCATATATAGCCGAGGGAAGTTGTCAACACTGAACAGCTGAGACAATACAGATAGGAAAGCTCCAGGAGCTTCAACTGAACAGCTTAACCCTTGCACTGCTAGCAAGGAAAAAAACAGCACTGTTTAATAAGATGGAGAAGTACTTCTAACCAGTGAAGGAGTTCGTGAAACCAGACGCCGTGATTGTCTGGCTCCTTTCTGTCTCTATATCCCCGTGACAATTTCTATGTAAAAATGACTTGCTGTGCAAATGTTCAATCTTTTGATTGCCTTTTAACAACTTCCTGAGAACTAAGAGGATTTTTAATAAGACGTAAATTGCAAAGTTGTCTATTTTTTACAATCACTTTGGTATTTCACCCATTAAAGTTTATTTCTACATAATAGTATATGTCTGTGCACCTGTTAGCAAACAGGTATAAGAAAATGTTCTGAGCCTGTGTCCTTAGAATTCACTATTCTTTTTCCATATTTTCAGTAGGGCTTGGTGACTAGAACATATTATAAGAAGCATGGTACTACACATGGTCAGTGTCATGATTTACTTCACAACCCTTCCTCATCTCACACATCAAAGGAAGTTCCCGATTCAGTCACTATCATAATTGGTTCTTGTAAGCTGAGTGCAGACAGTCATAAAGCCGCCCAGTGTGATACACTTGTCATTGTTTCCTGTTATGTATGAATAACCGCGGTCCTCACGCACACCGTCCACCACTACAGCATAGGATGACGCTCGGCCCACTCTGGGGATTTCTGAACCGGACCGTCACATTTGTTGGTAAACGCCTTACACATCATTTCTAGTTATGTCTGCTGGCATCTGGTGTGTGAAGTCTGGGAGATCTTCTGTCTCCTGCATTTCAATAGCTGACAGTCCGTTCTAGCACACAGAATGAATATGGGAATGTTAGACGTCCGTGATGAAAGAGGAATGTCTATACCCCGATATAAATAGGAGCTGGAGTCCATGATATCCACCCAGCCTGACTGCGTTATCTAAATTATGTACCGATTAACCAATCACATTGTGTGGGAATGACAGCGCCATCATTTATCACTGGAAGGCTTCATTCCACAGCACAGAATAACGGGGGCAACTGCTGAACTCCGCTCCAGAAATAACCAAACAATGATGGCCCCGCTGGTGATCAGAGTACAAGTAGTGCATGTACTACAGTAATACATACACTATAGTAATGGCAAGCCTTACAGAACCCAAAGTGCTGCTTTATTCTGGCAACTAACCCTTTGTGTCTGTGCACACGGTGCATTTTTTTCTGCGCAGTTTTGTCACAAAACCTGGAGGATTTCCTAGTCCCAGCAAAGTGAATGAGATTCCTTTAGTCTCATGCACACGTTGCTTATTTTCCACTAGCAGGTTTAAGTGTTTTTTCTGTAGATTTCACCCATACTAATGAATAGGAAAAACGCATCAGAAAAGCATGAAAAAAACCACATAAAAGGCATGTATTTTATGCTGCGTCTTTAAAGCCAAAACCTTAGCTTTTGCCGCACATTTTTTCATGTGAGCACGTTAGGACATCTACCTATGAAAGGGTTAGGTGGGGACACAGGGGGCTGCACACTGCAGCCATTTACAAGCCAAATTAGTTAGAAGGCACAATATAAAGTGCCCATGTACTAAAGAGGACCTGTCCCAAAGTCAACAGGGACCATAGTATTTCCGCTGCTCCACTGACTATACAATTTTTTTTATAAATCCGTCATATGGTTCCAGAGCTTTGGGCCTGTTTATTTAGGGCTAATTTTTATGGTCTCTGACAAAGGGGCGGTGCTCACAGGAGGCATGTAATTAGGCTGCTTTGCCTTATTACTCTGTGAGCAACAAGTCCTTTTAAAGACCATAAAAATTAACACTAAATTAACCCATATTTTTGGAACTGTATGCCGGATTTAAAAGTAAAAAAAAAAGCCAGAGTACCCAGGGGATCAGTAGGAATAAAATAAAATCTATTTTTAACCCCTTTACCACCCAAGCCTGTTTTCACCTTCATGACCAGGCCAATTTTTACAATTCTGACCATTGTTACTTTATGTGGTAACAACTCTGAATCCCACTAATTCTGAGACTGTTGTTTCGTGACATATTGTACGTCATGATATTAGTAAAATTTGTTATATATGACTTGCATTTATTTGTGAAAATATCGGAAATTTGACGAAAATGTTGAAAAATTTCGCAATTTTCAAACTTAATTTTCATGCCCTTAAACTAGAGTTATATAGCACAAAATAACAAAGCAGCACACTGTAATGCTAAGTATGCGAACACGAAATATGAATGGCATTACTGCTCTAGAGAATAGAAATAAATGAGAAATCTTAGCACATAAATTGGCCAATTTTATCTTTAAGCTTTGACTGAGCGCTCCGCCTCTAGGCCGCAGGGGGTTTTAATTACAGCAGGATCTTATTATCCCACACACAAGCAGACATAGTCTCTTAGAGAGGTATTCACATTGGTAGGGTCCTGGTATAATGAGAAACGCCTTAGCGTGGCTACCAGGTACACATGAATTGGCCAATATATGCGCTAAGATTTCTCATTTATTTCTATTTTCTACAGCAGTAATGCTATTCATATTTCATATATTTCACGTTCACATACTTAGCGTTACAGTGTGCTGCTTTGTTTGTTATTTGTATATGGAGGTAGCTACTCCTAGTAAGCACCTGTTCACACCTGTTTCTTGTTTTGGAAGAGCCGTCAGTTTTTTCTGTACTGCTGAATCATAGGTCAGACGGAGTCCACAGAGTCTCCACCTGCCTCACTATAGGGAATCTTCCGCTGGGGGTTCTGTCTGCGCTCAGCGTAGAGTGCAAGATAAATGTGACCGAGCCTTACTGGGATCTTTGGGAGGCAGAATGAAAAAAAAAAAAAACAACAGGTGAAGAATTGGTTTCATTTATTTACGTCATTCCTCGTGCGGTATAAGTGATTAGACGACTTTATTCTTTGTGTCGGTGCAATTACAGCGATACCAGATTTATATAGCCTTTTTTTATGTTTTGGCCCTGTTATACAATAAAAATTTTTAGAGAAAAAAATAATTATTTTTGCATCACTTTATTCTGAGAGCTATAACTTTTTTATTTTTCGGCTGATGGGGCTGTATGGCGGCTTGTTTTTTGCAGGACAAGATGAAGTTTTCAGCGGTACCATTTGTATTTACATTCATCTTTTTAACTAATGTGACAGTTTTATGGAGTGGGTCGTTTCGGACACAACTATACGAAGCTTGTACTTTTTTAGTTTATTTTTTTACATAAAAATACAAGTTTATGGGTATAATAAAATATGTATTTGTTTGTGAATTTTTTTTCTTAAATATTTTTACAATTTTGTTTTACTTTTTTTTTTTTTTTTTTTTTTACTTAGTCCCTCTATGGGACTTTCACTTTCATGTGCCTGATCGCTGTTATAAAGTATTGCAATGCACTAACTGTTTTGCACAGCAAAATCTCTATGACATACCCAGTACGTCCAAGGTCGGGAAGTCATTCCCTGCCATGACGTACTGGGTACGTCTAAGGTCAGGAAGGTGTTAAAACTGAGGAAGGTAGACTAAGCCTTTTTTCCATCCATTGACTCTTAGCAATGGATTAGTGAAAAATGGTTTAAACTCGAATGGAAGACTAAATACGAGGTGACCCGGATTCATCATTGCCTTTGCACCTTTTTTTTGTTTGCATCCAAATTCTTATTTTATATGCGCCTTTTTTGAAGTCTATTTATATGTACTCTACTTTTTGTTTTCCATTTTCTGGGCAGAGTCTAGCAATTTCAGATCTTTTAGCCCGATTCATCAAGCGCAACTTTTTTAAAAAGTCGCAAAATTTCACGCAACTCTATTACAGTCGTCCTTTGGTAGATTTCTGAATGTACCAAATATTTAGTGCCAAAATTCATAAAAAACAGTTCAAGATAGGAAGAAAGACCACTTTTGACTTTACGCCAAATTCATGAATCTCATGCACCATTTTGATGAATTTGGCACCAAAAATGGCAACTAACACAAGACAAAAAAGGAAAGTGACTTAAAAAAACCCTGCAAATCAGTAATCAGGGCACTGTTTTCAGTTTCTCATTCATCTTTAACAAATCCCCTTAGACTTTACTAGTTGAGTCTGATCCTCAAACTGATCTGGATGAGAACTGGACATGCTCAGAGTCTCACGGATCAGATACACAGCATTGTATATATAAGAGATGTGTGTATAGATCAGGGAAACACGGACCGCACGTCTACCATGGATGTGTGAATGTACCCTTATGGTGCATTTAGAAGGGCGTTTGTAAGAATGCTCATTCCAGGTAAACAAGCTGGTGATCCCTCAATGAATGAGAAAACTACTCATTCGTGGGTGATGAGATCATTTATGCCAGCATAAAATTCATCATTATTGGCGGCACATCGGCCATTGTTAATAGGATATGTGCTGACAATAACATGACACTATATGGGGACAGAACGATGATGTTACCCATTAGTGTAAACAGGCCAGTAAACACATGCTGAACAACTTGTGTATTGGCACTCATTAATGGGCACAGATCAACCCCTCTAAATTCTGTACACCCATAGCCACCACTAGGGGGAGCCTACTAAAGTCACAGAAGTTCTGTATTTATTAGTGGAGGTCTGTATATGGGAAGTCAGTCTCTGGGATTCCTATAGAACGATTTTTATGATTATTTTGGTTGAATCAGATTGCTAGAAATTGAGGGTTTTTTTTCCCAGAAACTTTCCAAGAAATGTGTGTTGGGCAAGTAAAAAAAAAAAACTACAAAAGAACAAAATGGAAACTATGTAAATCAAGAAAACACCATTGCTAGGCTATATGATATTAAATTCTACACTGTTCTTGTTGTCAATAGCAGGGCTGTGGAGTCGCAGTCGGAGCCCATTTTGGTGCAGTTGGTACAAAATGGACCAACTTCGACTCCTAAAATATATAATAAACTGGGTACAGTAGTTCAATGAGGTTTGTGGGGAATATTTTTTCATAAGAATTTGGGAAAGTTATGAAATGTCCTATAAATGTCTGTCCTATTCCTGATCTAAGGGTCTAGACTTTTAGCTGAGATGAATCTGAGCTACAGTAAATTTATCACTTAAACATGAGCCGTGTATGAGGGAGTCGGAGTCATGGAGTCGGAGGTTTGGCTTACTGACTTCACAGCCCTGGTCAGTAGTTACAGAGACGCCAATGTAGGCGCTGAACATTAGTGTGCACAGAGCAGCTTTAGATTAGAATCCAGCAGAGGATTAATAAATTGCATAGAGAATGACAATACACCCCCCAGTATAGTTCTAATAAGGCACCGGCACAGGAATCGTCTGACTACAATCTAACCATAGTCTCATTTCGACACTGACGCCTTGGAGCTTTCTGCCTTGTTACACACGACAGAAGGAAAATGATAAAAACAGACAACTTATTTCATAGCCTGTGCAGTAGATCAACTCCTACTCGCAAAATCATTTACAATCCAGATTGCTGTTAAGCATGGGCAGGCAGGTGGGCATTAGAAGGCGCTCCTGTACATCTTAGGCTGGGTTCACATTAATACAGTGCTCTCCATTGGGCACTATGTTGAAGCTTTCATCATAATCCCCAGAAAACTGCATGCCAACGAGAACCCCGAGAGAGCCATTCACTTGGATGAAGCTGACAGAGTCACTGTGGACACTGTCCGGCCTCCGTCCTGGCAGTATTCGGCTTTTTCCACATTTTTTGCATGTCGGACAAAGACAAATAGTGCCAGTACAAGAGCCGGACAGTGTCCACAGTGACTCCATCGGCTTCATTCTATTGAAATGCAGTTTTCTGGGGACTCTGACAGAAACCCTGACTTACAGCTTGGCGGAGAGCACTGTATTAATGTGAACCTAGCCTTACATACATCACAACACATAATGGATTTAACGCAAAAGGACCAAGCAAGTTTTCATTTCTGCGCTTTTATTTTTTCCCTCTCCCTCCGAGAGACCATAAAGTATTAATTTTTCCGTCAACATAGTTGTATGAAACATTTTTGACATGTACCCATTTGTGTTTGGGGGAAAGGGAGTGATTTAAGCTTTTATAGTTTATGAGGGTTTAAAAAAATGCTTATAATTATTTTTTTATCTGTCTCCTTAGGGGACTTGAACCTGTGATCACCTATTCAATGCACTGCAATACTAGAGTATTGCAGTGCACAATAAAATTCACAATCTCCAGGCTGCGGTAGGGCTTCACTGACGCTCTAGCATAGCAGGCATGGTTTTTTTTGGGTGTCCCCGGCTACCATGGCAAGTAGTCAGCTAGCAGCACGGTGGCTCAGTGGTTAGCACTGTTGCTTTGCAGCACTGGGGTCCTGGGTTCAAATCCCACCAAGGACGACATCTGTAAGGAGTATGTATGTTCTCCCTGTGTTTGTGTGGGTTTCCTCTCACACTCCAAAGACATACTGATAGGGAATCTAGATTGTGAGCCCCAATGGGGACAGTGATGATAATGTGCTGTGGAATTTGATAGCCCTATATAAGCAAAGCATAATATTAAATAATAAATTCTTGCTGCACATGGTACCAATGGCTGTCAGAAATTAGGGCTGCCATTTTGAAGGGTCTTCAACATGGCAGCCCTACGGAAGCACTCCCAAGTTTGTTTTCCTCTGAATTTGCAGCATTTCAGTGTATGACATAAATGTTTGCTGTCCAGGAGCCAATCTGTGATTCATGTTGCTCGCATTAATCAGCTGACAGGTTCCTTTAAAAGATCAGCTGATCGGGGAAGATTCCTGAAACCAAAGACTCTACGGTTATCCCCAGAGGAAGCTGCGGCTGGTCAAACATTTGTCTGCAGGAAAAATGTAGCATTACATGCTGGCCACCATGTAAACTGTATAGGAACAAGTCTACATATTAGGATAACGTCACATTAGTAATTTCATCAGCTTTGACTACAAGAATAAAATATCTTTCTTGTCATTACAGAAACAAAAAGGAAAAACCCCATTGTTAATATTATATACTAGTAAGGGCTCATCCAAACATCTATTTTTCATGTGTGAGTTTAATCTGTGTTTTTCCATGGACAGAACATGTACCCATTATAATATATGGAGCGGTTCACATGTCTGTTATTGACCCGCTCATAAATCAAACTTTCTCAAGTCTATGGTCCGTGAAAAACTCAGACAGCCCTCCAACGCCGTCCCAGTTGCACCCGAGTGCTGTGTTTTTTTACGTTTGTTTGATAGAGAAGCTTGAGAAACCACCATCAGTATTTTTTTTTTATATACAAAGAAAAACTAATGAAACTGATGATAAAAACTGCGGCATGGATCAAACACGGATGAAAATCAGATAAAAAAACACTGATGGAATGGAAATCAGTTCATTGCACATGAGAAAAATCACATAAGCTCTAACCCCATTATTAGTCAGTAGGGATCGGCTGTACAATGCTGGGGCTTCCATGATCAATGAAAGCTAGAAAGTCGAAGGAAACAGAGTCTAAGGCTACGTTTACACATGTTGGGTTTTTTTTATGTCACAAATCTGCAGCAAAGCTGATCTCTGGTAGGAAATAAACTGCGTCAAAAATGCAGGTTTTGTTGCGTTGTTTGTGCGTTTTTTTCACTGTCCCTCTGTCTTTATTTGAGCATGTACATAAAGTTCAGTGAAAAAAAAAACAACAAACATTCTATTTTACCATCAAAAATGCTGATGCAAATTTTGGTGAGCTTTTTCAGCATTTTTCTCACCACCCATTAATTTCTATGGGTGAAAACCGCTGAAAAAACGTTAAAAAGAAGTGACATGCTCTATATTCCAAAAACCCAACCAAGGCACAAAATCTGAAGCAAAAAAACCAAAACAAAAACGTGATGTGTGAACAGAGAATTCTGGTTTCTCATAGGCTTTGCTGGTACTGGAAAACGCAGCTGAGAAGTTACATAAAAATCTGCAGCAAAAAAATGCTGAAAAATCCAACGTGTGTGAACATAGCCTTAGACTACGTTCCCAGGATGAGCTTTTGGTGAGTTTATGTAGCAGATTTTCTGCACCTATTATGTAAATTGGGTTACTTGCATTTTTTTGATTGCATTCTCTGTCAATTTTTGGGATGTCATGTTTTAAACAAATCTGATTTATTTTTGATACTTCCTGGTATCTAACGCTGACAAAACTTTATTGATACAATCATGGGCAGATTTACATGTATTTTTGATGCATTTCTGCTGCAGAAACCAGGGCTGTGGAGTCGGTAAGCCAAACCTGCGGCTCAGACTCCTCAATTTCCCTTACACCGACTAAAACTCCACGACTCCGACTCCCACATATATTGCTTATATTTAAGTGAAAAATGTATTGTAGTACAATGTGAACATCAGACATTTAATCATTTTTATGATACAATAATCAAGATATTTAGATAGAATATAATATATATTTATTGGAATACTCTCTCTGGTGAAGACGGCAGAAGACAGGACAGAGGAGGGGAGATTGCACACACAGCACCGTTCTCCCCACCGCCAGGGTTCACACACACACACACACAGCACCGTTCTCTCCACCGCCAGGGTTCACACACACACACACACACACACACACCACCGTTCTCCCCACCGCCAGGTTTCACACACACAGCACCGCTCTCTCCACCGCCAGGGTTCTCACACACACACACACACACACACACACACACCGTTCTCCCCACCGCCAGGGTTCACACACACACAGCACCGTTCTCCCCACCGCCAGGTTTCACACACACAGCACCGTTCTCTCCACCGCCAGGGTTCACACACACACACACACACACACACACACACACACACACAGCACCGTTCTCCCCACCGCCAGGGTTCACACACACACAGCACCGTTCTCCCCACCGCCAGGGTTCACACTCACACACACACACACAGCACCGTTCTCTCCGCCACCAGGGTTCACACACACACAGCACCGTTCTCTCCGCCACCAGCGTTCACACACACACAGCACCGTTCTCCCCACCGCCAGCATTCACACACACACAGCACCGTTCTCCCCACCGCCAGCATTCACACACACACAGCACCGTTCTCCCCACCGCCAGCATTCACACACACACACAGCACCGTTCTCCCCACCGCCAGCATTCACACACACACACAGCACCGTTCTCCCCACCGCCAGCATTCACACACACACACAGCACCGTTCTCCCCACCGCCAGCATTCACACACACACAGCACCGTTCTCCCCACCGCCAGCATTCACACACACACACAGCACCGTTCTCCCCACCGCCAGTATTCACACACACACAGCACCGTTCTCCCCACCGCCAGCATTCACACACACAGCACCGTTCTCCCCACCGCCAGGGTTCACACACACACAGCACCGTTCTCCCCACCGCCAGGGTTCACACACACACAGCACCGTTCTCCCCACCGCTAGGGTTCACACACACACAGCACCGTTCTCCCCACCGCTAGGGTTCACACACAGCACCGTTCTCCCCACCGCTAGGGTTCACACACACATACAGCACCGTTCTCCCCACCGCTAGGATTCACACACACACACACACAGCACCATTCTCCCCACCGCTAGGGTTCACACACACACAGCACCGTTCTCCCCACAGCCAGGGTTCACACACACACACAGCACCGTTCTTCCCACCGCCAGGGTTCACACACACACACACACACACACACACACACACACACACACACACACACACCCACCCACCACCGTTCTTCCCACCGCCAGGGTTCACACACACACAGCACCGTTCTCCCCACCGCCAGGGTTCACACACACACACACACACACAGCACCGTTCTCCCCACCGCCAGGGTTCACACACACACACACAGCACCGTTCTCCCCACCGCCAGGGTTCACACACACACACACAGCACCGTTCTCCCCACCGCCAGGGTACACACACACACACACACACACACACAGCACCGTTCTCCCCACCGCCAGGGTTCACACACACACACACACACACACACAGCACCGTTCTCCCCACCGCCAGGGTTCACACACACACACACACACAGCACCGTTCTCCCCACCGCCAGGGTTCACACACACACACACACACACAGCACCGTTCTCCCCACCGCCAGGGTTCACACACACACACAGCACCGTTCTCCCCACCGCCAGGGTTCACACACACAGCACCGTTCTCCCCACCGCCAGGGTTCACACACACAGCACCGTTCTCCCCACCCCCAGGGTTCACACACACAGCACCGTTCTCCCCACCCCCAGGGTTCACACACACAGCACCGTTCTCCCCACCCCCAGGGTTCACACACACAGCACCGTTCTCCCCACCCCCAGGGTTCACACACACACACACACAGCACCGTTCTCCCCACCCCCAGGGTTCACACACACACACACACACACACAGCACCGTTCTCCCCACCCCCAGGGTTCACACACACACACACACAGCACTGTTCTCCCCACCCCCAGGGTTCTCACACACACACACACAGCACCGTTCTCCCCGCCGCCAGGGTTCTCACACACACAGCACCGTTCTCCCCGCCGCCAGGGTTCACACACACACACAGCACCGTTCTCCCCACCGCCAGGGTTCACACACACACACACAGCACCGTTCTCCCAGCCGCCAGGACTCACACACAGCACTGTACTCCCCGCTGCCAGGGCAGGGACCATCTTGGAAGGCAGAGGAGCGGCTTTCCTGCTTCAGCAGAGGATGCAGTGAGAGGCAAATGGCGGATATCATGAAGGGTGACTATACATGACAAATGTATAGTAACTTTTCAGTACCAGGGTGGAGAACAGGAGAGACATTGCTGCAAAAGTTAGTATTGATTATAGTGCTAGGCTGCCATACTGTATACAGCTTTCTGACTATGCACAGTGTACACAGAAAGCTGCCAATCAGTGGTGTGGGCAGTGATATACAGACCTCAGTATTCAGAGAACCGGTAGATCTACAGCAGATAAACCAGTGATTTTATCAAATCACAGCAAGCAGCCCAGAAAGTGACATCACTGGAATCAGGATCTCTGCCCCTACGTTATGCTGCCCTCAGACGGGTTAACAAAACCTGCTGACAGCTTCCCTTTAATATACAGGTGCTTTTCACTAAATTAGAATATCAAAAAGTTAATTTATTTCAGTTCTTCAATACAAACAGTGAAACTCATTATATAGAGTCATTGCAAACAGTGATCTATTTCAAGTGTTTATTTCTGCTAATGTTGATGATTGTGGCTTACAGCCAATGAACACACAGAAGTCATTATCTCAGTAAATTAGAATACTTTATAACCGCTTGAAAAATGTTTTTTAAATCTGAAATGTTGGCCTACTGAAATGTATGTTCAGTAAATGCACTCAATACTTGGTCGGCGATCCTTTTGCATCAATTACTGCATCAATGTGGCGTGGCATGGAGGTGATCAGCCTGTGGCACTGCTGAGGTGTTATGGAAGCCCAGGTTGCTTTGATAGCAGCCTTCAGCTCGTCTGCATTGTTGGGTCTGGTGTCGCTCATCTTCCTCTTGACAATACTCCATAGATTCTCTATGGGGTTAAGGACAGGTGAGTTTGCTGGCCAATCAAGCACAGTGATACTGTTGTTTTTAAACCAGGTATTGGTACTTTTGTCAGTGTGGACAGGTGCCAAGTCCTGCTGGAGAATGAAATTTCCATCTCCAAAAAGCTTGTTGGCAGAGGGAAGCATGAAGTGCTCTAAAATTTCCTGGTAGACTGCTGCGCTGACTTTGGTCTTGATAAAACACATTGGACCTACAGCAGATGACATGGCCCCCAAACCATCACTGATTGTGGAAACTTCACACTAGACCTCAAGCAGCTTGGATTGTGTGCCTCTCCACTCTTCCTCCAGACTGTGGGACCTTAATTTCTCAATGAAAATGGGAACTGTGGGACCTCGTGGAGTGTGTCAATGACTGCCTTCTGGACATCTGTCAGGTCAGCAGTCTTCCCCATGATTGTGGAGCCTACTGAAACAGACTAAGGGACCCTTTTAAATGCTTCGGAAGCCTTTGCAGGTGTTTTTTGTTAATTATTCTAATTTACTGAGATAATGACTTTTGTGTTTTCATTGGCTGTAAGCCATAATCACCAACATTAACAGAAAAACACTTGAAATAGATCACTCTGTTTGTAATGACTCTCTATAATATGTGAGTTTCACTTTTTGTATTGAAGAACTTTAACAAATTAACTTTCTGATGCTATTCTAATTTTGTGAGATGCACCTGTATGAAAAGCACAAGGCTCAGGCTGGAGCGGGTCTATGCAGCAGCATCAGGAGGGCAGAGATTTATCATGAAGCGATGGATCTTGGCACGCTCTCCAGCTGGTGGCAGCAATAACAGTGTGCAATTCTGCCAAGAACCCCAGAAAATCCAAAAAATAAAAAAGCTTCAATATCTTTTAGTTCTTTTCTCCAGGATTTTGCTAAAACTATCTTAACAGTCATAAAAGAAAACAATTCCCGGCATCTGCAGCGCCAATAGTTCTGGTGGTCACCGCCGATCAATGTTTGCTGCAACCACGGAGTCACATATATACAGAGACCACTGCAGCCAATCAATGGAGGAGATCATGGTCAGATACTATGCAAGTGATTGTCTGCAGCGGTCCTGTAGACCTATGTTCTAACATTTCCTGCTGCTAGGAGAACTAGAATGATGAATAATATAACACCAGGAGGGCTCATGTACACCGGCACGTTACAGGAGGGTTACACCGGCATGCAGTACATAAAGCAATACAACCACTTCTATACGGGCACGGTACATATGGTGCAGCAGGCCGAGGCCAAACAGCACAACCCCCGCCACTGCCCGGAGATGTACCTTCTCTGCTCCTGCCGGCCTCTGCCATGCTGCCACGACTTCCGTGAGTGGGAGGGCCCCGGCTACACGAGCACTGACAGAAGCGTCTCACAGGTCCACGGAGCTGTCAATCACCTGGATGGGCGGCTCAATGCGCTGCGTACCACGTGATCGCTGTAGCTGGGGTTTGTGTACAGCTCTCTACACGGTGACGTAAAGAAGCTGCTCAGGTAGGCGGAGCCAAGTATGTCAGCCCCGCCCCCCGTTGCTGTGTACACCGGAGCTGACGCTTCCTGTGCAGTGCCGCTGGTTTGTACTACATATCCCGGCGTGCACCGCTCCGGCAGCCTGCAGCGTTGCTTCGCTCCTAGTTACCAGAACAATAAGCCCGCCGCTGCCGAGGCTGGCACATAACGGTGTGCATGACGCATGCTCCTGCCCGGAGCTAAACAGGGCACTGTCTCTGTAAGGCTGGCACAGGAATGAGGAGCACCGGAGGCAGGCGCATCTCTGGAGAGCCGCACAGGTACCCGCGCGTCAGTGCAGCTCTGCCAGGCATGTGAGGCAGCGCGGACAGTAAGCAGCATCCCTGGCACGGACGCATTAGCCGCATTGTGTGAACAGCTCAGCCTTCCGTGCACTGACAGGAGACAAAGGCAGGAGCGAGGGAGGCAGCCGGACCGGGCGATGGCCGGCCACTGAGCATCCCGGAGCCGCAGACATGTGGAGACCCACGGAGCACGAGAAGTACGGCGTCGGTGAGTACTACTGCCCCCATCATCACTGCTGTGCGGAGGAATGCCTCTACTGGGTGCAAAGGGCATGTGAGTGACAGCAGCGGGCATGGCAGCCCTGCAGGAGGGAGCCCCAACTTTACTGTGTGTAAACAAAGAGGCTGGCATTGCCCAGGGCCAACAAGGAGGCAGGGTTCTGGAGGAAAGTGACAGCCCTATACCTGGCAGGGAGACGTCCAGAGATGCCCTGGCGGGGACCCTCATAGAGACGCCCTGGCGGGGACCCTCATAGAGACGCCCTGGCGGGGACCCTCATAGAGACGCCCTGGCTGGGACCCTCATAGAGACACCCTGGCGGGGACCCTTATATAGACTCCATGGTGGGGACGCCCTGGCAGGGAGATGTCCAGAGATGCCCTGGCGGGGCCCCTCGTAGGGACGCCCTGGTAGGGAGACGTCCGGGGATGCCCGGCTTTGTATGAGTGCCTTCTGATCACCCCCATCATCCCTCTCCCCAGTGTAGGGAGGGCTGTTATGTAATGGTGCTGTATCTGCAGCTGGTTCTGATACGGATAATGCCACTCTGTATATTTGCATGCAGTGATTACTACGTGTGCTGGGTATTATTTAGGGCATCCCCCTGGTGCCTGCCTTCATTGCTTGTTGTCTCCCTTTATTTTGGAGCATGACATTGCCGGCGGCTTGTGACCTGTGTGTCGCCGGTGATCCAGGACTTTCTCTTATTGTTCCTCCATGCCTTTTGTTATTGCTTTTGTTTGTTTGTGCTGAGGGAAGTGTTGTGATTGTTGACATGATGTGAGGTCTGTTCCATGGGATGTCATTTCCCAAGTCCCGCCTATCGCTCTCCCAGCAAATGGACCTCTTAGAAAAGCCATCACAGACCTCCTTTGTACTTCGTGGCACATATTACCCGAATATATGACTGCTTGCTTTAGCCGGGGAAACAATAGCTGTATATCAGTTTGCCAGGCCATGGCCCATTAACTTATATGGCATCCCAGCAGTTATTCTTGGTGGTGGGTAATAATATGCAGGGCTCTCCATATCTGCTGCTCATTTCCTATGGACCTGCTGCCATCTGCCCTGCATTTTCTCCGGTTGCAGTCTTGTAAATGAGCATCGTACCTTTCTAGAGTAAAACGATCTCTGATAATGGCAGGCATGTTACATGATGAGCTGTGTATTTTGTATACATTTTGATTGTCTCTATAGTTGACCTTCTTTTGTTTACCATGATATTGCTATAAGTGTGTGTGAATGTATCAGGTTACATTCTTTCTAATCCCCAATTCCTTCTGTATACCCTCTCATTACACTTGTGTTCTTTAGTCATAGTGCTCACACTGCCTTATGTTATGGGGCATAGGCGATAATCACATCCTCCTGACTTCATCAAAGCCTCGGCGCTCAGTGCTTATTTAGGGGAGGCCTTGTCCTACACCCCTGTAGCCAGGTCACCTGATCTCTGCTGAGATTAGTAGACATTGCATACATGGAGGATGGATGTTTGTATCCAGATGCTTCTTTTCTGATCCAGTCACTCCCCACTATTCCACATTGTGACACTGAGGAGGGGGGCTCCTGGAATGGTATGTGACAGCCATGCAGTTTAGTTCAGGCAGCGGATTTCGGAGTCATCCAGGGAGCTGTCTTTGTCTTTGGTGCTGTTCAGTATGTAGCATTCAGTCCTGGTGTTCTGCATTCTGAAAGGGCTGGATTGTAGTGAGCGAGGATTGCTGCATAAGCAGATTATATATGTGTTATTTCAGCTGAATAAAAAAGGCTTGCAGAAGTGGTAGTGACTGTAAAGCAGTAGTATACACTGCAAAGTTTGTAAGCGGCCATACAGTGTCACAAAGCGTCTGCTGTTACGGTACATAATGCCGTATTATTGCTCTCCACATCTGGTTCCCTCTGCTGCTATTAGACACTGTTTCTATATTTTTCTGGATACTTCAATGTTCCATACAGGCTGATGCACTTGTAATACACAATTAGAAGGTACTTTTAGGGTTTGTTCATACACTGAAGATTTCCACTATTATTTTTCATCAAAAAGGGGCAAAGAATCCAGACCAAAGCAAAAAAGAATCTGAACCTTGCTCCCATAGTATGCCTAGGGGATGAAGGGCACATTGCCCAATATTACTGTAATCATTGATTGTGTATGCATCTCTTGCTAGTACTAGTCTGCCCACAATCTCCAGACGTGGCTATGCTTGTGTGTGTGTTCCCTAGGACAGCAGTTATCAATGAGGCGCCCCCGAGTTGCTTGTGAGGTCCAGCTTTGGAGGTGATCAGCGGCCATACGGTCCTTTCTTACATTGCAGAGATCCCTGATATATAATGTAACTGACTCGTTTTGTACGGATGTTAAGGTTATTCTTGGCCTTGAAGATAAGAGACGTAAAGTGAGAAATATTTTACATTTAGACATTGGCTTCATCATGGGTGGTGATCCTCTGCAATCAACAGATTATGGTTGGTAAGGCCACAGTAGAAGAAGTGTGAGACACCCCCTGCTCTGGATGTTAGGTCTTATATAGGTGTCCGTTTTTCACTTATAGAAGTAGTATCCATTATACTCCATGATGGTTTTCTCGTGTCTGTCTCTATTAAAAAATTGCGGTGACATTTTTGGTTTTAATCCAAGTCACAGATCAAAATCAGCTATACAAGTTTATGGGTCAATGGATGCCATTCATGTGAAATCTATGTGCTGTACAGTTTTAACATTGTAATGGGTAGGAGAAGGTTTGCATCTTTCAATTTTTTTTTTATTTGGGGCATACAAGAAAATCACTGATGGGAAACAAAGACACCATGACCAAGGACTTCTAAAAATCTGATTCAGCACACTGATGGAAATGGTTCCATTTTTTCACCTATTAGAAAAATATCGGACGCTTTATAGAAAGCATTCCCTAACTTGTCCTTTTACCGCAATGCTGTGTGCTGAAATGCCTGTACAGGCTCTAGCTAGAGGCTTATAAGACGCTATGACGCAGGTCATGTCCCAGTAAGGTGTGCTGCACAGTCAGGGAGCTTGCCTTCTCTGTTCTAACTTGTCAGTGATTTTCAGATTCCTTCACTTCACATGGTGACTTCTGCTTTTTATCAGGTTTAGCCGCTCAGTTATTGGGGTTGTCAGGGGCTTGTGCTGTACAAGTCTAGTTTGCATTTGGCCATGGCGTTTTATTATTTTGCATTCTCACTAGTTCATGGTTTGTTTTATTGCATTTTATTGTATGTTGGGTTGTTTTTTATGTCATGCTGAATGTGTGACACTTTTGTTTCTGGTATCCCCATTTGATGGGTAAAAAGTTCAAAGAAGATAGATAAATAGCATGTCAGCATATTATATACATGGCCACACGTGTTTCTCCGAGAAAAGCTCTTACAAAACCAAAGTGCTATATACCCAGACGGCCTACAAAACGAATATTACCTAAACTTTAAAAACTCTCTTGCTCCCTTCCTTACTAAACTTATCAACTTCTCCACTACATGTCAAGACACCTTCCCAGCAGAAATGCAGGAGGCAATAATCACGGTGATATCCAAAAACAAGGGTGACACCGAGAATGTGAGCAACTACCGCCCTATCTCACTTCTAAATACAGACCTAAAAATCATCGCCAAAACTATTACCTCAAGACTTCAAAAAATTTCCCCTAGGCTTCTTCAAAAACATCAAGTGGGATTCACCCCTGGAAGGGGAACGTCCGATGCTACTAGACGTGCCATTAATCTGCTATCCTATATTGAAAAAACTAAATCTCCCGCCCTGGTGGTCGCTGTCGACGCAGAAAAAGCGTTCGACAGAGTCCACTGAGTCTTCCTCTTTCAAACTCTAAAAAATTTGGATTTGAGGGAAACATCTTAAATGTTATCACATCTCTCTATTCTTGCCCCTCAGCAAAAATTCTGACCAACAATGTTCTGTCAGATGGAATTGCACTTACCAATGGCGCGAGGCAAGGTTGTCCCCTTTCTCTCACCCTTTTCGATCTCTATATAGAACCTCTGGCTGAGAAAATTCGAGCAAATCCCCTAATAATTGGTTACAATTACATCAGAGACTATACAAAATGTCACTGTTCGCAGATGATATTCTTATAACTCTTTCAAACCCACTTAACTCAATTAGAAATGTACTGGACACAATTAAACACTTCTCCAAAATTTCATATTACAAAATAAGTTTGACTAAAACCCAAGTCCTCCACCTAAACCTTGATCCACAAATCTTGGAAACTCTTAAAATGGAGTTTGAACTGTCCTGGGAAAATAATAACATCAGCTATCTTGGAATAAAACTCACCAAACCATTAACATCAATCATAGACACAAATTTAAATTATATTTACAAAACCATACAGATCGACATTATGCATATAGCTAAACTAGAAGTCTCCTGGCTTGGCAAAATTAATGCCTACAAAATGAGCCTTTTACCAAAACTCCTATACATCTTTAGATCTATCCCTTTATTAATCCTGAAGAAGTGGCTACAAAAATTTCATACACAGCTAGTCAAGTTTACCTGGGCTAAATAGAAACCTAGGGTAGCTAGGTCTGTCCTAGAAAAGAACAAAAAAAGAGGCGGACTCGCCTTGCCCAACTTAATTGCCTGCTACCACGCCACCTTAGTCAAACTTAGCCAGAATTGGTGGGCAGAAAAAGAAAAGCCGACCTGGATAGCCCTAGAAGAACCTTTGAAACCCAGTGGCAGACTTAGCCTAATCACCCTCTCCTACTTATGAGACAAAACTAAGAGACTTCCAGAAGAAATCACAGTTAAATCTGCAATTCTCTCTTGGAGATAGTTTTAGTAGCAATCTCACAAAAGCTACCCCACGGTTTCTCCAACCTGGATAGTTGTAGATATTCTTGAACTGTTATCCTCAAGAATCAAACTAGATTCATGGAAGAAGTTAGACATTAAATTTATCTCAGATATAATGGATGACAAGAAACAACTCATACCTTTTCAATCTCTTAGAGATAAATTCAAACTCAACATTCTAGAAGAAAAGACATGGAAGAAGATTCAAAACATCCTCAACTCTCACAACCTAAACTTTTTTCTCCCTCAAAATCTAGCTCAGATGTTCAAATACCCACAAACTCCCCTTTTCTGGAAAACTGGTCACATATATCAGAACTTCAACCAAGATGCTCACTTTCCACATACAACAAATACAGAAGCATGGAAAAAAGAACTAAGTATAGAAATAACGACCGATCTTCTGCACAAAGTCTTCAAATCTATCTATACTGACATTCCCTGCTCATCCCTTGTAGAAACCAACTACAAGATCTACAGACGCTGGTATTTTACTCCACTAAAACTTCATAAAATTCAGAACACTAACTCCCCCCTTTGCTGGAGGAATTGTAATGCTGCTGGCAGTCTGACTCACATATTTTGGAGCAGTAAAGCTCTTAAATCATACTGGTCTGGAATTGAATCCTTAATTAACAACATCACAGGTTTAAACATACATCTTTCACCAGAACTGGTGCTCCTCCTTTTGGGCCTTGAAACCCTCCCATGCAGATACAGACCTATCATCACTCATATACTCCTTACAGCAAAAAGCAATATTGCCGCCCTTTGGAAAGACCCTCTTTCCCCAACTGTGGAAAAAACTATAGAAAAATTAGCATGCCACAGCACGTATGAATATACATACGCCCTTAGAAACAATCTTTTAAAAAAATACTTCAGAAAATGGGAGGATTGGAACTCTATTTATTATTCCAAAACATTCACCGTAGAGACCTTAGGTTTGTTTAAGACTATATTAGTCTTCTCAATCTAACTCGACTCATCATCCTCATTCATCTAATTGTATCTAACTTACAGGATAGTCATAGCGGGCATATCGTGTCTTAATATCACCATCCGATTTTCCCTTCCCCCGGGTTTTCCTGAAACATTTCTGTGTACTTCCAAATATGTAAATAGTTATCTTTGTATACCTTGGCAACTTATGTTATGAACGAATCAACCAAGTTACCCGTCTATAAAATGCACCTATACGATATAGCTTACGTATCTAAAGCTATGAATCATATCACCAACCGAATAATTTCAGGTTTACGACGATATTCACCTTGTTTACTTGTATACCTCTATTTCACTATATATGTACTGTTTGTATGAAATCTATTTTTTTTTTATTTTTCATTCTACTTGAAAATTTAATACAAAAAAACAAAGTGCTATGAAACTTAGACTTTTGATTGTTTTGATCAATGTATTATATTGCTTTATTCTGTTAGGAGGTACTGGTTAGTTCTTTGATTTTTTTTGTAATATACTACAGGAGGTGGTGACTGCCTCCATAGTTGGCTGAGCAGTCCTCCTATAAGCCTTAGGGCTCATTCAGATTTCCATGAAACTTGATCCGAGCACAAAATTCGATCCACGGCTGGCTGTGGGTCTCCTGATCAGAACTCAGCAGCTTCATATGTGTATAGAGGCTGCTGAGCTCAGGTTAGCCGACCCGTGGCCAGTCCGTGGATTGCGGCCTATGATCAGACCGAGTTTCATGGACGTCTGTGTAACGATGTGCTCAGCCCCCTCAGGGCTGTAGAGTCGGTAAGCCAAACCTCCGACTCCTCAATTTCCATGACACTAACTCCGACTCAACGAATCCGACTCCCTCATACATGGCTTATGTTTAAGTGATAAATTTACTGTAGCACAGATTCATCTCAGCTAAAAGTCTAGACCCTTAGATCAGGAATAGGACAGACATTTATAGAACATTTCATAACTTTTCCAAATTCTTATGAAAAAAATATTCCCCACAAACTGCATTGAACTACTGTACCCAATTTATTATATATTTTAGGAGTTGGAGTCGGTCCATTTTATACCGACTCTGACTCGACTAAAATGAACACCGACTCCAACTCCACAGCCCTGGGCCCCCTGCATGCTGTCCCCTTCTCCCTGCGTTCAAGGACACCTGTTTACTCACCACCCCGCCCCTCGGTGAGACCCCCAGCTTGCTCCTGCCTCCTTCCTTCCCCATGCACGCCACACTCTCTTAGGCGGCATTGCTAGGGCATGCTTTCCCACGTTCCCCTGTTCTTAACAGGGCAGCGCCCGCATATGGTAAATTCTCCCAGCAACAGCTGGGAGGCATTTAGTTTATGTACAGTACAGACCAAAAGTTTGGACACACCTTCTCATTTAAATATTTTTCTGTATTTTCATGACTTTGAAAATTGTACATTCACACTGAAGGCATCAAAACTATGAATTAACACATGTGGAATTATATACTTAACAAAAAAGTGTGAAACAGAAAATATGTCTTATATTCTAGGTTCTTCAAAGTAGCCACCTTTTGCTTTGATGACTGCTTTGCACACGCTTGATGAGCTTCAAGAGATAGTCACCGGAAATGGTCTTCCAACAATCTTGAATGAGTTACCAGAGATGCTTAGCACTTGTTGGCCCTTTTGCCTTCACTCTGCGGTCCAGCTCACCCCAAACCATCTCGATTGGGTTCAGTTCTGGTGACTGTGGAGGCCAGATCATCTGGCGTAGCACCCCATCACTCTCCTCCTTGGTCAAATAGCCCTTACACAGCCTGGAGGTGTGTTTGGGGTCATTGTCCTGTTGAAAAATAAATGATGGTCCAACTAAACGCAAACCGGATGGAATAGCATGCTGCTGCAAGATGCTGTGGTAGCCATGCTGGTTCAATATGCCTTCAATTTTGAATAAATCCCCAGAAGTGTCACCAGCAAAGCACCCCCACACCATCACACCTCCTCCTCCTTGCTTCACGGTGGGAACCAGGCATGTAGAGTCAATCCGTTCACCTTTTCTGCGTCGCACAAAGACACGGTGGTTGGAACCAAAGATCTCAAATTTGGACTCATCAGACCAAAGCACAGATTTCCACTGGTCTAATGTTCATTCCTTGTGTTTTTTAGCCCAAACAAGTCTCTTCTGCTTGTTGCCTGTCCTTAGCAGTGGTTTCCTAGCAGCTATTTTACCATGAAGGCCTGCTGCACAAAGTCTCCTCTTAACAGTTGTTGTAGATATGTGTCTGCTGATAGAACTCTGTGTGGCATTGACCTGGTCTCTAATCTAAGCTGCTGTTAACCTGCAATTTCTGAGGCTGGTGACTCGGATAAACTTATCCTCAGAAGCAGAGGTGACTCTTGGTCTTCCTTTCCTGGGGCGGTCCTCATGTGAGCCAGTTTCTTTGTAGCGCTTAATGGTTTTTGCAACTGCACTTGGGGACACATTCAAAGTTTTTCCAATTTTTCGGACTGACTTACCTTCATTTCTTAAAGTAATGATGGCCACTGGTTTTTCTTTACTTAGCTGCTTTTTTCTTGCCATAATGCAAATTCTAACAGTCTATTCAGTAGGACTATCAGCTGTAAATCCACCTGACTTCTGCACAACACAACTGATGGTCCCAACCCCATTTATAAGGCAAGAAATCCCACTTATTAAACCTGACAGGGCGCACCTGTGAAGCGAAAACCATTTCCGGTGACTACCTCTTGAAGCTCATCAAGAGAATGCCAAGAGTGTGCAAAGCAGTCATCAAAACAAAAGGTGGCTACTTTGAAGAACCTAGAATATAAGACATATTTTCTGTTTCACACTTTTTTGTTAAGTATATAATTCCACATGTGTTAATTCATAGTTTTGATGCCTTCAGTGTGAATGTACAATTTTCAAAGTCATGAAAATACAGAAAAATCTTTAAATGAGAAGGTGTGTCTTTTGATCTGTACTGTATGTGCACCTGCAAGGTGTCTCCCAGCCAATAGCTGGGAGACATCTTGTATATAAAGCACCCTTCCCAATAAGGAGGTGCCTGAGCAACCCCTATAGTTCTGTGTTAGGTTGTTGGTGTGTATGCAACTGTATGTTGCCCTGTCCCTAGTCTGTATTAGTATCCCATATCCTGAGTCCCGTGTAGTTGTCCTTGTTCCTGTGACTGCTTTGGCGGTGTCCATGTCCTGGCCAGGGGCGGTTGAGTACCCGGGGCCAGAACCCTGAACCAGAAACCGAGTCGGCGGTATCTGTACCCTGTGGCCACATCGGCGGTACCTCTCTGCTATCCTGAGACCAGTGTGTCCATTCTTGTCCCAAGTGGCCATCCCGTCTCCGCAGTCCGTTCTTGTCCCAGGGGGCCGCCCCGTCTCCGCAGTCCATTCTTGTCCCTGGGGGCCGTCCCGTCTCCGCAGTCCGTTCTTGTCCCAGGGGGCCGTCCCGTCTCCGCAGTCCGTTCTTGTCCCAGGGGGCCGTCCCGTCTCCGCAGTCCGTTCTTGTCCCAGGGGGCCGTCCCGTCTCCGCAGTCCGTTCTTGTCCCTGGGGGCCGTCCCGTCTCCGCAGTCCGTTCTTGTCCCAGGGGGCCGTCCCGTCTCCGCAGTCCGTTCTTGTCCCAGGGGGCCGTCCCGTCTCCGCAGTCCGTTCTTGTCCCAGGGGGCCGTCCCGTCTCCGCAGTCCGTTCTTGTCCCAGGGGGCCGTCCCGTCTCCGCAGTCCGTTCTTGTCCCAGGGGGCCGTCCCGTCTCCGCAGTCCGTTCTTGTCCCAGGGGGCCGTCCCGTCTCCGCAGTCCGTTCTTGTCCCAGGGGGCCGTCCGGCTCTGTAGTAACGTCTCTGCCCTTTGGGGTCAGCAGCTACAGCCGGACGCCGCCCTGGAGTAGCTGCTTTCCCAGGGTAGGTACAGTCTGTGGCATAGTGGGTCCATAAGCCACTTGCGGCACCTTAGAGTGTGACAGTCTGAATGAGCCCTAAAACTATTTTTAATTGGTGCTGGATTCTACCTGCCCTTTTTACATTTTTAGGCTGTTTAGCATGGGAGAGGTATGTTTGATAAATATTAGGTTTAGGGTACCAACAGTGAAAGGTACTCTTTGTCACTGCTAGTGGGCTCTCATGAATTGTCTAATTTATGCACTAAGTACCTTCATTTTAGAGGTATATTCTATATAGCAGTAATGCAGTGCAGATTTCATATATTCAGTGTTTGCATACATCTTAGCGCTTACAGAGTGCTGCTGTAGTCTTTTGTCAGTATATATGACCCCAATGGGTAATGGGTAAATGGCCTTATCGTTATTAAAGGGGTTGTCCTGGACTTGTATATGGATGACCTATCTGTGTCTGCTCCGACAGTGGCTGGATGTAAGCGATGTATGGAGCAGAAGAGCACAGCGCCTTTTATTGTTTAGTGGCTGCTGTTGAGTACTGCAGTTTATCTCCCGTTTGTGTATGTTACCGTGTATAGAGATGCCCTGCCCTGCTCTAAACATTGCTTATATCTAGCTATCACCGTAGAAGAGTGTCAGACCCCACAAGAATATCAGATTTGTTGGTTTAGTGGAGGTTGTGATTCTTTTGATTAGTCGGCCTGGTGCAACCTCACATGCTGCAACACTGACATTACACCAGGCCGGCTAATCAAAAGAAGTACTGTGGATGACGTCAGGCAAGAGGCAGTTCTCGGGGCTCGTGTCCAGTAACCACACATTACTAACATGGCTGCTGGACTGGGCCCTGAATATCGATTGGCTCCATCTCCAGATGCTGGTCACCCGACAACCCAGACGTTTTTTATTTGATTTGCTAAAGTAGTAACTCTTTTACCAACTTATCTGTGTGATCAGCTTGAACATATAATGGTATATAAAGTAATCTACAGTCATGGCCAAAAGTATTGAGAATGATACAAATAGTAATTTTTCCAAAGTTTACTGCTTCATTTTTTGTAATGGCAATTTGCATATACTCCTGAATGTCAAAGAGTGATCAGCTTAATAGTAATTACTGTACTTGCAAAGTCAATATTTGCCCAGAAAATGAACTTTAACCCCCAAAACACATTTCAACATCATTGCAGTCCTGCCTTAAAAGGAGCAGCTAACATCGTTTTAGTGATTGATCCATTAACACAGGTGTGGGTGTTGATGAGGACAGGGCTGGCGATCAATCAGTCATGATTAAGTAAGAATGACATCACTGGACACTTTAAAAGGAGGCTGGTTCTTGGTATCATTGTTTGTCTTCAGTTAACCATGGTTATCTCTAAAGAAACACGTGCAGCCATCATTGCACTGCACAAAAATGGCCTAACAGGGAAGAGTATCGCAGCTACAAAGATTGCACCTCAGTCAACAATCTATCGCATCATCAAGAGCTTCAAGGAGAGAGCTTCCATTGTTGTCAAAAAGGCTCCAGGGCGCCCAAGAAAGACCAGCAAGCGCCAGGACCGTATCTTAAAACTGTTTCAGCTGCGGGATGGGACTACCAGCAGTGCCGAGCTTGCTCAGGAATGGCAGCAGGCTGGTGTGAGTGCCTCTGCACGCACAGTGAGGCGGAGACTCTTTGAGCACGGGCTGGTTTCAAGGAGGGCAGCAAAGAAGCCACTTCTCTCCAGAAAAAACATCAGGGACCAACTGATATTCTGCAAAAGGTACAGGGAGTGGACTGCTGAGGACTGGGGCAAAGTCATTTTCTCTGATGAATCCCCTTTTCGATTGTTTGGGACATCTGGAAAACAGCTTATTCGGAGAAGAAGAGGTGAGCGCTACCACCAGTCTTGTCTCATGCCAACTGTACAGAATCGTGAAACCATTCATGTGTGGGGTTGCTTCTCAGCCAAGGGAATCGACTCACTCACAGTCTTGCCTAAAAACACAGCCATGAATAAAGAATGGTACCAGAATGTCCTCCAAGAGCAACTTCTCCCAACCGTCCAAGAGCAGTTTGGCGCCCAACAATGCCTTTTCCAGCATGATGGAGCACCTTGCCATAAAGCAAAGGTGATAACTAAATGGCTCATGGAACAAAACATAGAGATTTTGGGTCCATGGCCTGGAAACTCCCCAGATCTTAATCCCATTGAGAACTTGTGGTCAATCATCAAGAGACGGGTGGACAAACAAAAACCAACAAATTCTGGCAAAATGCAAGCATTGATTATGCAAGAATGGACTGCTATCAGTCAGGATTTGGTCCAAAAGTTGATTGAGAGCATGCCAGGGAGAATTACAGAGGTCTTGAAGAAGAAGGGGCAACACTGCAAATATTGACTTGCTGCATTAACTCATTCTAACTGTCAATATAACCTATTGGTACTCATAATATGATTGCAATTATATTTCTGTATGTGATATAAACATCAGACAAACACTAATAAAACCAGAGGCCAGCAGATCATGTGAAAATATAATTTTGGTGTCATTCTCAAAACTTTTGGCCATGACTGTATATCTAATCTCTCCTGGCAGGTCCATGGAGGTTACTAGTAGATAACAGATAGCAATATGTTCTGTATATATCTCCTGACTAGTGAGATTGGAAACCATTGTGGGATACTCAAATGGTAAAAGCAGCACTTGAATGTTACGCATTGTAGGCAAGAATGATTCTATGTGGACATGACTCATGAAAACATCCCACTCTTGGAACAATGTTTTCTTTTTTTTTCCATCAAAAATAATCATGCTCATTACTAACTATACTTCATCTAAAATAGCATGCACTCATAATGTACAGACGGTGGTGATAAGGGTGGAGATCCTGCTATGATGTGAGAGCAGCTCTTGGCTCTGATGGACTTCAGACCTCCATTAATGTGACTCCCACTAAGATTGCTTTGACAATAACATGGACTACATTGTTGAATATGAAGATACAGGGCACACAACGCTACATCAACTATCCAAATTTGCAATCTCATAGAGCTTGGAGATCCTTGCACCTATTAAAGGGATTTTCAATATAGATGGCCTGTGTTTAGAATAGGTCATGAATATGAGATCATGAAGGGGTGGGGAGGAAGGAAGCGATACCCGGCACCTGCATTGATCTGCTGCCAGCTATGGCTTGATGTATGGAGCGGAGAAAGTTCTCTGGTACTGTAAATCAGCTACATTCATTTGAATGGATACATCATGTTATAATTTGGAGATAACCCTTTTAAGAAAAATGAATCCCTATGAACCCCTCATACAAGTGTAAGTTAAATTTAATGGGGTGAGCAAAATGAAATTTTGTCCAGGGGATAGGACATATAAAGCAAAAAATAACAAAGTTGGTATTCGCCTGCCGGTACTCACCCAGATACAATTCAGTGCAGACCGATCTGTTGTCTGTGCAGAGACCAAAAGCATTGATGGCACCGGATTGCTGTGGCCTGTGATTGGCTGCAGCGGTCAGGTGAGTTGAGCATCTAGTCATTGGATGTTTTAGGATGACACACTGTTTAAAGTCACCTGACTGCTGCAGTAGTCGGGCAGCTGTGTGCTGGATCCATGTGGAAGTTAGTGGTTAGTATGATTTTAGATAATTATTATTTTTTTTATCCCCCATATAAAAATTTTTTCAGGACAACCCCTTTAAAGAGCATCAATCACGAGCCTAATCCATCTATATGGGCATGTAGATAATAGGAAACTGAATAATTGCATTGATATCTGCGATTTGATGTATTGTTCCCGAGAAATCCTAATTTTTCATAATATGTAAATGAGCTGTTAAGATCTATGGGCCGGACATAGATCTCCCTGAGAATCTGTCTCCAGAGCTTATTTTAAATGAAAGAGGGCATTACCAGTGTGAGACATGTAGATCAGGAGAGCAGACTGTCAGTCATTACATGTCTCACACCGGTAATGCCTCCTTTCATTTATAATTATCTCTGGAGGTAGATTCTCAGGGAGATCTATGTGTACCTAAGAAAAACTTGAATATCTCTGGTATAAGACATCAGATTGCAGATATCATAGTATCATGTTATTCACCTTCCTATGTTCGGCATGCCCATATAGACGGATTAGGAGGGTTGATCCTACTGACGGATTCTCTTTAATGTGTATAACCGTTTATTTAAAGTCATGTAAGAAGATAACATCTGGGATTTCTCACATAGAGCTTCATTGATGCCTGGAAGAAATAAAAGTCTCCATAAAAAAAACCTTTATGGAAAATGTGATTGATAGCGAAGAAGAAATCAGTACTGCAGTTCAATATCTCTACTTTTTGCTAATTTCCCTGTACTTTGCACTTTGTATGAAAAAAACAGGAAGTTTACTAATAGAGTTCACCAGACTAATATATCTTGCTTTGTACTAAGCCTAAAACTGGTCATTGTTTTATTATTTTTCTAGATACCATCCTGATATTTTGGAACTTTTTTGTTAAAACAGAATATGCTCAGTAATATTTTATATAAAAAATCATTCGCAATTGGAAGTCTGATTCATGATATGAATCAACTTTTTTTGTGTGCTCCAATGCAAGTAAAATAAAATGCTAAGCCGCTTTACAAGCTTTCCTTCTTAAAGGGGCTCTGTCAGCACTAAATGTTACTGCTAGCAGCACTGTATGGGTGTGGTGGAAACTTATTTAGGCATTGATGTTCATAGTAGTAGTAACATAAGAAAAGTGTTTACTCCTGGAGCATCTTACAATTTTCTGCCGGCATCCCTATGTACATCCATGGTTACAAATCACCAAATGCAAGGCAGCGAAAACCATTTTGTCCAACACTGACACTTCTCTATTCAATGGGATCGTAATCCCATCACCTGCAGTCAACAAAAATGTTAACCTGCAGCTGCAAGTGCACAGTGATTTATTACTACTACCTACCAATAGCAAGTCCTATGTCTAACATCCCATTTTTTTGCCTGTTTGAGTCAGTTTATGCTTTTGAAAAGAAAGTCAGATACTATTTAATGTGACTTTCCTGCCCTGTGCACAAATTTTCATCATTTTATAAAGAATCTTGGTATGGTAGAGCCATTAAAACATGCGCTAACTACCAGGTGACCACACAAGTCAGCAAAGTATTCAGGTTGGCGTCTATTATCAGTCATCTGCTGTTTTTTACTGGTCAACTGTCCAAATGTATCACTGACTGCATTATTGAATAAGGTATTCAAAGACCTCTGTTATATTTAGTTATAAAGGTAAAGAGAATCTGTCAGTAAGGCTCCCCCCCACCTTTATTTCTGAGTAATTAGCTTTAAACTCGTATGCAAATGAGGCATGAAGTGCTCTGGGTGTGGCATGATGGAGCACTTGACAAACCTTGGTCTACTTAGGTACTTTACCTACCCGGCACCAGTCTCTTTAATTTGTCACTGTGTGACTTCATATGCCAGGCAAGGAAATCAGACAGTAGAGAGGCTGGGATTTGCATACGTCTGCCCAGATTCTGACTAGATGTGCAGTTCACTTGTATTGAGCGAGGCCGAGCTTGTCGTGTTGGATTGTGGCCAGAAGTATGCACATTGCAGTCCCGTGATCACCCGGTCTCGGCAGAAATACCGGAGAATCCTGACAGCATGCAGTGCACATGCTGTAAGGATTCAGAAGTCTGCTGTCACATAATGACTTTTTAGAAGAAGATTAGACAACCGCTTTAAGGGTTTTTTCTGGTACTAACATATTGATGACCTATACAGCTGCAGCTGGGTGTAAGCAATGTATGGCGCCAGAACAAGGTGTAGTGGTTGTTCACGGTTACTGCATCTAATCTCCTATTTAAGTGAATGGGGGGGGGTAAGTTGCAGAACCTAGGCGCAGCCCTGAAAAATGTATGGAGCCACGCTCTACCTGTTCCTTACATTATTTATCGGAGCATAAAGCTGGTGATCATAGGGGTGTTTGGTGTCAGCCTTCACTGATTGGATACCGATGATCAATATGTTGGTGTAGGAAAACCCCTATGAAGGGTTTCTCTTATCTTCTGTCTTCAGGAGCGCATGGCTCCCCTGCCTCTTGTCTTCCAGTTAGCCGGTCTTTGAAGAGCGATTGAGCTGCCGGTCCAAACTGCAGGTCTTACAGTGCTGCTGCTGTGACAGCTCGGCCTTTCCATCAGAAAAGTGCAGGGGCGCTGAACCTGACCGGATCCAGCCATTCAGCCATGAAAAAAAGTCCCATCACACGGACAGCACTCGGACTAATGTTATTCAGTTAGGCTGTTCAGATTACACTTTTTTCATACAGATCAAATGTTCATGTGAACCAAATCACAGCGTTCACTGGTTTCTTCTGCATTTTGGATGAGACATGCCCATCTAAGTCTGGTGCACAGAAAAAATCAGATCCCATTCAGATCAACCGTATTGAATTCTATGGCTACATTGGCTGCTGATGTATCAAAATAATCTCCACATGGATGACCATACCGATGAAGAATTATCCATTTTTTTGTGGATGAAAATCAGACTTTTTTTTTTTCTTTTATGGATGTGTACATAGGTTACCGGCCACCTATGCAGTTTATGACTAAGCAACGAGCAGTACATTGAGAACGGAGTGGATTTTTTATAAATTGTAAAGTTACTTGTATTTACAATACCCATTTACGATGATGGGAAAACTCTTTAATACTGAAGCTTTATCTACAGCAGTCATTGTTGCTGCAGAATTGACTGTATTTTCCTCTGTGGGGAATGTGCAGCATCTCGGACCCGTGTGGACTTGCGCTACATCTACAATTGATTCCCTGTAGTCTTGCTTTCTATGTGGCATTTGTGAGGTGAAGCCAAGTGCCAGATCGGTAAGTACAAGGTCAGACATGATATTTTTGTGTATATCACTAGACTTGTCTCAAGTCATGGGTGTCTGTGTCACACAGTACAGATGACACTTGAACACTTGGCTACTAAAAGGCGATCTTCCGAGCCATGGCACGAGTACTATAAAAATATGAGTTCTAGAATTAAAGAGAAATAAATGACTTAATACACCGTGGGTACTTTGCAGCATATTTAAGTGGAATGTTGTCATCCAAAGGCTCTGAATATCCGTTAATTACTGTCTGTAATGGAAATTGGCTTCTTCAAATGATAATATCTTACTCCTCTTGCATTTCGTACAAAAGCCTCATGTCCCCTGGTGCCACTTCTCTCGATATATTCCACATGTTTGTTGTTTTCATAAGCTGTGCTGTTATAGGACAACCTTGCGGCGATATTATTGCGTATTAATAATAATTTACAAAATGTTAATTACAATGTGACCATTACTTTTTGTAGCTGTTAAATAGAGGTTAGTGGATTTCAGCAAAATATTGTCATGGTCCCCACCAGTTATGAGGAATTTTGTAAGTATCAGCAAGAAATAAATTGGTTACCCGAAACTTTAAGGGGGTATTCCTCCATAACAGTTCCTTTTAAACGTGTCCTCCGTGTACAGTGAAATGTTTGCAGTTACCCTACTTTTCATTTTCGGCAGCACTCTAGAGATACTCAAGGTACTTTTTTGTATGCCCCATTTCCATTGTTCATGGATTCTGCACCATCCTGTAGCAGTGGTTGTCTGTACTCATGCCTCTGTCCAGCTATATTCTCAGGAGTCCAGAGTGGCTGGATGCTTTTTTTTTTTTTTTTATTTATCTTTTTGATATTCAAAACCTGGCTTTTTTTTTCTTTCTATTAATAATGGGAATTAATACTGGAGAGAGCTGTGAAGAAAGTAAGATGGTCTACTCTGACACCCTATGTCCGGAGCCCGTCGGTCCGCAACGTTGTTAGCTTTTCTTACTTTACTGAAATGAGTCCATACATTTGTGCCCAGCTTTCCACCAAAAACTGGAGCACTATCACTCTGACGCTGATTGTAGACAGACTAATAATTGGGGAATTAGAGCTCGTTCTCGACTATCAGACCATTTAACATGCCCATAATTACCCCCACAAATGAGCCAAATGCTCGTTCGTCAAGTACAATGATTTTTGGTCGGTTTACATACTGTTTTAAATGGGTGTTGTGCTGCCGAGATCATCGCATTAGCTATCACTTTGTGCTCCTAGAATTCTGGTCAGCTTGTATAAGCTGGCCATTGAACACCGCTGAAGAGCTTTCTTGTAGCCGATCAGCAGTCGTTTAATGGCCGCGAAAGACAAGTCTAAACACCGCATAAGGCCATGTTCACATGCCAGTATTTGGTCAGTATTTCACATAAGTATATGTAAGCCAAAATCAGAAGTGGAACCATCAGAGGAAAAGTATAATAGAAACACGTCACCACTTCTGTATTTATCACCCACTCCTGGTTTTGGCTTTCAAATACTGATGTAAAATACTGACCAAATACTGAACGTGTGAACGTGGCCTCAGGATGGGTTTCCATACATCATTCCTGTCTGGTCAGTTGTTTTATGCCTATGCCAGCCCCTACTGATGGCAAGGTGGTACACCTCGTTCATCTGCCCGGAACAGAAAATTCTGCGTGCAGTTCTAGCACCAGTCCGGGTAACCACAGACTAACAGGATTGATCCCATAGAAATCTTTACGATCAATTCCCAAATCAGTTTCCCTGGAGTATCTGTACCACGCCAAAGGGAAAAAAAGACAGATGGTCACATAAATGGAAAGAACCTCTAACAGTCTGGCAGCTTCAGAGCTTCATATCCTACATTTTAATTCTAGAAGACTCCTTTGTGAGCGTCATTTGATATGTTCTCTGACTCTCGTTCGCTCTGTCAGTCTTACTTAGTGTATGCCTTTCTCTCAAGCTCAGCAGAGCAATTTAATCAGAATGTCTTCTTTTTAAGACATCTTGAAGAAGTTCACTGGAAAATGTTTTTCCCCTTTTCATTCACAGCCAAATTTCCTTACTTTGTCACATGGAAAACACTTGAGCAGCTTGTTTGTAATCTTTTCACATTTCTCTGTTGTTTTTCACTCTGGGATCCAATTGGGAAACAAGTTACATTAGGAAGCAGTGGCACTTCAATTAATCCATCAGGCATTTTACAAACTTGCTGACGTGATGTGTATTTAAATTTGACATGTCAGAATCAACATTGTTTTATCTGCTCAAGTCTGGTGCTTTGTATATCTCTACTTTGCTTAAAGAAGCTCTCCCATCAAAAGTTTTTATCCTCCTAATATATTGCAATCATCATATTATATAGCACAGTGTACTTATAATTCTTACAATTGGTCATTTTGCCTTTCTACCCAGTTAATTCTTCTCTTTTCTCTGCCCTATGTAGAAACAGGAAGTCTCTTTTCCCTGCAGGAATCATTCTCCTCTTTAACTCCTGACCCAGTTGCTCTGCTCCTCCACCCTGCAAGGGACTTTTGCAGTGATGACTCATGCAGGGAAAATTTATCTCCTGTTTCTACATAGAGCTTAGTCCATTTTTAATCACCTGATATCATAGATCTAATGGAAAAGAGGATAATTAGCTGGTTAGAAAGGCAAAATGAGCAATTGTAAGTACACACTGCTATATAATATGATGATTGCAGTATATTAACAGCATAAACATTTTGATGGGAGTGCTTCTTTAAGGGGATATCCAGGACTTAGTGCTTAGGCACATTTTTTCTTTTTCTCAAACAGGCAGGTAGTTGCTACCTACCTGCTTGTTGTTAGTAATGTGGAAAAAATATTTCAGCTCACCTAGGTCAGCCTGCTCGGTCCACTTTCTCATGAGGCACAGTGCTCGGATTGTAGAGATCCCCGTCTGGGAGACATTAGGCAGTGACGAAAGGGTAGTTATCCAGCAACTCGTGAAATTGACTTAAAAAATAGCCTTTATTTTGAAAAAATTAAAAACATGAGACCATAGTGCAAATAATAGCGTACAGAGGCTCTAGTTTTTAATTTTTTCAAAATAAAGGCTATTTTTTAAGTCAATTTCACGAGTTGCTGGATAACTACCCTTTCGTCACTACCTGCTTTGTTGTGCCTGGTTCCATTCTTCCCCAGCACAGAACTGTCACAGACCGCTCCTGCCGGGGATTCAGCTGCCTCTGCTGACGTCACATCGACAGAATGGTGGCTTCTTTTCTGCCCTCCTCTGTCGACAGGTCGTGACTTGCGACATCATTCTGATTGACAGTCGGCTCCACCAGGTAGGCAGCAGGAATCTGGATGTCAATCAGAATGACGTCAAAGTCCCACCCCATCAACTGAGCAGAGCTGAAAAGAAGCTGCCACTCTTTAGACATCACATCAGCAGAGACAGCTGTAACCGCTCTGTGCTGGCGATGAACGGCTCCGGGCACGAGGCAGGTAGATAGCACCTACCTGTTTGTTAGTGCAACAAGCAATCCCAAGAACATATTGTTTGTGGGCACATGAATCCGTCCGGACCGGCTGTGCACCAATACAAACAGTTAACTCCACAAAGCAGTTTACAAAAAGCGAACAACGCGGAGTTTTTTTCAATTTTTCTGTAAAGGTAAATTCAACTTTATTGATACATATAGTTAATTTAATACAAAAAGTAAAAACAGACAAGATATGGGGAGGAGGGAAATGGAAAATAGCAGCAAGAGGCGCAAGCACTGACAAGGGAACATATAACAGTGCCTGGGACAATTTATTGAGGGGTGTCCGTGTGCACAAGCAATCTATAGAGCTACAATGCCTGAGACAGCTGAAAAGATAAGCAACCAATATATGTATACTGCAGTATTATCAGCTGCGCAGGCAGTAGCGATATGGTCAGAGCTGGTGCCCCCAAAAACAATCAAAGCCTGAGCACACAAACATTGTGAGCCTCGGTACTGCTTACCCTTTGTCAGCGATGCGCCTCCAACAATGGTATGGTTGGTACTGGCTTCCCGACGCGCGTTTCCCGTGGAGTACCAAACAGCTTTCTCAAGCCTAGGCTTATTTTTTGTTTTTCACAAATTCCCACATATCTCTTTTAACATGGAAAATCTGCATTGCTAAGTACTCCTATATATAATATACAATGCACATTATTTGTAATGCATCTCATTATACACAGTATAAGAGGAATTTGCCTCATATGGATTATTATTCTTTATTTGCTTTACTAAGACTATTTAGAAAAGAAAATTAGGGGGCCAAAGACGCATTGTTCTTCTGGACTAGGGCAGTTACATATCAGTATTTATTCTCACACCAAGGGAAATTGCGTTAACCTATCAAAATTCATTGCCTTCCTAAGACCAGGACTTCTTGGCTTTGCTTCAGGCTCAGTAAAACACATGTTGAGTATGCCAAATCTTGGGCAGCTTCTTGTATGTGTCTGTAGAGGATTCTTTGATCCAGGTGAATCGAGTTTCCTTGAAACCTATTGTTCTGCTTTCTATCTGGTACTACAAGTAATATACTATATTAGGTTCGTCACACACATTAGATGGCTGTTTGGCCGCAGACATCTCGGCCAGCTTTCCGATACACTGGAATGCCCATTGATCCCGAGGGATTCTCTGTTCTCGATGAGAGAGCCATCGACAGATGTGTCCAGCAATGGCTTATCTTTGGGAAATAATACGATAGACAATCTGAAATCAGACACACCGGATCAGTATTTCACCCCACAATAAATTGAGCAGGGCTCCCTTACCCATTAGACTTTCTTCCGAACTTGTCAATATCTGCAAATTCAGCTGACATTAGTCTAATTAGTCTAATGTGTATGGGGACTTAACATAACTTGATGAGTTCAAGTAGTTCTCTTTATCATTATGCCCAGAAATCTTCTCATGCACTCAACATTATAGCTTGTTTTTTTCTTTTCCACTTGTCTTCCCTAACTGGCAAAATTAAGAGGAACTGATTACTCAATTTAATTCACACTAAGTATTTTATAATATGAATATATAAATATTCAGGGGAGTTTTCAGAGGCTTCTTCTCTTTAAACGAAACTATAAGTAACTGTACAACATAGAGTGAATGAATGTGTGGGGCCAAAAAGTATTGATATATTGATATTTTATTTAATATATATATATATATAATATATATTTTGCAATGATATTTACTATCATTAAATCTTAAAGGGGTTCTCTCAACAATGACTAATCTATTCAAGATGCAGCCTTAGGTGGTCATCTTTTACCACACACGTATGTTTTCTTTTAACATGAGAGTCATCTTTTACCACACACGTATGTTTTCTTTTAACATGAGAGCCCATGGGTGTCAGATGCCCCTCGTGTGTGGCATTAGTTTTAAAGTATGAGAACAAGGTTTCCATCTAAAAAACCTTGGATGCACACTGCTGAATCTGCCCTTGTAATGGACGGAAGCTTGATACCACCAGAATAGAAGTTGGTTCTACAGGTTCTGGTTCATAGAGGAGGATACCAAGCATGGGACAACCCCCCGACATACTTATGCTGTTACAGCAGATCAGCATAGCTTTTCTTTGAGACAACTACTTTAGCAGAAAATTCATGCTCTCAGGATTGCTGTGGGTCTTGGTGTTTAGACCCCCAGCGATCAGCATGTTATCCCCTGTCCTATGAATAGGACATGACATATGATTTTGGGAAAACTCCATTAATTCCATTCACAGTAATTTAGGCAAGAGTATGAGTTAGTACAATAGAAAATTTGACCACAAAGCTCGCAGGCCCTTCACTAGGGATTTTTTATTTGCTTACTTCTGACCACACATAGAATTGAAAATGTGAACCTCCCACTCAGTTCAACAGGCATTCATCAGGCTCCAAAGAAAGTCACAAAAGATTGAGATGTGTAGAAATGAAGACTTTCTAGAGGTGTAATTCCTGATTCCTATTACATAACATTCAGAATCCCTATTGTTGCGGTGATGTCCAAGACATGTATGTGGTTCAATTAGAGGTTATAGAAAGACTCAGCAGGTTTCCTACAGCGTGAGAGGGGTAGACGACTTTTCGGAACATTGCTATTTCCTGGCCAGGAAACAATGACATCTGACATTTCTATTCTGTAGTGTTGCACATTAGTGTGGGCAGGACATAGGAGCTAGAATACACATTTTTCTACTGATTGCTATTGAACAATCCAACTTTTGTTATTGTAATGCTACTGAAGAGGTAGAAAGGATACATCTATATCCTCCCTGTTTCTGTCATTTTAGACATGGTATTACAGGCCTGAGAATGGTATACCCCCCCACCCGATTTTTTTAAATAGTGTAGTGATTCACGTTCAGCGGTAGGCAGCGTTCACACAGGCACTGTATTCTTGTGTCAAAACAATGTGACTTTTATTTCCACTGGTTGCACAGCACCAAAAACAAAATCATGAACACACAATTCCTAACCTTGTCCAGGTGCTAACTAAACAAAATACACCCTGGCTACTCGCACACAGCTGAGCTTGTCCCAGTTCGGTCAAAGAAAAGGCTATTGTGCATAGCAACCAATGAAAGTTGCAGGTTGGTGCATACGGCCCTGTGCAGACTCCTTTTAGATAGATTCTGTTTGGTCTCTCCCCACCTCCAACACAAGCCACTATGTTCAGCTTCCCGAGCTGTCAGAGAGAGCCAGGTCCTGGTTCCTAGTCAGAGCCAGCCAGGTGCATCTAAGCAAGACCTGCAGTGCTAGGATTTAACACAGTCCTGCCTGCCTTTCCTACAATAGTCTGATTTAAAAAAAAACAAAAAACACATTACTGTTTTATTTCTTATTGTGCCCAGGTAATCTGTCAGTCTCCTTGGTTCCTCTTCCTTCTGTGACGGGCATATGGCCGCTGCATCCAATTCGTGGCCATAGCAATGTCTAAATTGAATTATGCAACCAAATTAATTTCAGTCTAATTTTTTAAGCCACTGTTCACATTGCATTTTTACTTCACATTTGATTTATGCACCTGGCACAAACTCCAGACGTGTGGGCATTACTTGTGCCCAGTTTATACCTAAAGAATTTCCAACATGTGTAGCATACCTTTCTTAAACTATAGAACAGCATAGCCTGGTTTTACATTTCTATACAGATGGACTTTTTTAACAATTAAATCATCCTTTGATATATTGTAGACATATTCAGTTGTATTAGCTGCCTGTATTCCAATATCTTGTAGACAGAATTTTTTTTTTTTTATGTGATCCAGTTTACACTGTGTTCCAAATTATTATGCTAATAATATTTTCTCAGATTTTCCCAAATTACCTATATGAATTGCAGTCATTGTAATTTTCCAGTCAAATAACTATTAGAGTACAATTGAAAGGTTTTTGTACAAACTGCCTATGATAACAGTATATTTTTTAAAAAATAAAACACTCAAACTGCACTCAAAATGCATGTTCCAAATTATTATGCACAGCAGAGTTTTCAACCTTTTCATTTTAATAAAGAACAAAAAAATGGTCATTTTTGAAATTCTAAGCATTAGCAGGTTATTACAAACTGAAATCAAACAGTTTTCAACTCAAAACTTTATTCTAGGTGATGTTACATTTGCACATAGGACCGCTTGTTCGAAAGGAGCTTCTGAACTCTCTCATTCATTGAATTTGTCAGGTTTTGGATGGTTTTGCATGAGGACAGAATACCCTCCCAGAGCTGTTGCTTAGATGTGAACTGCCTCCCGCCATCATAGACACTCCTTTTGATGATGCTCCAGAGGTTCTCACTGGGGTTGAGGTCAGGGGAGCATGGGGGTCACACCATAAGTTTGTCCCCTTTTATGCCCATAGCGGCCAGAGATGCAGATGTGTTATGTGCAGCATGAGACTGGGCATTATCATGCATGAAATGATCTTGCTGCGGAATGCACGGTTCTTCTTCTTGAACCATGGCAGGAAGTGCTTTTTGAGAAACTCCACATACATTATGGAGTTCATCTTTACCCCTTCAGGGATCCTAAAAGGGCCGACAATCTCTCTCCCCATGATTCCAGCCCAAAACATTACTCCACCTCCTCCTTGTTGGCGCTGTAGCCGTGTTTGCATGGGGTGTCCATCAACCAGCCATCCTCCACTCCATCCATCTGAACCATCGAGATCATTTCATGCATGATAATGCCCCGTCTCATGCTGCACATAACACATCTGCATCTCTGGCTGCTGTGGGCATAAAAGGGGACAAACTTATGGTGTGGCCCCCATGCTCCCCTGACCTCAGCCGCATTGAGAACCTGACAAATTCAATGAATGAGAGAGTTCAGAAGCTCCTTTCGAACAAGGGGTCCTATGTGCAAATGTTACATCACCTAGAATAAAGTTTTGAGTTGAAAACTGTTTGATTTCAGTTTGTAATAACCTGCTAATGCTTATAATTTCAAAAATGACCATTTTTTTGTTCTTTATTAAAATGAAAAGGTTGAAAACTCTGCTGTGCATAATAATTTGGAACATGCATTTTGAGTGCAGTTTGAGTTTTTTATTTTTTAAAAAATATACTGTTATCATAGGCAGTTTGTACAAAAACCTTTCAATTGTACTCTAATAGTTATTTGACTGGAAAATTACAATGACTGCAATTCATATAGGTAATTTGGGAAAATCTGAGAAAATATTATTTGCATAATAATTTGGAACACAGTGTAGTGTTCGGGCATGCTTCATTTTTTTTTTCATTTTTTTTTTTTCCCTTTATTATCTTTTTGAAGAGAGAACTGTATGAAACTCTTAAGAATTGAGGGGGTTTGTTTAGGAGACATAAAAAGGGCTGTGAGGACACTTTGGAATAAAGCTTCTATTAGGCTATGTGCCCATGATGCAGAAATGAAGCAGAAAATTTCTGCTTCATTTCTGCATCTCCTTGCTCGGAAAAACGCGTGCGGAATTTGACACGTGATTTTCGCTCGTTTTGCACATGCGGAATTGCCATGCGTTTTCTAATGCATTGTAGATGGCAATTCCACATGCGTAAACGCACAAATAATGGACATGCTGCGGATTTTTGAGAGCATCAAAAACGCTGCGGAAAAATCCGCAGCATGGGCATTGACATTGCGGCTTGTCATTGGGGATCATGGGGGGCGGATTACCAAGCGTTTCCCAAGCGTTTACGCTGCAAAAATTCCGCAGCATAAGCGCTTGAAAAACGCATCGTGGGCATGGACCCTTATTCTATATTAGTCCTACGCTCAGAATACCCATGGATATTAGTCTGCAGCCATAGGCCATGTGTGATAGCTTTGCTCACTGCTAGAAGGGGAAAGGTAATGAGATACCTTTTTAATTCATGTATAATTTCATCTGGTGAGCAGAATATGGACCCTAACATATTCTGGGACATGCTCATAAGTTTCTATGGGTAAAAAGTATGTCCTTTTCTCATGACTGTATGGAAAAAGTGTAATCTACCATACTTTTAGATGCAACAAAAACACATTTATGAAGGAATTTTTTTTTTTTGCAATGAAAGCTGATAGAGCTGGAGTTCATTACACTACCTTTCTGAATATAATTCAGTATGTGTTCTAGAGAATGACATGCCGCCAGCTTTTAAAGCTGGCAACTAGAATTGTTTCTATTTCTGCTCATATGGCACAATGCCATGTTGTGTTATTATTTACCAGCACAAAGTTGATCAGCATTTATCTCCCTAGGAGTTGTCTATTGGAGACTTACATAGGCCAGGCTGCATACATTGCTTTCATTACAGTCCAATGTGTTGCTGCAAGACTAAGCACTCCATTGTTTGCTTGTTTCCTTAGTCCCTCACTTACTTCCTTTTGGCGTGACATCCATTAATTAATCTTCTGAATCTTGCTTCTGTAGACAAACAAGAATTTGGTTCATGGCAGGGCTTAGATTTTAATTTGGATGTATGGGACAGATTGAGAAGGTAGTGCAGCACTGTTCTCTAACACCATATGCTGCGGATCCAATGTGTCGAAGTCTGTCATGCAAGCTATGTCACTTACATGGCACCTTGAACACCGCTATTGGGCACTCAGGTCTTGGCTACTGATGAAAACTAGATGATACTGTTTTTAAAGTCCTAAACTGGCCATACACATGAGATGGCTGTCTTCAGGGGGGGTAACTATCACAGTCGCACGGGTCACGACTGGGCCCGTATAGATGCACATTCAGCTGAAGTGTAGTGCAGTGCTGCAATACTCTGCCGGCCAATCAGAGGCCAGCAGCTAATGTTGCTGTGCACATGACTGGGGGGCACATGGCAGTGACGTCATGCGGTCCTGTCACTTGCACGCTAACGTTAGCTGTCTGCTTCAGAAATGGACACCGCACAGCGGGGGATCAGAGGGAAGGTGAGTAGAATAGAATAATTTTATTTTTCTGTTCATTTAAGAACAGCGACAGAATATAGGACATATTTTCCCCACTGTAAGTATTTGATACAGTGCTGATTTTTTTTTTTACGTTTTCCCACCTACAAATAATGGAGATGTCTGTAATTTTTTTCGTAGGTACACTTCAACTGTGAGAGACAGAATCTAAAAAAAAATCCAGAAAATCACATTGTACGATTTTTAAATCTTTCATGCAATAAAATGCAATTTAATTTAAGTATTTGATCACATACCAACCACCAAGAATTCTGGCTCTCACAGACCTGTTGACCTTGCTTGTTGAGAAAGCCGCAACTGTTAGCATAATTATTAGAAAGCGGAATATGCAGATTGCCTCTTCAGAGGAAAAAGAGGACTTGAACTCTACAGCACCACCTATTGGAAGCAGCAATCCTACAAGTCACAATCAACCCTTTAACGAGTTGTGTAATATGACTTGGGATAAAAGCCAAATCAGAATCTCATTTTGCAGCTGTAGAGTACAAGTCCTCTTTTTCTCTGAAGAGGCAGTTTGCATATTAAATTTCACAGAGGAACATTGCTTGGCGAATAAACCTCCTTACCGTGACTTACCAGAGACGGTATGTCACTCTCCACAAGGAGAAACATTACCCCTTAGACCTCAGTCCGAGACTCTCATCTAGCCAAATCAGTTCTCATACTTTGCACTGACTAGGGCCAACAGCCCGAAACACCGTGTCTTCAAATTGAGATTCTGATTTGGCTTTTATCCTAAAGCCCACTTCTCACATAGCGAGATCGCTGCTGAGTCACGGTTTTGGTGACGCAACAGCGACCTCACCAGCGATGTTACTATGTGTGACACTTTGCAGCGATCAGGCCCCTGCTGTGAGGTCGCTGATCGCTGCAGAATGTCCTGGACCTTTTTTTGGTCGTTGCCCTCCCGCTGGTCAGCACACATCGCTGTGTGTGACCAGCGGGAGCAGCGATCAGGCTGGTAACCATGATAAACAGCGGGTTACTAGGGGCGCACTTAGTAACCCGCTGTTTATCGTGGTTACCACTCTGCTACGGTGGGCGGTAACCTCCCGCTCACCATAGCAGAGTGGTAACCATGATAAACAGCGGGTTACTAGGAGCGCATGTGCCCCTAGTAACCCGCTGTTTATCATGGTTACCAGCCTGCTCCTGCTTCAGCAGGCTGGTAACCAGGAGCCGAACATCGTGGAAAGATTCTTTCCACAATGTCGCTGCTCCCCTGATCGTTGGTGAGCCTGCCTGTTTGACAGCTCACCAGCGACCACATAGCGACGCAGCAACGATCCCTGACAGGTCGTATCGTTGTCGGGATCGCTGCAGCGTCGCTAAGTGTGACGGGGCCTTTAGTCATAAGGGACGACTCGTTAAAGGGTTGATTGTGACTTTGTAGGATTGCTGCTTCCAATAGGTGGCGCTGTAGAGTTCAAGTCCTCTTTTTCTCTGAAGAGGCAATTTGCATAGAAAATGGAAAAAACACAAGATGACTGTCAATCTTCCTCGATCTGGGGCTCCATGCAAGATCTCACCCCGTGGGGTAAGGATGATTCTGAAAAAAGTCAGCAATCAGCCCCGAACTCCAAGGAAGGACCTGATCAATGGCCTGAGGAGAACTGAGACCACAGTTTCAAAAATTACCATTAGTAACACACTACGCCGTCATGGATTAAAATCCTACAGGGCACGCAAGGTCCCTCTGCTCACACCAGCACATGTCCAGGCCCATTTTAAGTTCGCTGATGACTGGATAATCCAAAAGAGGCATGGGAAAAGGTCATGTGTTGAGATCAAAATATAACTTTTTGGAATCCACTCCACTCGCCGTGTTTGAAGGAATAAGAAGGATGAGTACAACCCTAAGAACACCGTCCCAACCGTGAAGCATGGTGGGGAAACATCATACTTTGGGGGTGCTTTTCTGCAAAGGGGACAGGACGACTGCACCATATTGAAGGGAGAATGGATGGGGTCATGTATGTGAGAGCATTGAAGATGAATCATGGCTGTATTTTTCAGCATGACAACCTCCTTCCCTCAGTGAGAGCATGGACGATGGATAGTGGCTGGGTCTTCCAGCATGACAATGACCTGAAACACACAGCCAGGGCAACTAAGGAGTGGCTCCGTTAGAAGCATTGTAATGTCCTGGACCTCTGTAATTGCAAATAAAGGTTTCTAAACCAAAAATAATTAAGTTCTGTTTTTCTATTGCATCAAAATACTTAATTTATGCAATAAAATGAAAATTAATTAGTGTATTTTTCAGACTATAAGATGCACCGGACCATAAGACGCACCTAGGTTTTAGAGGAGGAAAATAGAAAAAAAATTTAAGCAAAAAATGTGGTCATGATTGCCTGTTAAGGGGAAGGGGGTCTGCTGATGACACTGTTATAGGGGTAATGTCCCCCATCCTGGTATATATGGCCCCCTCCTTCCTATTATACGTGGCCCTCATCCCCATCCTGGTATGCATGGCACCCCAATCCACCATCCTGTTATGCATGGCACCCCAATCCACCATCCTGATATGCATGGCACCCCAATCCCCCATCCTGGTATGCATGGGCCTCCCCCCATCCCCATCTTGGTATGTATGGCACCTTCATCCCTCTTCCTGGTATGTATGGCACCTTCATTCCTCTTCCTGGTATGTACGACACTCTTCATCCCGGTATGTATGGCCCCCTTCATCCCTGTATTTATGTCCCCCCCCCTCATCCTGGTATGCATGGCCCCCCTCATCCCTCTTCCTGGTATGCATGGCCCCTGTCTTCCTGGTACGCATGGCCCACCTCATCCCTCTTCCTGGTACGTATGGCACCCCTCATCCCCCATCCTGGTATGTATGGCGCCTTCATCCCACTTCTTGGTATGTATGGCACCCTTCATCCCTGTATGTATGGCCCCTCTCATCCTAGTATGCATTTACAGACCTCTCCATTCTTTGTTGGTGGGAAAACTAGCAAAATCGGCAGTGTATCAAAAACTTATTTTTCCCACTGTATATACAAGCATGGGGAACATGCATACCATGATGGGGGATATAAACCAAGATAAGGGACATCTATACCAGGATGGGGAATATACAGGGGCGTAACGGTCGCAGAGGTCGCAACCACGACCGGACCCGTACGAATGGGGGCTCTCCGACTCCAGCAGAAACTTCCACCTAATGTCTATCCTCAGACACACATCCAGTTGAAGTGTATTGCAGCGCACAGACCTGTTGGGATTTTACCTTTTTAGTAGTAGAAGGATAAATTCTTTCAGAAATCAGTATGTGAATGTTAAACATGCATCCACATTTGCTTTGGATTATCCATAGATTTCTGTCTCTTTGTGGATATAAATGTGATAATTAAAACAACTATTCAAAATAGTTACTTGATGGACTTAATGGATACAATAATAAACTGCACTGTCACTCCTTCTCCCCAGTGCTGCTTTTCTGCCGCTGCTTTGGTCTTTATTGATAGGCCACAGGGATGAGTCTCATGTCTACTACATCCAACGGCTGCACGCAGCCTGTTGGGAGCTTTGTTTTATTGACATTGTTTTTGTCAGGAGCCTGACTCATCAGTATCTTAGATCTTGTAGACATATTTGTACTTATGCTACCATCACCTTGTCTTGTGACACTGCTTATCTACATTTCAGTAAGTATGTGAATCCTAAACCCAAAAAGCTGGTTTCACTGAGTCAGGCTTTTTTTTAACATTCAATTCGTATTTACTTTTTTCCTCAATTTCTAATACCCTAAAAGATTTTGCTGTAACCTACAAACAATACAGTAAAAAATGAAGACAAATTGTAGCCAAAAAACATGCAACAAAAATTAAGTGTGTAAACTTATTAGCATCTGTATCATTAGCACAATAACTGGACCTCCCTCACCTTTACTGAAAAGAAACTTAGATCACAGTTCTCCTATATTCACAGTGCAAGAGGGTGGTCACGTGCTAGCTAGCTTCTCAACTTAACTCAATATTTGAGAAGATGATGAGCATCTATTCAGCACCGTGACCGCAAGTATGGAAATGGCATATATGTTATCTTGTGGCTGCACATACAGTTAAAACCAGAAGTTTACATACACTATATAGAAAGACACATATGAAGGTTTTTCTCAATATCTGACATGAAATCAGAATAAACCTTTCGCGTTTTAGGTCAATTAGGATTACCATCATTTTTAATATTTGCCAAATGCCAGAATAATGAGAGGGAGAATGTTTTTAAGGCATTTTTATTACTTACTGCAAAATCACAAGATTACATACATTTCATTAGTATTTTGTACCATTGCCCTTAAACTGAATGACTTGGATCAAACGTTTGGGATATCCTTCCACAAGCTTCTCACAATAGTTGGTCGGAATTTGGGCCCATTCTTCCTGACAAAACTGGTGTAACTGATCCAGGTTTGTAGGTCGCCTAGCTCGCACCTGCCTTTTCAGCTTTGCCCATAAATTTTCAATAGGATTGAGATCAGGGCTTTGTGAGGTTCACTCCAAAATATTGACTTTGTTATCCTTAAGCCACTTTGTTACCATTTTGGCAGTATACTTCGGGTCATTGTCCATTTGGAAGACCCATTTCCGCCCAAGCTTTAACTTCCTGGCTGATGTCTTGAGATGTTGCTTCAGTATTTCCACATAATCTATTTTTCTCATGATGCCATCTATTTTGTGAAGTGCACCAGTCCCTCCTGCAGCAAAACAGCCCCACAACACGATGCTGCCACCCCCCGTGTTTCACAGTTGGGGTGGTCTTCTTAGGCTTCCAAGCTTTTCCCTTTTTCCTCCAAACGTAACGATGGTCATTATGCCCAAAAAGTTCAATTTTAGTTTCATCAGACCATAGGATATGTTTTCAAAAATTAAGGTCTTTGTTCCTGTGTGCATTTGCAAACATTAATCTGGCTTTTTATGTTTCTTTTGGAGTAACGTCTTCTTCCTGGCAGAGTGGCCTTTCAGCCCATGTTGATACAGTACTCGTTTCACTGTGGTTATTGACACAATCTTACCAGCTAGTGCCATCATCTTCACAAGGTCTTTTGCTTTTGTCCTTGGATTGATATGCACATGTTGGACTAAAGCACGTTCATCTCGGGGACAGAGAACCCGTCTCCTTCCTGAGTGGTATGATGGCTAGATGTTCCCATCTTGTTTTTACTTGCTTATAATTGTTTGTACAGATGAACGAGGCACCTTCAGGTATCTTGAAATTGTACCCAAGGATGAGCCAGACTTGTGCAAGTCAACAATTTTCTTTCTGATATCTTGGCTGATTTCTTTAGACTTTCCCATGATGCTACACAAAGAAGCAGTGTGTTTCAGGTGTGCATTAAAATACATCCACAGGTGTGTCTCTAATAAACTCAGATGTTGCCAAAAAATCAGAAGCTTCCAAACACATGACATCATCATATGAGCAGTCCAGAATTGTTTAAAGGCATAGGAATCTTAGTATATGTAAGCTTTTGACTTTGCTCTAAATATCTTAAGTCATTCTCTCATTATTCTGGCATTTGACAAATATTAAAAATGATGGTAATCCTAAAAATTGACCTAAAATGGGAAAGGTTAATTCTGAGAAAAACATGCATATGTGTCTTTTTATATAGTGTATGTAAACTTCTGGTTTCAACTGTACATGGGAGTTGCATTGCACACTGTCATAGTTTGACAGTATACAGTCACATTAAATGACTGCAGACTTTTCTTTGCAGCCTGGAAAACCCCTTTAAGGCTTTTCAGTTTGACAGTAGATTTATTTGTTCTTCTAAGACTATATGAAAATATACTTTACTGACCTCTTTCTAACATATATTCCATTAAACATTTTTGACATATACATTAAAGGAATACTTTCTTCTTGTACATTTATGGCACAGAATATACTAGGATGTCCATTAAATGTATAATAGATTTGGATCCCAACAATCAGATCTGTGCGTCCCTCAAAAATGGCTCTTTGACACACCACTGTCAATTGTGAAGTAGTCAAAATTCCTGTTAATTTGTATATAAATTCTGACCATCTCTCTACTAAAAGCAGCACATGATGAGGTCGGGGTCTTGAACTAGATGCAAGTCCCATTGGTGGGAGGTGTACCTGGTACGCATTTATGGCGTATCCTGTGAAAATGCTCCCATTAAATGATAGATAAAAGGTGCTAAAATGCAACAAGGTCTTATCCAGGTGGTGAAAGAGAATCAATAGGTAATTATGTCCACCTTCAGGGTTGTGTGAGACACAACCACTAAAATTTTAGGTTCCATTTGCTTCAGCTTCCAAGGAAATGTAATGAAAGTTGCCACGGGCGATGGACGTATCCTGTGCTGCTGGATTAATGACAAGACATGGTGGTGAATGAAATGTTGGTTTAATGTCAACGCGTTTCAGAGTCACTCCGACCCTTTTTTCAGGATAAACCACAAATAAAAAATAAAACTTTATTTGTGGTTTGTCTGAAGAAGGAGTCGGAGTGACTCTGAAACGCATTGACATTAAACCAACATTTCATTCACCACCATGTCTTGTCATTAATCCAGCAGCACATTATACGTCCATCGCCCGTGGCAAATTTCATCACATTAAACTGATGCCTTTGCTGGATTCTGAAACGTGGCCTTTATCAGCCATAGGCTAAAATAGTTTGGGAATGGATATTTTTTTTTTACTATAAAATTCTATGCTTCATTTTGTGCTGTATACTGACTTTTCTTATGTAAATGAAGAGGAGATGTTCATTTTGAACCTGGCCGAATCCTGCTAGAGCACAAAGTAATGTTCTAAGCCGCATTGTAATTGTATTTTTAGATAAATAAACACTGGTGATCCCAGCACGTTGTCACATTGCAGCTCGGGGTTCCACATGTGGCTGTCATTGTGCAGCATCAATCTCATCTGCAACAGCTCTAACCTACAGAACAAAGAAGGGTTTCCGTCTCCCGACAATTCAGAGGTGGGGAGCAGAAAAAATGTCAGATCCAGCATTGATCCTGAGAGCTTCTTCCTTTCCTCATCACAATGTATGTGATCTTTTTTCTTCTGTTATAAGTTTTCTGTTACTCAGCAGGTACTCCAACTTACGATTTGTAGAAGTTGTTTTAGGCTCTTTTGTGTAATTATGAGGCTGCGGAGAGTAATACTTGTACTTCAGTGCTTCCACGTTTTTAGAATGCATGCTGATATACCAGAAGTTACTGTCAAGGTTTGCTCTGTGTATCTGGGGGAATTGCTCTGCTACTTGTTTACTTTTCTGCATTTGTCCAGTTCTAAAAGGCTGCCCTGGCAACTGTGTGGCTTGCTAAGAAAGGACATTGCAATCCTGATCTGTTCAATACAGCTGGATGAGTGACAGAACCCAAGTATCCACGTTTATTCAATCTTTCCAGACCGTGCCAAAATCCTGCCAGTGTACTGTCATGTCCACCTACTTTACTTTTTGTTCAACTTTGGTATTTGAATCTATAGCCGCTCAGATTAACTACTGCAGTGATTAGTTTGCTCTGCTGGTAAAGAGTTAATATGTACAAGTCACGTTAAGTATGACAATCGATGTAATTCCAAGTAAATGGTGTGGTTTATCCTTAAGGCCTGCTATGGAGTCACACTTTGCGTGGACCTTGTTGTGGCTGACACCACAAATAATACAGACATCTGGTATGCTATGTGTGTGCCAAGCAAGAAACATGCAAGAAATCACACACCTAAGGCTGCGTGCCCACTATGCGTTTTTCAAGTGTTTTTGCCACGGAATTTCCGCAGCGAAAACGCTTAAAAAATGCTTGGTAATACGTGCCCCATGGTCCCCAATGATAATCCGCATGTGCAGTGCACATGCTGCTGAAATTTCCGCTGCGGATTATCATTGCGGAAAAATACGCAGCATGTCCATTAATTTTGCGGACACGCAGCATAATTGGCGCCATTGACTTGCATTGAATCGCTTAATCTCCGCATGACTACATGTGCACATGCGGATATTAAGCGATTCAATGTGCGGATGGTACCCGGGTCTGGAGAAGAGGAGACTCTCCTCCAGACCAGGGTACCATAGAACCTGTAGAAAAAAGAATTTAAAATAAAAAAATAAAGATTATACTTACCTTCCGATGGACCCCGGTCTCCTCAGCGATGCGTCCGGTGTGCTGGGCGGCTCCCGATGGTCTAAAAGGACCTTCCATGATGTAATTTAGTCATGTGACAGGTCACACGACCACTGACGTCGGCGGTCACGTGACCCGTCACATGACTAAATGACATCATGAAAGGTCCTTTCACACCACCGCGGGCTGTGCAAGAGACCGGACGCAGCAGAGAAAAGTCCGGGGACCATCAGAAGGTGAGTATAATCTTTATTTTTTACCATTCTTATTCTTTTTTTTTTTTTTTTTTTTTAACTATTAGTTGGTCACACTATATAAATCCATGCCGGTTGGGTACAGTAGTTCATTGCAGTTTGTGGGGAATATTATTTTCATAAGAATTTGGGAAAGTTATGAAATGTTCTATTCCTGATCTAAGGGTCTAGACTTTTAGTGGAGATAAATCTGTGCTACAGTAAATTTATCACTTAAACATGAGCCGTGTATGAGGGAGTCGGAGTCAGTGTCATGGAAATTGAGGTGTCGGAGTGGGAGGTTTGGCTTACCGACTCCACAGCCCTGCCTAAAAGGAGCATACTAGACCATAATATCCAGAAGAACAGACAGTTTGTGCTGTGGTGCTTTTGTATATTAATAATCTTTTCTTTTGGACATTTATTATCAGGTGGACTTATTTTTTATGTGTGCTTACCTTATATTTTTTTGTCCACTTTGCATGGAGGCACATGAAGATTTTTTCTTCTGTATGTTAGCCTATGTATCACAGCATGGGTTTTCTCCTCTAGAAGCATTGATGGTAATGAATCTGGTGACACAATAGCGCACAAAGTTCACTATGCAATTGATTTTTTACATTGGTGTGATTGTTACAGTTCTGTATGAATACACTAAGATGCTGATTCATCAAGACTAGTGTTATGTTTTTCAATCTTGATGCGGAGTTCGCTGGAACTTGATACTCCAATTCTTTAAGAGACATGCACCTCCTAATTAATTTGGCCCATCTTTCAGCTGCTGTGCACCAGAGACAACAATGTATTTCAGCTGTCAACTGGAACACATTTATGCTATTATTTACGCCACTTTTATGGGGTAAATTATAATGAATTTGTTGGTCCACATTAGATTATTCCCGTCACATAAGCTCCACCCAGCACAATATATTGTATGCTGTAGAAGCACCAAAAGTAGCAAAAGTTTTGTGTAACTACAGTGGGGAAAATAAGTATTTGATACACTGCTGACTTTGCAAGTTTTCCCACCTACAAAGAATGGAGAGGTCTGTAATTTTTATCGTAGGTACACTTCAACTGTGAGAGACAGAATCTAAAAAAAAATCCAGAAAATCACTTTATATTATTTTTACATAATTAATTTGTATTTTATTGCATGAAATACGTATTTGATACAATAGAAAAACAGAACTTGATATTTAGTATAGAAACCTTTGTTTGCAATTACAGAGGTCATATGTTTCCTTTAGTTCTTGACCAAGTTTGCATACCATACAGCAGGGATTTTGGCCCATTCCTCCATACAGATCTTCTCCAGATCTTTCAGATTTCGGGGCTGTCACTGGGTAACATTGAGTTTCAGCTCCGTCCAAACGTTTTCTATTGGGTCCAGTTCTGGAGAATGGCTAGGTCACTACAGGACCTTGAAATGCTTTCTCATACTTTTATAGCTGACACCTACTATTGATTTAGGACTGGGGTCCATTTATTCACAGGTTGCATTTTTCTTAATATGGTAAATCCACATTGTGTGTCAGTATAGTGCCGTCTATATGAGACATGAACACTAGTGTTTAACAATTTTTTTTAATACATTGCAGTGTAAAACATTTAAATAAAACTATTACGAATGCCAACTGCATTCATTATTAAATAGATGTCTTAGACCTGGTAAGGTTGGTGTACTTATTTTGAAAATCCATGTTACAATTGCTGTGTAATCCTATTTGAAAGTTTTTATGCCCGTTATTACAATTTTAATTTTATGAGATTTGTATAAACTGGTCTTGTAAAATATCTAATTTTGACTCCAGGACTATACAGCTGACATAGATTTTAGATAAGTATCACAGTCTCAAAAGGTGTAAGATTTGTTTAACCTTTTAGCGTCGAATGACTGCTATATCCATCATGAATGGGATGCTATTGTAATACGTAGCCAGGCTTCAACCTGTAAGTGCTGGCATAGAATTTGCTGCCAATGCTAGACACTTAACTCTTTTTAATTCTGCAGTCAGTAGCGGCTGTAGCGTTTAACCCCTTTGTGACCGATGTCGTATAGCTACATCATCTGTTGTGTCCCTCCCTGCCTTTGATGCAGGCATCGGCGCTGAGCCCGCAACCTTCCCTGCACATGACATCTGATCTGATCAGCTGTCATGTGCATCTAACAGCCGTGGGTGGATTTGCGATCCACTCATGTCTGTTAACAAGTTAAATGCCGCTGTCAATCTCAGACAGCAGGATTTAACACCCGCTGGCCAGCAGCGCTTCACAAGACCCGCCTCGATTGCGGGGTGCCGATGGGTTCTCATGCACCCCCAATCAAAATAAAACAATTAAAAAAAAAAGAACACATTTGGTATCGTTGCATTTAGAAATGTCCAGTCTATCATAATATAAAGTAAATTAGTCCAATCGGTAAACAGCGTAACGATCAAAAAATCGAAATGCCAGAATTACGGGGCTTTTTGGCCACAGCAACATTGCAATAACGGGCGATCAAAACATATCTATCCCAAAATGGTATCAGTAAAAATGTCAGCTTGGTGCGCAAAAAATAAGCCCTTACTCAGCCCCAGATTCTGAAAAAATGGAGATGCTCAGTCAATTTTAGCATATAGTGAACATGGTAAATAAAAATAAAAAAATTTGGAATTGCTTTTTTTTTGCAATTTCGCCGCACTTGGTATTTTTTCCCCGTTTTTCAGTACATGATATGGTAAAATCAATGGTGTCGCTCAAAAGTACAACTCGTCCTGAAATAAAACAAGCCCTCACACGGCTTTATTGACACATAAATATAAAAATGTATGGCTCTGGGAAGAAGGGGATAAACAAACCAAAAACTGCACCTCTGTAGCCCGGTGTATGCTTCCCGGCTTCAGAGGCGCACTACACATGACCGGCAATTCAGAAGATGGCCTCCAGTCATCCACGAGATTTGCATGAGCTGGCGGTGACGTCGCTCCTACAAAATTATGTAATCACACCCACAGAGGCGTCATTACATGGAAAGAGAGCTGACTAGTCTGGGCACATAACGCCCCATCGACTTGTCAAAGCCCTAATTAGCATGGGGAAAGGGGACCTTATAAATGCTTTTTCAAATATTTATTTAACCGAATAACTTTATACAGGGCTGGTTAGGCAGGGAATTCAGTCATACATAGATGAATACTGCGGGGTTGGAGAGCATGGGGGACCTGACAGGTTCCCTTTCAGGTTTATAAATGTTTATTTATTATAAAATGTTAATTTTACTATTTTTTTTAATACATGTTATATTTTTATCCCACATACTGGTATATATCTATACATTTATGTACTATTAATATTTGTTTGGGTATTCCATTACATGAAATATGGTCGAACAAATTGGAGTTCCTTAAATGGACCATGCAAGTTTTGGTTGTGGCCATCAACATATTTCACATAAAAAAAGCACAGAAACAGGACTTGTCCTATTTGGATGTACTAAGTTACCTGGGTTATCACTCAAATACAGCCCCCGTTGAACACCCCATTTGGAACACCCCTTTTTTAGCTGGTGCAGAGAAACAAAAACTGAGACTCTAGCAATCTATCTATTAAACGATTCACTATAAATTGGATGACTGCATACTTAAAGGGCATCTGTCAGCTTTTTCAAGTACAAGTCCAACAATGCATTTACATGGCCAGTCTCTACATCTGAAGCCTCTGTCACTCGAGCTCTATATGGCTATAGATCTGAAGCTTCTGTCACTCCAGCTCTATTGCCAGCAAGTGCTGCTGCCTCCTGCTTGACTTTCAACTACTTTGCCTGAAGTCAGCATAGAGTCTGTTAGCTAAGCAGGAGAAGACAATTCTGGGTTGGGAGTAGAGCTGGAGTGACAGAAGCTTCACATCTACAAATGGCTCTTCTGCTTCATTTGCATATTGTAAGGGATCACTTATGCTGGCAGTGGTTGAAGTAGGTATAGGGCGAAGCTACCTTGTGCCTAACGGAATTTTATTGAAGTCCATAAACTTCCAGCATAAAGAAAATAAACAGCCTTTCTCCGGCATAAAGGTAGAGATAAACAAAATTGTCCATACAGCCTCACTCTTTTAGATAAATACACAATTTTCTAGCCACTGACCAGCACATACAGGTCTTTTCACCTCGTTACACACAGACCCTTGTGGAGCGGCTCAGCTGCCCTTTTATATCAGTTGTATCGCCTCAATTGGAAGATGTGAATGACCAGTCCCGCCCAGTTCTTCCAGTCATTCCTAAAACCTGAACCCAAAATCCAGGCCATTACAAACCCTCTCAGCACTATTAGTGCTGGAGCCTTCTTGCTGGCTCACGTCACCGAGACTAGCCAACTTGGTGATACACAGCTCCCATCCAGGATCGTGCCAGCTGCTTCCTTACAATATAAATTCAAATGCTAATTTCTCAGTAACAAAGGAACAGACTGGCCATGGAAAAGTAATGCTAGACTTGTCTTTGAAAGAACATCATACACATATAAATAGCTTGGAAGTGAAATCCCACTGACAGATTCCTTTTAAGGAGCAATGGGAATTTGTCCTGGCTACCTGTACAGTCATGGCCAAAAGTTTTGAGAATGACACCAAAATTATATTTTCACATGATCTGCTGGCCTCTCGTTTTTATTAGTGTTTGTCTGATGTTTATATCACATACAGAAATATAATTGCAATCATATTATGAGTATCAATAGGTTATATTGACAGTTAGAATGAGTTAATGCAGCAAGTCAATATTTGCAGTGTTGCCCCTTCTTCTTCAAGACCTCTGTAATTCTCCCTGGCATGCTCTCAATCAACTTTTGGACCAAATCCTGACTGATAGCAGTCCATTCTTGCATAATCAATGCTTGCATTTTGCCAGAATTTGTTGGTTTTTGTTTGTCCACCCGTCTCTTGATGATTGACCACAAGTTCTCAATGGGATTAAGATCTGGGGAGTTTCCAGGCCATGGACCCAAAATCTCTATGTTTTGTTCCATGAGCCATTTAGTTATCACCTTTGCTTTATGGCAAGGTGCTCCATCATGCTGGAAAAGGCATTGTTGGGCGCCAAACTGCTCTTGGACGGTTGGGAGAAGTTGCTCTTGGAGGACATTCTGGTACCATTCTTTATTCATGGCTGTGTTTTTAGGCAAGACTGTGAGTGAGTCGATTCCCTTGGCTGAGAAGCAACCCCACACATGAATGGTTTCAGGATGCTTTACAGTTGGCATGAGACAAAACTGGTGGTAGCGCTCACCTCTTCTTCTCCGAATAAGCTGTTTTCCAGATGTCCCAAACAATCGAAAAGGGGATTCATCAGAGAAAATGACTTTGCCCCAGTCCTCAGCAGTCCACTCCCTGTACCTTTTGCAGAATATCAGTCGGTCCCTGATGTTTTTTCTGGAGAGAAGTGGCTTCTTTGCTGCCCTCCTTGAAACCAGCCCTTACTCAAAGAGTCTCCGCCTCACAGTGCGTGCAGAAGCACTCACACCTGCCTGCTGCCATTCCTGAGCAAGCTCGGCACTGCTGGTAGTCTCATCCCGCAGCTGAAACAGTTTTAAGATACGGTCCTGGCGCTTGCTGGTCTTTCTTGGCCGCCCTGGAGCCTTTTTGACAACAATGGAAGCTCTCTCCTTGAAGCTCTTGATGATGCGATAGATTGTTGACTGAGGTGCAATCTTTGTAGCTGCGATACTCTTCCCTGTTAGGCCATTTTTGTGCAGTGCAATGATGGCTGCACGTGTTTCTTTAGAGATAACCATGGTTAACTGAAGAGAAACAATGATACCAAGAACCAGCCTCCTTTTAAAGTGTCCAGTGATGTCATTCTTACTTAATCATGACTGATTGATCGCCAGCCCTGTCGTCATCAACACCCACACCTGTGTTAATGGATCAATCACTAAAACGATGTTAGCTGCTCCTTTTAAGGCAGGACTGCAATGATGTTGAAATGTGTTTTGGGGGTTAAAGTTCATTTTCTGGGCAAATATTGACTTTGCAAGTACAGTAATTGCTGTTAAGCTGATCACTCTTTGACATTCAGGAGTATATACAAATTGCCATTACAAAAAATGAAGCAGTAAACTTTGGAAAAATTACTATTTGTATCATTCTCAATACTTTTGGACATGACTGTAATATCCTGGACCAGCAATTATCAGCTGATTGCCATTTCAGCTTCTGTCTGAAAATGGGTTTTCTTAAATTAAGTTGTGAGCATAAACATATTTTTTTATAACTGTTGAGTAGTAAAATACTATTTATGTTAATGAAGTAATGGTTATAAATATTTTTGGTTTTTTATTAGGTAAGGGTGGGTGTGGTAGATAGTTTTGTGGTATTGACATGATGATCTACGGCTTTAAATATCTACAGAATGCTTTCATCAACACATTTGTGGTTTGGGAGTAACAATAGACATGTTAACACAATCCACTTTGCTAATGGTGGTATTGGAAAGAAGGAACGCAAATAAATCAGGAATAGGATACCATTAAAAAGTCAACTTTTGATGTGAATTTTTTTTTGATCCAGGGGAGAATATGGTTGTAATTTGCACACCTCCTGTCATTATTAACCTGCTTGTGGTATTCTTGTAAACTGACTACTTCATAGGAGAACATAGCCAATATGTTATCCTGTGACTTGGCCATTTTGTGTGTATAGGTGAGTATGTGTGGCTGCGTATATGTATGTACAGTACAGACCAAAAGTTTGGACACGCCTTCTCATTTAAAGATTTTTTCTGTATTTTCATGACTATGAAAATTGTACATTCACACTGAAAGCATCAAAACTATAAATTAACACATGTGGAATTATATACTTAACAAAAAAGTGTGGAACAACTGACTGTCTTATATTCTAGGTTCTTCAAAGTAGCCACCTTTTGCTTTGATGACTGCTTTGCACACTCTTGGCATTCTCTTGATGAGCTTCAAGAGGTAGTCACTGGAAATGGTCTTCCAACAATCTTGAAGGAGTTCCCAGAGATGCTTAGCACTTGTTGGCCCTTTTGCCTTCACTCTGTGGTCCAGCTCACCCCAAGCCATCTCAATTGGGTTCAGGTCTGGTGACTGTGGAGGCCAGGTCATCTGGCTTAGCACCCCATCACTCTCCTTCTTGGTCAATTAGCCCTTACACAGCCTGGAGGTGTGTTTGGGGTCATTGTCCTGTTGAAAAATAAATGATGGTCCAACTAAACGCAAACCGGATGGAACAGCATGCTGCTACGAGATGCTGTGGTAGCCATGCTGGTTCAGTATGCCTTCAATTTTGAATAAATCCCCAACAGTGTCACCAGCAAAGCACCCCCACACCATCACACCTCCTCCTCCATGCTTCAAGGTGGGAACCAGGCATGTAGAGTCCATCCGTTCACCTTTTCTGCGTCGCACAAAGACACGGTGGTTGGAACCAAGGATCTCAAATTTGGAGTCATCAGACCAAAGCACAGATTTCCACTGGTCTAATGTCCATTCCTTGTGTTGTTTAGCCCAAACAAGTCTCTTCTGCTTGTTGCCTGTCCTTAGCAGTGGTTTCCTAGCAGCTATTTTACCATGAAGGCCTGCTGCACAAAGTCTCCTCTTAACAGTTGTTGAAGAGATGTGTCTGCTGCTAGAACTCTGTGTGGCATTGACCTGGTCTCTAATCTGAGCTGCTGTTAACCTGCGATTTCTGAGTCTGGTGACTCGGATAAACTTATCCTCAGAAGCAGAGGTGACTCTTGGTCTTCCTTTCCTCGGGAAGTCCTCATGTGAGCCAGTTTCTTTGTAGCGCTTGATGGTTTTTGCAACTGCACTTGGGGACACATTCAAAGTTTTCCCAATTTTTTGCACTGACTGACCTTCATTTCTTAAAGTAATGATGGCCACTCGTTTTTCTTTACTTAGAATTTGTATTATGGCAATAAAAAAGCAGCTAACAGTCTATTCAGTAGGACTATCAGCTGTGTATCCACCTGACTTCTGCATAACACAACTGATGGTTCCAACCCCATTTATAAGGCAAGAAATCCCACTTATTAAACCTGACAGGGCACACCTGTGAATTGAAAACCATTTCCGGTGACTACCTCTTGAAGCTCATCAAGAGAATGCCAAGGGTGTGCAAAGCGGTCATCAAAGCAAAAGGTGGCTACTTTGAAGAACCTAGAATATAAGACATATTTTCAGTTGTTTCACACTTTTTTTTTTTAAGTATATAATTCCACATGTGTTAGTTCATAGTTTTGATGCCTTCAGTGTGAATGTACAATTTTCATAGTCATGAAAATACAGAAAAATCTTTAAATGAGAAGGAGTGTCCAAACTTTTGGTCTGTACTGTATGTATGTAGCAACACAAAAAAAAACGGAGAAAAATGGCAAATTGAACATCATTTCAAACAAAATTGTTTGCACCCTCAACTTAATATTTGGTTGCACACCCTTTGCAATATATAACTGCAATCAATCTATTTCTATAACCATTAACAAGCTTCTTACACCTCTCAACTGGAATTTTGGACCACTCTTCTTTTGCAAACTGCAAGGTCATCTCCTATTTGAAGGATGACTTCTCCCAACAGCAATTTTAAGATCTCTGCACATGTGTTCAATGTGATTTAGATCCAGACTCACTGCTGGCCACTTCAGAACTCTCAGTGCCTGGAAGAGTTCCTGCTTGGAGACCCATGACCTATGACGCAAACCCAGCTTTCTAACACAAAGCATTACATTGTGACCCAAAATCCTTTCAGAATCTTTAGATTTTATGATGCCTTGCACACAATCAAGGCATCCAGTGCCAGAGACAGCAAAACAACCCCAAAACATCCTTGAACCTCCACCATATTTGACTGGAGGTACTGTTTTTTTTTTTTTTTTTCTTTGTTAGCCTCATTCCGTAAACAGAATGATGTGCTTTACCAAAAAGCTCTATCTTGGTCTCATCTGTCCACAAGATTCTTTGCCAGAAGGATTTTGGCTTAATCACGTACATTTTGGCAAACTGCGGTCTAGCTTTATTATCTCTGTCAGCAGTGGGGTTCTCCTGAGTCTTCTGCCATAGGGTTTCATTTCATTTCAAATGTCGACAGATAGTTCGCGCTGACACTGATGCACCCTGAGCCTGCAGGACCGCTTGAATTTCTTTGGAAATTCATTGGTGCTTATCCGCCATCTGTACTATCCTGAATTGCAACCTTTCATCAATTTTTCTTTGCCACATCCAGGGAGATTAGCTACAGTGCCATGGGTTCTAAACTTTTTGATTATATTGGACAAAGGAACATCAAGATCTCTGGAGATGGACTTGTAACATTGAGATTATTGATATTTTCTAACAATTTTGGTTCTCAAGTCCTCACAGTTTTCTTCTCCTTTTTCTGTTCTCTATGCTTAGTGTCGTACACACAGACACACAATGGAACAATTGAGTCAACTTCTTCCCTGTTTATCTGGTTTCAGGTGTGATTTTCATATTTCCCACACCTGTTACTTGCCACAGGTGAGTTTGAACGAGCATCACACGCTTGAAACAAAGTTGCTTACCCACATTTTTGAAAGGTGCCAATAATTTTGTCCTGACCATTGAGGTTGTGTGTAATTATGTCCAATTTACCCTTTTTTTCTCTGTATGTTGGAGTTGTTCCAATACACACAAAGGAAATAAACGTGTATAACAAAAGATGTTTAATTGCAATAATTTTCTGGGAGAAATACTTCATTTTCTGGAACAAGTTCAAGGGTGGCAACACTTTCGACCATGACTGTATGTGTGTGTATGTATATATATGATGACACTTGCTATCAGTGTGTCAAGAGTGGGAGAAGAGGGTTGCATTGACAATCCAACACAATGGGCAGCACTTTGAACACATTTTATAAGTGGTCATAAACTTGTAAAGAAATCATGAAAGAATAAACTTACGTTAAAACCAAGCACACCATTGTTTTTCTTATGAAATTCTCAATAAGTTTGATGTGTCACATGACCCTCTTCCCATTGATAAAAATAAAGTTGGATCCAAAATGGCCGACTTCAAAATGGCCGCCATGGTCACCACCCATCTGGAAAAGTTTTCCCCCTCCCATATACTAATGTGCCACAAACAGGAAGTTGATATCACCAAGCATTCCCATTTAATTTAGGCGTATCCATATAAATGGCTCACCCTGTATGTATGTATGTATGTATGTATGTATATATAATATAATATAAAGAGGCAGCACTGTGAACCGAAACGTCGCCTTTGGGCTCATTAACCCCTTAAGCCCCGCGGGTGGTTTGCACGTTAATGACCGGGCCAATTTTTACAATTCTGACCACTGTCACTTTATGAGGTAATTACTCTGGAACGCTTCAACGGATCCCCCTGATTCTGAGATTGTTTTTTCGTGACATATTGTACTTCATGATTGTGGAAAAATTTCTTCGCTATCACTTGCGTTTATTTGTGAAAAAAACGGAAATTTGGCAAAAATTTTGAAAATTTTGTTTTTTCAAAATTTGAATTTTTAAGCCCTGAAATCAGAGCGATATGTCATACAAAAGAGTTAATAAATAACATTTCCCACATGTCTACTTTACATCAGCACAATTTTGGAACCAAAATTTTTTTTTGTTAGGGAGCTATAAGGGTTAAAAGTTGACCAGCGATTTCTCATTTTTCCAACAAAATTTATAAAACCATTTTTTTAGGGACCACATCACATTTGAAGTCACTTTGAGAGGTCTTTATGACAGAAAATACACAAAAGTGACACCATTCTAAAAACTGCACCCCTCAAGGTGCTCAAAACCACATTCAAGAACTTTATTAACCCTTCAGGTGCTTCACAGGAATTTTTGGAATGTGGAAGAAAAAAATGAACATTTAACTTTTTTCACAAAAATGTTACTTTAGACCCAATTTTTTTTATTTTCACAGGGGTAACAAGAAAAAATGGACCCCAAAATTTGTTGTGCAATTTCCCCTGGGCACGCAGATACCCAATATTTGGGGAAGAAACACTGTTTGGGCGCACGGCAGGGCTCGGAAGGGAAGGAGCGCCATTTGACTTTTTGATTGTAAAATTTTCTTGAATAATTAGCGGACACCATGTTCTGTTTGGAAAGCCCCTGTGTGCCCAAACTTTGGCGCTCCCCCACAAGTGACCCCATTTTGGAAACTAGACCCCCCAAGGCACCTTTCTAGATGCATAGTGAGCACTTGGAACCCCCAGGTGCTTCACAAATTGATTCGTAAAAATGAAAAAGTGGAAAAAAAAAACACTTTTTCATCTTTACGAATCAATTTGTGAAGCACCTAGGGGTTCCAAGTGCTCACTATGCATCTAGATAGGTGCCTTGGGGGGTCTAGTTTCCAAAATGGGGTCACTTGTGCGGGAGCTCCAATGTTTGGGCACACAGGGGCTCTCCAAATGCAACATGGCGTCCGCTAACAATTTGAGCCGATTTTCCATTCAATTTGTTAGCGGACACCATGTCGCTTTTGGAGAGCCCGTGATGTGCCTAAACAGTGGAGCTCCCCCACAA